>NC_133324.1:231589778-232271096 GCF_042186555.1 Aquarana catesbeiana
ACGGGAACCCCCATCTGTACCTGATTCCCTGGGATTGCAGAATTTGAAGATAGGGTTTGAGGCCCCGCCGTCTGGCAATTCTGACCGGCGAGAGATCAGCGAACAGTTGCAGGGGGTTACCTTGAAAAGAGATATCTTACTGTTCCCTGGCAGCCTGTAGGAGTTTCTCTTTTGTATGATAGTAGTGGAATTTAATGATGACGTAGCGGTAGCTGTGCCTTGGAGATCAGTGATGTCTTCTGGAATACCGCGGATACAGAGGTTGTCCCTGCGGGCTCCGCATCTTCCAGTTTATCTTTCAGGGCTTCAATTTCAGCTGACAATTTGTCCACCTCTTCCTCGTGTCCCTCCAGGACTGTAGTGGCCAGGTCCATGCATTGCTCAAGTTGATTAGTGCGGTGGCCTATTTCTTTATGGCCCCGCACCATGTCTGAGGAAAGCTTACGGGAGGCCACGGTGATCTCATCCCTTACTATGCTGCAGAATCTAGCTAGCATGGTATCAGTGTCTAGAGGGAGAGGACTCACCAGGTCCATGGGGAACTGTTGCAGACTGTCAGCAGGCAATGCTGGATCCTCTACAGAGATCTGTGTGGCGTCGTCTGGCTCCGGAGGGTCAGGTGCCATCTTGCTTCTCCCCCTGCCTGCAGCTGTAGAAGGCCCGTGTGATTGCCGTTTTTTTGGCTTGGTTTTAGCCGTTTTGTACATCCCCGGGAGCAGCCTGAGATGGTCCGGAACCCGCTGAGGTATGTGAGCGGCGTCCCGGTGTGCTCTGTGCTGTGTTACATAGTTACATAGTAGGTGAGGTTGAAAAAAGACACACGTACATCAAGTCCAACCTATGTGTGTGATTATGTGTCAGTATTACCTTACATATCCCTGTATGTTGCGGTCATTCAGGTGATTATCTAATAGTTTCTTGAAGCTATCAATGCTCCCCGCTGAGACCCCCGCCTGTGGAAGGGAATTCCACATCCTTACCGCTCTTACAGTAAAGAACCCTCTACGTAGTTTAAGGTTAAACCTCTTTTCTTCTAATTGTAATGAGTGGCCCCGAGTCTTATTAAACTCTCTTCTGCGAAAAAGTTTTATCCCTATTGTGGGGTCACCAGTACAGTATTTGTAAATTGAAATCATATCCCCTCTCAAGCGTCTCTTCTCCAGAGAGAATAAGTTCAACGCTCGCAACCTTTCCTCATAACTAAGATCCTCCAGACCCTTTATTAGCTTTGTTGCCCTTCTTTGTACTCGCTCCATTTCCAGTACATCCTTCCTGAGGACTGGTGCCCAGAACTGGACAGCATACTCCAGGTGCGGCCGGACCAGAGTCTTGTAGAGCGGGAGAATTATCGTTTTATCTCTGGAGTTTATCCCCCTTTTAATACATGCCAATATTCTGTTTGCCTTATTAGCAGCAGCTTGGCATTGCATGCCATTGCTGAGCCTATCATCTACTAGGACCCCCAGGTCCTTTTCCATCCTAGATTCCCCCAGAGGTTCTCCCCCCAGTGTATAGATTGCATTCATATTTTTGCCACCCAAATGCATTATTTTACATTTTTCTACATTGAACCTCATTTGCCATGTAGTCGCCCACCCCATTAATTTGTTCAGGTCTTTTTGCAAGGTTTCCACATCCTGCAGAGAAGTTATTGCCCTGCTTAGCTTAGTATCGTCTGCAAATACAGAGATTGAACTGTTTATCCCATCCTCCAGATCGTTTATAAACAAATTAAATAGGATTGGTCCCAGCACAGAACCCTGGGGAACCCCACTACCCACCCCTGACCATTCTGAGTACTCCCCATTTATCACCACCCTCTGAACACGCCCTTGTAGCCAGTTTTCGATCCAGGTACTCACCCTATGGTCCATGCCAACGGACCCTATTTTGTACAGTAAACGTTTATAGGGAACTGTGTCAAATGCTTTTGCAAAATCCAGATACACCACGTCTACGGGCCTTCCTTTATCTAGATGGCAACTCACCTCCTCATAGAAGGTTAATAGATTGGTTTGGCAAGAACGATTCTTCATGAATCCATGATGATTACTGCTAATGATATCGTTCTTATTACTAAAATCTTGTATATAGTCCCTTATCATCCCCTCCAAGATTTTACATACTATTGATGTTAGGCTAACTGGTCTGTAATTCCCAGGGATGTATTTTGGGCCCTTTTTAAATATTGGTGCAACATTGGCTTTTCTCCAATCAGCTGGTACCATTCCAGTCAATAGACTGTCTGTAAAAATTAGGAACAACGGTCTGGCAATCACCTGACTGAGTTCCCTAAGTACCCTCGGATGCAAGCCATCTGGTCCCGGTGATTTATTAATGTTAAGTTTCTCAAGTCTAATTTTAATTCCGTCCTCTGTTAACCATGGAGGCACTTCCTGTGTTGTGTCATGAGGATAAACACTGCAGTTTTGGTTACTGAAGCCCCCCGATTCACTCGTGAAGACTGAGGAGAAGAATAAATTCAATACCTTTGCCATCTCCCCATCCTTTGTAACCAAATGTCCTTCCTCATTCTTTATGGGGCCAATATGGTCTGTCCTCCCTTTTTTACTGTTTACATACTTAAAGAATTTCTTGGGATTTTTTTTGCTCTCCTCCGCTATGTGTCTTTCATGTTCTATCTTAGCCGTCCTAATTGCACCCTTACATTTCTTATTGCATTCTTTATAAAGTCTGAATGCTGAGGATGATCCCTCAACCTTGTATTTTTTGAAGGCCTTCTCCTTTGCTTTTATATGCATTTTTACATTGGAGTTAAGCCATCCAGGATTTTTGTTCGCTCTTTTAAATTTATTACCCAATGGGATACATTGGCTAAT
Source organism: Aquarana catesbeiana (assembly GCF_042186555.1). Taxonomy (NCBI): domain Eukaryota; kingdom Metazoa; phylum Chordata; class Amphibia; order Anura; family Ranidae; genus Aquarana; species Aquarana catesbeiana. Next base: position 231,592,619 of record NC_133324.1, read on the forward strand.
GCCCTTATTTAATATGCTCTTAAAGCAAACCCATCTCTCCTCCGTATTCTTTGTTCCTAATATTTTATCCCAATTTATGCCTTTTAGCAAGGTTTGTAGTTTAGGGAAGTTGGCTCTTTTGAAATTCAGTGTCTTTGTATTCCCTTTATGTTTCCTATTTGTGTGATTTATACTGAAACTAATTGACCTGTGATCACTGTTACCTAAATTGCCCCGTATTTCCACATCTGTGATCAGGTCTGTATTGTTGGTAATCAGTAGATCCAGTAATGTTTTATTTCTAGTTGGTGCGTCTACCATCTGACCCATAAAATTGTCCTGCAAGACATTAAGGAACTGGCGAGCCTTAAATGAATGTGCGGTTCCCTCCGCCCAGTCTATGTCTGGATAATTAAAATCCCCCATTATGATAACACTTCCCATCCTTGCTGCTAATCCAATTTGTGATAGGAGATCCGTCTCCACTTCCTCCTTCAGGTTAGGGGGCCTATAGCATACTCCCAGTATTATTTTCCCCTTGGCTTCATCCCTTTGGAGCTCTACCCATAAGGATTCCACCTCCTCTCTAGCTCCCTCAGTGATGTCATCTCTCACATTCGCTTGTACATTATTCTTGATATATAGGCATACCCCTCCCCCTTTTTTACCCTTTCTATCCTTGCGGTATAGGGTATACCCTTGAATGTTTGCCAGCCAATCATGAGAGCTGTTGAACCAGGTCTCTGAAATTCCCACAAAATCCAAATCCTCCTTGTACAACAGTATCTCTAGTTCACCCATCTTGTCTGCCATGCTCCTGGCATTGGTGAACATGCCACATAGTTTAGACCGGTCGCATATTGTCCTCGTATTGGGCGTTTCAAAATTGCAACTAGGACTTGCTACTATACTCACCTTGTGTTTTTGTGCTTTGGTTAACCTACCACTAATGCCCCCAACACTACCCTCTGGAATATCATCCACGCTGGCTATCACTGTCTCTGGACCCTCCCCCCCATCGCCTAGTTTAAAAACCCCTCTAACTTTTTGGCCATCTTCATTCCCAGCAGATCTGCACCCTCCTCATTTAGGTGCAGTCCGTCCCTTCTATAGTACCGGTTACCGACTGAGAAGTCGGCCCAGTCCTCCAGGAACCCAAACCCCTCCTTACTACACCAGCTCTTCAGCCACTTGTTTACTTCCCTAATCTCCCTCTGCCTTTCTGGTGTGGCTCGATGTACCGGTAGTATTCCTGAGAATACTACCTTGGAGGTCCTTTTCCTCAATTTAGCACCTAAGTCCCTAAAATCGTTCTTTAGGACACTCCATCTGCCTCTGACTTTGTCATTGGTGCCAACGTGCACCATGACAGCCGGGTCTTCCCCAGCCCCTCCCAGTAATCTGTCCACAAGATCCGTGATGTTAGGCCGGTTCATTGATTCCGACAGTGCAGAGCAGAGGATTCAGGCGGCCATCTCCTTTACTAGCACGCATGCGCCCCCCCGAGGCTTTCTATTCTAAATAATAAAATAAAATAAAAACTCTGCACTTACTCAACTCAATAGCAGCTCACACAACAAAAAAGGAAATTTGTTAAAGAAACAAGTGCATATAAAGTGTAGCGCTAATTGTGTCCAATGGATATACAGTTGTAATATTGCATACACCAAAAACATAAAAACGAGTAAATACATATATCACAAACTTTGCACAACACTTAGTGTAGAAAACCCTAACAGTCTTCAAATGCCTGTTAAATGTGAAAAAGATTTAAAAAAAAAAAAAAAAATTTCATAGTCCCATGTTACAAGTACAGTGATTCTGTTCATCACGTGAATAGCTGGTATAAAAACAAATATGCTAGGTCCCCCACGTTGAAGCAGTGCAGGCTTACCAGACGGGTTGGACTCATATGAACGTATGTTCAATGAGTCAGTAAGGCTTGTATTACCAACAGGCAATAAAGGAGGGTCTTTGAGCCAGATGGCAATGGGTACGAGCTCGATTCTCATCAAGGGGGGGTCACAGTACCTTTATAAGAGAGTATGGCAGCAGTGGTAGGGTACCCCAGATGAAGTCTGATTAGACGAAATGCGTCGGGAGACTCCACTGCCTGCAATAATTTTATACCAAGCGCTTTTTTATTACGGAAAATGTAATGCCACGCACACACAAGTGGACTTTACGGCAGACTTGATTTCGTCAGACAATTCGATCGTGTGTGGGCTTCAGCGGACTTTGTTTTCTCAAAAGTTGGACGGACTTAGATTTGAAACATGTTTTAAATCAATCCGTCGAACTTGAGTCCGGTCGAAAAGTCCGCTTGTCTGTATGCTAGTTCGACGGACAAAAAGCCACGCTAGGGCAGCTATTGGCTACTGGCTATGAACTTCCTTGTTTTAGTCCGGTCGTACGTCATCACGTACGAATTCGACGGACTTTGGTGGATTGTGTGTAGGCAAGTCCGTTCATTCAGAAAGTCCATCGTAAAGTACGTTGAAAAGTCCGCCGGGCAAAGTCTGCCGTAAAGTCCGCTCGTGTGTACGCGGCATAAGTGTTTTACCTTTTAATAAATTTGTTGTATCAAACGGTATTATGCTATGTGGCCCCTTTTTCTATTCTTTATGTGCTATTTCACCGAGACCAAGCTACATTTAGAAGAGTCCCTCTAAAGTCCTTGATGTAATTTGGATCTCATCGCCGTCTGGCTCAAAGGCCCTCCTTTATTGCCTGTTGGTAATACAAGCCTTACTGACTCATTGAACATACATTCGTATGAGTCCAACCCGTCTGGTAAGCCTGCACTGCTTCTACGTGGGGGACCCACCATATTTGTATGTTTTTATACCAGCTATCCACGTGGTGAACATAATCACTGTACTTGTAACATGGGACTATGAAAAAAAATGTTTTTTTTTTTAATCTTTTTCACATTTAACAGGCATTTGAAGACTGTTAGGGTTTTCTACACTAAGTGTTGTGCAAAGTTTGTGATATATGTATTTACTCGTTTTTATGTTTTTGGTGTATGCAATATTACAACTGTATATCCATTGGACACAATTAGTGCTACACTTTATATGCACTTGTTTCTATTCTAAATGAATTATAATTCAGCAAATTTAATACTGTAAGTAATCATGCTTCCAAAACTGTTAACAATGTACCTGTTATTGTATTTGGTATCATCTTGACCAATGCTGATCAAAAGGATGTCAGAGGTCTGACAGGAAAGCCAATGAACAACTTGGTCTGAACAGTCTCTTCGCATTAGTCCCTCTAGTATTCTTTATTAGCAGTAACCAATGCCATGGATGAATACCACCACATTTATTATGCTAAGGGAAAGTTCTCTTTCAAAGTAAGTGTCTGTGGTAGTGAGCCCTTGTAGATCGCCAACTCGGGATTCCGACTGATGGTGAGGATGGACGTGCAGCAAGTTGGAATCAGGTCACGGCCCCCAGGTATGCCAGCTGAGGATGTAGAGACCACTTACATGTGCAGAGTACAAAGAGCAGGAGGCAATAGGAAGTCAAGGAGGCAACAGAAGTCCAGGAGACAAGGCCAGGATGGAAAGCAAACAAACACAGACTGTGAACGAAGTTGGAATCGGTACACGGACAGTCAGGTACAGGATACACATGTAGCAAGCGAATAGGAGCTCAGAGAACTGTGAAGTTGCTCAGGTAATGTGGGCTACACTGAGCATATCTTATATAGGCAAGCAAGCTAGGAGGACCAGGAAGTGATTGAAGGGAAGGAAATAAAAGCCCACAGAATAGCAGGCATCGCCCATAGGCCAAACCACACATGTGAAAGGAATTAGGGTAGGAAACGCACTGCAGCAAGGGGGTAGGAATACACAAACAGAAAACTACAGGCTAACTTATGACAGTACCCCCGTCTATACCCCACTTAGAGGTACACTCACTTCTGTTGCCAGCGGTTTAGACATTAATGGTTGTGTGTTGAGTTATTTTGAGGACATAGCAAATTTACACTGTTATACAAGCTGTAACTCACTACTTTACATTGTAGCAAAGTGTCATTTCTTTAGTGTTGTCACATGAAAAGATGTAATAAAATATTTACAAAAATGTGAGGGGTGTACTCACTTTTGTGAGATACTGTATGTGCTGATGATGTGTGTTCAAATCTGAAGAAAAGTAGGGTAAGTTATTCATACAAAATTTAATTAAACAAAGTTTTAGAAGACGGTTGGGATGTTACACAAGCCAAAGGGCATTGAAAGATATTCATAATGCCTGTCTCTGGTGTTGAAAGCAGTTTTCCATTCATCACTCTCTCAGATCCTAATCAGATTGTGAGCTCCGCCTCTATAATCAATGCAGGGCTGGAGCGTAACATCCTTTTTCTCCACAAAGAAGTAGCCAGCCCCAGCAGGAGAATTGGACTTACGGATAAATTCTTTCTGCAGATTTTCCCAGATGTACTCAGACATGGAATGAGTCTCAGGGATGGCGAGAGGGTAGAGTCGACCTCAAGGCTGAGAAGTCCCTGTTTGGAGGTCAATAGTGCAATCATAGGGACGATGAAGAGAGGTGGGCGCACCTTAGGGAGACAAATCTGGATGGCATTGCGACCCCCCCCCGTGACAACACTTGGTCAGAGTTTCAATCTAGATAGGGTGAGTGTTTCTGCAATCACCAAAGTCCAAGAATGATGGGACTAGAAGACTTAGGAAACATCAGGAAGGAGATTTCCTCACGACGAAGAACACCAGCATTAGGGATGAGCTTCGTGTTCGAGTCGAACCCATGTTCGACTCGAACATTGGCTGTTCGGTCGTTCGCCGAATTCCGAACTTTATGGGCCGTTCGCGCCAAATTCGTGTGGCGCGTCACGGCCCATAATTCACTGCGGCATCGCAGTGCATTGCTGGCTGATGATTGGCCAAGCATGCACTATGACCCGCATGCTTGGCCAATCACAGCGCCGCGTTAACAGAGAGCCGTAATTGGCCAAAGCCAAGGAGGCTTTGGCCAATTATGGCTCAGGGGATTTAGTACACGCCCCACACTATATAAGGCCGCCTGCACGGCGGCCCTGTGTAGTGTGTGTTCCGGCGTTCATTGAGAGAGAGAGAGAGACAGACAGTGACATTTGATTTGAGTTAGCTAGATTAGGCAGGACAGTCAGTCAGTTAGCTGCACTTAAAGTGTATTGTCTATATATATGCATCCCAGGTGTTGCATATATATGTATACACTGTATTCAGTTTAGCTAGATCCGTTCCTGTTATCTTCTAGACTATTTACATTTAGTGCAGTGCGTCCTGCTCACAGTGTTCAGCTAGATCCGTTCCTGTTATCTTCTTACTGACAGGCAGGCTTGTCTTGTTACAGTATTTTGAAGAAAATTACTGGTGTTCTTTTGATCCTATTAGTACCACAGTCAGGCAGCTAGACTATTTACATTTAGTGCAGTGCGTCCACCTCACAGTGTTCAGCTAAACCTACAAGCTAGTGGGGTGCGTCCTGCTCACAGTGTTCAGCTAGATCCGTTTCTGTTATCTTCTTACTGACAGGCAGGCTTGTCTTGTTACAGTAAATACAGCTACCTGAAGAAAATTACTGGTGTTCTTTTGATCCTATTAGTACCACAGTCAGGCAGCTAGACTATTTACATTTAGTGCAGAGCGTCCTGCTCACAGTGTTCTGCTAAACCTACAAGTTAGTGGGGTGCGTCCTGCTCACAGTGTTCAGCTAGATCCGTTTCTGTTATCTTCTTACTGACAGGCAGGCTTGTCTTGTTACAGTAAATACAGCTACCTGAAGAAAATTGCTTGTGTTCTTTTGATCCTATTAGTACCACAGTCAGGCAGCTAGACTATTTACAGTTAGTGCAGTGCGTCCTGCTCACAGTGTTCTGCTAAACCTACAAGTTAGTGGGGTGCGTCCTGCTCACAGTGTTCAGCTAAACCTACAAGTTAGTGGGGTGCGTCCACCTCACAGTGTTCAGCTAAACCTACAAGCTAGTGGGGTGCGTCCTGCTCACAGTGTTCAGCTAGATCCGTTTCTGTTATCTTCTTACTGACAGGCAGGCTTGTCTTGTTACAGTAAATACAGCTACCTGAAGAAAATTGCTGGTGTTCTTTTGATCCTATTAGTACCACAGTCAGGCAGCTAGACTATTTACAGTTAGTGCAGTGCGTCCTGCTCACAGTGTTCTGCTAAACCTACAAGTTAGTGGGGTGCGTCCTGCTCACAGTGTTCAGCTAAACCTACAAGTTAGTGGGGTGCGTCCACCTCACAGTGTTCAGCTAAACCTACAAGCTAGTGGGGTGCGTCCTGCTCACAGTGTTCAGCTAGATCCGTTTCTGTTATCTTCTTACTGACAGGCAGGCTTGTCTTGTTACAGTAAATACAGCTACCTGAAGAAAATTGCTGGTGTTCTTTTGATCCTATTAGTACCACAGTCAGGCAGCTAGACTATTTACAGTTAGTGCAGTGCGTCCTGCTCACAGTGTTCTGCTAAACCTACAAGTTAGTGGGGTGCGTCCTGCTCACAGTGTTCAGCTAAACCTACAAGTTAGTGGGGTGCGTCCACCTCACAGTGTTCAGCTAAACCTACAAGCTAGTGGGGTGCGTCCTGCTCACAGTGTTCAGCTAGATCCATTTCTGTTATCTTCTTACTGACAGGCAGGCTTGTCTTGTTACAGTAAATACAGCTACCTGAAGAAAATTGCTGGTGTTCTTTTGATCCTATTAGTACCACAGTCAGGCAGCTAGACTATTTACAGTTAGTGCAGTGCGTCCTGCTCACAGTGTTCAGCGAAACCTACAAGTTAGTGGGGTGCGTCCACCTCACAGTGTTCAGCTAAAGCTACCTGTAGAAGGTTGGTGGTGTTCTCATACTAGTGCAGCTACAGGCCATTAGTATGTCTGGAAGGCCAAGAAGGAGAGGCAGACAGTCACAAGCCAATAAGAGAGGGCAAGCAGGCTCTGTGTCTAGTGCTGGTCGTGGAGACGGTGCATCCTCATCAGCACGTGGCCATGGGACACGCTTGGCCTTTTTTTCGGCAGCTGGCCATGTTGAGCCGCAACATGCGGAAGACTTGGTCGAGTGGATGACCAAGCCGTCCTCATCCTCCTCATCCTCTCTCACCCATGCCCAGGGTACTTTGTCTGGCAAAGCAGCGGCCTCTTCCCTCGGCTCAATGTCATCAGTGACTCCTTCCCTAGCCCCACCATGTCCTCCTGAGTAGTCCCTCGAACTGTTTGACCACAGTGTTGGGTACATGCTCCAGGAGGATGCCCAGTGTTTGGAAGGCTCTGATGATGATACTGAGCTCGATGAAGGCAGTAACATGAGCACGGACAGAGGGGGTGCCCAAGAAGGACAGCAATCTGGCAGTCATGCTCCCCCTGCTGCAGCATACTGCCAGGTTTGCTCCAGTGATGAGGAGGGAGGGGATGATGAGGTCACTGACTCAACGTGGGTGCCTGATAGGAGAGAGGAGGAGGAGGAGGAGGCGGCACATCACCAACGAGGCAGGATGCCCTCCAGGGGCCAGCCTAAGGGCAGCACATTGACTGCATCACACCCCAAAGCTCCACATGTGCAGGGCGCTGCAGTCTCTGCGCGTTATTCAAAAAGTTCTTTGGTGTGGGCCTTTTTTGAGACGAGTGCATCAGATCACACCGCTGCTATTTGCAACATATGTCTCAAGCGTATCTCGCGTGGCCAAAACATCTCCCGCTTGGGTACCACATGCTTGACCAGACATATGTTGACCTGCCATGCAGTTCGTTGGCAAGCGTATCTAAAAGACCCACACCAAAGAACAAAGAGGACCTCTCCTTGCTCCTCATCAGCTGAGATTTCCAACCCCACTAGACCTTCAGTCCTCTCTGAGACCTGCACTGAGAGGAATGAAGGTGTAGAATTAGGTGTGTCACAGCCAAGTACTTGTGGGCAATCTGATTTTGGTACACCGACGTCAGATTGTACCAGGCAAATTTCCCTGCCCCATGCCCAGCGGTTGAATGCTAGCTTGGCAAAATTGCTAGCACTTCAACTGCTGCCTTTTCAGTTGGTAGACTCTGCCTCCTTCCGTGAGTTTGTGTAATGTGCGGTTCTTGGGCAGGTACCCGGGCTTACAGGATGTCCTGAGGCAGGCCAGGAAAGTCTGTGTGCATTTCCGTCGGTCATATAATGCCAGTGCTCGGCTGACGGACCTCCAAAAGGAGTTTAACCTGCCCAAGAACTGCCTAATCTGTGACATGCCCACCAGGTGGAACTCAACGTTGGCCATGCTGCAGCAGCTGCACACGCAGCAGAGGGCCATCAATGAGTACCTGTGCGACTATGGCACCAGGACAGGGTCAGGGGAGCTTGGTTTTTTTTTCCCCACGCCAGTGGGCCATGATCAGGGATGCATGCACTGTCCTGTCACCATTTGAGGAGGCCACGAGGATGGTGAGCAGTGACAGTGCATGCATCAGTGACACTGTCCCCCTTGTCCACCTGTTGGAGCACATGCTGTGTGGAATAATGGACAGGGCACTTGAGGCAGAACAGAGGCAGGAAGAGGAGGACTTCCTTAGCTCTCAAGGCCCCCTTTATCCAGACAGTGTTCCTGCGTGCCCGCCGATCACACAGGAAGAGGACGAGGAGGAGGAGGAGGAGGAAGATTGTGTCAGTATGGAGGTGGAGCCTGGCACTCAGCATCAGCAGCAGTCTTTAAGGGATCAGTCCCAAGAAACACATGGACTTGTACATAGCTGGGAGGAGGTGGCTGCGGACAATGTCGTTCTTAGTGACCCAGAGGACTCCGGACCGAATGCCTCAGCAAACCTACGCTGCATGGCCTCCCTGATCCTGCAAAGCCTGCGTAAGGATCCTCGTATTCGTGGTATCAAGGAGAAGGACCAATACTGGCTGGCAACCCTCCTTGATCCACGTTACAAGGGTAAGGTTGCGGACCTTATCTTGCCATCACAGAGGGAGCAGAGGATGAAACATCTTCGGGAGGCCTTGCAGAAAGGTCTGTGCAACGCGTTCCCAGAGACTGGGAGGTTACAAACTCCTGTTTCTGGACAACGTGTTGCTGAGGCTTCGGTCAGTCAAAGAAGGGGCGGTGGAGAAGGCGGCCGTCTGACCGATGCGTTCAGGCAGTTTTTTGGTCCGCAGCCCCAAGGTATGATCGGTTCCAGCAACCATCGCCAGCGTCTGTTTTACATGGTGCAGGAATACCTAGGGGCAAGATCAGACTTGGACACCTTTCCCACCGAAAATCATCTGGGTTACTGGGTCTTGAGGATGGATCACTGGCCAGAGCTTGCACAGTATGCAATTGAGCTACTGGCCTGTCCTGCATCCAGCGTTCTTTCATAACGCACATTCAGCGCTGCTGGAGGCGTGGTAACCGATCACAGGGTGCGTCTGTCCACCGACTCGGTCGATCGACTGACCTTCATAAAAATGAATCAGTCTTGGATCACCACCAGCTACCAAGCACCTGATGCTGATGTAACCGAATAATTTTTTTTGAAATTTCAGATCCCTTCAAAGACTGCCTATGCTGATGCTGAGTGACTATCCCTGAGTAATTATCCTCTTCCTCCTCAATCATCACGCTGATAGCTTGTAAGAACATTTTTGGTTCTGGGCACCACCACCAGTGCCTAAGGCACAATTTTTCAGCCCCTGTTTAACAGGGGCGTGTAATTACAATTTTTGATGTAATACTTTGCAGCAGGGCTCGTTCCTGCATTCCAACTAGAGTGTCTGTGAGGGGTTGCAGTGTTGTGGCACCAGCACCAGTGCCTAAGGCCCATTTTTTCTGCCCCTGTTTAACAGGGGCGTGTAATTACAATTTTTGATGCAATACTTTGCAGCAGAGCTCGTTCCTGCGTTCCAACTAAGAGTGTCTGTGAGGGGTTGCAGTGTTGTGGCACCAGCACCAGTGCCTAAGGCCCAATTTTTCAGCCCTTGTTTAACAGGGGCATGTAATTACAATTTTTGATGCAATACTTTGCAGCAGGGCTCGTTCCTGCGTTCCAACTAGAGTGTCTGTGAGGGGTTGCAGTGTTGTGGCACCAGCACCAGTGCCTAAGGCCTAATTGTTCAGCTCCTGTTCAACAGGGGCATGTAATTACAATTCTTGATCTAATATTTCACAGCAGGGCCCTGTGAGGGCTTACAGTGTTGTGGCCACAGCAACACCTAAGGCCCAAATTTCTGCTGAGTATATAGGGCAGGACCCTACTTTCAAACAACTAACTTACAAACGACTCCTACTTGCAAACGGAAGGAGACAACAGGAAGTGAGATGAAATCTACCCCTAGGAAGGGAAATTCTCTCCTGTAAGAGTTAATATGGGAAAAACATTTCTCCTTTCCACTGATGCTTTCCAATCCATTGGGACAAAAAGTGAGGTGAAATCTTCTGAAGAGGAGGAAAGACAGCAAAACAAATGTCACAGGGGTGATAACCCTTCCCTATGTTTTCCAAAAAGCTTAAAAAAGATTTTTTTGGCTGGAGCTAAACACGTTAAAAATGTACCCGTTCAAAATTACAAAGAGATTCTACTTAACAACAAACCTACAGTCCCTGTCTTGTTTGCACCGCCTGTATACTGCTGTTCAGAGTATATAGGGCCTGGTGGCCCCACACCTTTCCTTATTTTAATTTGGGTGTGGGGTTCCCCTTAATATCCATACAAGACCCAAAGGGCCTGGTAATGGACTGGGGGGTACCCATGCCGTTTGTCTCACTGATTTTCATCCATATTGCCAGGACCCGACATTACATTAAACCCGCAAGCAGTTTTAAATGAGATTTTTTCTTTTAAAAATGACATTTGGTGCAGGGACTGTTCTAAACACGGGAAACACGCGTCACTTTACAGGCATACTATAGACACCCCTCAGGTACGATATTTAAAGGAATATTTCACTTTTTTTTTTTTTACTTTAAGCATCATTAAAATCACTGCTCCCGAAAAAACGGCCGTTTTTAAAAGTTTTTTTGCATTGATACATGTCCCCTGGGGTAGGACCCGGGTCCCCAAACCCTTTTTAGGACAATACCATGCAAATTAGTTTTTAAAATGAGCACTTTTGATTTCGAACGTTCGAGTCCCATAGACGTCAATGGGGTTCTAACATTCGTGCAAACTTTCGGTCCGTTCGCAGGTTCTGGTGCGAACCGAACCGGGGGGTGTTCGGCTCATCCCTAACCAGCATACATAGTTATGGAGGTAGTTCAGAATCATAGGGGTCCGAAGCACAAGGTAAAGCCTGCAGATACTGATTGGGGCAACACACTAAGCAAGATTCAAGTAAGAATACATCTCTCTTATATTTAACCACTTGACCACTGGGTACTTAAACCCTCTTCCTAACCAGACCAATTTTCAGCTTTCGGTGCTCTCACATTTTGAATTACAATTACTCATGCAACACTGTACCCATATAAAATTTTCGTCCTTTTTCTCACACAAATAGAGCTTTCTTTTGGTGGTATTTGATCACCTCTGGATTTTTTTTTTTTTGTGCTATAAATGAAAAAAGACCGAAAATTTTGTAAAAAAATGAATTTTTCTTCATTTCTATTATAAAATTTTGCAAATAAGTAATTTTTCTTCATAAATTTGGGCCAAAATTTATACCGCTACATATCTTTGGTAAAAAATAACCTAAATTAGTGGATATTATTTAGTCTGTGTGAAAGTTATAGAGTCTACAAGCTATGGTGCCAATCACTGAAAATTGATCACATCTGATCATACCTGATGTACTGAGGCCTATCTCATTTCTTGAGACCCTAACAAGCCAGGAAAGTACAAATACTCACAAAATCACCCCTTTTTGGAAAGTAGAAATTCCAAGGTATTTAGTAAGAGGCATGGTGAGTTTTTTGAAGTTGTTATTTTTTCCCACAATTCTTTGCAAAATGAAGATTTTTTTTATTTTCATTTTTTTTCACACCAAATTGTCATTATAACAGGTTATTTCTCTCACATGGCATGTACATTACACAAATGACCCCAATCTATGAGACATAATGAGTCTTTTGAATGGTTCATTTTTTCCAGAAGTTTTTGGAAAATGTGGAAAAACAATGAAAACGCATTTTTTTTACACAAACTTGTCAATTTCTAAGATATTTCCAACACATAGCATGTACATAGCAAAAATGACACCCCAAAATATATTCTGCTACTCCTCCTGAATATGGCGATACCACATGTGTGAGACTTTTATATAGCCTGGCCACATACAGAGGCGCAACATTGAAGTAGCACATTCAGGCGTTCTAGGAGCATAAATTACACATCTAATCTCTCAACCACCTATTACACTTTTGAAGGCCCTGGAGCACCAGGACAATGGAAACACCCGCAAAGTGACCCCATTTTGGAAAGCAAACACCCCAACGTATAATCCATGAGGCATAATGAGTCTTTTGAACGGTTCATTCTTTTCCAGAAGTTTTTGGAATACGTGGAAAAAAAATGAAAACACATTTTTTTACACAAAGTTGTCCATTTCTAAGATATTTCCAACACATAGCATGTACATAGCAAAAATGACACCCCAAAATATATTCTGCTACTCCTCTTGAGTATGGCGATACCACATGTGTGAGACTTTTACACAGCCTGGCCACATACAGAGGCGCAACACTGAAGTAGCACATTCAGACGTTCTAGGAGCATAAATTACACATCTAATTTCCTTACAATCTATCACATTTTTTAAGGCCCTTCATATTTCTAACACATAGCATGAACATACCAAGAATTACACCCTAAAATACATTCTGCTGAGCAAAGGGTAAACAAAAGATTACCTGTGGTTTTAGTAGTGCAGTTGTCCACAGGAGGAGAGCCCTGATCCAGGCAGCAGGTAGGGACATGGTCAGCGACAGTGAATGGAATTGTCCAGGCAGCGGGCAAGAATATTGTCCATAGTCAGTACAGGCAGGGATACTGTCCTTATACAGTCCAGTGTCAGTGCAAGCAGAGACATTGCCAGCAGTGCCAAAATATTGGTCCTGGTAGTAACCAGGAAAGAATGGGGACAGGGGTAGAGGCTTCTCCCACCCAAATCTCTTTGAAGCCTCCGAGTCTCCAGACCCTAAATCTTGGAATGAGAAAACTAAAAAATTAGTTTTCTTCATCCAGAAAAACATTTCTGGAGCCCCTCACATATGTGAGACCCCTGTGTTCCCACTAGCATAGCAGGGTAGATGATCAGTCCAAGAGGCAGGCAAAAAACCTGGTCAAACAGTCCAGGGTCAGTTCCAGAGCAGGCAGAGGTAGGTACAATTTAGCGTTAGGCATAAGCTTGGTCGTATAACAGGCCAGGGTCAGTTCCGGAGAAGGCAGAGGTATGTTTATCATTAGGCAGAAGCTTGGTCGTATAACAGGCAAGGGTCAGTTCCGGAGAAGGCAGAGGTAGGTACAGTTTAGCGTTAGGCAAAAGCTTGGTTGCATAACAGGCCAGGGTTGGTTCCGGAGAAGGCAGAGGTATGTACAGTTCAGGTCAGTGGCATAAGGGGTGTAGGGGAAAATGACAGGAAATGAGAATTATGTTTACCATACTTCCCTAATAATGTAGAGAAGTATGGTAACGGCGGAAACATTCACCTATACAGAGGCCTGGTTGGGAAGGACATTGGGGACAATAATACATGGTGTCTCTTCTAATTCCTCCTCTGGAGCACACCTGGCACCTCTTCTGACGTCTGTGGCCTGTTTCACGGGAGGGGATTTTGTCAGGAAAGTGGCGTTCGTGGAGTCTGCTCACGGAATCAGAGCGAATATTTTCTGGTGGGCTTTCAGGGTACAAAAGGGCGGAGATTACTTGTTCCTAGTAGTGCAGATAGGATACGGGGGTCTCAGTAGATTTTTGGTAAATAACATAAGTGTTATACATGGCCAAACTGAAAAAATAAATGGACACTTTTTTATACCAATGACGAGATTTTCTTGTGGGAAGGTAGGGTTCAATCATCTGAACACTGAAGTCCAATCCCCCCATAAACAAATTATAATCATAGATACAAGCTGGTTTCTGGACTGGGCCGTTTCTTCTGTGCACTTCCACGTAGGTGTAATTATGGATTGTCATCAGCATGTGGACGTTTTGTCTGTCCCTCCACTTGACAGCCAATAGCTCCTGGTTCCGCAAAGATGCCGTCTCCCCTCGTCATAGCCTTTCATTGACCAGTTTTTGCGGGAAACCCTTTCTATTGCTTCTTACGGTACCACATGCTGGGGTGTCCCTCCTGTGATTGCGGAAGAGGGGCAAACTTGTATAAAAGTTATCCACATAAATGTGGTACCCCTTTCCAAGGAGTGGATAAACAAGCTCTCAGACAACTTTGCCGCTGGCTCCAATATATTCTGGACATTCAGGGGGGTGCAGTTGGGTGTCCTTCCCTTCGTAAACCCGGAAGGCGTAAATGTACCCGGTGGCTCGGTTGCAAGGTTTGTAATTTTTACCCCATATCAAGCCCTTTTGCTGGGGATAAATTGTTTGATGCCCAGCCTGCCGGAGAATTTTACAAGGGACTCATCCACGGAAATATTCTGTTCGAGGGTATATAATTGTGGAAATTTTTCAGAGAAATAATTTAGGAGTGGCCGAATTTTGAATAATTTGTCAAATGCTGGGTCATTTCGGGGAGGGCACTGGGTGTTGTCATTGTAGTGCAAGGAAGCGCAAAATCATAAGGTATCTTGATCTTGGCATAATCGATGAGAAGAGTGGCATGTGGTGGATGGGGTTAGTTGACCAATATGAGTACATTTCGTTTTTTTTGTGAGTCCCATTGTAAAAGTTAGGCCTAAGAAAATTTTAAATTCCTCTATGGTAAACTCTCTCCACTCATAGGGACGGGCAAAACTAGAGCCAGGGTTGCTTACTATGTACTGCTGTGCGTAGAGGTTGCACTGGACCACAATGGACGATAGTAAGTCTTCGGTGAATATCAAATAAAAAAATCAAGCATGACAAAATCATCGGTGTTCACCTGGACACCTGGCTGGGCGGTAAAAGGGGGGATATTTGCTGCTCCGGAATTAGGGGGAAGCCACAGGGGGTTTTGAAGGGCATAGGGAAGGCTGGCATGGCCTCTATCCTTTTGGGGCTGAGATGACACCCTACTGACACCTGGCCTTTGTTGCAGTGGCACTGCGCTTGAGGTGGACGGCACTGTGCTTGAGGTGGACGGCACTGCTCTAGAGGTGGACGGCACTGCGCTCGAGGTGGTAGTAGGCTGCTGCTCCACGCCAGAATGCCTTCTTTTCACGGGCACACGTTACTCTTCCGATTCTGGATCAGACCCGCTGCTTGTCACGGGTTCATAGGCTGAATCCAAATCGGACTGAGACTCAGAGAGCTCCCCGCTGCTCTCATCGGTCATGCTGAGATGCTGGTAGGCCTCCTCGGCCGTAAATAATTTTTTTGCCATACTGTAGGCTGGTGAGGTTGATGTGGCGCAGATGAGCACTGATGGGCACAGGTGGCACTAATGGGCACAGGTGGCACTGATGGGCACAGGTGGCACTGATGGGCACAGATGGCTCTGATGTGGCACTGGTGTGGCACTGGTGTGAACTGTAGTGGCACTGGTGTAGCTCTGGTGGCACAGAGGTGGCACTGGTGGGCTCAGGCAGCACTGGTGGGCTCAGGCAGCACTGGTGGGCACAGGCAGCACTGGTGGGCACAGGCGGAACTGATGTGGCACTGCAGTGGTGCAGATGAGCACAAGTGGCACTGATGGGCACAGGTGGCACTGAAGGGCACAGGTGGCACTGATGTGGCACTGGTGTGGCACTGGTGTGCACCGTAGTGGCACTGGTGTGGCTCTGGTTGCACTGGTGTGGCTCTGGTGGCACAGAGGTGGCACTGGTGGGCTCAGGCAGCACTGGTGGGCACAGGCGGCACTGGTGGGCACAGGCGGCACTGATGTGGCACTGCAGTGGTGCAGATGAGCACAAGTGGCACTGATGGGCACAAGTGGCACTGATGGGCACAGGTGGCACTGGTGTGCACTGTAGTATAACTGGTGTGGCTCTGGTGGCACAGAGGTGGCACAGGTGGTACAGATGTGGCACAGATGACACTGTTGTGGCACAGATGACACTATTGTGGCACTGTTGGGCACTGCTGTGGCACTGTTGGGCACTGATAAAACTTGAAAAACTCACAGATGGCACCGTAAAGCTCTCCTCTCCTCTCACGCTGCATCGGTGTGAGGAGATGAGAGCTGTGAACTCCTGATGACCCTGCTTTCCCTGGTTTGTTTACATTTGTGATCGCTCCGTCATTGGACGGAGCGATCACATGGTAAAGGGCCGCTGTCATTAGCCCTTTACCGCGATCCATGTTGCGCTGGGTCCCGTGAACCCGGCGAACACAGATGTTCCTGTGTGCGTGCCCATCGGAGCCTAACAGAGTATTGGTAACTGTAAGCGCAAACACACAAGTCCATATATAACAGGAGATATAAAGGGCTGAGCAACTTAGTCCATAGGGGACAGGCTGGAAGTTCAAGGGTTAAGTGGTAACCGGTAATGTAATGGTTAAAGTAGGCTGGTAGGCTAGGCGGCTGCTGTCCTGAGAGAGCTGGCTCTGTGATGGATGAGAGAGGGGTAGAGAAGGAAGCGCAACCTGAGTGTAGTATTAACAAATGATGTTTAATGACACCAAGTAAAAACACACTTACAGGATAAAAACATATAAAAGGCTCATCTGTATAGGTATGTGGTCCTCGGTGTTCCCTCTGATCCTGTGGTGGTGACACTGCAGGGATGCTGGGCTGCAGAAGGTGGATTACCAGCCGGGAGCTCCTTCTGTGGCCATCAGGAAGAGACTAGGGGCCGGCGTGGAGCGCACGTGGAGCCTATTCAATAGGCCTATTGAAGGAGCAGTGGCTCCGAGTGCGTAGCCTTCTCTCAACCTCCCTGCTAGCCCTCCTCCCTGGACGATCCCTCCCCTGGATACTGAACCCGGAAGCAGACGGATGACCTGTGACGTCATGCACGCTTCACGTGCGCTCCACGCCGGCCCCTAGTCTCTTCCTGACAGCCACAGAAGGAGCTCCCGGCTGGTAATCCACCTTCTGCAGCCCAGCATCCCTGCAGCGTCACCACCACAGGATCAGAGGGAACACCGAGGACCACATACCTATACAGATGAGCCTTTTATATGTTTTTATCCTGTAAGTGTGTTTTTACCTGGTGTCATTAAACATCATTTGTTAATACTACACTCAGGTGGCGCTTCCTTCTCTACCCCTCGGACATCATAGCCTGGGTGATGTCACCACTCCTGGAATTCCCAACCACTGTCGAGTGCTCCTTCCTCTTCATTGCAGCCACTGCTTACTAACATATGGGATCATATGACCAGACTAGGGCGCTGAAGAAAAGTAAGTATACACATCATTTTTAGACAAGTTAGGCAGCAAAGGTGGCTGGAGGGAGGTGGGGCCTTTTTTAAACATAGTTAGTGTTATCAATGAATTCCACATTGATCTTCATTTAGACTTGATGTGTATCAGATGGGTGGTGGGCCCTCCTCCTGCTGTCATGTAGACATCTACCCTGTTCTTGTCAATTGATAAACAGTGTATAAATGTATTTACTTGCTGAATACACTTTCACGGGCAAATTGGGGGGTGCAAACAATTGTTCATGCACTGGGGTCCCTTGGTAATTCAGGTTGCCACTGCGTCACATAGTATTGCTTGTGCATTAGAAATGATCTCTAGCAGTTGGAGCTTCTTTACATGAAAAGCTACTGAAACACATTTAAGATGGTACAAACACTGGTGCAAATTTACTTTAACCTAGCAACTCGCAAAACACAAGAATAGCGAAAGTAACTTTGCCTACAAGGGATGTCTAAAGTTCTCCTGTATCAGCGTGTTTTTTCTTTTACTTACTTTCAAACTTTTTACACAGGTGTAAGGTCATTGGTATATTAGACTGCACAGCATATATTATGATGCTGGGTGACAAGAATTTCATATACGGTACCACATCCATTAATATCACTACAAAAGAAGAAATGGGAGCTGGCGGGACTTTTAAGGTACCAAAAGAAGCAAACAAGTTGAAAAAATACAAATTTATTTATTTAGACAATTCTTAAAATCGCAAAGAACATTTACAACAATCACATATTATTTCCTAAAGCACATATAGCCACTTCTTGCTCTTACTCAACATGTTTCGCTCACAAGAGCTTCTTCAGGAGTTTTTTGGGAAGAAGTGTCATATCAAGTATTATATACTAAGAAAGAAATAACAGATGTAAATGGATATGCTTAAAATTGCCATACATAAACTTACGTCATAAATTAATAAAACATAATTTATGTGTTATATCTTATATATAGAGATTTAATTAAGAAAGTTTTTTTAATACATGTTAATAGAGTACATTTAGTACAAAAAATATATTAAAACTGAAAGGGTGCCTACCGGATACTTGAGTTCATAAGAAATTGGTTTAGGATACATAAATCGAAGCCAAAAGGGGAATCGAAAAACCTTGTGTAGTCAAGGAGAGAGGATAAATTAGAACTTGTTCATATCATTTCAAAATTTTTAAAAGTATTGGTTGATTGGAAGCCAGGGAAGGGCCGGGTCGCCTCAGAAACCCTCTGAGCTAAGGCCCAACCACCCTCCTTCCCCCTGCAATTAAGCAGGTTATCAAACACAGATGGCATAACAAACCCCCATACATCAGGGTGGCTAAGCAAAGGAGCAAGTTGAAAAGGAAAAAGGTGGATTACTTACTGGATATTTAACAGAAGGAGGGTGACCAACTCATTTTAGGAGGAAAGCCGTGCCATGTCCAATAATGCATAAACACAAGACAATGGATTCCCCTAGGTGGACTTTCCTGGCACTTGCATAGAAAAAGAAAAAAAGAAAATATATTTTTTCTTTTTCTATGCAAGTGCCGGGAAAGTCCACCTAGGGGAATCCATTGTCTTGTGTTACTGGATATTTAAAGACAGTTTTGATGAGGATTGGCTGGAGGTGGAAAGGAGAGAGATAGCAAGGCAATCTCTCTTTTACCAATAGTGTTCCCTGTCAGTGATTGGGTGCACGAATGGCACCTTTTATACCGCTCTCTGCCTCACCGGTGTCTGACGTAGCCAGCAGGGCATGGACCTAAACAGAGGTGCTGGTGCGCATGTTCGCAAAGCAAGTGGTGGAAGTGACAACAGACGCATGACGCATCCAGTCCACCTCCGTCATTTTGCAAGATCCATTTCCGCCCGGCTAACATCAGGCAGAGGAAGCCCGCCCATTAGCGAGTCAGGTGTATCGGATCCAAAAAGGCATGACCTCAAGGCTGACAAGCAGCCCATAGTCAGATGTTAATGCCAGGAAAGCAGACAAAAGGCGCATAGGTGCATTTAAGGCCCCAGTACCACCCGCAGAGATTTAGCACCGTGGTGTACAAGTGCCCGGGGCGTCCATAAGACTGCTGGTTTTACTCCCCTAAAAACAGGCTTCAAATAGACAATATATAAAGAAGGAGGGAATGTTTCTTGAATTAAATTATTTCCTTTCAATAGTATCAAAATGGCATCCATTATCAGTTTTACACGTATATTTTGGTCACAAAGAAATCACTAAACTTCACAGTGTGGCTCCATTGCACAATACATAAAAAATAACAAATTAGAAAAAGATATATATATATATATATATATATATATATATATATATATATATATATACAGTGGGGCAAAAAAGTATTTAGTCAGCCACCAATTGTGCAAGTTCTCCCACTAAAAAGATGAGAGAGGCCTGTAATGGTCATCATAGGTATACCTCAACTATGAGAGACAAAATGCAAATTGTGGAAACAAATCCAGACAATCACATTGTCTGATTTTTGAAAGAATTTATTTGCAAATTATGGTGGAAAATAAGTATTTGGTCAATATTAAAAGTTCATCTCAATACTTTGTTACATATCCTTTGTTGGCAATGACAGAGGTCAAACGTTTTCTGTAAGTCTTCACAAGGTTGTCACACACTGTTGCTGGCATGTTGGCCCATTCCTCCATGCAGATCTCCTCTAGTGCAGTGATGTTTTGGGGCTGTCGCTGGGCAACACGGACTTTCAACTCCCTCCAAAGGTTTTCTATAGGGTTGAGATCTGGACACTGGCTAGGCCACTCCAGGACCTTGAAATGTTTCTTACGAAGCCACTCCTTCGTTGCCTGGGCGGTGTGTTTGGGATCATTGTCATGCTGAAAGACCCAGCCACGTTTCATCTTCAATGCCCTTGCTGATGGGAGGAGGTTTGCACTCAAAATCGATACATGACCCCATTCATTCTTTCATGTACATAGATCAGTCGTCCTGTTCCCTTTGCAGAGAAACAGCCCCAAAGGATGATGTTGCCACCCCCATGCTTCACAGTAGGTATGGTGTTCTTTGGTTGCAACTCAGCATTCTCTCTCCTCCAAACACGACGAGTTGTGTTTCTACCAAACAGTTCTACTTTGGTTTCATCTGACCATATGACATTCTCCCAATCCTCTTCTGGATCATCCAAATGCTCTCTAGCAAACCTCAGACGGGCCCGGACATGTACTGGCTTAAGCAGGGGGACACGTGTGGCACTGCAGGATCTGAGTCCCTGGCAGCGTAGTGTGTTACTGATGGTAGCCTTTGTTACGTTGGTCCCAGCTCTCTGCAGGTCATTCACTAGGTCCCCCCGTGTGGTTCTGGGATTTTAGCTCACCGTTCTTGTGATCATTTTGACCCCACGGGGTGAGATCTTGCGTGGATCCCCAGATTGAGGGAGATTATCAGTGGTCTTGTATGTCTTCCATTTTTTTTTATTGCTCCCACAGTTGATTTCTTCACACCAAGCTGCTTGTCTATTGCAGATTCAGTCTTCCCAGCGTGGTCCAGGTCTACAATTTTTTTCTGGTTTCCTTTGACAGCTCTTTGGTCTTCACCATAGTGGAGTTTGGAGTGTGACTGGTTGAGGTTGTGGACAGGTGTCTTTTATACTGATAACAAGTTCAAACAGGTGCCATTAATACAGGTAATGAGTGGAGGACAGAGGAGCCTCTTAAAGAAGAAGATACAGGTCTGTGAGAGCCAGAAATTGTGCTTGTTTGTAGGTGACCAAATGCTTATTTTCCACCATAATTTGCAAATAAATTATTTCAAAAATCAGACAATGTGATTGTCTGGATTTGTTTCCACATTTTGTCTCTCATAGTTGAGGTATACCTATGATGACAATTACAGGCCTCTCTCATCTTTTTAAGTGGGAGAACTTGCACAATTGGTGGGTGACTAAATACTTTTTTGCCCCACTGTATATATATATATATATATATATATATATATATATATATATATATATACACAAAACATGAAAAAATCAAAAAGACAAGAATTAATTAATGATAATATTAATATGTGTGTGATATTTACATGAATCACAAAGGCAGCAATTGGGCTATTTAAATGGGATACTCTTCCATGATTGGTTTACAGACTCATATCAGAAAACAGTTGGAAAGTAGGAAAGAAAGGAAGAAAGGGGAGAAGGGACAAAAAAAGGAAGAGGGCAGGGGAAGAAGGGAATAAATAGGAGATATAAGGGGCAATGAACTGTAAATAAAGAAAACATGAACCCTGGGTCAGGGTTCAGAGAGTCAGGGTTGCATGACACATCCTAGCAGCCTCTCTGGTGCCTCTCCCTGTTTTCTGGGACACTAGAGAATGTTCCAGACATAGTGGGTGGAGGTTAGGAGGAGCTGTTTTCAATATTTATGATGGCCTCAGCCAATCCTCAGTAAAGGGCTGGCAGAGAGCAGGCCACCTCATAACTAGGCATGAGTCATGCCAGTAGGAGAGTTGGGTGGAAAATGGAGATGTAGTGCCAAAGAGGCTGTCGTTGACCCTCAAGGGTGACCCCTAGTCTGGGGGAGGGTTGTGACCTTGGGCCGGGGCTCGGGTGATAGAAGGATGCTGCCATAACACACAGAGGAAGCCCTTCCTGGAGGCACGGGAGCATGGAGAGAGGACAGCAGAAGCAGGTCAGCACTACTGGGAGATCTTCTGAGAGTCAGCCGGGTGGGTTGGTGAGTGTCAGTCTGCAGGACTGTGGTGGAGAAATTAGTCTGGAGGGCTAGTGAACAGAGCAGGTGCAGCCAGGTGGATTGGCAGTGCCTGAAGAGGTGGTGCTGGGATCAATAGCCACAGGAGGAAATATGCAGGCTGTTTCATTGTGTTTTCTGCTACACTACATGGGGCCTTGGATCCTTGCCTGTAATGGGCCATCACTCAAACATCTGACTGAGTGGTCAGATATTCAAACAGTGATCTAGCTAGGGTCTGCAAGCAAGAGTGTGCTGGAGGAAGAGGTTGGAGCTGTATATAGACTGTAAATAGAGACTGTATATAGGAAGAATGTCCCTTACGTTCTGTCAAAGTCAAATGGACATCCCAAAGCCTCCCATCCCTATCCAAGTTATTAATCCTTAATAAATAACAAAAAAAACCCCCAAAAAACAAAGTCACGGACGGTTCTCTGTCTCTGGAGTGCCTGTGAAAATTTGGTGTACCTGGCTGTGCTGGGCGGGGAATCCCAGTTTAACTGTGGCTTACACAGATATCATAAAACTAAAGATAATGCCCTCCAGCTCCTTAAGCATTCATTCTTGCATTTATACATGACAACTGTAGAATTCTGGTCTAAGGCTGCATAAAGTAAAACCTGAGGTGGAAGGCAGAGTAAGGCAGTGATTGGGATAGTGTCGCAGTTTGATAGTACAGGAAGACGCACATCTGAATTAACATGCAATCAAGAGAGTTGTGAAAGGTATGTGGCTTTATAACATATTAATGACAGATTAATATATTCAAGCAGTGTACTTTGGGAAATGTATGCAACCTCTCTCTTTATCCACAGGTTTTGATTGGATTGAATACAGAAAGTAAGAAGTGAACAGGGAAACAGAAATGTCAGAAGTCAGGTCATAGTCAAGTCTGGAAAACCCTCAATTCCCTTTTTAGGAAGGATCTTATGAAGATGTTGCAGTAACAGCTCTGATGATTTGCATTCTTTTTTCATTCATCATTGTCAGACACTGAAGACAAAGATTGCAAAGGAAATGACATTTGGAGAATACTTGGAAACAATAAAGAGGATGTAATTGTGTAAAAAGGGAAAAAAAGGAGTAAGCACAAAAGGCACCCAAAAATTAATCAGCAAATGTCTTGTGATTCACTTTTAAAGGGATGTGAAACTATAAATGCTGACGTCAAATGGGGAAGCTAATTGTTGATTTTGATCAGGAGAAAAGAAGACTTTTCTCCTCTGCGTAACAGTCAGGAATTTTGAATATTTGAAATCAATATTATGTAAATTCTAAAATATTTATTGTTCATGACATGACAGTCTACTGAACACAGTGTAAAAAGTTCTGGCTAGTGTTTACCAATTAGTTTTAACTGGAGCTTTTGGTTATTCATAATAAGTAGATTTAAAGTAGGTGTAGGGCCAAAGCCCTTTTGGCCCTAGTTCTCCTGTGGGAGAAATAAAGTCCGCTGTTGGCTGCTGTCACTCAGCCAGTCCAGGCTCTGGATGGATCCTGACTTTAATGTCAGGATCTGCCCAGATGCCTGACTGTCAGCTGGTTCAGCCTCTCAGCATGCTGCTGAGAGCCTGAGCCAGCCACTCCCACCCCCTCCATAGCCCAGCGCTCCAGAGAGAACTGGAGGGGCAGAGCAGAGAGCCAGTGACTAACAGTCATTGCTTTCTGCTCAGTGAAGACCGAGAACTGAGCAATCAGCGGTCTTTGATCATTTAGTACTCAGTCTTAGGGGCAGTGGGGGACAGATACAGCATCAGACCATTGCCTCATCTGCCTAGGTGAGTATAAATGTTTGCTTTTTTTTAAACCCATACTTCTCTTTTAAGGTGCAAATGAGACTACATGGTGTCATCAACGAAACTCATGATGGAAAAGACATCATTATGCTTGTACTGTGCACTTAAAAGCTACACCACAAGACAGCTGATCTTCAGATGGGGATGGGGATTTTTCTCTCAGGAAAGCCTTACAAGTTCTTGTACCACATAGTCTCTGTGTGGAGGAGGTCACCTTGGAAGTGTAACAAGGCTTTACTTCCTTGTCGGGTGCCAGGCACCTGAGTTATAGCGGCAGGGTTTTTTTTGGAAGTGCCTGATTAGAGCCATAGGCTCTAATAGACTTCCAAAATAGTAAACAGCGGGCGCAATGCTGTGCCTTAGCTGTTTACTCGGTGTTGTGTTAGGAAAGCGAATAAATCGCTTTCCTAACACTGACCCGCCTCTCAGCCAATCAGGTGCTCGGGTCTGGTTACCTGTCACCTGATTGGCTGAAACAGGTAGATAGAGAGGACCGGAGACATCGAGGAGTGTGGACGTGGAGTATGCCACCATGACCCGCTGAGAGACAGGTAAGCCCCGACTCCCGGGCGATGCACACTGGCAGAATTTGATGGGGCACAGTAGCGGCAATTGATGGGGCACAGTAGCGGCAATTGATGGGCACACTGGCAGCAATTGTTGGGGCACACTGGCAGAAATTGATGGGCACAGTGGCTGCATTTTATGGGCACAGTGGCTGCGCTTGATGGGCACAGTGGCTGTACTTGATGAGTACAGTGGCTGCGCTTGATGGGCACAGTAGCTGCGTTTGATGGGCACAGTCGTTTGATGGGCACGGTTACTACAATTGATGTTTTTTTTTTTCACTTTGTTTGCGCTCCCCAAAAAAATTTTGAGCACCAGCCACCACTGGTATTGAGGTATACATCAAGGTGTTGAATAGTATCGAGGGATACCCAGAGATAATCCTCATCCTTTTCAGTAGTTTTTTATTGTGTCAAGAATATGTCCTGAATCCTCTGTATAAGTTGGAAGTGCTGTAGCAATAGGTTAATATAATCAGAAAGGCCATGATAGGCAGGCAATTCTTGGGGCCATTATGATTCTTTGTGAGCTGATGAAAGAAAGGGATATTATAGGACTCTATATATAAGAACCCCTTTTTTGCTTTAGCAGTGATGCCTTCACTATGAGCGGAATCATTTTCTTCAGCTCCAATCTGTAATGACAACATTACATAGAAGAGTCCGACAGTAGTCTTTGGTTATCCTTAAACCCAAAAGCAAACATATATTATATTGCAGCTTACCAATTATTAGATGTTGATTAGATGGTTTCATTGTTTTTAATTTCTAGGCTTTCTTTCTCTTATTTTGGGGGATTTGGCTAGTAAGTCTGTTGTTTTTCAAAAGAACAAGCTCTTTTGCACATGTAGCAGTTATGCCGCGTACACACGGTGTAACTTCAGCTACAAAAGTCAGACGGACGCCGACTGACCAAGTCCGGCGGACAATCCGATCGTGTGTGGGCTTCCCCGGACTTTTAGCTGACTTTTCCAGCCGCAAATCTGACGGACTTTAGATTTGGAACATGCTTCAAATCTTTACGTCGTAACTCCGCCGGACCCAGAAATCCGGTCGTCTGTATGCTAGTCTGACGGACAAAAACTGACGCTAGGGCAGCTATTGGCTACTGGCTATCAACTTCTTTATTTTAGTCCGGTGTGCGTCATCACGTACGAATCCGTCTGACTTTTGTGTGATCGTGTGTAGACAAGTCCGGTCGTTAGAAAGTCTGTTGAAAGTCCGCCAAAAGTCCGTTGAAAGTCTGTCGAAAGTCTGTCGGATGGGCTGTCGGACTTTTGTAGCTGAAAAGTCCGACCGTGTGTATGCGGCATTAGAGAGATGAGACAAACCATTTACGACTAACAGGGGTGCTTTCAACGATCAGCTTTTATTATTTCTATAAAATCTTTATCCCAAAAGAGAAAAAAAAAACTGTTGCTGTAACTGCTTATAAAGTGTGAGCTGGAGTTTGGCTTCAATTTGTTAATGTATCAAAATCTGCTAGTACACCTAACCCTCCCCTCCCCCCAGACTCACAATGCTGCTGTCCAAATGTGCTCCCCGTGTTTCTTCATCCGGAGTGGGGGCGCTTTAATACAGTAGACGTGTTACTGGCTAGATCTCCAGGTTAAAACAGAGAGAAAAAGAAAACTCATGCACATCTAATGATTGGTAAGCTGCAATGCTGTATATTACATTTTTTGGTTTTGGGTTCAGTACCGCTTTAATGTAATTATTTTGGTTTAGAATTACTATACTTCTACTTTCATCGACCTGCTTGATTACAATATCCTCAGTCTGTTTTAGAGCTGCTGGAGCTTTTTTGCTTTGATTTGGACAATGTTGGATGGACCTTTCTGGGCTTAAATAGATCCACCAAGTCCTTGTATACCATATAATAGACTGCAGGGGGTAGATGCTGGAAGGGACTTTTATTACTGATTTATGCATGTTTGGCTTTGCTGCCTTTATGGATTTTTACTTTTGTGAGTGTCTGACATAACTTTATGAAAGGTGTGTCATGCACAGCTTTTCCCTTGCACTGTGTTTTTCTGTTCTTATGTAAACATGCTTCAGAAGACATATGAGACTGCAAGAGGTCACTGCGTTGCAGTCCCTGTTTAAATCAAAGCTTTAATTTTTTACCTCCCTAGAGCCCCTAAAATATTAATTTTACCATATTTGATATTTCTCTCAGCATGACTCATCATAAAAATATTAAAGGGATGGACAGCACAGTAAAAGTAAGATAGTATAAAGGGAATAACTTGAGCTGTTTAACACAGTAGACGTGTTACTGGCCAGATTTCCAGATTAAAACAGAGGAAAAAAGAAACTAGCTTAAAAAATATGTATCCCTTGCTGACTTTAGTCAGTACCAAAACACAGAGCTCTGTTTGCAGGGGTTCCAAAGGCAACACAGTAAGTGCCAAAGGGCCACAGATTGAGCACTAGGGGTCTAGATTCTTGCTGGTTATATAATGTGCAGTTGCTGGTTGATGCCATTTGCTGCGACTGTGTTATTTGTATGATTTGCTGTAATGGCATGATACAGTATGTAGCTGTACAATGTGGTATGATTATGTGCCATTTCCTCAAAGATCATTACTTTTTCTCACAATTCATTCAGTTATAATGCATGTGCTTATTGTTAGTTATTTTACCCATGTGAGTGTTAGCTCTTATTGCTTAAAATAGCAATTGTTATATCTTCGTTGGTATGGGGCAAATATCTACACAGGAGCCCATTGTTGAATTTGTTCATTAGGCATAGGGTATCATACAGAACAGAGTATGGGGGGAAATCTCTTCAATGGGGTCACTGAAAGCATTTAACCGCTTACAATCCGGAAGATTTGGCTGCTTAATGACCAGGCCATTTTTGGCACTGCGTCACTTTAACTGACAATTGCGCGGTTGTGCGACGTTGTACCCAAACAAAATTGACGTCCTTTTTTCCCACAAATAGAGGTTTCTTTTGGTGGTATTTGATCACCTCTGTGGTTTTTCTATGAACAAAAAAAGAGTGACAATTTTGAAAAAAACAAACACTTTTTTTCACTTTTTGCTATAATAAATACCCCCCGAAATGTTTTTAAAAAACAAATTTCTTCATCAGTTTAGGCTGATATATATTCTTCTACATATTTTTGGTAAAATAATCACAATAAGCGTGTATTGATTGGTTTGCGCAAAAGTTATAGCGTCTACAAACTATGGGAAAGATTTATGGCATTTTTATTATTTATTTATTCTTTTACTAGTAAAGGCAGTGATCTGCGATTTTTATCGGGACTGCGACATTGCGGCGGACAAATCAGACACTTTTGACACATTTTTGGGACCATTGACATTTATACAGAGATCAGAGCTATAAAAATGCACTGATTACTGTGTAAATGTCACTGGCAGGGAAGGGGTTAACACTAGGGGGCGATCAAGGGGTTAAATGTGTTCCCTAGTTAGTGTTTCTAACTGTATGGGGATAGGACTGACTGGAGGAGGAGACACACTCAAATCACCATTCTAGCTCTCGTTCCTGCAATCATGGGTGACCAGCGGCGATCACGCCCGCCGGCCACACGCATAGGGTCCCCCGCTGTGCTGCGCGTGCCTCCGGCGGTTTTTAAAGGTGAAGACGTACCCATACAGCAATTCGCGGAAACTTTGCAGACGTATATCGACGTGAGCCAGTAGACAAGTGGTTAAAAGAGTAATTCACCTTTTGAAAAATAAATAAATAAATGCACATTTTTTTTTTGCAGGTAAAAAAAATGTGCATTGATTATTTTTTTTTCACACCCAAAGCTATCCCTCTACTCCTCACCTCACTCCATCAGTCTCCTCTCGCATTACTAACTGACTTACTAACCGACATATCAGCATGGTTGTCACACCACTTCCTCGAATTAAATCTTTCTAAAATCGAGCTGGTAATATTCGACCTAATACTAATACTAACTAATGTAACCACCAAGCTACTCATTCACTCCCTTATTATTTCCTACCTTGACTATTGCAACTCCCTTCTCATAGGTCTTCATCTCCATATGCTATCCCATCTTCAATCTATCATGAATGTTGCTTCCAGACTCATCTACCTTACCAACCACTCAGTGTCTACTACCCCTCTGTGCCAATCCCTCCACTGGATTTTGATTGTCCATACTAATAACAACATATAAAGCCATATACAATGCTGCCCCAAGCTACATCATCTATCTTGTCTCCAAATATCACCCAAACCGTCCTCTCCACTCATCCAAAGACCACCTGCTCTCTCGTCTTCTCCTCCCATACTTGTCTCCAGGACTTCTCTTCCTCAGGAACTCTCTACCTCAATCTGTCAGGCTATCTCCTATTCTGGCCACCTTTAGGTGATCCCTGAAAACTCATCTCTTCAGGAAAGTCTATCAACCTTCCAATTAACAACTAGGGATGGTTGAACAGTTCAGCCTGAGCATGAGTTCGGGACGAACACACAAATTATCTGGGCGTTCGACCATTTGTTTGGCCCGCCGAATGACCGCAATGCACTGCTCCACTGCACAGTGCATTGGAAGCCCTGATTGGCTGAAGCAATGAAAGCTTTGCCCAATTAGGGCTCAGAACACTGTCAGAACCATGATTGGAGAAAGTAATGATGACTCCATCCAATCAAGGCTCCCTGCTCTTATGCCGCGTACACACGGTCGGACTTTTCGTCTACAAAAGTCCAACGGACGCTGACGGACTAAAGCTGGCTGGTAATCCGATCGTGTGTGGGCTTCTCCGGACTTTCAACGGACTTTTTTAGCCTCAAATCCGACGGACTTTAGATTTGAAGCATGCTTCAAATCTTTACGTCGTAAGTACGACGGACCCCGAAGTCCGCTCGTCTGTATGCTAGTCCGACGGACAAAAAAACGACGCATGCTCATAAGCAAAAACTAAACGGAAGCACTCGGTCTAGTAAAACTAGTGTTCGTATTGTAGGTAGCACATTCATCACGCTGCAAAATCTGTGATCGTTCAATGCAGCGCATTTTATTTCTTCTTTACGAAGGCTCTAAAGAACGAAGGTGTTTTGCTGTTCATAATCAGAGTTCTCCCAAACTGATTTCTGGATTCTTTTTCTCTTTGATCTCATGAATGATATAGTATGCCTTTTTAAAACAATGTTTCCATACTAATAATACTTTTTCCCCTTTTTTTTTTTTTTTTTTTTTTTTAGGTTTGTAAAGTTAACACAAAGAACCCATTATTATTTTTTTTTTTTATAGTGTTTATTTTTTAGTTTTTAGATAAAGTTAACCCAAAGCACCGTTTTTGGTTACGTAATTTTTTTGATTTTCAAGACTTACCACTTGAACATTATTAACATTAGTAATGTATTTTTGGTGTGTTTTTTTTCAAACTCAATGAGATTGTTGTCCCTTGTTAATTTAACATTGTGTGTAAAATCAATGATTTCAAAGAAAACACATAAAGTCTTTTGCTAAACTCAAAAAATATCCATTTATTCATGGTCAAAATAAAATAAAGAGGAAGTCAACGCTGGAAAAAGTCGGTGTACCAGAAAATTGGGATCTTGAGGAGTCCATATAAGAGGGAGCACAATCTGGTCCAAGAATCCCAGAGATCAACAGCACCAGCAGATGATCTAGATGTCCCCAGACTGTGGTCCTACAACAGCCTGCGTCTTCTGTCAGACCAGACTGAACCCAGGTCATCATTTTCTTCTCTTCCCTGCAGCCTTTCCTCCACGCTGCCCTGCAGCCTTCCCTGTAGCCTTCTTTTGAGGCTGTGGCTCTGGTGTTTCAGTTGTGGCAGGAGGAGGAGGAGGAGGAGGAGGAGGAGGAGGAGGAGGGGGGGCTGCCTCATGTAGTTGGGTGTTTTGTGTTAGCGTGCCCTGCAGCCCCTTATGGATTGTTTCCCCAAATAGGCGCTCACAAATGAGGCGCTGCTCCCAATCCATCTGAAGAAGCCTGCTGGCTAAGTAGCAGCCATAGGATTCTTCCGCTTCGGGGGGGCTTGTTAAAAAACGGGTGGCCTCTTGCATGAGGCGCAGGGATGCGTCCTGTGTGACCATCCCCTTCCTGGCCCTTTTTTTGGGAAGGTGGAGGGGAGGCACTTGGGATTCGGTCAGGCTCCTACTGGGCCCAGCCACCTCACTTGGCCCAGCCACCTCACTTGGCCCAGCCACCTCACTGGGAGCAGCCACCTCACTGGGAGCAGCCACCTCCTGCCTGACACTGGGCCCAGCCTCCTCCAGGATGATGGTGAATCCGGCCTCCTCCAGGCTGTCCATGGGCCCGGTCTCCTCCTGCCTGCCACTTTCCCCACATTCCTCCTGGATGGACTCATCCTGTGTATAAAAAAAGGACAATAGTTTGAGTATATTTTTTGGGGTTCATCAATGACACACAGTTTGCTTCTCATGAATAGCAAATTCAATGTGAATACTTCTCTTTAATAAAAGAGTCTAATCAGACACCCTAATTATTTCAAGCAGGTGCCAAACATATTTAGCCACTACTGTCAATTGATATGTATACCCAATTTTGAGTGCCAAATTATTTTAGACAATTATAACATCCAGTTAACATCATTAATATTAGTACAGTAAATATTTGTTAAAATAATTTACCTGACTCCAGATGGTCATATCTGGTTCATCCAGGATGGAAGACCCAGCTTGCTCCTCATCAGCCTCTGCTGGGGTGGAGGGAAGGGTGGAGGGAAGGGTGGAGGGAAGGGTTGAAAGTGATGGCCTGGCTTCATTCTGGTCATCCAGAAAACGGAGTTGATTGTAGTACCACAGCCTGGGTACATAAACATCATCTGCTGATGCTCCTGATCTCCTTGATTCCTGGATCTTCTTATGCTCCCTCTTATACATGTTCCTCAAGACCCCAATTTTCTTGAGCAATGTCTCCATTGTTGCTTCCGGGATGGTCGCCTGGACAAAGGCCAGAAGTCTCTCCAGCGTTGACTTCCTCACATGCTTAGCATAATACTGAGGGTGTTTCACCTCCCACAAATTCCTCATCTCTCGATATTTGGAAATAAAAGATGTAAGGAACTCTGGATCCTTAAATAGGGGATTCATTATATCTGGAAAAGATGAAGTCACAAGACAAAAAACACTTTTATTATAGGTTTCGGCTAACCCCTCATCATCTTCTCCCTATGTAGGCCTCATCAATCTATCAAGCCATATAGGCCGCTTGCTACAAAGTCATGACCATAAAAACCAAAAAAAAAAATATATATCTAAAATTACCTTCGTTTTGTAACGTCCAGGTCCACTATCACCTACCACAGAACGTACGTACGACACGTGCGCAAGGCTCTTTATACACTACGCATGTGTGAAACTCCGCCTGCGTCGCCCGCCCCTGACGTTCGAAATTAACTCATGTTCTCCGCCCCCTAATTCGACGCACAGAACGTACGTACGACACGTGCGCAAGGCTCTTTATACACTACGCATGTGTGAAACTCCGCCTGCGTCGCCCGCCCCTGACGTTCGAAATTAACTCATGTTCTCCGCCCCCTAATTCGACGCACAGAACGTACGTACGACACGTGCGCAAGGCCCCTCTTTATACACTACGCATGTGTGAAACTCCGCCTGCGTCGCCCGCCCCTGACGTTCGATTTTAACTCATGTTCTCCGCCCATTTTTTGTTACGGCGCGTAGTGGAGTTAAAGAATGGCGGAGACACCTGAAATGTTGACGACCTCAGGTAGTGGAGACAGCCCGGAGGCAGGAACGTCAGCGAAATCTATGAGGCCTAGATTTAAGGCCTCTAATATGAGTTTTAAAGAGATGGTGGAGATGGTGGCCATTCTTCACAAAGACGACTATGATGGCAATTATGGGCCGTACGCACGGCCAAATTTGCGCAAGGCCAAAATCATGGCGAAGGTCGTGGAGACTTTGCAGGCATCTTTTGGGGTCCAGCGCTCCAAAGATCAACTGCGAAAAAGATGGTCTGACCTGAAACTCAGGGAGCCGGATCAATACCGACGTATCCGGAAAGTTCTTAAAAAAAGTAAGTACTTGTCGTGTTTTTCTCTTGTGTTTATTACCTTGTATATTGCTCCATGTGCTTTTCCTTCCTATCCGATTTTTGTTTTCATCGTTTTAAACGATCTTTTAAGAAACCTCGTTACATATCTATAGATATATATCTATATATACATATACACATATATATACATGTATATATAGATATATATCTATATATACATATACACATATATATACATGTATATATATATATATATATATATATATATATATATATATTTATGGTTGGAGCCCTATGTCCGGTATGTACATGAATACCACTTACAGTAAAGATAGGACTTACCATCGGAAATGGACCTGAAAGTGTGGACTTAGCCTATGAAATGGACCTGAAAGTGTGCCTTGGTCTAATGGCCGGTATGCCAAAATAAGGGGGCATACCCTGGTTTAAGAAATGGTTATTCTGTAAGAGAAATGAATGAAATGAATAGTTTGAGAAATGCTGTGAAATGGGGATGGGAGGGTGGGTATCGCGCACAGGAAACCGACAAGCACCACAGGTGAGCGGGCTGCTTAAGTACCCCCCCGGGCTCCTCCCATAAATTCAGGCCACCATACTGGCCTTCCTACTTATGGTTGGAGCCCTATGTCCGGTATGTACATGAATACCACTTACAGTAAAGATAGGACTTACCATCGGAAATGGACCTGAAAGTGTGGACTTAGCCTATGAAATGGACCTGAAAGTGTGCCTTGGTCTAATGGCCGGTATGCCAAAATAAGGGGGCAAAAACATTCAGGTAGGGTTATGATTTTATTGATTTTCAATTATTTATTGAGCCAATTTGGAGAATGCCTGTGCCATCTCTGTTTGTGGGTTGGGGATATACCGGGCGAAGCAGGCTGACTTCCACCTGCCCAGTCTTTTGATGATGTGGTCCGGAACCCCGTGGCGGGATGCCGCGGAGGCTGCTCCGATGCGAAACGAGTGTCCGGAATACTGACTAGGGTTAAGATGAAGATTGCGGAGAAGTATTCTTATGTGTTCCACAAACTGAGAGGCGTTTAAGGGTTTAACTGGGAACGGTAGAAGGGGACTGCTGTCTGGTTGTTCAGGCAGGAGTGACAGGAGCCGGTTGAGTACGGCGACTGGACACCAGCTGTTGTCGGTTTTGTAGAGGTGAATGTTCGCTCCTGAGCCCGTTTGCTGGGTTTTAGAGACCTCGAGGTGCAGGATGAAGTGGTCTTGGTATCTAAGTAAGTGTCGTCTGCGTAATACTCGGTCTGTGGGTTTGTTAGAGGTGAATTCGCCAGGGCGCATGAACCCATAGTACGCTAGATATATCGCTGCTTGTAAGACCGTGCTGCGGAGCAGGCCGAATGGCGAGGTAGCCAGAATAGTTGACATGTCCCTAAAGATGGGTCCCGTAATGGGCAAGCGCTTAGTGCTGATGACTGGTTGTTGTTTCTGGATTCCCCTTAAAACGGCTCGTATAGCGTGAGATGAGAATAGTGAAGATTTCGTGGGGTCTTCAAGCGCCATAAAATGTTGAATGCCGGCTAGGTATAGCCGGATGGTATTGTAGGATAAGGCCAACTGCGTGTGGCAGTGTGCAGTGAAGGCCAGTACCTGCTTGATATCTGTTGGTCCTTTACTGCAGGACGTGAGGAATTTGTTGAAGGCCTTCCAAGCTGTCTGGTAGGCTTTAAGTGTGTTGTAGGAGAGGGAATGATTTATGAGTTGTGTAGCTCCGTGTAAATGTTGATCTAGTCCAGGGTCAGTTGTGACCAGACAGGGATAGGGGCCGACATTGGATCGGCATCGGGAACCTGATTGAAAAAGGAGGAATAATTGAAACGTGACAGTGCGTCAGCTGCTGAATTGTATCTACCGGGAATAAATGCACAGTGTATATTGAACTGATGTTGTAAAGACAGTTGTACCAACCTGCGCAGGAAGGACATGACTGCTAGGGACTTGGACCTGCCTTTGTTGATGATGTCTGCCGTGGCCTGGTTGTCGGTGCTAAAGACTACAGTTTGTCCTGTCCAGTGGTGGCCCCAGAGTTGTGCGGCTGCCACTATGGGGTAAAGCTCAAAGAGGGCAGATGTTTGGGAAAAGCCGGGTATCAATAGTATCTGTTGAGGCCAGGGTCCTGAAAACCAATGATGGCCAAAAATTGCCGCGAAACCTGTGGAGGCTGCGGCGTCCGTTACCACCTGGGGTGAATGGACCGAAACTATAGGTATGAATAGAGATATGCCATTCCAGGCGGACAAGAATTCCTCCCACATGGACAGGTCCGCTATGGCTGCGGAGTCTAAATTCAGAATCTGATCAGGGTCTTGAGTTTCCGACAGAAATCTGAGTAGGCGTGATACAAATGTGCGGCCTTGTGGAATAATTCGCATAGCGAAGTTGAGCATACCCAGGAGGGACTGCAACTGTTTTTTGGTACAGTCCTTGGTGTGTGTAAACTCGTGAAGGACTGCCCTAATGCGTGATAGTTTGTCGAGGGGGAGACTGGCTTGCATTGCGCAGGTATCCAAGCTGACCCCGAGAAAAGTGATGCTATTTGCTGGGCCATCGACTTTGTGCTCGGCAATAGGAACATTGAGGTTTCCAAAAATTACCCTAAGTTTGTCGAGATCTCCTGGGGGCTTGCTGGGTGGTTCTATCAGTAGGAAGTCATCTAGATAATGGATGACTTCATGGCATTGACCCTTGTGTAATAGTATCCAACCGAGGGACTGGGCGAACGTGTCGAAGAGCCACGGGCTACTCTTCGAACCGAAGGTGAGCTTTGTAGCAAAATAATATGCTTCCTTCCACTTGATGCCATGCCAGCACCAAAGGGATGGGTGGATGGGCAGGAGCTTGAAGGCATCCGAGATGTCGGCTTTGGAGAGCCAGGCGCCTGTGCCTGCTTTGATGATCGCTTGTATTGCCATGTCCACGGAAGAATATTTTAGGGAAAACTCCTCGGAGGGGATCAGGGAATTGAGACTGGGTATGTGGGAAGAATGAGGCGCAGACAAGTCGTACACCAAACGCAATTTATTTGAAAACTTGCCCTTGACAAGCCCAATAGGGCTGACTCTCCATGTGTTGAAAGGGGGGCAACTGAAAGGGCCTATCACGTAACCTCGATCCACCTCTGCCTGTAAGAGCTGATCTATGGCTTGTTCGTCAATGGCTGCCGAACGAAGATTGGCACATTCGTGGGTAGTGTGGGGTAGTGAAATGAGGCCGGTGTGAAAGCCTGCTGTGAAGCCTTGGATAAGGAAGGTGGCCAGGGAAGGGGTGGGATGTGAAGTGAGATACCATCCTAACCATAAGAGGTTGATCCGGCTTAGTCACGCCTTCTTGTGTTGCTTGACTTCACACAAAATCCTAGGGTGTGCTCTATGACATAAGGTGCAGAGGTGAAGTAGACGGCACTGGCTGAAGTTGCAGGACCCCTGATTAAAGTTATTACAGATGGCTGCCCCTCCCACGGTTCGGACTGGGCGTCCGAGTTTGTCCACCTGAGGCGTTGGTTCAGGGATCGGCTGACCCTGTACTGAACCTGAGGTAGAGGGAAACTCGAAAGGCCGTCTGGTTGCCGTATTGGCGCACCAGGTGGCAGTGTGGGTGGAAGACTGGCAAATCGCACACAGAGGTGAGCGTAAGCCGGCAAAGTGGCGGCAGAAGAGCTCTGTATCCATGAGACTCCAATCTGTCGTGATCTGGAACTGTATGAGTCTGGCCGCGGCCTTGGCTGAAAAGGAACGATGGTAGTCGTAAAAGGCAAAACCTCCGTACTTGTGGCCCAAGTCTACCACAGTATGGAGATACAAGTCCAGCTCTTCCCGCCTGCTAGGGGTGGCTGAGCACAGGACATCTCTGAGCATGCCAAAGGCCAGGGTAAACTCTGAGACTGTTAGCTTGCGGTTCAATCTGGGGTCTTTGGCTTTAAGGACCACTGATATGTCACCCCAGGAGTAGGCTTTATTTTCTGCCAAATCATGCACGGAAATGAGGAGAGAGGCCAGGTTGACGTCCTTGCCGTCCAAGATGTCCTTCCTGATACTGGTTGGGACCAGGTGGGAGGGGTAGACAATGTGGCTCGAGCCTGAGGTACCTGCAGGAAGAGGTGTCAAGCTTTGAGTTGCCGTTGGGTCGGGGACAGCCGTGGCCGGTCGGGCCTCCAGAAGTGCAACCCTGGTTTGGATGTCTGCCACTGAGGTGGATAGAGATGACACCATCGTGTGTAATTGTGAAATGGCCGATGATATCGACTGAAGGGATGCCTGTTGGATACTGGGTCCTGCTGCTGGTGGGGGAAAGAGGAGTTTGAAAAGCTCGCCTTTCCTTGCTGTGGCGGGGAAGGGGACACCTCTGCGTCTGAGCTCTGCCGTCAGTTTGGGGATAGTCCATCCCCTAAGGGATTGCACGCTGCCGCTTTCTGAGACCGGAGAAGGTGACAGAGGGGCCGTGAGGTCTTCGCTGCCGGTCTGAGACATGGTTGCTCTGGTGAGGATTCTCTTGAGCTTTTATTTCCTGGTTGACTGTAACCTGGGGGGATATCGTCCAACCTGGTGCAGGGTGGACCTACTGAACTTTGACTGACCTGAGAAAAACGAAAAGGTGACAATTCGTGAAGGGATTGCTAACTGATTTTTTGAAGCAACGATTTGTATGACAATGAAACGATTCGAAATGTTTGCCTTGATTATGAATGGACTCCATGACAGAGGTCCGGCCTGGTCGTCATCATTGATTCGACCGAGAACCGGGCTCTGGAGCATGTATTGAAATGAGGCAAGTGAAAACATTGGTGCACCCGGGACGATCTGGTGCCTGTTTGATGCATCTGGATTCGAATCGGAGCACCGTATGAAATGAAATGAGAGAAATGATTATTAGACCGAGGCTTGAATTGGTTGTGCCGTGTTAGCGACTGGCAACCAACCGAGCTCTGGTATAGGTATGAAATGCTGTTTGGAACCAGCAAGGCATTCCGTAAAGAATCGGTGCATGTCAGATGCGACTGGTTCCGGAACGGTGATGCGTTGTGGGAGTGAAATGGTAGTAAGCTGCATGGCAGAGACATGGATCCATCTCCCGATGTCTGCGATTAGCTATGATCCGGACTTTGAAGCATGTATCAGAAATGAGGCCGAGCCCTGGGGTACGCCATAATGAATCGGTGCATTTCCATGCGACTGGATTCATGTGTGAACGTGATACGTGGAAATGAAATGATAACCATGACAGAAGGTACGAATTCCTGATAAACGTAACTCTGGAGCATGTATAGAAATGAGGCCAGTCCTGGGGCACGCCGAGACGAATCGGTGCATTGCCATGCGACTGGATTCATGTCGGAACGTGATAGGTGGAAATGAAATGATAACCATGACAGAGGTATGAATGACTGAAACGTAACTCTGGAGCATGTATAGAAATGAGGCCGATCCTGGGGCACGCCGAGACGAATCGGTGCATTGCCATGCGACTGGATTCATGTCGGAACGTGATAGGTGGAAATGAAATGATAACCATGACAGAAGGTACGAATTACTGATAAACGTAACTCTGGAGCATGTATAGAAATGAGGCCAGTCCTGGGGCACGCCGAGACGAATCGGTGCATTGCCATGCGACTGGATTCATGTCGGAACGTGATAGGTGGAAATGAAATGATAACCATGACAGAGGTATGAATGACTGAAAACGTAACTCTGGAGCATGTATAGAAATGAGGCCAGTCCTGGGGCACGCCGAGACGAATCGGTGCATTGCCATGCGACTGGATTCATGTCGGAACGTGATAGGTGGAAATGAAATGATAACCATGACAGAGGTATGAATGACTGAAAACGTAACTCTGGAGCATGTATAGAAATGAGGCCAATCCTGGGGCACGCCGAGACGAATCGGTGCATTGCCATGCGACTGGATTCATGTCGGAACGTGATAGGTGGAAATGAAATGATAACCATGACAGAGGTATGAATGACTGAAAACGTAACTCTGGAGCATGTATAGAAATGAGGCCAATCCTGGGGCACGCCGAGACGAATCGGTGCATCTTTTTGATGCGACTGGATTCGAATCGGAGCGCGGTAGGTGACTGAAATGAGAAATGTTTTGAAATGATTTGAAATGTTAGAAATGAGTTCTAGAATGTTTCAGAAATGAGAAATGATTGGTACCGAACTGACTTGATCCGATAACTTGCAAATTGCGACTTGCTATGGCTGTTTACTGATGCATATATTTAAACACCGACATGCTAGAAATGAAGCGACGTCTGCGTCGCGGTGCTGTCGAAATGGTAACATATCGAAAGTACGAGCGATATACATTACAATAGTGAAGTGCGAGTAACGAAATTGAAAGTACGGTTTAGTGACATGACATGAAACGAAAAATGCGATATACATTGCAGTTTATGAAAAGCGAGTGAAACGAAAAATTTTGAAATTACCGTTTAGTGACCTGATATGAAAACGAAAAGTCCGACGGGACCTTACCTGCGACAGCCAAGCCAGCCGCGTGGTACAAACTACGAACGAAAAACGCGGACTTCGAAAGTTTTGAGAACGGTATCGAATACGAAATTTTGCGAGGCAAGAACTTGCGGACGCTGGTATACCGAATAGTCGGCCTAGTGACGTATATCGCGCACAGGAAACCGACAAGCACCACAGGTGAGCGGGCTGCTTAAGTACCCCCCCCGGGCTCCTCCCATAAATTCAGGCCACCATACTGGCCTTCCTACATATATATATATATATACATATATATATATATACATATATATATATATACATATATATATATACATACATATATATATATATATATACATATATATACATATATATATATATATATATACACACATACATATATATATATACACATATATATATAAATATATAACTATATATATATATAACTAGAGAGAGAGAGAGAGAGAGAGAGAGAGAGAGAGAGAGAGAGAGAGAGAGAGAGAGAGAGAGAGAGAGAGAGAGAGAGAGAGAGAGAGAGAGAGAGAGAGAGAGAGAGAGAGAGATATATATATATATATATATATCTATTGAGATATAGAAATAGAGATATATATATATAGAGAGAGAGAGAGAGAGAGAGAAAATATATATAGAGAGAGAGAGAAATATAGAGATAGGTAGATAGATAGATATAGAAATGTAAAACATTCTTTTTGAAGATTTGAAGTTATCTTAATTTTTTGGCTTTACATTTAGTTAGATAGTTTGAGATTTTGTTCCAGATATAGAGAGAGATCAAAAGATTATTAACTATATTTTGAGATATTGATATCTATCTATCCGATATGTCTTTCTAATTTTAAATATTGAGGTAAAATAGGAACTCTACGCAAACCACTTCATTACAAATGTTGGAAAATTACTATGTACTAAAATATCTGTGTGCTAATTAGATTAATAATTTTTGGTTTCACATAGGGGAAAAATCACTCAGCCAACAACCAGAAGACAGTCCACCCCAAGCAAAAAATGATTGGGAAATAAGCCCAAGTCCCATTGAGGATGTGGAGGAAGGAGAGGTGGGCGACATGGGCACCCCACCAGGTGAGTGTCTGACACACCAGCTTACGGTAATCTATGCATGGCTGCCTTTTATTTTATGTAATTTTTCTACTCTATTTTAGGTGATCTGGTTGTGCTTGAGTCAAGCAACAGCGCCACCCCCGAGGATGTTCATGAAGTTTGCGACATGGGCACCCCACCAGGTCAGTGTTTGAGACACCAGCTTTATGGTAAGGTAAACTTATGTGTGCATATTTCTAAACATATTTTTTTTTTCATTCCACTTTAGGTCCAAGTGACTATTTCACCACAGACAGTGCCCAACGGCTAATTGCTCAAATCATGGCCTGGAATGGGGAGATCGATCAAATGCGGAATCGGCTGGATCGTATGCAGCAGGAAATGAAGGACATGATTGATGTTTTGGGTCGAATCTAAATGCCCTTTTTTAAACCCCAAAACATCAATCATGTCCTTCATTTCCTGTTTTGCTGACCCCATTCTGGGCCTTCTCTTTTTTTTTTTTGCCAGAACATAAATGGCTGTTTAACCTAATGTAAAAAAGGAGGGCTGTTTCTCGGAAATACCTCAAAAATCCACAAAAAAATAAAAATTGATTTTCAAAAAAACACAAAAAAAAAAAAAAAATAAAAAACTTGATTTTAAAAAACCAAAAAAAATAAAAAACTTGATTTTAAAAAACCAAAAAAATTAAAAAACTTGATTTTAAAAAACCAAAAAAAATAAAAAACTTGATTTTAAAAAACCAAAAAAAATAAAAAACTTGATTTTAAAAAACCAAAAAAAATAAAAAACTTGATTTTAAAAAACCAAAAAAAATAAAAAACTTGATTTTAAAAAACCAAAAAAAATAAAAAACTTGATTTTAAAAAACCAAAAAAAATAAAAAACTTGATTTTAAAAAACCAAAAAAAATAAAAAACTTGATTTTAAAAAACCAAAAAAAATAAAAAACTTGATTTTAAAAAACCAAAAAAAATAAAAAACACTTGATTTTAAAAAACCAAAAAAAAAAATATACAAACTTTCTTAAAAAAAAAATAATAAAAACAAAAATAACTTGCTAAAAAAAAAAAAACATAAACAAAAAAATTGCTTTAAAAAACAAAAAAAAAAAAACACAAAACAAAACTTGATTTTCCCAAAACAAAAAAAAAAGCCTGTTTGTGAAAATCAAAAAGCCAAAAATATTTTTTTCGTGGATTAGGTATAAATATTTAGATATAATTATATTTTGCTACATTATTAAGATATCATTCTATTTTTGTCTATGAACATTTTATACTAAATGCAGAACTGAATGCATAACAACCATTAATAAAAACATCTCCTTATAGGAATTAAATAAATGTGTGGTTTGTTATTTCAAGGCTCAGTATCATTTTAGTTATAATTGTAAAAAAGTTGTTTACAGTGGCAATGGAGCTTATTTAGACATTTAAAATTACAATACAGTTGGCACTACAACTGCTCGACCATAACCTAGGAGACAGCCCAAAAGAAAGGCAAGCAATAAATATAATGCAAGATTTCATCAATAATTTTTTTATTGTCAAAAATTATATATCCTGGCCCATTGCAATGGCCCCCCTACCCATAAAATAATTAACATATTGCTGTCTAACTTGACGGGCACTTTGGGGGGCCAAGCCAGTACGGACAGTATCCAGGCCTGTAAGGTTGGCTTCTATTTGTCCGGCCTCAGGCCCAACTGTGCCTATATAATTTGTAGAATGCTTATTTAAAAAGTTGTGCAGAATGCAGCACGATAAAACGATAAAATTAAGTTTGTATTCCGCCAAATTAATGGCTGTTTGAAACAGGCGGAACCGGCTGGCCAGAATTCCAAACGCATTCTCAACCACTCTTCTAGCTCTGGCCAGCCGGTAATTAAAAACCCTCCTCTCCGGGGTGAGTGTTCTTTGGGGGAATGGCCTCATGAGGTGCTTGCTGAGAGCGAAGGCTTCATCGGCAATGAAGACAAAGGGTAGTCCTTCCACGTTATCCTCATCAGGTGGCAATCCCAGGCCACCACTCTGGAGACGCTGGCAGAACTCCGTCTGGGCAAATACTCCTCCATCCGACATCCGGCCATTCTTCCCCACGTCCACATATAAAAAATCATAGTGTGCCGACACCACCGCCATTAAAACAATACTGTGGAACCCCTTATAATTAAAATAATATGACCCCGAATGGGGGTGGTGGCACAATGTGGACATGTTTCCCATCTATAGCCCCTCCACAATTGGGAAAGTCCCAACGGCTGGCAAAATGGGATGCCACAGTCTGCCATTCCTGTGGCGTTGAAGGAAACTGGGAAATCAAACAAGAAAACCAAAATCAATTAATTTGGAAGCTAACATTGCAAGAAAATTAGACAATTAAAAACATTATTCCCCAGCATCAGTATAACATTCAATAATTTAATTGTTCTGGAATAACTAATATGGAAAGGCACACTTATCAGATTGCTCACCCCCTCTGATGGAACATTGATTACATTTTAGGGGGTTGTGAAATCCCTAAAAAAAATTACTTTTAGGACACGCAGGAATTTAGGGACTAAAAAGGCTACAAGACTGCAGTTGTCGCACTCTGCAGGTGCAGTTGCTAACCAGCTTACAGTAAATGAGGTAATGTAAAAAGGCATTCATGTTGCAAGGAGTACACAATCACATGCAAGGGCAATTAATGAAAACACTTTGAGGCTTGCATATGATTTGATGATGGAAATCAGCAGAGCTTCTGCTCATTTACTAAAGCACTGGAACAAATGCACTTGTAGAGTGCACATGCATTTTGCAAAGTGCAACATATATTTGCTTTAGACAAATCAACACCACAGAACATTCCAGCAAATTTTAACGAGGGTGGGGGTGGGGGGGTTGTGAAATCTAGATAATTGCTCATTAGCAGCAAACTATTTGGAGTGAGTTTAGGTGGGGGGGGGGTGGGGTTGTGAAATCTAGATAATTGCTCATTAGCAGCACACTATTTGGAGTGAGTTTAGGTGTGGGGGGGGGTGGGGTTGTGAAATCTAGATAATTGCTCATTAGCAGCAAACTATTTGGAGTGAGTTTAGGTGGGGGGGGGGGTGGGGTTGTGAAATCTAGATAATTGCTCATTAGCAGCACACTATTTGGAGTGAGTTTAGGTGGGGGGGGGGTTGTGAAATCTAGATAATTGCTCATTAGCAGCAAACTATTTGGAGTGAGTTTAGGTGGGGGGGGGGGGGGGGGGGTTGTGAAATCTAGATAATTGCTCATTAGCAGCACACTATTTGGAGTGAGTTTAGGTGGGGGGGGTGGGGTTGTGAAATCTAGATAATTGCTCATTAGCAGCACACTATTTGGAGTGAGTTTAGGTGGGGGGGGGGGTGGGGTTGTGAAATCTAGATAATTGCTCATTATCAGCACACTATTTGGAGTGAGTTTAGGTGTGGGGGGGGGGGGGGGGGGGGTTTGTGAAATCTAGATAATTGCTCATTAGCAGCACACTAAATACACTCAAACAAAATACATTCCAAATGAGTAGACTAGGTGGATATGTTCCCATCACTTCATGCTGGGAAGGTTATTGAAGGAAAATATACATGCATGACAAAAAATAACAGGAAAAAAATCCAGCATGTGTGAGGATAAAAAGGGGACATTCACACTATATTGCAATGATGGTAAGTAGTGTTTGAAGCAAGAAATACATTATATACATAAATGTATGACTCAGAGGGTTGGCCGTGTCATTGCCAACATCCCTTGTAATTTTTAGAACTAGATGTGTACCTCAAAATGGGATTTTAAGGGCAATGCAGAAATTGGCAGTGTTGAATTATAGTTAAAAAGAAGTTTATTGATACAAAAACGAATAGGATATACATGAACATACACATTGATCTAGTTAAGAATAATTATAAAAACATC
This sequence comes from Aquarana catesbeiana, assembly GCF_042186555.1. Lineage (NCBI taxonomy): Eukaryota > Metazoa > Chordata > Amphibia > Anura > Ranidae > Aquarana > Aquarana catesbeiana. The sequence goes on from NC_133324.1 coordinate 231,636,604, forward strand.
AGATATATGGAAACATATGATGCATCCTACTGCTAGTTACAAGTACCACCCCCGATAGGTGTGATGGCGTCCTGATAGCAGATTTCCAACGCGTTTCAACTTATTGTAGGGATAAAGTCTTCCTCAGGGAGGGACTGCATCACATTCTAAAATTTTAAGTAACAGCATGATTATTGGTATATACTTAAATATTTGTTTGTTACCTATATCTACAGAAATCGCATTACAACAGAAAAGTATTATATGCGACTTACATTTGCGACTACAGAAATCGCATTACAACAGAAAAGTATTATATGCGACTTACATTTGCGACTACAGAAAATCGCATTACAACAGAAAAGTATTATATGCGACTTACATTTGCGACTACAGAAATCGCATTACAACAGAAAAGTATTATATGCGACTTACATTTGCATTTAACTGTGAAAAATCGCTTTCCCAGTGCTGGCAGGGGTCCTAACACGTGATTGTCAATGCTGCTCAAATATCCTCTACGGGATGGCCTGGTATATTGTGAAGAAACCAGTATTTGGCAGTCGTGATAATTAAACAACTGAAAAACATGAAGGTATAAGGGAAATGCTAAGAAATTGAACATCAAAGAGGTCAAAGAATGGAAATAATGGTGATTCGTAGGGGAAATAAGGTTCCCCAGGGCCATCATAGAGTAAAAGAGATCAAATACCTTAAATTGATTGTGTCAGGTGTATTGTTCCAAGTGGCAGGGAGCTCCGGTCCTGGAGTACCTCTCTGTAACAAAGCCAGTTGTGGAATGCTGCCTGTGGCCATCCCTGGCGTCCTAATATATGGGGTGTGGGCGTGGCTAAGTGATGGGCGTAGCCCTATTCTAGGTAGAGTCTCACATTCATTGGTGGTGCAGTGGAGGGGGTGCGACTTCAATTGGCTGCTGTCACTGTTTAGAGGAAGCACCTTTGTACAATGTATTGAGGGGAAGCGTCCACAAGCTTCCCTGTTATCTAGGTAGCAGACGCTTGGACCTCCTCCTTCCTTTTCTCCTCCCCGTGACGTGAAGCCTATTGCTTACACGTAGCCCATGTAATATGGGCACGGGGTGAGGCGGGGAGAGAGGTGCGTCTGGTTGCCGGGGCAATGTGCATATGACGTTGGGGTCACATGGCCCCGACGTCAGTTCCTAAAAGAGGGAGGGGCGCCGTGTGACTCCACAGCGCTATTGAGCAGTCTTATTCATGTTAAACCGGGCATCGGGCTGTCTGACAAAAAAGTATCAGACAAAAAAGTATCAGACTATGCACAGCGGTGTATGGGGTACTGTTCTATGCTGATGTCATAGATGTCACCAAGATATACAGTGATAAGTATGACAAAAAGTAGCAGGTCTATACTCCCTCATTTAGAGATGGAAAAAGGAAGGAAGAAAAATTGTATAAAAGAATTGCAAAGAATTGATTGAAATGGGGATAGTACTGATGAAATATGAAATATATATAATAAGAGAATGTGAAGGGGGATTTTTATTCTTAAATATGCCCAAACCTCTTTATGATGATTGTACTGTCATTGAGCGAATGGCAGAACATCAAAATTAGGGCTTATAACCACCGACACAGTAGGAAATCCCGGGGCATCAAAATAAGATCTGACGCCTTCGGGGTATTCGGGCCATGATGTTGCGTCATGGCCCCCCCCTGTGCCGGGTAGGGATAGTGGGCAGAATGGCAACGGTATCATTGGGTCCACTGCACCACCAATGAATGTGAGACTCTACCTAGAATAGGGCTACGCCCATCACTTAGCCACGCCCACACCCCATATATTAGGACGCCAGGGATGGCCACAGGCAGCATTCCACAACTGGCTTTGTTACAGAGAGGTACTCCAGGACCGGAGCTCCCTGCCACTTGGAACAATACACCTGACACAATCAATTTAAGGTATTTGATCTCTTTTACTCTATGATGGCCCTGGGGAACCTTATTTCCCCTACGAATCACCATTATTTCCATTCTTTGACCTCTTTGATGTTCAATTTCTTAGCATTTCCCTTATACCTTCATGTTTTTCAGTTGTTTAATTATCACGACTGCCAAATACTGGTTTCTTCACAATATACCAGGCCATCCCGTAGAGGATATTTGAGCAGCATTGACAATCACGTGTTAGGACCCCTGCCAGCACTGGGAAAGCGATTTTTCACAGTTAAATGCAAATGTAAGTCGCATATAATACTTTTCTGTTGTAATGCGATTTCTGTAGTCGCAAATGTAAGTCGCATATAATACTTTTCTGTTGTAATGCGATTTTCTGTAGTCGCAAATGTAAGTCGCATATAATACTTTTCTGTTGTAATGCGATTTCTGTAGTCGCAAATGTAAGTCGCATATAATACTTTTCTGTTGTAATGCGATTTCTGTAGATATAGGTAACAAACAAATATTTAAGTATATACCAATAATCATGCTGTTACTTAAAATTTTAGAATGTGATGCAGTCCCTCCCTGAGGAAGACTTTATCCCTACAATAAGTTGAAACGCGTTGGAAATCTGCTATCAGGACGCCATCACACCTATCGGGGGTGGTACTTGTAACTAGCAGTAGGATGCATCATATGTTTCCATATATCTGATGTTTTTATAATTATTCTTAACTAGATCAATGTGTATGTTCATGTATATCCTATTCGTTTTTGTATCAATAAACTTCTTTTTAACTATAATTCAACACTGCCAATTTCTGCATTGCCCTTAAAATCCCATTTTGAGGTACACATCTAGTTCTAAGAAATACATTATATTATCAAAGATTACATAAAAGAACATGTGATGCTAATAAAAGAAAAATATCTTACCTTAATATAGTCCTTCTGCAGGACCTGTATGATGGCAGAACAGGTCTCTGGGATAATGATCCCCAGAGCCTGGGGGGAGATGCCTGTCGAGAACTTAAGGTCCTGCAGGCTTCTCCCTGTGGCCAAATACCGCAAGGTAGCGACCAGCCTCTGCTCCGGAGTGATGGCTTGCCTCATGCAGGTATCCTGCCTGCTGATATAGGGGGTCAGCAAAGCCAACAAACGGTCAAAAACGGGGTCCGTCATCCGGAGAAAGTTCCTGAAATCCTCAGGATTATTCTCACGGATCTCACGGAGCAAAGGCATGTGACAGAACTGGTCACGCTGAAGCAACCAATTCTTGGTCCATGAACTCCTCCTCGCCCTGTTCATGGACTGGTCTTGGGCTGAAGAATAAACTACAGCACCAAGCACATACAATGCACGAGCTCGACGACGAGTACGTACAGGTAACATGGCTTCAAAACGGTCGGCTGGTCAGAACGCACTAAACAGAACGCACTGAAGAACAGCAAGGCCTGTGAAGAACGACCTGAAAATCAGGAACGAGCGGCCAATAAAACAAAGATTTCTCAATGCCAACTGACCAAACGCACTGAAAAGCAGATACAAACCTCACAAGCACAGACTGAACAACAGTTAAAATGAACTGAAAAATACGAGTCTCACAAGCGCGAATCGTCTCTCACCAAACTTCTACTAACACGAGATAAACACGAGATTAGCAGAAGGAGCCCAAAGGGTGTCGTACGGGCTATTGAACTTCCGTTTTATAGTCTCGTCGGACTTGGTGTACGTCACCGCGTACTAGGCTGTCGTACTTTTGTGTGGTCGTGTGTGTGTAAGTCCGTTCGTAAGAAAGTCTGCCGCAAGTCCGCCGAAGGTACGTCGGAAGTCTGTCGGACAGGCTGTCGGACTTTTGTAGACGAAAAGTCCGACCGTGTGTACGCCGCATAAGTCCTCTAGGGCTCTGTTCAGTGCTACTAGAGAGTTAGTGTGCTATAGTGTGCTATTGTAATTCTATTGTCAGTGTAGATTATTATCAGTTTCATGTGAATCTAGTGATAGTTCAGTCAGTGTGATTGTAGTGACCATTAATTTTTACTTTAGTGTCACTTTAGTGTGAATCTATCGATAGTTCAGTAGATGTGAGTGTAGTGACCATTCGTTTTTACATTAGTGTCAGTTTATTTTGTCAGGGCAGTATATTTCAGTGGGTTAGTGCATGTTTAACTCAGTATATTTCAGTGTGTTAGTGCACGTTTACTGCAGTATATTTCAGTGCTTTACTGCACGTTTAATGCAGTATATTTCAGTGTGTTAGTGCACAATTACTGCAGTATATTTCAGTGCTTTACCGCACGTTTAACGCAATATATTTCAGTGTGTTAATGCATGTTTAACACAGTATATTTCAGTGCTTTATTGCATGTTTAAAGCAGTTTTCTGGAGTATATTTCTGTGCATTACTGCACATTAAATGCAGTATATTACAGTGCATAAGTGCAGTTTTACTGCAGTATATTGTAGTGTGTCAGTGGAGTGTGTCTGTGTGATGAGTACTCAGGTTAAAGTGCACCAAACACCACTTTCCATTGATTAAAGTGCATCCATGTACATATTTCCACATCTCTATTACATTTTAATGATAAGCACCCCCCTCCCCATCGTGTCTGGGAGGCCAACAAGGAGAGGCAGACGTTCCCATGGCACTGTGAGAGGGGCAGCGGTGTATGTGTCCACAGGCAAAGGTGGACATGGTCAGTCCTCAGGCAGGGCATCATTTCTTTTGCTTAGTGATGCTGCCCATGCTATCCAGCCACAGCATGCAGAGGAGATGGTGGACTGGCTTACTAAACCATCCTCATCTTTCTCATCCTCCATCACTCAAGCAGAGACTAGTGCGCAGCCCACTGCAGCTGCCAGGGTCTCTTATTCTGCCTCCTTGTCCACAGCTTTTACTGCCATAGCCCTAGCATCAGGTATGGAGGAGTCAGATGATTTATTTGAACACAGCATCAGCCACTTGCTCCTTGACGATGCACAGACATTACTTGATTCAGATGTTGGTTCTGAGGTTAAGGAAGGTAGGAACATGAGCCTACAGAGAGGGGAGAACACTGGTACACAAATTGGCAGTCATGTTCCCTCAGCCACATTGTATTGCCAAGTTATCTCCAGTGATAAAGAGGATGGAGGAGATAATGATGATGAGGTTGCTGACGCGACTTGGGTGCCGGATAGAGCAGAAGAGAAAATTGAGGGTGAGGCACAACCCCAATGAGGCAGCCATCAAAGAAGAGTAGAGAGTGGCCACCCTATTCCTTCACATTGAGGAGCTGTTATCTCCCGGCCCACTTCCACAGCTCAGCTTTCTGGACCTTTTTTAGCACATGTGCAGCTGATCGCACTGTTGCAATTTGCAAACTTTGTCTCAAGCACATTAAGCATGGCACAAACACTAGCCATGTGGGTACCGCATGCTTGATAAGGCATTTAACCTCCCACCACTCAGCCCGTTGACAAGAGCACCTGAAAGCCACACAAAAGGGAAGCAATTCTGGAACTCCTCCTTACTCACCTCAGTCTGCCCTCGCTATACCTCATGACCTCTCAGCAGCCTCCACTGACAGGTATGATGGTATAGTGCAGGGTGTCCCAGGTCTTTGCAGCACATCTGCCAGTAACACACTGCCAGCTGTAGACTATAGCCGGGAAATTTCTCTGCCCCATCTGCTGCAGTGAAAAAAAAAATTACAGTCACTGCCACCCACATGCCCAGCATCTAAATGCAAGCTTGTCAAAGCTGCTGGCTTTACAACTCCTGCCTTTCTGTCTGGTGGATTCTGCCTACTTCCATGAATTTGCAGAATGTGCTGTATCACAATGGCAGGTTCCAAATTGCTATTTCTTTTCATGTAAGGTTATTCCAGCTCTGTACCATCACGTGGAAGGCAATGTTGTAGCATCATGGGCAAGGCAGTCAGCCGCAAAGTCCATGTTACTGCTGACACATGGTCCAGCAAGCATGGTCAGGGACGATATGTTTCATTCACAGCACACTGGGTAACTCTGCTTGCAACTTGGAAGGATGCAAGACAGGGCTCAGTGCTGCAGCTTGTTGTGTCACCACATCTCTATACAGCTAGTGGTGATGATGTGAGATTTGTCAGCTCTTCCTCCTCCATGCCCTCCTCTGCTAAATTGTCCTATGAAACACAAGTACCCCTAAGTGTTCAAGGGGCCATTCAATGAGTCAGGCTAAAATGTGCCATGCAGTGCTTCAGCTGGTGTGTCTAGGAGACAGGAACCACACTGGAGCAGAGATTCTTGCAGTTCTGCAGGGGCAGGCCGAGAGGTGGTTCACACCATGCCAGCTGGAGCCTTAGTATTGGCCCTAGTATATGAATGTGAGTTAGGGACCTTAGATTGTAAGCTCCTTGAGGGTAGGGACCGATGTGAATGTGCAATGTATATGTAAAGTGCTGCGTAAATTGACAATGCTATAAAAGTACCTTAAATAATAATATAATAATAATTCTTGCAGCTCTGTAGGGGCAGGCCCAGAGGTGGTTCACGCCACGCCAGCTGGAGCCAGGAATTGTGATGTGCAATAATGGCACAAATCTCCTGTCTGCCTTTAGACAGGGAAAGTTGACACATGTGCCATGCCTGGAACATGGCCTCAATTTGGTGGTACAGCATTTCGTAATAGGAACTCAGGGTTGGAAGATCTACTAAAGCAGGCCAGAAGAGTCTGTAGCCATTTCAGGCGGTCATACATAGCCAGTGCTCAGTTGGCTGAAGTTCAGCAGGGATTCCACCTGCCTGTAAACTGCCTGATTTGTGACATGTCCACCAGATGGAACTCAACTTTGGCAATGCTGCAGCAGCTGCACATACAGCAGAGGGCCGGTAATGAGTATCTATGTGAGTATGACACAATGACACGCTCAGGCCGACTTGGCTTTTTTACCCACGCCAATGGCTGCTGATAAAGGATGCATGCACTGTACTGTCACCATTTGAGGAGGCCACAAGGATGGTGAGTTGTGACCATGCATGCATCAGTGACACAATCCTGCTAGTGCTCCTTCTGGAGCATAATCTGCATGGCATTATGGACAAGGCACACAGGGCAGAGCAGCGGGAGGAAGAGGAGGATTTAATTTACTCTCAAGGCCCACTTTATGTTCCTACGCCACAGAACACACAAGAGGAGAGGGAGGGAGGAGTTAGAGTAGGAGTAGGATTCTGGCAGTTTTGGAGGGATTGAAGCAGAGAAAGACATAAGTCAAACCTTAAGAGATGGTTTTCAATCCCCAGAACCCTTGAGAGTAGTACGTGGCTGGGAGGAGGCAGTTGCAGATACTGTAATCCTCAGTAACCTCAAGGAGTCTGCTTCTCATGCCTCCGCAAACTTGCAGTGCATGGGCACCCTCATGTTTCAAAGCCTGTGAAAGGACCAAGAATACGTGGCACCCAGGAGAAGGATCACTAAAAGAGGATCACCTTAAAGAGGAGTTTATTTAATGCATTTCCTGACTCTGGTAGGTCACAGTGTTGTGGAAAACGTAGCTTTGAGGCTTATGTTGGTCAAGAGAGGAGCGGTGAAGAAGGGGCCGCCTAAGTGATGCATTTCACAATTTTTTTTAGCCCAGGGCTGTCAGCTTCCACATTCCATCGGCAGCATCTGCATCATATGGTGGACGATTATCTAGAGGTGAAAACAGAGATGGAGAGCTTTCCAGCTGAAGATCCACTGGGATACTGGGTCATGAGAATAGAACACTGGCTAGAACTTGCCCAGTATGCAATTGAGCTGCTGAGCTGCCCTGCATCCAGCATGCTTTCTGAACGGGCGTTCAGTGCTGCTGGAGGTTTTGTTACTGATAGTAGAGCGTGTCTGTCCACAGACTCCGTGGACCATCTGACATTTATCAAAATGAATCAATCCTGGAATAACAGCAGCTATGAAGCTCCTGATGTCGATGTTGCTGATTAAGTGTTTTTGGAACGTGGATTCTCTGCAAGACTTCTAGGCTGCCTAGTGTTGTGGGTGTTGAGTTCATCTGAAAGATTTTTTTTGGTGTAGGTCTCATGGTCACAATTAACACTCAAAGACCAATTTTTCCACACCTGTTTGAGAGCTGCATATCATTTAAATTTTTGACAGCAAGGCCAATTCTTGCTTTCATCAAGAGTACATGTATAGGGTTACGGTCTGAAGGCACCTCCAACACCCAAAGACCAATTTTTCCGCAACTGTTACTTCTATCCAAAGTCTGCGGAAGAGACACCAGAATTTATCCAAAAAAATCTCTAATCTTGTTCCCAGTGTACTACATTGTGGTCTCATCATACAGACTGGCTCCCCAAGCGGTTTACAAAATAAAGAAAGCTTGCAGGGAAAATTTCATTGTGTTGACTTTATAAATGCAATTATTGCTGCAGCAGCTTCTATACGCAGTATAGATGTGCCACTTTACAGGTATGCCCCGTACACACGGTCGGACTTTGTTCGGACATTCCGACAACAAAATCCTAGGATTTTTTCAGACGGATGTTGGCTCAAACTTGTTTTGCCTACACACGGTCGCACAAAGTTGTCGGAATTTCCGATCGCCAACAACGCGGTGACATACACCACGTACGACGAGACTAGAAAAGGCCGGTTCAGAACCAAGCGCGGCACCCTTTGGGCTCCTTTTGCTAATCTCGTGTTAGTAAAAGTTTGGTGAGAGACGATTCGCGCTTTTTCAGACTCGTGGCTTTCAGATCATTTTCTGCCGTTCAGTTTGTGCTTGTGGGTTTGTATCTGCTCTTCAGTGCGTGCAGTCAGTTCGTATCGGAGTTTTCTGTGCGATCTTGCCTGCTCGTTGCTGTTTTTCAGGTCGCTCTTCACAGGCCTTGCTGTTCTTCAGTGCGTTCTGTTACTTCGTTCTGAGCAGCCGACCGTTTTCTAGCCATGTTTCGTATGTGTACTCCTCGTAGAGTTCGTGCTGTGTGGGGGCTTGGTGTTGGGGTCCTGACCTTGACACAAGTCCAGTCCATGAACAGGGTGGGGAGGAGTTCATGGACCAAGAATTGGTTGCTTCAGCGTGACCAGTTCTGTCATATGCCTTTGCTCCGTGAGATCCGTGAGAATAATCCTGATGATTTCAGGAACTTTCTCCGGATGACGGACCCCGTGTTTCACCGTTTGTTGGCTTCGCTGACCCCCTATATCAGCAGGCAGGATACCTGCATGAGGCAAGCCATCACTGTGGAGCAGAGGTTGGTCGCTACCTTGCGGTATTTGGCCACAGGGAGAAGCCTGCAGGACCTCCAGTTCTCGACGGGCATCTCCCCCCAGGCTCTTCTTTGTGGACATTTACTGCTTGTGTTTGTTTGAGCTGACCCTGACAGAAATGTGTGGAGTCCAGAAAATGTCGTAAATGTGTAACCTTATACAAAGCACTGTTGGCTGTTATTTACTAAATGCAAAGACACTTTTCACTACAAGTGCACTTGCAACTGAACTGAAACTGCACTTGTAGTGCAAAGTGGATTTGCCCTTAGGAAATAACCCCCATTTTCTCATAAAACAACAATTACATCACCCCAAAAGTGTTGTAGCGTTGAGACAATAATCCACACATTCTTGATGAGCAATCTTTTTAATACCTGCACAATCACATGTGCATTTACCAAAGGTTTTTCTGACAAACCAACATGTTTGTTGTATAACAATTTTTGTGGTGGCATTATCCAAAATCAAAATGTGCATTTTGTAGAAAACAGGCATGTGTAAAACCCACAAGAAAGACACAAATCTTGATCTTACAAAGTTCACATTTGGTAGAACTTGAAGGCAATATCAGACATGAGTATTTAGGAACTGTGTTTGATATTGCGTTCAGATGGGGGGAAATCACCCCTGGAAAAGCCAAATTTGGAAGATGCACACAAATTTCACAATGTCAACATGTGCTAGCTGCCATCACGGGGGATCAAGGGACGTGTTTTGGGGGAGAAAGCCCTTCCTCACCGCTACTTTATTATTGAGGAAGGGGTTGCACCCCCAAAACGCGTCCATTGATCTCCCGTGATGGCAGATAGCACATGTTGACACACTGTGTGCATCCTCCAAATTTGGCTTTGGGAAAAATCACAAAAACATTTCGCACATTGTAGCACACAAAAGAAGAAAGTGATTTGGAGGGGCTTTAAACTCGCCCCAAAACATCAATGATGTTTTTATATTTTGGAATAACATCATTGATGTTTTGCTTGATGATTTCCAATTGTAAATTACACCCCATGATCTCCCCGATCACGATCTGGGCACTTTCTGATGTGAAAGGATCTTCATCCACAACCTCACGATCACCTAAAAAGAGAGGAACCCCAAAATAAATTAGGTCTAAAAAAAATGCCGCCATCCATCTCTTAACTGAGCCTGTGGTCGCAGACACTCACCTGTTGTGGTGACTAGTTCCACCACGTCTTCTTCCTCCTGCTCATCTTGTGTTGGGTGGATTTCCCCTTCTTCCGGAGGGGGGGGGCTCTGGTCTCCTCGGATGAGGGGTGTCCTCCGAGTCTTTTCTCCCCTATTGAAAACAAAAATGGTATAATTAGCACACAGATATTTGATGGCAGAACTATAAAGATGAAACATTGCTTGGAAGTGGGGTACAATTGTCTATTTTAGCAGAGTTCCAAGATGTAGCATTTTTAGTGTCCTTTGTCAATCTGCGATACTTTACCTGTTTAGTACAAGCTTCACAGATGTATCCCCCCCTATAGTATACACTGGAGCACCTGTGTGGCCCCCCTAATAAAAATGGTGTTCTGGGGTCCCACACTAGTGCTCCAGTGTCCAGATGTGAAAACAGCTGCTCAGTGTCCTCTCCTTACACAGAATCTAGTTTGCATTTCATTCTAGTAACAAAGCCATCTACACAACCCAATTCTTTGAAGACAAGTATAGGGCCTCAAAATGGTGGCCAAATGCATATGGCCTAAACAATGGTATTTTATAGTCCGAAATAAAAATGTGAGATCCGAACGAATAATGTGCCCATGAACATGAAAGTTGCCATTTTAAACTGTACAACAGTTCCTAAAAGCCCATGGAGCAGCACGAAAGTAATAAACACGAGAACAATAGGAACACAGCACAACTACTTACTTTTTTGCAGCACTCTCCGGATCTTTCTGTACTGCTCATGTTCTCGTAATTTCAGGTCCGACCAACGCTTCCTGAGCTGATCTTTCGATCGTCGTACCCCGAATTTCCGGTGCAGACTCCTGACCACTTTCGCCATGATCTTGGCCTTTCGGACATTTGGGTTGGGGTAAGGCCCATACTTTCCATCATAGTCGGCCTTCTTCAGGATGTCCACCATCTCCAACATCTCCCCAAAGGACATATTTGAGTCCTTTAATCTCCTTCTGGATTGGGACGTTTCAGGCTCCAGCCTTTCCTCCTCCTCCTCCTCGTTGCTGTACTTAGCACGATCCTGCTGTCTATCCGCCATGTGCTCTTCCTCCACTGCGCCGAACGAAAAGGGGCGGGGAATAGAATAGAAAGAACGTCAGGGGCGTGCGCATGCGCAGTGTGTATAAATTGTAACGCGCGCGTCTTACGTACGATCTGTGAGCGGAGGAAGGAGCATCGGAGACGCCGATCCTGCTAACGAAGGTAGGATCTAAACTTGGGCCTATACTGCTTCGAAATTGAAGCCTATATTGTACCAAGATTAGGGGAGTTTGGCCTTACATTAGGGTTTGTCTTGTGTTGTGTCTTGCAGAGAAAATGGATGGGTTCAACGACCACAATTTCCTGCCCCTGTTCATTGACAAGTACAGGGAGCTGCCCTGTCTGTGGCAAGTGAGACACCCCCACTATAACCACAAACAAAAGAGGCAGGCAGCGCTGGAGAAACTGCTGGAGTTGGTGAAGCCGGTGGTCCCCACAGCAACCATCCCCTATTTAAAAGCTAAAATTGGTGGCCTGAGGAGCACATATCTTAGGGAGCGCAAGAAGGTCACGGATTCCCAGAGGTCCAGAGCTGCAGCAGATGACATTTATGTCCCCAGGCTGTGGTACTACGAGAGACTGCGATTTCTGTCAGACCACACTGAAGTCAGGGAATCCCTCTCCACTCTTCCTTCCACTCTTCCTTCCATCCCAGCTGAGGCTTCCGATGGCCAACCTGGGCCTTCCAGCCAGGAAGAAGTGGAGGAGCCCAGCTGGAGTCAGGTATAGCATTCTTCTACAGATTTCTGGGCAATAAAGAAATGATGTTTACTATAGATGTTATTATTGATCATTAATTGCTGATTAAAAAAAGTGTTTTACATATCAATAGACAGTAGTGGGCACCCAAAATTGGGACAAGAATGCAAAATGCTGGGCTCAGAAGGATAGTCTGTTATATTTGTTAACATTCAATTTGCAGCAGTCAGGAGGTGAAAATTGTGTGTGATTGATGTAAAAAAAACTAAAACTATGTCCCTTTTTCATACACAGGAAGACCTCAGCCAGGAGGAGGCTGTGGAATGTGGCAGTCAGGAGGAGGCGGGGATTAGTGTCAGCCAGGAGGAGGCGGGGATTAGTGGCAGCCAGGAGGAGGCGGGGCTAAGTGTCAGCCAAGAGAAGCCTGGGACAAGTCGCAGCCTGACTGAGTCTCAGGTTCCTCCCCTCCACCTGCCATACAAAAGGGCCAGGAAGGCCACTCCCAGTCCTGTGCATAATTCAGCATACAGGCTGATCCAGGAGGCTTCTGCGTCCCTCAGAGCCTTCCCCAGTCCTGAAGAGGCCTTTGCCTGCATGGCTGCCACCAAATTGCAGGGCATGCAGGAGGGCCAACGCAAGATCTCTGAGGACCTGATTTATAAAGTCCTACGTAAGGGGTTGAGTGGGGAACTGACACACAAGACGGATGTCATTGAGATCGACGATCCTCCTCCTCCTCCTGCTGCCACAACTCCACCACCACAGCCAAAGGCTGGAAGGAAGCGTGGAAGGAAGACCAAAGAGTGATTGCCCTGGGTTCAGTCTGGTCTGATAAAAGCTGCAGTCTCTCGTATGACCACAGCCTGGGGACACAGATGTCATCTGCTGCTTTCCAGATCTCTGGGACTTCTGGACCAGACTGCCCTCCCTTAGATATGGACTCCTCATGCCACCAATTTTGCTTTTAACCACTTCAGCCCCGGAAGGATTTACCCCCTTCCTGACCAGAGCACTTTTTACAATTTGGCACTGCGTCGCTTTAACTGCTAATTGCGCGGTCATGCAATGCTGTAACCAAACGAAATTTGCGTCCTTTTCTTCCCACAAATAGAGCTTTCTTTTGATGGTATTTGATCACCTCTGCCGTTTTTATTTTTTGCGCTATACACGGAAAAAGACCGAAAATTTTGAAAAAAAATGATATTTTCTACTTTTTGTTCTAAAAAAAATCCAATAAACTCAATTTTAGTCATACATTTAGGCCAAAATGTATTTGGCCACATGTCTTTGGTAAAAAAAATGTCAATAAGTGTATATTTATTGGTTTGCGCAAAAGTTATAGCGCCTACAAACTAGGGTACATTTTCTGGAATTTACACAGTCTTTAATTTATGACTGCCTATGTCATTTCTTGAGGTGCTAAAATGACAGGGCAGTACAAAACCCCCACAAATGACCCCATTTTGGAAAGTAGACACCCCAAGGAAATTGCTGAGAGGCATGTTGAGCCCATTGAATATTCATTTTTTTTTGTCCCAAGTGATTGAATAATGAAAAAAAAAAAAAAAAAAAAAAAAAATTACAAAAAGTTGTCACTAAATGATATATTGCTCACACAGGCCATGGGCATATGTGGAATTGCACCCCAAAATACATTTAGCTGCTTCTCCTGAGTATGGGGATACCACATGTGTGGGACTTTTTGGGAGCCTAGCCGCATACGGGGCCCCGAAAACCAATCACTGCCTTCAGGACTTCTAAGGGCGTACATTTTTGATTTTACTCCTCACTACCTATCACAGTTTTGAAGGCCATAAAATGCCCAGATGGCACAAACCCCCCCCAAATGACCCCATTTTGGAAAGTAGACACCCCAAGCTATTTGCTGAGAGGCATGTTGAGTCCATGGAATATTTTATATTTTGACACAAGTTGCGGGAAAGTGACAATTTATTTTTTTTTTTTTTTTTTTTTTGCACAAAGTTGTCACTAAATGATATATTGCTCACACAGGTCATGGGCATATGTGGAATTGCACCCCAAAATACATTCTGCTGCTTCTCTTGAGTACGGGGATACCACATGTGTGGGACTTTTTAGGAGCCTAGCCGCGTACGGGACCCCGAAAACCAATCACCGCCTTCAGGATTTCTAAGGGTGTACATTTTTGATTTCACTCTTCACTGCCTATCACAGTTTCGGAGGCCATGGAATGCCCAGGTGGCACAAACCCCCCCCAAATGACCCCATTTTGGAAAGTAGACACCCCAAGCTATTTGCTGAGAGGCATGGTGAGTATTTTGCAGCTCTCATTTGTTTTTGAAAATGAAGAAAGACAAAAAAAAAAATTTTTTTTTTCTTTTTTTAATTTTCAAAACTTTGTGACAAAAAGTGAGGTCTGCAAAATACTCACTATACCTCTCAGCAAATAGCTTGGGGTGTCTACTTTCCAAAATGGGGTCATTTGGGGGGGGGTTTGTGCCACCTGGGCATTCCATGGCCTCCGAGACTGTGATAGGCAGTGAAGAGTGAAATCAAAAATTTACGCCCTTAGAAAGCCTGAAGGCGGTGCTTGGTTTTCGGGGTCCCATACGTGGCTAGGCTCCCAAAAAGTCTCACACATGTGGTATCCCCGTACTCAGGAGAAGCAACAGAATGTATTTTGGGGTGTAATTTCACATATTCCCATGGCATGTTTGAGCAATATATCATTTAGTGACAACTTTGTGCAAAAAAAAAAAAAAAAAAAAATAATTTGTCTCTTTCCCGCAACTTGTGTCACAATATAAAATATTCCATGGACTCGACATGCCTCTCAGCAAATAGCTTGGGGTGTCTACTTTCCAAAATGGGGTCATTTGGGGGGGTTTGAACTGTCCTGGCATTTTATGCACAACATTTAGAAGCTTATGTCACACATCACCCACTCTTCTAACCACTTGAAGACAAAGCCCTTTCTGACACTTTTTGATTACATGAAAAAATTATTTTTTTTTGCAAGAAAATTACTTTGAACCCCCACACATTATATATTTTTTTAAAGCAAATGCCCTACAGATTAAAATGGTGGGTGTTTAATTTTTTTTTTTCACACAGTATTTGCGCAGCGATTTTTCAAACGCATTTTTTGGGGAAAAAACACACTTTTTTACATTTTAATGCACTAAAACACACTATATTGCCCAAATGTTTGATGAATTAAAAAAGATGATCTTAGGCCGAGTACATGGATACCAAACATGACATGCTTTACAATTGCGCACAAACGTGCAGTGACAACAAAATAAATACATTTTTAAAAGCCTTTAAAAGCCTTTACAGGTTACCACTTTAGATTTACAGAGGAGGTCTACTGCTAAAATTACTGCCCTCGATCTGACCGTCGCGGTGATACCTCACATGCATGGTGCAATTGCTGTTTACATTTGACGCCAGACCGACGCTTGCGTTCGCCTTAGCGCGAGAGCAGGGGGGACAGGGGTGCTTTTTTTTTTTTTTTTTTTTTTTTTCTTTATTATTTTTTTGCTTTTTTATCTTATTTTAAAACTGTTCCTTTCATTTTTTTTTTTTTTAATCATTTTTATTGTTATCTCAGGGAATGTAAATATCCCCTATGATAGCAATAGGTAGTGACAGGTACTCTTTTTTGAAAAAATTGGGGTCTATTAGACCCTAGATTTCTCCTCTGCCCTCAAAGCATCTGACCACACCAAGATAGGTATGATAAAATGCTTTCCCAATTTCCCAATGGCGCTATTTACATCCGGCGAAATCTAAGTCATAAAATGCTCGTAGCTTCCGGTTTCTTAGGCCATAGAGATGTTTGGAGCCACTCTGGTCTCTGATCAGCTCTATGGTCAGCTGGCTGAATCACCGGCTGCATTCTCAGGTTCCCTGTTGAGACAGGAGAGCCAGAGAAAAACACGGAAGACGGTGGGGGGGGGGGGCATTCTCTCCCACTGCTTGTAAAAGCAGTCTAGAGGCTAATTAGCCGCTAGGATTGCTTCTACATGAAAGCCGACCGCTGGCTGAAAAGAATGATACCAAGATGATACCTAAACCTGCAAGCATCATTCTGGTATAACCACTCAAAGTCGTGAATGCTGTACCTGAAGACAAAAATATGGTTAACAATAAAGCACAGTAAACGGTAAAGTATAAAAAATTGCAGACCTGAAAAGCAAACATGATAAAACATAATAACAATAAAACATTGCAGAATAGAATACAGTAAAAAAGAGCAGAACAATAGAGAGAATAGAGAAAGAGAGAATAGAGAGAGAACAATAAAACGACAACTATTATTTTTTATTTTATATTTTTGTTTGTGTTTTTTTTTTTTTTTTTTTTTTTTTTTACACTTTTTTTGTAACTGTAACTTTTATAACTGTAACCGGTTCCAGGTTCGGGTCTCTCAAAATGCGATGGCATCTTGGGAGACCCTGTGAAAGTGTGCCTAGTCTGTGGAATGCTGTACCCTACGCTAATACTCAGCTAGTGAATGGTAGCGTTCAAAACATTCACCAATGCAAAGACCAGGATTGTCAGGACAGGGGGGACAATAATAGCGGGTGTCACGCCTATATCCGCGCTTGCTGCAGACACAACATCTTTTTTGGGGGGGTTCGTTGGGTAGGGGTACTCGGGAGGACATAAAAATGCCTCTCATGCAGCCGACTGCATTTGGTTGGGGATGTGAATGGGGGAAGTACGGGCGCTGCAGAAGTGGTGGGTTCCCAATTAGGATTGGCGAATGCAGCAGGAAGGGCACTATGGGCATGACGGGCCTGTGTTTGTCTTCTTGGTGGCAGCGGGACACTATTTGTGCTTGCCACCTCACCAGCTTGAACTGCACTTATGGGACTCGCCACGTCACCAAGTGTTACTGCAGTGCTGGTTTGACTACGACCGGGGTGTACTAGGCCGCTGGCGCTTGCCAGTTCACCAAAACGCTACCAAAAAAACTGTTAACGATCGCAGGGATCAGGCCTGACTCTGCGAACGCTGCAGTTATGCATTTAGTGTTTTGTAAGTGACAGTGATCGATCGATACTGCACTTGGGTGGGCTGGGCTGGGCCGGGCGGAGGGGCAAAACGCAGGTGCTAGCAGGTATCTGGGCTGATCCCGCTAACACTGCGTTTTTGGGAACCCTAAACTGCTGGGGACGCCAGTATAGATCTGATCGGATCAGATATTGATCAGTTCAGATACTATACCACTAAGGGAGGTGTACAGTGCGTGCGTGGGTGTTAGCGCTACTGGCACTAACCTGACGCTGCCTGGGGCTGGTGCTTGCCAGTTCACCAAAACGCTACAAAAAAAACTGTTAGCGATCGCAGGGATCAGGCCTGACTCTGCGAACGCTGCAGTTATGCGTTTAGTGTTTTGTAAGTGACAGTGATCGATCGATACTGCACTTGGGTGGGCTGGGCTGGGCCGGGCGGAGGGGTAAAACGCAGTTGCTAGCAGGTATCTGGGTTGATCCCGCTAACACTGCGTTTTTGGGAACCCTAAACTGCTGGGGACGCTAGTATAGATCTGATCGGATCAGATATTGATGCGTTCAGATACTATACCACTAAGGGAGGTGTACGGTGCGTGGGTGTTAGCGGTACTGGCACTAACCTGACGCTGCCTGGGGCTGGTGCTTGCCATTTCACCAAAATGCTACCAAAAAAACTGTTAGCGATCGCAGGGATCAGGCCTGACTCTGCGAACGCTGCAGTTATGCGTTTAGTGTTTTGTAAGTGACAGTGATCGATCGATACTGCACTTGGGTGGGCTGGGCCGAGCTGGGCGGAGGGGCAAAACGCAGGTGCTAGCAGGTATCTGGGCTGATCCCGCTAACACTGTGTTTTTGGGAACCCTAAACTGCTGGGGACGCTAGTATAGATCTGATCGGATCAGATATTGATCTGTACAGATACTATACCACTAAGGGAGGCGTATGCTGCGTGCGTGGGTGTTAGCTGTACTGGCGCTTATCTGACGCTGCCTGGGGCGACGCATATCACCGCCGGGCGATCAGGGGGCTAAATCTTTATTCGGTAATAAACGGCGGGTGCCCTGACACTATAAAAAATAAACAAACTAACCAGCGTCACCCGTAACGGTTATACAGTGATCACTGGTGAAAGGGTTAACTAGGGGGCAATCAAGGGGTTAAAACATTTATTAGATAGTATATGGGGGTCCCTGTCGCTATAAAACTCTGACGGCGAACCTAAATATTTACGTCCCTAACTAGCATCACCAGCGACACTAATACAGCGATCAGAAAAATGATCGCTTAGCGACACTGGTGACAGGGGGTGATCAAGGGGTTAAAACTTTATTAGGGGGGGTTAGGGGGGTACCCTAGACCTACAGGGGGCCTAACACTCACTGCCCTAACACTGTAACTGTCACAAACTGACACCAATGCAGTAATCAGGAAAAAAAAAAAAAAAAAAAAAAAAAAAAAAAAAACCTGCTTGGTGTCAGTTTGTGACGGGGGGGGGGGGTGATTGGGGGGGGATCGGGGGGCGATCGGGGGGGGGATCGGGGTGTTTAGTGTGCCTGGCATGTTCTACTGTGTGTAGTGTGTTGGTGCACTTACATTGCAGTCTTCTCTCCTCGGCCCGGAACGGAAAATACCGAGCCGAGGAGAGATGACATCATTTCCTCTGCCTCTGTGTACAATACAGAGGCAGGGAAATGATCCCATTGGCTGAGAGCGATCGCGAGGGGGGGGCCACGAATGGATGGCCTCCCCCTCACCTCCGATCGCCGGGGGAGATTTGCCGACCGCCGCAGGCACCGGGGGGGGGTCCGATCGGACCCCCCACCCGCGGGCAGGCAAGGACGTACATACACGTTCTTTTGCCTGCCCGTGCCGCTCTGTCGACGTATATAGTCGTGCGGCGGTCGGCAAGTGGTTAAATAACTGATGTCTGCCCTGGGGGTCCAAGGCTTCGCCCACTTCTGCAGTTTCTCCAGCGTTGCCTCCCTCTTTGTTTATAGTTGTGACCCCTTAATAAAATATTTTTAGGTAAATTCTACTCTCCTGTGTGTGTTTTCATCCAAAAAGGACAGTTTGTTGGTGACGATTCAGGTACATTTCTAACATAAAATGTGAAATTAACAAGAGACAACAACAACAAACGATCTCCTACAGATTAAATAGAACAACATATCAATGGTGTTGTGGGAACTTGTCACAAAAAACACACAAACATTTTCGGGAGTACAAATCAAAATCACCAAAAAAAAAAATTAAAAAAGATTCTACATTAAAGTAAAAAAAAAAATATGTTGTCAGATGTGAGAAATCAAAATATATTGAGGGAATCCCGATAAATAGTAACGAAAGAAGTTTGTGAGAAGTGTGTGTGAATATGAGCAGCAAAGCTACTTAATTCTTGTCACATTATAAAGAAGAAGAGAGTGCGCTGTATTAAACCATTTTGAACATTGCAGCGTGACGAAAGTGCTGTATCCATTACGAACGCTAAGTTTACCAGAACGAGCTGTCCCGTGTCGGAATTTCTTCTGAGCATGCGTGGCACTTTGTGCGTCGGAACAGGCCACACACGGTCGGAATTGACGCGATCGGATTTTGTTGTCGGAAAATTTTATCTCCTGCTGTCCAACTTTGTATGTCGGAAAATCCGATGGAAAATGTCCGATGGAGCCCACACACGGTCGGAATTTCCGACAACACGCTCCGATCGGACAATGTCCATCGGAAAATCCGACCGTGTGTACGGGCATTAGATTAAGGGGACCCCCAGGCACTATAACACCATTATTTCTCATTTTTATGCTTTTACATTAAGCATCAGTAAATCACTGCTCATTTACAAATGAAGTTTTTTACAAACTTTTTTTTCATTGATATATGTACCCCAGGGCAGTACCCAGACTCCCAAAACCATTGCATGCCCAACTACTTGCATATAAGCCTTCAAAATGGGCACTTTTGATTTTTACATTTCGGGTCCCAATAGGGTTCTTTGGTTCCAAACTTTTGTGATGTTCTATGAATTGAGATGTTCTCGTAAAGTTCTGTTGCGAATCGAACTGGGGGGGGAGGGGCGTTTGGCCCATTCCTATTAACAACTGAACTTTTAACTATTCCATCAGCTAATCCCCCACAGTTATTACCTTTTCTACCATTTGCCTCACCCTTTTAGATCGTAAGCTCTTATTCCATAGTTACATAGTTACATAGTAGGTGAGGTTGAAAAAAGACACAAGTCCACCAAGTCCAACCTATGTGTGTGATTTTATGTCAGTATTACATTGTATATCCCTGTATGTTGCGGTCATTCAGGTGCTTATCTAATAGTTTTTTGAAACTATCAATGCCTCCCACTGAGACCACCGCCTGTGGAAGGGAATTCCACTTCCTTGCCATTCTTATAATAAAGAATCCTCTATGTAGTTTAAGGTTAAAACTCTTTTCTTCTAGTTTGAATGAGTGGCCACGTGTCTTGTTAAACTCCCTTCCACAAAAAAGTTTTATCCCTATTGTGGGGTCACCAGCATGGTATTTGTAAATTTAAATCATATCCCCTCTCATATCATATCCTATGTGATTTGAGTATATGTGGAGTAATTTCCTGGATGCAATTCTGAGATGGGTGTCACCTATTGTTGGATGATTAACATCCCTGTAACTTGGAATCCATTCCGTGTGGTAAACGGCCATCTCCTTTAAATTTTTTACAAATAAATATATGAAAAGTGTGGCGTGCATTCAGCCCCTTTACTCTGATACCCCTAACTAAAATCTAGTGGAACCAATTCCCTTCAGAGTTCATCTAATTAGTAAACAGAGTCGACTTGTGTGTAATTTAATCTCAGTATAAATACAGATGTTCTGTTAAGTCCTCAGAGGTTTGTTAGAGAACCTTAGTGAACAAACAGCATCATAAAGGCCAAGGAACACATCAGACAGGTCAGGGACAAAGTTGTGGAGAAGTTTAAAGCAGGGTAAGGTTATAAAAAAAATCCCAAGCTTTGAACATCTCATGAAGCACTGTTCAATCCCTCATCCAAAATGGAAAGAGTATAGCACTACTGCAAACCTACCAAGACATGGCCGTTCACTTAAAGCGGAGTTCCACACAAAAATGGAACTTCTGCTTTTCGGAACCCTCCGGTGTCACATTTGGCACCTTTCAGGGGGGAGGGGGGTGCAGATACCTGTCTAAGACAGGTATTTGCACCCACTTCCCGCATAGACTCCCATGGGAGTCTACGCCTCTTCCCGTCCCCACCGCGCTGTCTCCTGGGAAACACACAGCTCCCAGGAGAGAGCGGGGACCACTTACGATGCGCAGCGCGACTCGCACATGCGCAGTAGGGAACCGGGAAGTGAAGCCGCAACGCTTCACTTCCTGATTCCCTCACCTAGGATGGCGGCGGCAGCTGCCGAGAACCGAGCGGGATCTCGGCGTCGCCTGCCGACATCGCTGGACCCTGGGACAGGTAAGTGGCCATGTATTAAAAGTCAGCAGCTGCAGTATTTGTAGCTGCTGGCTTTTAATATTTTTTTTTTTTTTGGCGGTGTGGGTGGACCCCCGCTTTAAACTGACAGGTTAGGCAAGGAGAGCATTAATCACAGAAGCAGCCAAGAGGCCTATGGTAACTCTAGAGGAGCTGCAGAGATCCACAGCTCAGGTGGACACAGCAAACATGTGGAAGAAGGTGCTTTGGGCAGATGGGACAAAAAGTGAACTTTTTGGCCTAAAAGCAAAATGCTATGTGTGGCGAAAAACTAACATTGCACATCACCCTGAACACACCAGCAGGGACAGAGTAGCTGGTCAGAGTTGATGGGAAGGTGGATGGAGCCAAACCTGTTAGAGTCTGAAAAACACTTGAGACTGGGGCATAGTTTACATAGTTACATAGATACATAGTATTACAGTATTACATTGTATATCCCTGTATGTTGTGGTCGTTCAGGTGCTTATCTAATAGTTTTTTGAAACTATCGATGCTCCCCGCTGAAACCACCGCCTGTGGAAGGGAATTCCACATCCTTGCCACTATTACAGTAAAGAACTCTCTACACAGTTTAAGGTTAAACTTCTTTTCTTCTAATTTTAATGAGTGGCCACGTGTCTTATTAAATTCCCTTCCCCGGAAAAGTTTTATCCCTATTGTGGGGTCACCAATACTGTATTTGTAAATTGAAATCATATACCCCTCTCAAGCGTCTTTTCTCCAGAGAGAATAAGTTCAGTGCTCATAAACTTTCTTCATAACTAATATCCTCCAGTCCCTTTATTAGTTTTGTTGCCCTTCTTTGTACTCGCTCCATTTCCAGCACATCCTTCCTGAGGACTGGTGCCCAGAACTGGACAGCAAACTACAGGTGCGGCCAGACCAGAGTCTTGTAGATTGGGAGAATTACAGTTTTATATCTTGAGTTAATCCCCTTTTTAATGCATGCCAATATTCTGTTTGCTTTGTTAGCAGAAGCTTGGCATTGCATGCTCATCATCTACTAGGACTCCCAGGTGCTTTTCCCCCCAGTGGTTCTCCCCCAGTGAGTAGATTGCATTCATATTTTTGCCACCCAAATGCGTTATTTTACATTTTTCCACATTAAACCTCATTTGCCATGTAGTTGCCCACCCCATTATTTGTTCAGATCTACTTGCAAGGTTTCCACATCCTGCGGAGAAGTTATTGCCCTGCTTAGCTTAGTATCGTCCGCAAATACAGAGATTGATTTGTTCACCCCATCCTCCAGGTCGTTTATGAATAAATTAAATAGGATTGGTCCCAGGACAGAACCCTGGGGGACCCCACTTTCCACCCCTGACCATTCCGAGCACTCCCCATTTATCACTACAATCTGAACCCGCCCTTGTAGCCAGTTTTCAATCCATGTACTCACCCTATGGTCCATGCCAACTGACCTTACTTTGTACAGTAAACATTTGTGGGGAACTGTATCAAATGCTTTTGCAAAATCCAGATACACCACCTCTACGGGCCTTCCTTTATCTAGATGGCAGCTCACTTTCCTCATAGAAGGTTAATAGATTGGTTTGGCAAGAACGATTCTTCATGAATCCATGCTGATTACTGCTAATGATATCGTTTTCATTCGTTTTCTAAAATCTTGTATATAGTCCCTTATCATCCCCTCCAAGAGCTTGCATACTATTGATGTTAGGCTAACTGATCTGTAATTCCCAGGGTTGTATTTTGGCCCTTTTTTAAATATTGGTGCTACATTGGCTTTTCTCCAATCAGCTGGTACCATTCCAGTCAGTAGACTGTCAGTAAAAATTAGGAACAATGGTCTGGCAATTACTTGACTGAGTTCCCTAAGGACCCTCGGGTGCAAGCCATCTGGTCCCGTTGACTTATTAATGTTAAGTTTTTCAAGTTTATTTCGAATTCTGTCCTCTGTTAGCCATGAGGGTGCTTCCTGTGATGCGTCATGAGGATAAACACTGCAGTTTGGGTTACTGAAGCCCCCCGATTCCCTTGTGAAGACTGAGGGGAAGAACAAATTCAATACCTTCCCCATTTCACCATCCTTTGTAACCAGATTCCCTTTCTCATTCTTTATGGGGCCATATGGTCTGTCCTCCCTCTTTTACTGTTTATATACTTAAAGAATTTCTTGTTTTTTTTTTTGCTCTCCATTGCGCTCTATCTTAGCCGCTCCAATTGCACCCCTACGTTTTTTTATTGCATTCTTTGTAAAGTCTGAATGCTGATGATGATACCTCAGCCTTGTATTTTTTGAAGGCCTTCTCCTTTGCTTTTATATGCATTTTTACGTTGGAGTTAAGCCATCTAGGACTTCTGTTCACTCTTTTAAATTTATTTCCCAATGGGATGCACTGGCTAATGCCCTTATTTAATATGCGCTTAAAGCAAACCATCTCTCCTCAGTGTTCTTTGTTCCTAAGATTTTATCCAAATTTATATCTTCTAGCAAGGTTTGTAATTTAGGGAAGTTGGCTCTTTTGAAATTCAGTGTCTTTGTATTCCCCTTATGTTTCCTATTTGTGTAATTTATACTGAAGCTAATTGACCTGTGATCGCTGTTTACTAAATTGTCCTTTATTTCCACATCTGTGATCAGGTCTGTATTGTTGGTAATCAGTAGGTCTAGTAACTCTTTGTTTCTAGTTGGTGCATCTACTATCTGACCAATGAAATTGTCCTGCAAGACATTTAGGAACTGGCAATCCTTAGAAGAATGCATGGTTCCTTCCACCCAGTATATGTCTGGTTAATTAAAATCCCCCATTATGATGACACCTCCCATCCTTGCCGGTAATCCAGTTTGTGATAGGAGGTCTGTCTCCCCCTCCTCCCTCAGGTTAGGGGGCCTATAGCATACTCCCAGTATTACTTTCCCCTTAGTTTCATCCCTTTGGAGTTCTACCCATAAGGATTCCACCTCTTCCCTAGCTCCCCTAGTGATGTCATCTCTCACATTCACTTGTACATTATTCTTGATATACAGGCATACCCCTCCCCCTTTTTTACTCTCCCTATCCCTGCAATACCCTTGAATGGTTGCCAGACAGTCATTAAAGCTGTTAAACCAAGTCTCTGAAATTCGCACAAAATCGAAATCCTCCTTGTACAATAGTATCTCTAGTTCTCCCATCTTGTCCGCCAGGCTCCTGGCATTGGTGTACATGCCACGTAGTTTAGGCCAGTCTCATACTGTCTTCTTATTGGGTGTTCCAAGGTTGCAACTAGGACTTGTTATTATACTTACCTCAGGTTTATGTGCTTTAGTCAACCTACCACTAATGCCCCAATACCCTCTGGAATATGTTCTGCACTGACTATCTCTACCTCTGGACCCCTCCCATCACCTAGTTCAAAAGCCCTTCTAACTTTTTGGCCATCTTGACTCCCAGCAGATCTGCACCCTCCTCATTTAGGTGCAGTCCGTCCCTTCTATAGAACTGGTGACCGACTGAGAAGTCGGCCCAGCTCTCCAGGAACCCAAACCTCTCCTTACTACACCAGTTCCTCAGCCACTTGTTTACTTCCCTAATCTCCCTCTGCCTTTCTGGTGTGGCTCAAATTACTGGTAGTATTTCTGAGAATACTACCTTGGAGGTCCTTTTCCTCAATTTAGCTCCTAAGTCCCTAAAATCATTTTTTAGGACACTTCATCTGCCTCTGACTTTGTCATTGGTGCCAACATGCACCATGACAGCCGGGTCTTCCCCAGCCCCTCTCAGAAATTTGTCCACCTGATCCGTGATGTGTCAAACCTGAGCACCTGGTAGACAGCATACAGTTTGGCGCTTCAGGTATTTGTCACAGATTGCCCTCTTTGTCCTTCTAAGAATTGAGTCCCCTACCACCAGAATCTGTCTTCCCTTTCCCTTGGCTTCCCCCCCACTCTCACTGGAGGAGTTCTTCCCCTGGCATCTAGGGAAGTCCCTCAGCTCCAGCAGTGCTGGTCCCTGACTGGTTTCACCAATGTCACTGAAAGGGGCGTACTTATTAGAATGTTCCAGCCCAGGATCGGCCTCCCTGGCACTTTCCCCTCTACCCTTCTTAACTGTCACCCATCTATTCTTTTCTAGTGCCTTCACCTCTTTGTCTTCAGCCGCCTCTGTGGTGGCCCCTGCCGGGTACATTCCCAGCTCTCCTTTAGTATAGAGGTTCTTCTCAGTGCTGACAGTTGCTTCCCTAGATTCAGAACCTGGGCTTCCAGGGAAACAAAATACTTGCATTTTGCACAGCCGGATGATCCGGGAACACATACATACCGCAAGATGTACACAGAGTCGCATCTCCACACCCGCCGGTCATCGTACCTACTAATTAAATGAGGATTGGGGATTATACCCTGTCCAAAATTAACTAACAACTAGCTTCCTGACACTAACACTCAATACAGCCCACGTGCACTCGCAGCACTCGTGTACTCACAGTCCACGTGCACTCCCAGCACTCGTGAACTCATAGTGACGTTCATTTGCAGCACTCGTGTACTCACAGTCCACGTGCACTCGCAGCACTCATGTACTCACAGTCCACGTGCACTCACAGTCGACGTGCACTCGCAGCACTCGTGTACTCACAGTCCATGTGCACTCGCAGCACTCGTGTACTTACAGTCCATGTGCACTCGCAGCAATCGTGTACTTACAGTCCATGTGCACTCGCAGCACTTGTGCACTCACAGTCCACGTGCACTCGCAGCACTCGTGTACTCACAGTCCACGTGCACTCACAGCATTTGTGTACTCACAGTCCATGTGCACTCGCAGCACTCATGTACTCACAGTCACGTGAACTCGTGTAATCACAGTCCATGTGCACTCGCAGCACTCATGTACTCACAGTCACGTGAACTTGTGTAATCACAGCCTATGTGCACTCGTGTACTCACAGTACACGTGCACTCGCAGCACTCATGTACTCACAATACACAGGTACACACACACACATTACTCAGGTACTCACAATATACAGGTACTCACAATACGCACACAATACTCAGGTACTCCCAACACTCAACCAAAACAGTTACTCCACAATACCCAGCGTCCCTGCTAGACAGTGAGTTTTTTTTTAACTGGTTCTGACTTCTCTGCTCAATCTTCCATGCAATCTGACACTTGCAGGGCTTGTCAGTGTCTATGGTCTCCCCTACGGTTACAATAATAATATTACTAACAGGAAGTTTCAGATGCTACTTACAGGTTTGATGACTCCCGTTATAACCTCCTGTTTTCAACTCTGGTTTTTAACTCACCACTTAGTCCAGTTCCACTAACTCTGGTTTTTAACTCACCACTTAGTCCAGTTCCACCAATTCTGGTTTCTAATTCACCACTTAGTCCAGTTCCACTAACTCTTCTTTTTAACTCACCATTTAGTCCAGTTCCACTAACTCTGGTTTTTAACTCACCACTTAGTCCAGTTCCACTTGGTCTAAGTTCCAGCAAGCAAAAAGGTGGCAAGCTCAAAGATGAGCAGGCTCAAAATGAGTTCTACAGAAAGTTATATAGGCCTCAAGCACCTGTGACCAATTAACCACTCCCTTTAATTAGTAGGCTGAAGGAAGGAAAGAGAAAAAAAAAAGGCTGTTTAAAAGGTGTTAAAAAGCTGCAAGGAAAACCCCCCCAAAAAAACCTAAAAATGCAAACCTAGCAATCACCAGCAGTCAAAAGCAAAACTTATTCACACTCTCCACTCAAATTCCCACTGTTCAGCTTCCAACCAGCAGGGCCCTTCTAACCCTCTTGTATTTAATTGTATTGTAACTGCATTGTCTCCTTTTAGATTGTACAGTGCTGCATAAACTGTTGGTGCTATATAAATCCTGTATTATAATAATAATAATATTAATATTAATAATAATCATAATATTAATAATAATCATTTTCTAAGGAGTCTGCAGAGCATTGCGCCCACAATCAGCAGATCACAGGTACAGTGCCAGGCTCTTGCAGACTCTCAGCATAGCTGTCTGCCCATACCTCCGATGCGGGCAGGCAGTTACTTCAGAGCAGCAAGATCAATGAACTACAAGAGCGCTGACCAGCACCCTCTCAGTCCATTGAGAACTACAAGCCGTCAACCGCTATTCCTCCACATGACTATACGCCTGGACTACAGCGACTCCCGGAGAGGCGTCCTTGCAGTGGATCTGCTTGTGATGACCATCTTATGCGAAGGAGGGAGCGTGGGTTGTCGGACTGCCGAGTTGAGGCTGGAAAGATGTCTGACAAAGGGCTGGGCCCTTCTCGGCTGGTTTGGAATGTTTTACACTGCGTGGTAGGCCGTGACCTCACTCTCCCTGTACAGAGAGCGTAACACACCAGGCCCAGGAGAAAGAGAGCGCGGGGCGGGTCTCTGGCCTCTTTTATAGCTCTCCCCAGAAATCTGATGGTAGCAAAGATTCCTGGGATATGTAGTCCAGGTGTATAGTCATGCAGAGGACTAGCCATTCTGAGGAACTACTAATCCTACAATCCCTTTGGTTTGTCCCACAAATTTGATGTCAGTTAGTGACACTGGACACTAGAGGGACAATACGATCTATAGAATGACAGGGAATCACTGTACTTTGTAATCATAGTACACATTGCTACATGTGTAATATTTAAATAGTGGATACCATGCAGTTTTCAAGCATTATTATTATATTTGACAATTGGTGATTATGGTAATATTTAAAAGACTTCTGGTCAAAAGTATTGGAAACATGGGAGGAGAACAGGAATTTATTAATTAAGATGCTGAATATTTGCATAGTATGTTTCCATAGGAAAAATGCTTCTCACTTCAGATACATTGGCCTCTAATTACACGGCTAATTAGTACACTAAAATCCAGCAAAAAGAAAAAGCAGAGTTGCCATGGATATGCTATTTTTCCTTATCCAAATTGGGAACATTCATAATCAGTAAGCATTTGTACTGAACTGAACTTGCTTCTAACAGTATCTATATGCTTCTAACATCTTTGATGTTCATAATATTGTACTGTATTTGTTTTCCATGAATAGCCTTTTAAAACGTAGAAGATCTTGGGTTACTTTGTTACTGCAATAAGTGAAGTTGTTTATTTATATATTAATAGCTTTGACAACATTCATAATTTAAAGCCCCATTCCAGACTAAAACTATTTTTTACTCTCCCCCCCCCCCCACACTTCTAGTCCATGCTACTATGCATTTTTTTCTCCTTACGTTAGATGAAGCCAGAGATGCTCACATAAGGCACCCCTCCAGGTTCTTCGTCACCACCAGTTCCGAGTAGAGGCAACACTGTTTCCTGCCTAGGCCGACAAGGCCCAGGCCTAGGGCAGCACCTTGCAGGGGGGCAGCACGGAAAGAGTTCCTGCCGGCTTGCGCTACACTGTTAGTGTAGCGCCAGTCTTATGGGTTGGACTGGGCTGAGAGGCGAATTAGTCTAGCACTCCCATAAAGCGTTGCACTGCTTCCAGTATACGGGCGGCCGGCATTCCGCAACTGTGGGGGGCGCCGCTTCTAATTTTGACTGTCCTATCATCCTGGACCACAAACCTTCCTCACTGTGCTATGTTTTCTGCTGCACCGTTGGCTTGGTTATATCTTCTTAGTCCTCTCCATAAAATTATCAGAAATTTGTGCTTAAAGTAGAACTATAGTCAACACTTTTTTTAAATTTTGGATAGAGTAAGGGAGGGTTATAGCCCCTGTCAGTTTATTTTTTACCAACCCTGTCCCATTGCAGAGATTTCCCTTCACTTCCTGCCCTATAGCCAAACAGGAAGTGAGAGAAAATCTATGCAAATTAAGGGAATCCATTGCCCCCCCCAGGCCCTCGGAACTAGTGTCCCCACTCAAAAATTTCAGGGCAGGTCTTAAACAGCAAGGGGTGTGGGTTTGACTGGAAGGGGTGGGTCATATTTAAATTAGGGGGTACACAAGTTTAGTCAGGCCTAGGGCAGCACAAAACCTAAATACACTACTGAGTAGAGGGGCTGCTGATCCAGCGCTGCAATGCCCCTCCTGAGATCCCTGGTTCACTGCTGTGCCTTTGTGATGATGTTGTCTTTTGGATACAAGGATCAAGGACAAGAAGGACCCAAGCAGGCAGCAAAACAAAGAGGAGAAGACTCGAAGCTGCAGTATTACATAACTGCGGCTTGAGGTGAGAAAAAATGGTCATCAGACAGAGGGAGGTGAAGAGACTGGTGTGCAGGGGTGAAGATTATATTGGAGTGGGGCTTTAAAGAAATGGGTGCAATGGGTAAAAAAGAGAAAAAAAAAGTAATCAACAAAAACCTCACAGTCCCGGGGCACACGTAAAAATTTAACCAAAATTTGCATTCCTAACTGATTCAGCAGGAATCTAGTTTTTGCAAATGCTGATTTAAAGCGGTAGTAAACCACTGGGTGTTTTTTTTTTTTCTAACCGGAATGGTAATGTCATAATGTGCTAGTGTACATCGTATACTAGCACATTATGTTAAACTTATCTGAAAAGGAAGCCTTCCAGTGCCGCGCTGTCACCACTGCAGGCACCTTCATCTTCACCCGGTCTTCCTTCCGGGTTTGCGGACTCTGGCTGTGTGACTGGCTGGAGCCCAAATGATGTCACTCCCTTGTTTGCCCACAGGAGCCGTTCCTTCAGAGCGCATGCACCAGTGATGTCACTGGCTGCATGTACAGTAAATTTCTCCTAAACAGTACATGATATTTACACTACCTATAGGTAAGCCTTATTATAGGCTTACCTATAGGTAATAGTAAGAGATGGGAGTTTACACCCGCTTTAATAATAATCAGATCAGTACAGTACATTATTCCCTTCAGTTTAAGGGGTTCCGGATGTATTCTTTAGCCCACCTGAAAATATTGAAGCATTGTTCACTATGTGGATCTGCTTGGTTTTTGTGGATACAAATGTGCTTTTTTTTTTAGGTTAAACTCAATAAACATATTCATACAACCTATCTGTTTAACTACCAACCATATACAGGTGGCCTACAGAGGAGTTTACCGTGGATATAAAAAGTCTACACACCTCTGTTAAAATGCCAGGTTTCTGTGATGTGAAAAAATGAGAAAAGATAAATAATTTCAGAACTTTTTTGTGACCTATAAACTGTACAACTCAATTGAAAAACAATCTGAAATCTTTTAGGGGGGGGAAGTAAAAATAAAAAAAATAAAATAATGCGGTTGCATAAGTGTGCATACCCTCTTATAACTGGGGATGTAGCTGTGTTCAGAATTAAGCAATCACATTCAAACTCATGTGAAATAGGAGTCAGTACACACCTGTCACCATTTAAAGTGCCTTTTATTAACCCCACATAAAGTCCAGCTCTTCTAGTAGGTCTTTCATGACATTTTCTTAGTCACATCAGCAAAATTCATGGTCCGCAGAGAGCTTCCAAAGCATCAGAGGGATCTCATTGTTATAAGGTATCAGTCAGGAAAAGGGTACAAAAGAATTTCCAAGGCATTAGATATACCATGGAACACAGTGAAGACAGTCATTGTCAAGTGGAGAAAATATGGCACAACAGTGACATTACCAAGAACTGGACGTTTCTCCAAAATTTTTGAAAAGACGAGAAAAAAACTGGTCAGGGAGGCTGCCAAGAGGCCTACAGCAACATGAAAGAAGCTGCAGGAACAGTGTTGCCAACCTACCAGTTTAAAATTTAATGACACGACACCCAAAATTTACTAGCACCGTCAAGTTTTTACTGGCATATTTACAGTTACAAGTTACAAAATGACAGTTTTAAGTGCAAATTTCAGTATTTAGGCTACAAACAAGTACAATATGCAATTAGCAAAGTGATTTAAGGTAGATATTAAGGCAAAAACATATTACTTATTTTATTTTTGATAAATAAGTAGCTCAGGGACAGGAATCGAGAGGGCAAGAAATTAGAATGGGATGGCACACACATGCAATTGACTCTCAAAGTGACACTGACAGCAGTGTGCAGCAGCACAGATGATGATGGCACCTCACCAACATGACACGTCCCCCCCGAGTCACAGTAACCCTCTCTCTCCATGCCAGGTTGTCCCTTCAGTCCTCTCCCAGCTTGCCTTCCTCCCGTTCTGCAGAGCTGCACATGAGGCTCCGGCGGCTCCGTTCCCTTGCACCAGGACTTCACGCGACACACTGCCGGCACAGTCTGAACACACTGTAGCAGGCACTCGGATGGTCTCGGCCAAGCGTCACAGCCATATTTTTTACTGGCAACATTTTTCTTTCACTGGCATTTACTGGCAGGAGAAAAGTACCCATTTTTTACTGGCTGCCAGTAAAAATACTGGCGGTTGGCAACACTGTGCAGGAACCACGCTTGCTCTCCACCGATCCTGACTTCGGCTTGCCTTTAAGACTTTGTTATATCTTCCATCTGCCTGTTATCCTGTTGCCAACCTCTGCCTGCATCTTGACCATTCTCTACCTGCTGTTTATGCTTATACCTGATCCTCCATTGCTAACCTGGCTTGTCTGACTCTGCATCCAGTTATCAGTCTTTTCTGCTCTGCATAGTGCCTGGTGACGTTGATCCTACATCTGCTGTGTGCCTGCATCTGCTGTTCCTGCTGCCATCTTCTGCTTCAACTATCCAGCCCAGTTCAGGTGACGCACCTGCCACACACTTCTGCAACCAATGGAAGATCTTGCAGGCACTCTTACCTCACCGTGCTCTCACTGCCACTGTGGCAACACCAGTGGCCCTTCAGCTGGGGCTGTATGAAAGGTCTCGCTCTACACATCAGGCTCTGCTACAAGGTACGTGACACTCACAAAGATGCAGGGTGCTGCATGCCAAAGTCTCACCGGCAGCCGCCAGAGATGTCTGACCCGGGAGCTGTGGGTAAAGGATCCAAAAATGGGCCAGCAGAGCAAACAAGACAGATGAAAAATGGGCAAACAGAACCGTCCAGCATGGCCTGCCAGGGTGCTGGCTAGAAAAAAGTGTATAAAGGTGATGATGTGCATTCATTTTAAAAAAAAATAATGAAAAGGTAAAAAATTTGTGAAAACATGTTAAAATAATGATTGAATGGCCAGAAGCAGCCACCTGGTACAATTGGGAATGGTGACCTGCACAGCTGAATTGAATGAGAATCCACATGTGAAACTAAGTATATGTGTTATATAGTATAAAATGCAACTTTGTGAAGCAGTGACACCAGTGCATGGGAATACCCCAGAATGCAAGGTCAAAACAGGTTAAAAAAGTAAAAGTGTGACAAATAAGGATTTGCACCTACCAAAATCAAAATAAAGCTGACCAGAAATAGTGTGTGTCCAACCACCTGGGAGGCATTGCATAGACTGGTGCCCAAGCCCTCCTATTTATAGCTCCTCAGATCCATCAAAGGATCCCTCCCAACACCGGATGGACGAATCCCAGGAAGAGGGTGGGACAAAAAATGAACCCCACCAGCCCTAGTCGCCATAGGGTAAAGGACAACACAGGAGTGCGAGTCCCTCCACAGCATCATGTGACAAATCCGGCTTAATGACATGTTGGCTGGGCCGGTGCCATGCGCCGGATGCTGTACCTGGTGTCGATGCATCTCACTGGTGCCACCTATCCAGGATGAGACAAGCGGGGACAGTGGATGATGGATCAGCATTGCAGCTCCCCAGAAAGAAATGACCGCCACAGCCACCAGAGGGAGCAAGACACACAGCACACCTGCAAGTGAGCAATTCCATATAATACACAAATAATTCACACATAACACATAATTCACTTACTATAGCTAAAAACTTTTCAACTTCTTTATGCTGAATTTTTCTTGTACAGTATTTTATTTGAGTAAACATTGGGGAAAAAACTAATGTAGGGTGTAGGGAATGCTAAGGTTTTAGAACCATAGCTAAGGATTAAAGGAGAAGTGGTGCCAATGCTATTTTAGTCCTACTTCTCCTGTGGGTCACAGGAGTGCACTTTGTTCTACACTCCTATGACCTGTATTCAGCCCACAGCAGGCTAAAGTCACCTCACATCAGTCAGCCAGTCCAGGCTCTGGAGAGATCCTAACTTTAATGTAGAGATCCACCCAGATGCCTGGATGTGCCGCAGCAGTGAGCACTGACAGTCACTGCTCTCTGCTCACTGAAGACCGATAACTGAGCGGTCTTTGATTGTTCCATTTTAGAGGCAGCAGGGGACAGCACCTAGGTGATTGCTCAGTCTTAGAAGGAGCAGGGGACAGCACCTAGGTAAGTATGGATGTTTATTTTTTAAAATTCCCATACTTCTCTTTTAAATCTGACCATACACTAAGTGAATATCAGCAGGTTCCTGTTATTCCTGGTATCCCGTCCTCACTGCCTGTTCAGATGACTTTTAAAAGGGCATTTAAACGTAGATCACTCTTTAGAGTGCACCACTCATGTGAAGGAGCTCTAAGGAAGACCCAGCTAGCAGTATATTGGTAAAGACAAATGTTGCTCTTTTGTTGTAGATGAGATCTGGTGTTAAAAAGTAAGTGCCAAAAAGTTGTAACTTCTTTTTATGTGCCATTTAGTTTGATCAGTTCAAAGAAAACATGACCATAGTTTTAAGAGACGGTGGAGAACACAATTTTTCTGCCAATTTCAGCAGCTGCGTTTTGTTTTCTCCAGTTATGTTTAGATGTTTTATTTAAGGATCTTGATTTCTATGTAGTAAAACACACATGGTTGCTAAGGGGGAGGCAGATTTCTTTGAGTGTCAGTGTGCCAAATCCATGGATGCCAATTGTACCTGATTCACAAAAGCAGCACTTTTGTAAAGTTCTACCTAGCATTTTGTTTATTCCTGGAAATGTCTAAATAATTATAATAATAATAGGAACATGTTTCTTTTTTTTCTGACATGCTGTGTAGTTTCTTTGCATCTGTTGTTTTTGCTTTGCTGCGTACGTTCCATTTTATGTCAGATGAGGAATGAGATAGAATTATAGTGTGTCCACCCACAGTGAACCATAGGTGACATACACTGATGTATCTGCTCAACAGGAAACTTTACTTTGAAACTGTTCTAAGTGATTATCTTAAAGTGAACAAGAGATGTTCTAAGCAGAGTGCATGTACCTCAGCATTCCACAGTATTACTCTGTTCAAAAGTAAACCAGAAAATGTGTATAAGATGTAGCCAGGAGCTGGATATCGACTTATTCCTGCAATCGGGAAACATTGTATGGCATTGTTCCAGGGGGAGCGGTTTCCCTCTAGTGTTGAATTGATGCTGACCTGTTACCTTCTTAATCCGAGACAAGAGAAAAGTATCTTGAAACATGTAGTCCATACGAATGGGATTGGCCCACTGGCTGAGTGATGTGAAACTACAACTTCCAGCAGGCTAATGGAAAAGAGCAGAGCACTGGGAGAGACTGGAAGAGGGAAGGATTGAGGCCTAGCGTGCTCTCTTGGGATCCGGCGTGGATCTGTATGCAGGGAATCCATTGTGGTGTGAGTTGCAGCTGAGTTGCGGCCTGCTTTGCAGAGTTATCCACGGGATATCTGGAAGGACACCTGCGGAAGCTTCCTTTAGCTGTTTGGCGGTAGCTTGGAGGTCGCTCCAATTCCATCCATCCCGCAGTGGTATTAGATTCAGGAGAACCGTGGTGTGGTGCGGTGGAGGACGCCATCCCTTGAGCCACATTCTTGAGAGATCATCATCACCATCATCATCATCCTTATAATTATCATAATCATCCTCTTCTGTTCCAGTGTGGTGAGCAGACAACAACCCAGTATTATAGACACTGTATATAGACATCATTGTCTCTTGCATTCCTTGTCAACTCTAGTATTAAGGATCTAGATTAAACATCATAGACACTATATACAGTCATCTCTGCTTTCTATGGTTCCGCTGTTGTTTGTAAAAAATTTAACATCTTTAAGTCAGTGATCACTGTGAATCCAAGTACAGTTTAATTTACCCAGGAAGATTGTTGGCTGTTTATTCTCAACTTATTGGGTCAGCAGTTACTCTCTTTAATCATCCAAAGTTTCTTTGCATGCCATGAAACATTAAAGAGCTAGCTGAAGATCAACGGGATTGCCATACAGCAACTCAGGATTACTTTCACCTCCCTCCTCACTTTAGGGATTTTATTTCATTAAAGCTCATAGAGTTATAATTCACCAAGAACTCTCTCAAAGAGCAGGTTGAATTGCAACACAGTTCTTTTGCTAAAAGTTGTATTTGTTATTTACTCTTCTGCATTTATATGTGAAAGAAGAGTAGAGAGGGGTCTGACACTCATAAGAGCCATTCCTCTGCTCTACTATAACCTGTTCACATAGACATTATATGCGCTTAGTTGAGCACAGCAATTAAAGTGTTCACTGCTAAATGTTTGAATCTCATAAGTGATTGTTATTTAGCTATAGGTGACGTTTCTGTGAGAGACAACTTTTTAAAGTGTAAACTTGAGTTTGACTCTTTGAGTCTTTTACCTCCCATCTCATTAAGTAAATTTTGCTGATTTAATCAATTCTGCGTATTTCCTTCTTATTGTTGTCATTTGAAAGGGAAAAATGTATGAACCTAGGGTATCAGAGGTAACAGAAAACTCACAGGGTCAGGGCAACCAGGGGGGTATTGATTTATCTTGCGACCTTCAAGAGGGCAGTGCTACAAATAAATAAATCTTGGCCAAATTTGATGTGATACCTTAATTTCAATAAATTAATTAATTCATCTTTATTAGTGAATCGCCTGGATAATATCCATTTATGCTGTACTTTGTTTCATCGTAAATTTTATCTTTCCTTCAGTGCTTCATTTAATATGCGATGTCCTAGTCTTCGGTTTGTCCCTTTGTCACATCCATCAGCACCTTCTTTCAAGTTTCCACCGTGGGCCTTATAGAATACTAAAACAAATTAAAGCTGTTGACTACAAATTCTACTTTTCCACTTCTATTTACATACGAATGCATCTCTGGCTGCTAAAAGTTTTGATAGAAATGGTATTCCAGTACATCCACTTCTGATCCACCCCTGATGAACACCAAAGTGTGCCAACCTTCCGTATTTGAGGGTTAAGGCAGCTTAGCTAGAGCAGCCGCCAATCCTCTGTTCCCAGGGCTAACTACTTTGCTTGTGTGACACTCTGGGGTAGATTTACTATATGCAAATAGACTGTGCACTTTGCACTTACAGATGCTCCAGAGTTTAGTAAATGAGGTAAACCTTCACTTTGTAGAGAATACCCAATCACATTATTATAGAAAAAGATCTTGTGCTTGGTGCACGAAAAAAGGGTTTAAATAAAAAGATAAATGGGATGGGACTGCTGCAAATTATATATCCCAACTCAGGGCAAATAAATAAGTCTACAAAAAATATGAGGGCTGTCCCATTAAATGAACTAACATATGATCAATACATATACATTATAAAGGTGAAAACACTGTGCAAATGAACAATGTGCAAAATAAGCAAACACTATGGACCATGAATATTTCTTAATGATAAAGTGCAAATATAAATGTACAAAATACGCAATGTGCAAAATAGACAAACACTCTGGACCTTGATTATCTTCTAATAATAAAGCGCAAACAACAAAAAATATTGTTCAAAATAATACAATGTGCATAATAACTAATGATATTTACCTTAAATGTCCTCTGAGCAAAGCTGTAAACAAAATGAACACAAATATGGAACATCAAATAATAATCCATTTAGGTGAAGGTGCTCAAAGTGCAAAAAATGTCAAAGTGCCGAAGTGCTCAAAGGTGCTCCTTTAAAGAAGATGGCCATTTACCACACAGAATGGATCCCGAATTACAGGGAGATTAATCATCTAGCAATAGCTAACACCCATCTCAGAATTGCATCCAGGAAATTATTCCACATATACTTAAATAACATAGGACATGATATGAGAGGGGTTATGATTTAAATTTACAAATACCATACTGGTGATCCCACAATAGGGATAAAACTTTTTTGCGGAAGGGAGTTTAACAATACACGTGGCCACTCATTAAAATTAGAAGTAAAGAGTTTTAACCTTAAACTACGTAGAGGGTTCCTTACTGTAAGAGCGGTAAGGAAGTGGAATTCCTGTCCATAGATGGTGGTCTCAGCGGGGGCATCAATAGTTTCAAAAAACTATCAGATAAGCACCTGAACTAACGCAACATACAGGGATATACAATGTAGTCCTGACATAATCATACACATAGGTTGGACTTGATGGACTTGTGTCTTTTTTCAACCTCACCAAATATGTAACTATGTAAGGATCAGCCCTTAAATCATCCTCAGAATGCTCACCATTAGGGATGGTCCTGAAGTTCGACTCGAACATCGGGTGTTCGTTTGTTCATAGAACAAACAAACATATGGGGCGTTCCTGACAAATTTGAGTGCCGCAGAGCGCCCCATAATGCACTGTGAAATTACAGTGTATTGACAGCTGCTGATTGGCTAAAACATGCACCTGACCTGCATACTTTGGTAAACCACAGCGCGATGTACTGTCAAAGCCATGATTGGCCAAAGGCAGGGTACCTTAAGCCAATCATGACTCAGGGGCTAAGTCCATGCCCCACACAAAGTAAGGCTGCAAACATGGCAGCCGTATGTAGTGTGTTAACATGGAGAACTTGGGATAGATTAGGCAGGTTAGTTAGTGGTATGCAGGCAGTGTAATATATATAAAAACTGAATTTTAACCACTTGTCAATGAAAATTAAATATATGACAATAAGTAAAAAATAGTGGCGCTGAATAAATGCTCAAGTGGGTGTTTGATCACCCCAAAGTGAAAAGTGACTACAGGATACTAAGTATAAATATAAAAAATATATACTGTAACTAAAATAAAAAATAAAATGTTGCACAAAAAATAAATAATAAATTCAAATTACACCCTGTAACAAGTGAAATGAGATTATTATTATTATTATTATACAGGATTTATATAGCGCCAATAGTTTGCGCAGCGCTTTACAACATGGGGGCAGACAGTACACTTACAATACAAATCAATACAGGAGGGATCAGAGTGCCCTGCTCGTTAGATCTTACAATCTAGAAGGGAGGGTCAAGTGGAAACAAGGTAATAACTGTGGGGGATGAGCTGATGGAAAAAATGAAAATAAAGTTGTTAGGTGTGGGTAGGATAGGCTTCTCTGAAGAGAAGGGTTTTCAGGGATCGTCTGAAAGCTAATAAAGTAGGAGATAAGCGGACAGATTGGGGTAGGGCATTCCATAGGATTGGAGAGGCTTTGGAAAAGGACTGGAGGCGAGCATGGGAGGAGGTGACAAGGGAGCTAGAGAGCAGGAGGTCTTGAGAGGAACGAAGAATGCGAGTAGGTTGGTATTTAGAGACTAAGCTAGAGATGTAGCTGGGGGCGAAATTGTGGATGGCTTTGTACGTAGTTTGGTAAGGTGGATGAGTCTGGCAGCAGCATTCATAATGGACTGAAGAGGTGATAGACTGTTGTAGAGGTAAGCCAATGAGAAGGGAGTTGCAGTAGTCGGGGCGAGAGATGACCAGCGAGTGAATTAAGAGCTTTGTTGTGTCATTGGTTAGAAAGGGGCGTATTTTGGAGATGTTGCGGAGGTTGAGGCAGCAGGATTTGAACAGTGATTGGATGTGTTGCTTGAAGGAGAGTTCAGAGTCTAGGACTACATCTAGAACCTTGGCATGTGGGGATGGGCTTATAGTTGTGCCATCGATTTTGACAGAGAGATCAGGGGAAGAGGCATATGGGGGAGGAAAAATGATAAGTTCAGTTTTGGCTAGATTGAGTTTGAGGAAGTGGTGTGACATCCAGACTGATATATCTGAGAGTAAATTAGTGATACGTGAGGAGACAGAGGGAGTGAGCTGAGGGGTGGAGAAATAGGTTTGGGTGTCGTCAGCGTAGAGGTGGTATTGGAAGCCATGGGAGACTATCAGTTGACCCAGGGAGGCGGTGTAGATTGAAAATAGTAGAGGTCCAAAAACAGAACCCTGAGGGACCCCAACAGAGAAAGGAAGAGGAGAGGAGGAAGTAGGGTTATAAGAAACGCTAAAGGTGCGGTTGGATAAGTAGGAAGAAAACCAGCGAAGTGTACAGTCACGGAGACCAAAGGCGTGTAGTTTTTTGAGGAGGAGGGGGTGGTCAACCGTATCAAAGGCAGCAGAGAGGTCCAGGAGTAGGAGTATAAGATGATAAAACAGTGAAACTGATCAATCAAAAAGACAAAATAATATATAAAAAATAGTCCATGAAGTGTTTGAAGGAAATCCAAACTCAATGTGAGGTTCTCCTATTCCATCCACCCCACCAGTGTGTCTGTGATTCCACTCCCCTAAAGAAACGCACTCACCGAATTCCAATGCCTACATTCTCATTTTAGGCTAAAACGCATTTAAACCACATGGATAGGGTTTCAAAGCAAGCATCCAAATTCCAGCCATGTGTCTCACATATTCCACCTGGCTGATGGTGTCCTGGTCTGGAGGTTGATGTGAAGCCCCTCTGATGAGTCTTCTATGGTTGGGGTCCTCTCGGATTGTCCCTCTTGGCTCCTCTGATGAGTCTTCTATGGTTGGGGTCCTCTCGGATTGTCCCTCTTGGCTCCTCTGATGAGTCTTCTATGGTCTGATGACTTCTGACTCTGCCCAGCACGGTGACTGGACATGTAGGGGGTAATCTCTTCCAACTCTCAGCTTCTCGTCCTCCCACTTACAAGTGTCCACAATCAGGGGAAAGTTCTCCTTAAAGTGTCATTCCACCTTGTGGGGGGTCCTAGGCCTGCAATGTGCAGAATGTAGACATGAAGCAGATTCTGCTCTGACCTGTGTGAGGATCTTTTCTGTCTCTCCTCCATGTCCCCGATGGAGGCTTCTTGTCCGGGCTGAGAGGTGTGAGGGACGTTCTGTCTGGCCAGAGGCCCTGAGGTTGTTGGGGTCTGTGGGTGGGGGGCTTATCGGAATCTGGAACTCCCCTTTAACAAGAGGACCCCAGATCCCTCTCCCCCCATGTGAATGGTTATCAGGTACATTGTACCCCTACCCATTCACCAAAAAAAGTGTCAAAAAGTCCCGCGATGTCCATCCATCTTCAATCACACCACCCGATGGACCCGAAAAATAGAAAAAAAAATAAAAAAACTCTGCCTCCATGGGAGGCCTCCTGGCGACTGCTGTCTCTTCACTTTGACAGCTGTTATATAGGCAAGGGCGGGGATGTAACCAAGTGACTCCTTCCCCCTTGTGACGTCAGAGGGGGGCAGGGTAATCCAGTTACATCAGGGGGTGGCCCTTGTCTATAAGAGCTGTCAAAGCAAAAAGAAAGCAGTTGCCGTAGAGGCCGAGCTTTTTCTGTTTTTTTATTCTATTTTTCGCGTCCGTCGGGCGGCATGATTGACGATGGATGTACATTGCGGGACACTTTTTTTAAATAAAGGAATTGTCAAAAACTGTGTTGTGGTTTTTAGTTTTTGACACTGTTTTGGTGAATGGGTAGGTGTACAATGTACCTGATATACATGCACATGGGGGGGGCGGGATCTGGGAGCCCCCTTGTTAAAGGGGAGTTCAAGATTATGATAAGCCCCCGCCCACAGACCCCAACAACCAATGGCCAGGGTTGTCGGGAAGAGGCTCTTGTCCCCATTAACATGGGAAAAAGGTACTTTGAGGGGCACTTGCTTGTCCCCCCCATCCTGACCTCCAGGCTGCATGCTCGGATAAGGGTCTGGTATGAATTTTGGGTCCACGCCAATTTTTTTTTTACATTTTGTCGTGGAGTTCCCCTTAAAATCCATACCAGACCCGAAGGGCCTGGTAGGGACTGGGGGGGGATCCTACGCTGTTTTTTTCCTTGATTTTTCATCTATTATGCCGGGAGCCGGCAATACATTACAGCCGCGAGCAAGTTTAATCACTACCCGCCCGCCGGCCATCAAATGACAGCTGGGCGGCGCGGCTCTCGTTCTGGGTGAACGTCATATGACGGACCTCCAGAACGACCGCTCGCGCGCGTATGTGGGGGTGCGCATCGCGGCAATCGGTGGAGCGATGTGTCAGTGTGCCTCTGACAGAGGCTCTTTACTATGTGAGCAGCCGTGTCCAATCATGGCTGATCATGATGTAAACAGGAAGAGCCGTTGATCGGCTTTTCCTCACTTGCGTCTGACAGATGTGAGTAGAGGAGAGCCGATCGGCTGCTCTCCTGACAGGGGGGGTCTGTGCTGATTGTTTATCAGTGCAGCCTCCCCTCGGATGCCCACCCAGGACCACCAGGATGCCGCCAGGACCACCAGGGATTGCCACCACACTGGACCACCAGGTAGGCCACCCTAGACCACCAGGGAAATGCCAATCAGTGCCCAGGCAGCTGCCAATCAGTGTCCATCCCCAATGCCTTCAGTGCCAGTGCCATCAGTGATGCCTATCAATGCCATCTATCAGTGCCGCATATCAGTGCCCATCAGTGCCATGTATCAGTGCCCTTCAGTGCCCAGCAGTGCTGCCTAGCAGTGCCCAGCAGTGCCCAGCAGTACCCAGCCATGCCGCCTATCAGTGCCACCCATAAGTACCCATCAGTACAGCCTTTCAGTGCCCATCAATGTTGCCTATCAGTGCCCATCAGTACCCACCAGTGCCACCCATGAGTGCCCATCAGTGCTGCAAATCAGTGCCACCCATCAGTGCCACCTATCAGTGCCCATCAGTACCGCCTATCAGTGCCCATTGTCAGAGTCCATCAGTGCCCATCAGTGCCACCTCATTGATGCCACCTCATTGGTGCTGCCTTATCAGTGCCCGTCAGTGCCGTCTTATCAGTGCCCATCAGTGAAGGAGAAAACCTACTTATTTAAAAAATTTTATAACAGAAAGAAATGAAAAACTTTTTTTTTTTTAAATTTTAGATCTTTTTTTAATTGTTTCGAAAAAATAAAAAACGCAGTGGTGATCAGATACCACCAAAAGAAATCTCTATTTGTGGGAACAAAGTCATAAAAATTCTGTTTGGGTACAATGTAGCATGACCAGGCAATTGTCATTTAAACAGCGACAGAGCTGAAAGCTGAAAATTGGCTTGGGCAGGAAGGGGGTGTAAGTGCCTGGTATTGAAGTAGTTAAATCACATTTTTTCCTTTAGAAATGTCATTATTGCTATGGCACTGTTCTACACATCGCACACATGCGCCACTTTACAGGCAGACTAAGGAGACCCCCCCAGGCACGATTTTTAACCACTTCAGCC
This sequence comes from Aquarana catesbeiana, assembly GCF_042186555.1. Classification (NCBI taxonomy): domain Eukaryota; kingdom Metazoa; phylum Chordata; class Amphibia; order Anura; family Ranidae; genus Aquarana; species Aquarana catesbeiana. Next base: position 231,679,366 of record NC_133324.1, read on the forward strand.
CCGGAAGGTTTTACTTCCTTCCTGACCAGAGCACTTTTTACAATTTGGCACTGCATCGCTTTAACTGCTAATTGCGTGGTCATGCAATGTTGTACCCAAACAAAATTTGCTTCCTTTTTTTCCCACAAATAGAGCTTTCTTTCGATGGTATTTGATCATCTTTGCATTTTTTATTTTTGTCTTTTTCTCGCAACTTGTGTCACAATATAAAATATTCCATGGACCTGACATGCCTCCCAGCAAATAGCTTGGGGTGTCTACTTTCCAAAATGGGGTCATTTGGGGGGGGGGGTGAGTGGGTTTGAACTGTCCTGGCATTTTATGCACAGTATTTAGAAGCTTATGTCACTCATTACGTACTCTTCTAACCACTTGAAGACAAAGCCCTTTCTGACACCTTTTGTTTACATGAAAAAAAAATTTTTGCAAGAAAATTACTTTGAACCCCCAAACATTATATATTTTTTTAAAGCAAAGGCCCTACATATTAAAATGGTGGGTGTTTCATTTTTTTTTCACACAGTTTTTGCGCAGCGATTTTTCAAAGCATTCAAAGCATTTTTTTTGGAAAAAACACACTTTTTTTAATTTTAATGCAATAAAACACACTATATTGCCCAAATGTTTCTTTCTTTTTTTTTTTTTTTGCTTTTTTATCTTATTTTTAAACTGTTCCTTTCATTTTTTTTTAATCATTTTTATTATTATATCAGGGAATGTAAATATCCCCTATGTTAGCAATAGGTAGTGACAGGTACTCTTTTTTGAAAAAAATGGGGTCTATTAGACCCTAGATCTCTCCTCTGCCCTCAAAGCATCTGACCACACCAAGATCGGTGTGATAAAATGCTTTCGCATTTTCCCAATGGCGCTGTTTACATCCGGCGAAATCTAAGTTTCGCTGAGGAAGTCCTTATCCACGGACGATACGCGTGCGAGGGGCTCCATGACGTCAGTACAGCCACCTATCTGGTTCTGATAGGTGATCTATATATGTCCTACACTCCTGCACTGGGAATCAGTGCTGTCTTTGTGAGTAACGTTTTTTATTCAATAAATTCTATATTTATCATATGGAGAGCACTATGGGGCTGATTTACGAAGCATTTGCGCCATGACTTGCGGTGCATGACGATGCACAAATAACATTTTCGTATTTACAAAGTATTTGCGCCGGTAACATAGCGTGATCCCCCATTTACTATTCTCTTCCCGGCGCACGGGTAGAGGTGATCTGTACGCCACTATAGACCAGGTGCACGGCATCTTTAACTTCAAATTTAAACAAGCTGGAAGTGCCAATAATATAGGGGTGATGTGGGGTGATGTGGGGTGATGTGGGGAAGTGTAGTACTAACTGGCCAAGTCACAAATATGACCAAAATAGAATGAGAAAATGACTTTCTCTGAACAAGCCGGCAGCGCCGACAAATACATTTAAACTGCGGGAGGTGAATTTATACACTGAGCACGCTCAAACGGCATTTGCGCTTGTTCAAATACTTTAGTTCAGTGCGCCGGAAAAATATTAGTAAATGTCAGGTAACATAAAAGCATTTGCATAGGTTGAACGGGCGCACCTCTAGACTTTTTTTTTTTTTTTTTAACGCTGGTTCACTTTGTGCAGCTCTAATGAAATGTCGCCAAAAAAAATGGCGTGGGGTCCCCCTAAAAATCCATACCAGACCCTTATCCGAGCACGCAACCTGGCAGGCCACAGGAAAAGAGGGTCGGACGAGAGAGCGGCACCCCCCCTGCTGAACCGTACCAGGCCACATGCCCTCAACAAACATCCCCCCCAAAGCACCTTGTCCCCATGTTGATGAGGACAAGGGCCTCATCCCCACAACCCTGGCCGGTGGTTGTGGGGGTCTGCGGGCGGAGGGCTTATCGGAATCTGGAAGCCGCCTTTAACAAGGGGACCCCCAGATCCCAGCCCTCCCTCCTGTGTGAAATGGTAAGGGGGTACAAAAGTACCCCTACCATTTCACAAAAAAAACTGTCAAAAATGTTAAAAATGACAAGAGACAGTTTTTGACAATTCCTTTATTTAAATGCTTCTTCTTTCTTCTATCTTCTTTCTTCTATCTTCCTTCGGTTTCTTCCTCCATCTTCTTCTTCTTCTGGTTCTTCTGGTTCTTCCTCCGGTGTTCTTGTCCAGCATCTTCCTCCGCGGCGTCGGCGTCTTCTTCCCTTCTTCTCCTCGGGCCGCTCCGCATCCATGATGGCATGGAGGGAGGCTCCCGCTGTGTGACGCTTCTTCTCTTCATCGTCTTCTCTTTATCTTCTTCTCTTCATCTTCTTCTCTTCATCTTCTTTTCAGGCCGCTCCGCATACATGATGGCATGGAGAGAGGTTCCCGCTGTGTGACGCTTCTCCTCTTCTGACGGTTCTTAAATGAGAGGGGGCAGAGCCACCCGGTGACCCGCCCCCCGCTGACGCACGGGGACTTGACGAGGACTTCCCTGTGGCATTCCTCGTAAAGTCAGGGGGGCTGGGTCACCCATTACGTAACCCCGCCCCCTTCTGACATCACAGGGAATGCCACAGGGAAGTCCTCGTCAAGTCCCCGTGCGTCAGAGGGGGTGTGGTCACTGGGTGACTCCACCCCCCCGTTATTTAAGAACCGTCAGAAGAGGAGAAGCGTCACACAGCGGGAGCCTCCCTCCATGCAATCATGGATGCGGAGTGGCCCGGAGAAGAAGGGAAGAAGACGCTGATGCCGCAGAGGAAGATGCCGGACGAGAACACCGGAGGAAGAACCAGAAGAACCAGAAAAACCAGAAGAAAAAGAAGAAGATGGAGGAAGAAAGCGAAGGAAGATAGAAGATAGGAGGAAGAAGAAAGAAGATAGAAGAAAGAAGAAAGAAGATAGAAGAAAGAAGAAGCATTTAAATAAAGGAATTGTCAAAAACTGTCTCTTGTCACTTTGAACATTTTTGACAGTTTTTTAGTGAAATGGTAGGGGTACTTTTGTACCCCCTTACCATTTCACACAGGGGGGAGGGCCGGGATCTGGGGGTCCCCTTGTTAAAGGGGGCTTCCAGATTCTGATAAGCCCCCCGCCCGCAGACAGAGGAGGAGGAGGAGTTATTTTTCAGCCGGCCACATTGTCGCCTAGTCAGGAGTTTTTGGATGATGAAAGTGTTATGGCCCTAAGGAATGTATGTCAGTTTTCTGGCTTAAGTGATAGGTGGTGGATTACATATGGTCGGCAGTTAGGGAAAATAGGAATGCTGGGATAGGCATTATCATTTCAAATAGAAATATTCGCATTATGTCTCATGTTGTGTTAGTGCCAGGAAGATTAATTATGGCATATTTAATTTTGTTTAACCAGGAGTTTAGGCTTTTTAATTTATATGCTCCTGTGAATCGCCAGAAACGTCTTGAGTTTTTTGAAGTTACATGCAGTGGGAAGGAGACCTAGTGTTATCATGGGTGATTTTAATACGATCCGATTTGTGAAAGATTGGGTAGGAGGAGCGGAGACTAAGTTAGATGTAGGTAGCACTATGCTGAATGGGGTAATTCAGGACTTGCATCTCAATGATGCTCATACTGTTCTGGGTTTGGTGGCTCCATATTTCACTTTTTTTTCAGAGTGGGGGCGCACCAAATCCAGAATTGATTTATGTTTGTTTTCTGATGCGTTCAAATGTGCTAATGTTAAACACAGGCCAGTAATTTTTTCAGACCATGTGGCAGTGTATGTTGATTTGAGTATGGGAGATAGTATTAAGTTTGGTTTAGGGGTATGGAGGTTAAATAGTTTATTGTTGCAGGATGAGCATGTCAAAGCCCATTTTAGTAAGGTATATAGTAATATAGTAGATGGGTTAATAGGAAAAAAGATTTTAGTAATATTTTGGGGTGGTGGGATTGGGTCAAAAGAAAAATTAAATTCTTTTTTCAAAAAAAGAGTAGGGATAAAAGTAGCAGTGAGAAAATGAGATATTCTTGGTTACAAGTCAGGTTGGCTACATTATATTCATTTAGAAATATGGCCTATGACATGGCCGATGGAATAGACCATGTTAGGAAGAGGATTAAAGCGGCATTAACTGAAAGAGGAAAACAAATTATTTTTCAAGCGAGAGTTAAACACCTGGAGCAGGATGAAAAATGTTCTAGATTTTTTTTCAAGAGGGTTTGTAAGGAAAAAGGAGTGTTTGAGGGTGTGCATGATGAAGAAGGTAGGGAATGTAAGGGAGAGAATGTGCTGGAATGCGTGACTAAATTTTATGAACGATTGTATGAGGGAGTGTATGTTGATGAGTCAGATACTAGAATGTTTGATATGGTAGAGGATAATTTAGATGAGGATGATAAGGTTTTTTTGCAGAAAGCAGTGAATGAGGAGGAGGTGTGGGAAGCTGTGGCAAGCATGAGGGCGAATAAAACCCCGGGAGGGGATGGCTTACCAAGTGAGTTTTTTTAATTGTGTTGGGATATTATTATTTAGTTACATGATGAGGGAAGGCATTATATCAGAATCTATGAGAGAGGGGGTAGTGGTATTAATTTATAAGAAGGGGGATAAGATGGATATTTGAAATTGGAGGCCTATCTCCTTACTAAATTCAGACTACAAGGTCTTTGCAAAGATGGTGGCAAGGAGATTATCTAAGGTCATTAGTAGGATGGTTAGGCAGATGCAGGCCTGAGCAGTGCCCGGTCGAATGATCTCAGAGAATTTAATTTTAGTTAGGGATATAATTAATTTTTGTAAAGATAGGAATAGTTTGATTATCCTGACATCATTTGACCTGAGAAGGCATACGATAAAGCAAATCATGGGTTTTTGTGGGAGGATTTGAAGCGGAAGGGTATACCACAGCTGCTCATTAATGTAATAAAAGGGTTGTATTGGGGGATCAGTAGTCGGGTTCTGGTTAATGGGAGTTTGGGGCGGGCTTTTTTGGTTAAATCTGGGGTGAGACAGGGGTGCCCCCTGTCCCCTATTCTCTTTATTTGTTTTATTGATCCACTGTTATGGATGGTACAGAGGGATAAGGTGGTGAGGGGCTTTTTGGTGCCTGGGAGTGGGGGGAAAATTGTGAAATGTTTAGGTTATATGGATGACGTGGTGGCAGTATGTCAGTCGGTGGTGGGCGTAAGAAGGGTGAAGTTACTTTTGTCAATTTTTTGTGTATGTGCGGGAATGAGTGTGAATTGGAATAAGTGTAGTTTGGGTGTGTATGGAAGACAAGTGGAATGTGTGGATGATCAGATTGGGAAGGTTGAGGATGGAGTGAGGATTTTGGGTATTGTGTTTGACTATGGAATGAAAGAGGGAGTGTGCTGGAATGAAGTGGGAGAAAAGATAGCCAAGAAGTTGAGGTTTTGGTGTCTAAGAAAATTGTCGTTTTATTGGAAAGTTTTAGTAGTCAAGGCAATAATCTTACCTTTAATTTTGTATGCAAGTAATATCTTCCCTCCTGGGGAGATAAGATTGAGGAAAATTAATAAGTTATTGTTTACCTTTTTATGGGGGTCGAAAATGGAAAGAGTTGAGAGAATATGTGTGTAGACGTGAATGTAATGGTGGGTTGAGTTTTCCGAATGTGAGAGTGTTTTTGTTAATGCATTATTGGTTTTGTGTGGTGAAAGTTTTGAGGAACGGTGGAGTGTGTGCTAGGATGATAGCTTTTTCAGGTGGGTGGTTGTTTAGGAGATGGGGGTGGTTGGGAAGGGATTCAAGGATACCGGTGGCTTACATGGTGGCACGCGACTACTGGGTATTGGAAAAGTTTAGGGTAGAGTTTAAGTTGGCAGATTTAGGAGAAGGGGAGAGGGATAAAGTGAAGGTGAGAAAGTGGTTTATAGAGAAGGAGTATGTGTGTAACCTTAGGGGAGTTAATGCGTCAGTGGCTGGGGAAGTATGGAAGAAAATTAGTATATATGGGGTGACAAATGTGCAGAGACAGATAGTATGGATGAGTTTGCATGACTGTCTAGCTACGAGGCTATTTATGAAACGGAGGGATTTGCGTGTGTCTGATATTAGTCCAAGAATTAATTGTGGGGGTGTAGAAGACAGTGAGCATGTGTTCTGGGGGTGTGGTGTAGCGAAAGATGTGATCAATAAGAGTCAAGATCTGGTGAAAGAAATAACAGGAGTGAAGGCGAGTGAGTGGAAAATGATGATGTATGGCTTGGGGAAACTGGAAAAAGATAAACAGAGTATTGTGGTTAGTGCTATGTGCATTAAAGTAAGTGTTGTGGGATGCACGCAACTTTTATGTATATAAAAATGTTTCGTTAGACAGTAAACAATGTATAGGATTATGGCTAAGCAAGCTATACTTTTTTTTCGTGTTAGATAAAAAGAAGGGTGTGGATGCCGAAGGCATCTGGAAATTTAAAAATGGAGAATGTTGAATAAAAATTAAGTCTCTTCCACGACGATGCAAGACCTTGTTGGAGACAGTGAATGAGCGTCAAGCTGAATAGTCTCTCGAGAGTTTTCTGAAGTGGAATTAAAAAAAAAAAAAAAAAAGTACATTTGGGTGTCCTTATTGAGTTTCTAACACATGTATTTTCTATGTTGTTAAAACAGATGTGTTTTTATGCAATTTATTTGTTACTTTGGTTTATTTTACCAGTTATTTTACCATGAAATCTTTTTTATGTTGGCAGTTTTTGTTGTTTTTACATTGTTCACTTTGATTTAACTGTCTGCGCTGCCTTATTTTTAAAATTCTATCTCAAGATGTTGTGCCTAATGTTGTTTTAATCCTTAATAGATGTCCATTTGTGGGTGCACTCCTTTTTAACTCCTGTTAATTTACACTGCAAAAGGATCAAACATCAAATCTATTCTGTTAGTGTCTCAAATTAACATACATGTGTGTATTTTGCTTTCCTTGCTTCTTTTCCAAGTCCTGTTTTTTTTTTTTGGACCAATAAAATTGTTTCACATTCTGTATGTTTTATGTGTGTATGTGTGTTCTTTTCATGCAACGGATTTCCCAGCTGCAGCTTAACTAGGCTGATTGGCATGTCTTGGAAAAATTCCTTTTTCATTTTTTTTTTTTTTTTTTTTTAGTTTTAAGTTACTTTCCTGGTGCCTTCATGGTAGCACATGCATGGATTGTGCGTATGCTGCCATGGATAGTGACCAGAAAAGTAACATTTCAGAGTGGTAAGTATTCAATTTTCTTTTTGAGCAGTGGTTTTCAGCCTCAGTCCTCAAGTACCCCCCCTGACAGGACATGTTTAGGAAATTTTATCTTATCTAAAATAGCTGTCCAAAATGCAAAGCCATTGACTTTGATTTAAAGCACCTGTGGCAAAATGCTAGAGTGCAATTTCCCGAATGGGGAAACTATTTAGATTGACCTGTGTGTCCCCAAGGACATACATTGGTAGGGTTTTACCCTCACTTCCTGTTTGGCTATGTGACAGGAAGTGAACAATTTTGAATGCGAAATTGGCAAAATTTGGGAGGTGCCTTCACCCTATCAGGGGTGTAGACATCCCCCAAAACTTATAATCCCTCTGCAGTCTATCCCCAAGCAAAAATAAGAAAGGATTTTAATGAGTTTAACTTTGCAAAGACACATTCTTAAGTTCAATTGTGATGCATGCTAATGGCCCATTTAGACGTTTAATAGAAAGTCATCAGTTGCCTTTGACTCGTCTAAACATTATTTTTGGCCAGTCCTAGAAATCTGCATCTGTTTTTCTATTAACCACTTTGTGTCTGTGCTATAGCCAAACGATGGCCACAGCGTGGACCTGAATTTCTGGGAGGCTGTAATAGGACGGGCTCTCCGTATGATCCCTGCTGCGCGCGCACTGGGTCACTGAGACTCGGGTGATCACAGATCGAAGTAAGGGCCGATCTGTTTATTTTTTCTACACACGCTGACAGCATGAGAATAATCATAAAAGCTGATCACCGGCTTAGGTGCAAGGGACATTGGTCCCGAAGAGGCAATTCTGCCTCATCTGTGCCCACCAGTACCACCTTCCAGTGCCACCTATCAATGCCCACCAGTGGTCTCAAGCAGTGCTGCCTATCAGTGTAACCAATCAGTGCCGCCTCATCAGCGTACATCAATGAAGGAGAAAAATTACCTGTTTGCAAAATTTAATATCAAAATATCCAAAAATATACAAAATTATTTTTAAAAATCTGTCTTTTCTTTTGTTTGAACAAAAGAAAAAAAACACACAGGTGATCAAATACTACCAAAAGAATGCTCTATTTGTGGGAACTTAAAAAAAAAACATTTGGCTAAGTATGACCGCACAATTGTCATTCAAAATGGATCAGCGCTGAAAATTGGTCATGACAGCAGGGGGGTTTAAGTGCCCAGTAAGCAAGCGGTTAATTTCCATACCAAATATGGATTTCTGTAATAAAGATGTGTGCCCGCTGTGTATACGGCATGTGCGTAAGCAAGTCGCACACACATGAACAGTACTCACTGTAAATCATGGGGTACAACTTGTGATGCAACTTTTCAGTCCCAAGTGGCCTTAGGCTCTCTTTCCACTACTGTGAATTGTTGTGCGACTTGACACATGTGAAGTCGCAGGACAAGTCAAAACACATGTATTGCAATGTTCCCCCGTACTAATTGGTGCAACTCCAAAAAAAGTTCTTGCACTACTTTGTTCCAACTTCAGTGCGACTTTTTCTCAGATGTTTTGAATTAGTCGCATGACACGGCATTAAGGCTCGGTTTCCACTATTGAAGCCCAAAGTTGCGTGTTTTTTGCTGCGAGTTTCCTGCAACTTTTTGCCAAAACTTGAAGCAATGCCTGTGTATTTTTGAGGTCTATGGACCTCAAGTCGCATCAAAGTGGGACCAAAGTAGTGCAGGGACTACTTTAAAGTTGCTGCGACTTGAAGTCGCACACCTATGAAAGGTACTCATTGTAAATCATGGGGTAGAACTTGTGATGCAACTTTTCAGTCCCTAGTGGCATGACAAGTTGCAATAGTGGAAAACAAGCCAAAAAAGCACATTGTAAATCACGCAACTTTGGGGTTCAAATAGTGGAAAGAGAGCATTAGGCTAAAGCGGTAATAGGAAGATGCACTGTAAGAATTACTTCTAATTGTAGAAAATCAAACAGGCTCTTGCACTGAATCTAATTTATTGAAGATCTAACTGATTGGCCAGTGTATGGTGACCTTTAACCACTTGCAAACCGCCGCACGATGATGTACTTCGGCACAATGGCACGGGCAGGCATAAGGACCTACCAGTACGTCCTTGCCTGACCGCGGGCGGGGGGTCCGATCGGACCCCCCCCCGGTGCCTGCTGCGGTCGGATTCTCATTAGGGGTGATCAAAGGTGAGGGGGAGGCCACTCATTCGTGGCCCCCCCCTCGTGATCGCTCCTGGTGAATGAAATGCTTCCTCGGTTCTATAATGTAAACAGAAGCGGAAGAAGTGATGTCATCGCTCCTCGGCTCGGTATTTTACGTTCCGGCGCCGAGGAGAGAAGACATCGATGTGAGTGCACAACACACACACAGTAGAACACACCAGGCATACTGTACACCCCTAATCACCCCCCCCCCCCCCGTCACACTGACACCAAGCAGTTTTTTTTTTTTCTGATTACTGCATTGGTGTCAGTTTGTGACAGTTAGTGTGGTAGGGCAGTTAGTGTTAGCCCCCTTTAGGTCTAGGGTACCCCCCTAACCCCCTCTAATAAAGTTTTAACACCTTCATCACCCCCCGTCGCCAGTGTCACTAAGCGATTGTTTTTCTGATCGCTGTATTAGTGTCACTGGTGGTGCTAGTTAGGGAGGTAAATATTTAGGTTCGCCGTCAGCGTTTTATAGCGTCAGGGACCCCCATATACTACCTAATAAAGGTTTTAACCCCTTGATTGCCCCCTAGTTAACCCTTTCACCAGTGATCACCATATAACTGTTACGGGTGACGCTGGTTAATTCGTTTATTTTTTATAGTGTCAGGGCACCCGCCGTTTATTACCGAATAAAGGTTTAGCCCCTTGATCGCCCGGCGTGATATAACTTAGGTTTTAGGGTCAGATAGGGTCTGCGTCGCCCCAGGCAGCGCCAGGTTAGTGGCAGTAGCGCTAACACCCACGCACACAGTATACACCTCCCTTAGTGGTATAGTATCTGAATGGATCAATATCTGATCCGATCAGATCTATACTAGCGTCCCCAGCAGTTTAGGGTTTCCAAAAACGCAGTGTTAGCGGGATCAGCCCAGATACCTGCTAGCACCTGCGTTTTGCCCCTCCGCCTGGCCCACCCCAGCCCACCCAAGTGCAGTATCGATCGATCACTGTCACTTACAAAACACTAAACGCATAACTGCAGTGTTCACAGAGTCAGGCCTGATCCCTGCGACCGCTAACAGTTTTTTTGGTAGCGTTTTGGTGAACTGGCAAGCCCCAGGCAGCGTCAGGTTAGTGCCAGTAGCGCTAACACCCACCCACGCACTGTACACCTCCCTTAGTGGTATAGTGTCTGAACAGATCAATATCTGATCCGATCAGATCTATACTAGCGTCCCCAGTAGTTTAGGGTTCCCAAAAATGCAGTGTTAGCGGGATCAGCCCAGATACCTGCGTTTTGCCCCTCCGCCCAGCCCACCCAAGTGCAGTATCGATCGATCACTGAATGTTTTGAACGCTACCATACAATAGTTAAGTATTAGCGTACAGCATTGCACAGACTAGGCGCACTTTCACAGATGCCTTCGCATTTTGAGAGACCCGAACCTGGAACTGGTTACAGTTACAAAAGTTACAGTTACAAAAAAAGTGTAAAAAAAAAAAAAAAGACACAAAAAAAAAATACAATAAAAAAAAAATAAAATTGTCGTTTTATTGTTCTCTCTCTCTATTCTCTCTCTATTGTTCTGCTCTTTTTTACTGTACTCTATTCTGCAATGTTTTATTGTTGTTATGTTTTATCATGTTTGCTTTTCAGGTATGCAATTTTTTATACTTTACTGTTTACTGTGTTTTATTGTTAACCATCTTTTTGTCTTCAGGTACGCCATTCAGCTGCAGCGCGGATTTATCTTGACAGCAACAGCGTTTGCTCCCACGATATATAAAGCCGTGACTCCAGCGCTGTCGGAGGTGATATATGCCGAAGCATGGGGGCAGCAGGGGTGGAGGAGCGATTTGCTCCTACCTTTTGTGGGAGGATGCCCCCATGCTTCGGCATATATAAACGGTGCATGTATGCCCATCATTAGAAGTGGGTGGATGAAGGGAGGTATTCTAATGGTGGGCATACCCACCGATCAATCTCTTTTCTTTATCGTACATCATAGGACACAGAGCCTCAAGTAATTACTTGGTGGGTTATGGGCTTACCTTCAGGTGTTGACACTGGTATAACCAATACAGGAAGTTGACTCCCCTATATAACCCCTCCTCCTTGCAGGAGTCCTCAGTTTTTTCACCAGTGTCTAAGGTGTTGGTCACGAGTGAAGATGTGCTCTGAGGAGCTCCAGGGAGGGATCTATGCTGGATTTAAAAAACCTCCACAACCGGATCCATTCTCGTCACTGAGGCCATAGGATGGTACCTGGGCCTCGCATTGAAGAACGAGGTTTTGCCTGTAAGCTTCTCTTTGAGAGCTGGACCCTAGGAACCAGGACTCTTTTTGGTTTTTCATATTAAATAAAGTTGTTCCTGAGGGGTACTATACAGGTCCAAAGGAGCGGAACCCCTATTAAAAGGGCCCCAGTCTTTGAAGGTTTAACTACGCTGCTCGCCGTGATGGGTGAAAATTGGATCTGTCTGTTAAATCAGCAGTATTCTGCAGCGAGGATAAGGTGTATATATATATATATATATATATATATATATATATATATATATATATAAAATGTATAACTGTATGCCTTAAAATGTCTCCTCTAGAGGGAGTATATTACACTTACCTAGTACGATGCCAGCAGCTCTGTGTCTGGCTATAGCAGCGGGTGTGGTCCCTGCAGCCAGAGGGGAGTTCTTAATTGAACAGATGGTGTTCCTCTTCTGAGGGATCTAAAGGGGTTACAGCAGTAGTTTATGAACATACAAAACCAGCCATTTGCATTTTTTTTGTATAAAGTCTTCCTTTAAAACTAGGAGCTTAACAAACACTGCTGATAAAAATTCCCCTCCCCCTCCCCTCTTCTCCTGGAGAGGTGCAGTAACAGCTGACACTTATGTGTAATCAGGTTCTCATCTGAGGCTTAACACAGACGCTCTCAGTTCATATGCTGAAGACAGAAGTCTGTCACACTAAGACACAGGAGCGCTGGGCATGTAAAGGTGTGTAAACAGGCATTTCCAGCACAGGAAATATTATGGTACTCAGCATCAAAGGCTGATCCTTATGGTGACATTGTTTTCTTTTGCTAAAACTATTGTTCAGCAAATACCATCATTTGTTAAAGTGCCTCTGCTGTTGTGCTTAGCACATTTGATTTCCAGTGTACCACAAAGGTACCAAGGATTCCACCCCCAGGCGCTGGGAACTCCAGTCATGCCTCCACACTGTCATCCTCTCCGGAGATACCTGACATGGCAAGCCAGGGTGAATCATTGGAAGCAATTGGTAATGCAACTGCTTCTCACACTTCAGCCCCTGTGTATGTGACTGATGATGCATTCTCGTCTGCCCTGTTGGGCTTAGAAGGAAGATTAGCAGCTTTAATCGCATTCTCCATCCAAGAGGATAGGAAGCATGCTAGATCCCCCTCCCCCACCTCAAACCCCTTTTTCCAAGGGAACAGTGGGCACAGGATAAGGTGTTATCCTCAGGTGATCACGGGGAAAAACAAGCCAAATTTTCCTCTGCAGAGGAAACAGTTGATGAACCTTATGCAACCTCACTATCTGACAGATTGATGGTACAAACTCTTACAGAGATGGTTCATTCCACTTTTTATACTACTCCTAACAGAGTAAGCTGAAAGTCCAGGTCCCTTCTTTGGTTTTTAAAAAAAAAAAAAAAAAAACTTTTACCGCGCTTATTTATGCTGAATGGGATCATCTGGATAAGCATTTTTTCCCTCCAAAGAGTTTCTCAGTTCTCTATCATGGAGGAAAAATTCACAAAAGTTGGAAAGTACGAGCAGTAGACGCTGCGAGTTCCAGCATCAATAAAGATGCATAATTGCTTAAGCATCTAACAGATAAGGAGTTGGAATTTTTTTGTTAAAATCCTCCTACCGATGGCGCTATGTTTCGCCATAGATGCCATGAAAGACCCTATCCACCAGGCGTCTCGCCTTGTGCTTGTGCTAAAACACATGCGTAGGACCCTGTGGTTAAAAGGGTTGGTCAGCCGAAGCATCTTGCAAAAAAGGGTGTCTGACTAGTTTCCCTTTTCATTGGGGAAGGTTTGGTGAAATACATCAAAATGATTTCTAGCAGTAAAGCTCTTTTGTCCAGTAGAAGGTATAAATGTCCTTTTATTTAAAGTGAAGGGGTTGCATTCTCAACCTAGTTAATTCTCCATTAAAATCACTAAAAAAGGGCTGCAGTATTTGGGTCAGATCATAGATACAGCCCAGAAAAAGGGTCTTCTTGCCCAGAGAAAAAAAAGCAAAAAAACAAAAAAAAACACCACTCTATAAAAGAGTTGGTGCGGATGGTCAGGTCAAAAGGAGGTCCCTCCATTCACCTTTGCATAAGGTTGTTAGAAAGAATAAAATGAGAAAAGTCTGCTGCGCCAACCAACCAAAACAAAACGAAAACAAGCAGCCAACACCAACAATTAGACTAATTGTATTGATTAATAAGAAGAAGAAAAAGTGTAGCGCTATATTGTGCAAAAGAGGTATGTCACACCTATGTGCATATCACATACTGAGTCCTGCTAAACCCAGCAGGTAGGCCGGTTATTAGTGGCCTATATATGAAAATCAAGTGATCCAAATAATCATTAGTATCAGCTTATAATATAGTGAAAACATGTGAATGTGTATACACGATAAGAATAATCATAAGCCCATAAAAACATATACATATATGTGGTGGGAGTAAATGGTAAGTCCCTGGGGTATTAAACAGTCCGTTCGATTTGGCAGCGGAATCCTGGACCATAGATGTAAATATCACAGTAGCATCTATTCCTGTCCTCAATAGATTTTTCCAATGCTTGACCCGGCAAAAAGGTAATATAAAAAGCCCTTACCGGACGTGGTGGACTCACAGGCCGTCGGCGGTGAGTCATATGGGCTTGCACCGTAAGATACGGTAAGGTTATTGTTGTCCTCGATCCATAACGAAAGGGTCCTGGAAGGATTCCCAATCCTAGACGGTACCACGGATTCCTCCTCCAGCAAGCGTTTTGGGTCTCATGCGATAGAGACGAAGAGATAAGGAGAAAAAGACTTCAACTGTTGAAGTCTTTTTAAGACGAAACGCGTCAGTGGTATGACGCCATCTTGATCATTTGTATACTGCGCTAAATACACTTTTGTTACTTTGTTTTTACCCGAACTTTTATTGGAATCTTTTTATAACACAATAAATTTTCCTGGTAATCCGGAATTCACACTATGTGGAGCCTTTTTTCTCCTTATCGCTTCGTCTCTATCGCATGAGACCCAAAACGCTTGCTGGAGGAGGAATCCGTGGTACCGTCTAGGATTGGGAATCCTTCCAGGACCCTTTCGTTATGGATCGAGGACAACTATAACCTTACCGTATCTTACGGTGCAAGCCCATATGACTCACCGCCGACGGCCTGTGAGTCCACCACGTCCGGTAAGGGCATTTTATATTACCTTTTTGCCGGGTCAAGCATTGGAAAAATCTATTGAGGACAGGAATAGATGCTACTGTGATATTTACATCTATGGTCCAGGATTCCGCTGCCAAATCGAACGGACTGTTTAATACCCCAGGGACTTACCATTTACTCCCACCACATATATGTATATGTTTTTATGGGCTTATGATTATTCTTATCGTGTATACACATTCACATGTTTTCACTATATTATAAGCTGATACTAATGATTATTTGGATCACTTGATTTTCATATATAGGCCACTAATAACCGGCCTACCTGCTGGGTTTAGCAGGACTCAGTATCTGATATGCACATAGGTGTGACATACCTCTTTTGCACACTATAGCGCTACACTTTTTCTTCTTCTTGTTAGAAAGAATGGTGGCTTTATTCAAAGCAGTTCCCTTTGCCCAGTTCCATTCGAGACTGTTGCAAAACAGTATTCTATTTTCTTGGTACAAAACGATCCAAGCTTTGGACTTGCCAATGCGGCTGTCCCCAAGGGTGTCCCAAAGCCTAAATTGGTGGTTACTAAAGAATGTCCTAAAGGGTAAATACTTCAAACCACTTTTCTGGAAAGTGGTAATGACAGAGAAGACAACTGTCCAAGGACAGTGATCAAGAACCGGAAGAGCCTTGCCCAGCAACATCCTAGAGATTCGGACAGTGCGTCTGGCTCTAAAAGCCTGGACTTCCAGGTTAAGGGATTGTCCCGACAGAATCCAATCAGTCAATGCCACGGCTGTGGCCTATATCAATCACCAAAAGGGGCACCAAGAATCTCTCAGTGCAGAGAGAAGTGAACCATATTCTAACTTGGGCAGAAAGAAATATTCCGTGCCCATCGGCAGTCTTCATTCTGGGAATAGAGAATTGGCTCGCGCACTACATGTGCCGCCAGCAGATTATTCCCAGGGGAATGGTCTATTAACCCCGACATGTTTCGGGCTGTTTGTCAAGGATGGGGAACTCTGGATGTAGATCTTCTAGCATCCAGTGCAACATAGAGTTAGTCAACTTTGTGTCCACAACAAAGTATCCATTCGCATGCAGAACAGATGCGTTGATGATACGGTGGGATCAGCTTTTACTGATCTATGCATTTCCCCCTATTCAGTTGCTGCCTTGACTTCTTTGCAGGATCAAGCTGGAAAGAAAACCAGTAATTCTGGCAGCACCAGCATTGTCCAGAAGGTCATGGTATGCTGAGGTCGTAAAGATGGCAGTGGGGGATCTGTGGTCCCTTCCACTAAGGCCAGACCTGCTCTCACAGGGACCGATATTCCATCCTACTTTACGAATGCTAAATTTAATGGCATGGCTATTGAGACCCACATTCTGAAAAGACGTGGGCTTTCCAGGGCAGTTATTTCTACTTTAATTAATGCTAGTGTAGCACTAACTCACGGTGGAGCTGCTGGTTTAAGCGGGTCTGTTACCTTCACTCTGCTTCCCTCTGTTTCACCGACACCGGGTCTAGGGGTTCCGTTGAGTTTACTTCTGGATGACACATGCACCAACACTGGAGTACGTTTTCAATGCTTTATTAAACAAATGACTTAGGAAATAGCAGGAAAGAGGTAGAAAGGAAACGCAGAAGAAACTTAAATATTCTCTGAAAGGGTTCTCTTAGCGAAAGGTCTTGGTATAATTCAAATACTATTTAAAATGCGCTCCCCTCGTGGGACACACTCCTTGCTCGTCTGGATAGGCCTTTCTCACCGGTCTAGCAGCCAGTACGCAGCATGAATCAAAGTCTCTGCCACAGACTTGTTTGGGAACAAAAATCCATACAATCCTCTGCCACAGCATGTATAGATTTGCGGTAGTGAAAGTCAGTCACAGTGCTTGAACCTTTAAGCCGAGCCGGCAACACTATGCTGTATAGTTACTTTTGGATACGCCCTCCAACCGAGTCACCAGGCTCCTCTATAGACCAGCATGCGACGTGATCTCTCCAAGATGGGTCCTCCCCTGGGATCTCCTCGGTTGTCCAGCTTCGTCACACAGGACCGACAGCTCAGAACCATTCCTTGGTCGCGGTGGCAGGCTCCAGACAAGCCTCTGGACCCACCCCTGCGCCGCAACATCGTGGGCCTCCCAGACGGAGGACCACGAGGTAGCTCCTTAACGCATACCTGTCGGCCAGGAGGGCCAGCAGGTGGCTGTAAAACGAACCCCAAAATGTGGCGTCTGTCCCATAAATACCCTTGCCCAGAATGCAACTCGGAGGACCACCTCCACCGAGCGTGCCTCCGGGACAGAGGAGCATCCATACGCTTCAGCACGTTGCCTTTCCAACCCTGACTAGTGGTAACAGCGACACCCACCGGTCAGCACGGAAACACCCGCAAGGTCAGCCAACCTGGAACAGAGGCAAACTTTTAACCTTCCTAACACACAATTTACTAAATTTACCTAACATGCGGTAGATTGCAAATCTACCAGCGCTACACTAGGAAGCCAGGTTCTAGAGCTATATATTATAGAGTCTGGAAAGCTTATGTTTCCTGATGTGAATCCAAGGGTTGGCACCCTCGGAGATATATTAGAGGCAGAATTCTTGCCTTTCTACAAGTAGGCGTAGAGCTGAAGTTGGCCCTGAGTACTATTAAGGGCCAAGTCTCAGCCTTATCAATTTTATTTCAAAGACCACTTGCTACGCATTCTTTAGTCCGGGGTTTCATGCAAGGAGTGATGCGGATTAATCCGCCAGTTAAATCACTCTTAAGCCCTTGGGACTTGAATTTAGTTTTGTCAGTGTTACAAAAGCCGCCATTCGAACCATTACAGCATGTTCCCTTAGTCCTTCTGACTAGGAAGCTGATATTTTTGGTTGCTATATCCTCAGCAAGGAGGGTTTCAGAATTGGCTGCTCTTTCTTGTAAAGAGCCATATTTGATTATTCATGAGGACAGAGTGGTGTTACGCCCTCGTCCAGGCTTTATGCCAAAAGTGGTTTCAGGCTTTCATCTGAATGAAGATATTGTCCTGCCATCGTTTTTTCCAAAACCATGTTCCAAGGAAGAAAAGTCACTACATTGTCTTGATGTGGTGAGAGCAGTGAAGATCTATTTAAAGAAAACTGCTCAGATTCGTAAGACTGACGTCTTATTTATTCTGCCAGAGGGTCCTAAAAAAGGACAGGCAGCGTCAAAATCCACTGTGGCTAAGTGGATTCGGCAAATTATAATTCAAACTTATGATTTAAAGGGAAAGATTCCCCCTTTTTAAGGTAAGGCGCACTCTACCAGAGCGGTTGGTGCTTCTTGGGCAGTGCGTCACCAGGCCTCCATGTCTCAGATCTGCAAGGCCGCGACTTGGTCTTCAGTGCATACATTTACAAAATTTTATCAAGTAGATGTAAAATGGAATGAGGATATTGCCTTCGGGCGCAGTGTGCTGCAAGCAGCAGTATAATTCCTCAAGGTCTGGGGGTGCCCTACGGGTTGTGTCTCCCTCCCCTCAAGTAGCATTGCTATGGGACATCCCACCAAGTAATTACTTGAGGCTCTGTGTCCTATGATGTACGATAAAGAAAATAGGATTTTTAAAACAGCTTACCTGTAAAATCCTTTTCTTGGAGTACATCATAGGACACAGAGCTCCCGCCCCTCTGTTTTATGGGTGAGAGTATATTGCTTATATTGCTTGGTTACAAAAACTGAGGACTCCTGGAAGGAGGAGGGGTTATATAGGGGAGTCAACTTCCTGTATTGGTTATACCAGTGTCAACACCTGAAGGTAGACCCATAACCCACCAAGTAATTACTTGAGGCTCTGTGTCCTATGATGTACTCCAAGAAAAGGATTTTACAGGTAAGCTGTTTTAAAAATCCTATTTTTTTCGTTCAGCCCACAGGCTGCATGAAAAAAAAAGATTACAATATATGCCCAACAAGGACCAGCAATGTACTGGTATGTTGCTGGACTTTGAGTGGTTATACCAGAATGATGCCTGCAGGTTTAGGTATCTTGGTATCCTTCTTTTCAGCCAGCGGTCGGCTTTCATGTAAAAGCAATCCTAGTGGCTAATTAGCCTCTAGGCTGCTTTTACAAGCAGTGGGAGGGAATGACCCTCCCCCCACCATCTTCCATGTTTTTCTCTGGCTCTTCTGTCCCAACAGGGAACCTGAGAATGCAGCCGGTGATTCAGCCAGCTGACCATAGAGCTGATTAGAGACCAGAGTGGCTCCAAACATCTCTATGCCCTAAGAAACCGGAAGCTACAAGCATTTCATGACTTAGATTTCGCCGGATGTAAACAGCGCCATTGGGAAATTGGTGTGGTCAGATGCTTTGAGGGCAGAGGAGAGATCTAGGGTCTAATAGACCCCAATTTTTTCAAAAAAGAGTACCTGTCACTACCTATTGCTATCATAGGGGACATTTACATTCCCTGAGATAACAATAAAAATGATAAAAAAAAAAAATGAAAGGAACAGTTTAAAAAGAAGTTAAAAAAGCAAAAAAAATAATAAATAAAAAAAAAAAAAAAAAAAGCACCCCTGCCCCCCCCTGCTCTCACGCAAAGGCGAACGCAAGCGTCGGTCTGGCGTCAAATGTAAACAGCAATTGCACCATGCATGTGAGGCATCACTGCGAAGGTCAGATCGAGGGCTGTAATTTTAGCAGTAGTCCTCCTCTGTAAATCTAAAGTGGTAACCTGTAAAGGCTTTTAAAGGCTTTTAAAAATGTACCGTATTTATCAGCGTATAACACGCACTTTTTTCCCCTTAAAATCAGGGGAAAATCGCGGGTGCGTGTTATACGCCGATCCCCTGCGATCCTGAGCTGTCAGATGTAAAAAATCGCCGACCGCGATTTGAAAATGGCGCCGCCGGTGCCGAAATACACAGTGCCGGTCCTCGACTCTTCTCGGCCACTTTCGGCTTCACTCGAGCGCCGCCCGAACCTAGCCGAGTGTACTCGGCTAGGTTCGGATAGCTCGCTCACCGTCACGCCCATCCTGAGTGGAGCCGAAAGTGAACGAGAGCCGCCGAGAAGAGCCGAGGACCGGCTTCTGTGTATTTAGGCGCCGGCGGCACCTTTTTCAAATCGCGGTCGGCGATTTTGAAGCTCAGCGAGCTGCAAGGCTGCACTGGGGCAAGGCTGGACTGGGGCAAGGCTGCAATGGACACTGGGGAAGGCTGCACTGACAAGGCTGCACTGACAAGGCTGCACTGACATGGCTGCACTGACATGGCTGCACAGACATGGCTGCACTGGCAAGGCTGCACTGGGGCAAGGCTGCACTGAGAAGGCTGCAATGATGGACATTTAAATGTAAGCTTTTTTCCCTTCAACTTCCCTCCTAAAAGTTTTTTTTCCTTAAAATTCCCTCCTAAATTGGGGTGCGTGTTATACGCCGGCGCGTGTTATACGCCGATAAATACGGTACTTAGTTTGTCGCCACTGCACGTTTGTGCGCAATTTTAAAGCATGTCATGTTTGGTACCTATGTACTCGGCCTAAGATCGTCTTTTTTATTTCATCAAACATTTGGGCAATATAGTGTGTTTTAGTGCATTAAAATTTTAAAAAGTGTGTTTTTTCCTCAAAAAAATACGTTTGAAAAATTGTTGCGCAAATACTGTGTGAAAAAAAAAAAAAATGAAACACCCACTATTTTAATCTGTAGGGCATTTGCTTTAAAAAAATATATAATGTTTGGGGGTTCAAAGTAATTTTCTTGCGAAAAAAAATAATTTTTTCATGTAAACAAAAAGTGTCATTAAGGGCTTTGTCTTCAAGTGGTTAGAAGAGTGGGTGATGTGTGACATAAGCTTCTAAATGTTGTGCATAAAATGCCAGGACAGTTCAAACCCCCCCAATGACCC
Organism: Aquarana catesbeiana; assembly: GCF_042186555.1. Lineage (NCBI taxonomy): Eukaryota > Metazoa > Chordata > Amphibia > Anura > Ranidae > Aquarana > Aquarana catesbeiana. Next base: position 231,699,959 of record NC_133324.1, read on the forward strand.
CATTTGGGAAAGTAGACACCCCAAGCTATTTGCTGAGAGGCATGTCGAGTCCATGGAATATTTTATATTGTGACACAAGTTGTAGGAAAAAGACAATTTTTTTTTTTGCACAAAGTTGTCACTAAATGATATATTGCTCAAACATCCCATGGGAATATGTGACATTACACCCCAAAATACATTTTTTTGCTTCTCCTGAGTATGGGGATACCACATGCGTGAGACTTTTTGGGAGTCTAGCCACGTACGGGACCCCGAAAACCAAGCACCGCCTTCAGGCTTTCTAAGGGCGTAAAAATTTACGCCCTTAGAAATCCTGAAGGCGGTGATTGGTTTCGGAGCCCCGTACGTGGTTGGCTCCCAAAAAGTCCCACACACGTGGTATCCCCATACTGAGGAGAAGCAGCTAAATGTATTTTGGGGTGCAATTCCACATATGCCCATGGCCTGTGTGAGCAATATATCATTTAGTGACAACTTTGTGCAAAAAAAAAAAAAATTGTCACGTTCCCGCAACTTGTGTCAAAATATAAAATATTCCATGGACTCAACATGCCTCTCAGCAAATAGCTTGGGGTATCTACTTTCCAAAATGGGGTCATTTGGGGGGGTTTTGTGCCATCTGTGCATTTTATGGCCTTCAAAACTGTGATAGGTAGTGAGGAGTGAAATAAAAAATTTATGCCCTTAGAAATCCTCAAGGCGATGATTGGTTTTCGGGGCCCCGTACGCGGCTAGGCTCCCAAAAAGTCCCACACATGTGGTATTCCCGTACTCAGGAAAAGCAGCTGAATGTATTTTGGGGTGCAATTCCACATATGCCCATGGCCTGTGTGAGCAATATATCATTTAGTGATAACTTTTTGTAAATTTTTTTTTTTTTTGTCATTATTCAATCACTTGGGACAAAAAAAATTAATATTCAATGGGCTCAACATGCCTCTCAGCAATTTCCTTGGGGTGTCTACTTTCCAAAATTGGGTCATTTGGGGGGGTTTGTACTGCCCTGCCATTTTAGCACCTCAAGAAATGACATAGGCAGTCATAAATTAAAGGCTGTGTAAATTCCAGAAAATGTACCCTAGTTTGTAGGCTCTATAACTTTTGCGCAAACCAATAAATATACACTTATTGACATTTTTTTTTACCAAAGACATGTGGCCGAATACATTTTGGTCTAAATGTATGACTAAAATTGAGTTTATTGAATTTTTTTAATAACAAAAAGTAGAAAACATCATTTTTTTTTCAACATTTTTGATCTTTTTCCGTTTATGTCGCAAAATATAAAAACGGCAGAGGTGATCAAATACCATCAAAAGAAAGCTCTATTTGTGGGAAGAAAAGGACGCAAATTTCGTTTGGGTACAGCATTGCATGACTGCGCAATTAGCAGTTAAAGCAATGCAGTAAAAAGCAAACCAAATTGTAAAAAGTGCTCTGGTCAGGAAGGGATAAATCCTTCCGGGGCTGAAGTGATTAAAGATATGAAAACTTGGATTTCTGGTGTTTAAGCCTCATACACACGATGGGACTTTGTACCCCGTGTATGGAGCCCGCTCTGCTCAGCGGGGGATCGCTCCGTCGATCCCCGCTGGGCAGGCAGATGACAGGTCACCCGATCCGATCCGCAGATGGATGGAAAAATAGGTTTTTCCTCCGTTACACTTTTTAGGATTGGTGTGGGTCGGATGTCAGCAGACATGTCACTGACATCCGACCCTCCATAGAGGTCTATGGAGTGTCCGTTCAGGTCCGAGGCGGACCTGAAAGGTCCGTCCGTGTGAGTGGAGCCTAAGGCCCCTTTCACACTGGAGCGGTGCGGGCGGCATCGTTAAAACTGCGCTATTTTTTGCGCTGCTTTACCGGCGGTATTCTGCCGCTAGCAGTTTTAACCCCCGCTAGCAGCCAAAAAGGGGTTAAATCCGCCCGCAAAACGCCACCGCAGCGGAGTTTTGCTGGCAGTATAGCCGCGCTGTCCCATTGATTTCAATGGGCAGGAGCGGTTTGTACACCGCTCCAAAGATGCTGCTAGCAGGACTTTTTTTAGGCCCCTTTCACACTGGGGCGTTTTTAGGCACTACGGCACTAAAAATAGCACCTGAAAAACGTCCTAAAGAAGCGGCTCCATTCACTCCAGTGAGGGCTTTCACACTGGAGCGTTGCGCTGGCAGGGCATCACAAAAAGTCCTGCCAGCAGCTTCTTTGGAGCGGTGAACTCACTGCTCCTCCCCATTAAAATCAATGGGGCAGCACCCCCCCTCCTGAACCATACCAGGCCGCATGCCCTCAACATGGGGGGATAGGTGCTTTGGGGCAGTGGGGGCTCTGCGCCCCCCACCCCAATGCACCTTGCCCCCATGTTGATGGGGGCAAGGGCCTCTTCCCGACAACCCTTGCCCGGTGGTTGTCGGGGTCCGTGGGCGGGGGGCTTATTGGAATCTGGAAGCCCCCTTTAACAAGGGGGCCCCCAGATCCCGGCCCCCCCATGTGAATGAGTATGGGGTACATTGTACCCCTACCCATTCACCTGTAAAAAAAGTAGTGTAGTGTTAAAAAATACAGTAGACAGTTTTTGACGAGTCTTTTATTACAAATCTTCTCCTCCGCTTCTTCCTCCATCTTCTCCCGCATCTTCATCCTCCGCTCTTCTCCTTCTCCCCCTGCTTCTTCTTCCGCTCTTCTTCTGTCTTCCTTGTCCGGTGTTCTTCTTTCTCCGCTCCCACCGATGACCTTCCTCCGATGCTGCGTTCCGCTGATCTGTCGGTGTCGATGTCCTGCATTTCTTAAATAACGATGGGGGCGTGGCAACTGGATTAGGTCATCAGAAGGTCATCAGAATGCCACGCCCCCATCGTAACTTTACAGACCCATCATGCCCCAGGCTGTAATGTCAAAAGGGGGTGGGGTCACCGGATGACATCACCCAGTGACCCCGCCCCATGCCTATATAAGTCTTTGGGCACGGCGCACACGGCATTACAGCGGGAGACAGCAACGAGTCAACATCGGAAGAAGAGAAGAGGGGAGAAGACAACGAAGACCAGGCAAGAGCTAGCAAAAGAGCAGAAGAACCCAGCAGAAGGCACAGGACAACGGGAGAAGAACCGGAGAGCGCGTAGAAGAGAGTGGAGAAGTTGGAAGAGACCCCCGGAGCTGCATAATAAAAGACTTGTCAAAAACTGTCTACTGTATTTTTTAACAGTACCCTACTTTTTATCCCCTGGTGAATGGGTAGAGGTACCATGTACCCCATACTCATTCACATAGGGTGGGGGGCCGGGATCTGGGGACCCCCTTTGTTAAAGGGGGCTTCCAGATTCCGATAAGCCCCCGCCCACGGACCCCGACAACCACCGGGCAAGGGTTGTCGGGAAGAGGCCCTTGTCCCCATCAACATGGGGGCAAGGTGCTTTGGGGTGGGGGGGCGCAGAGCCCCCCCTGCCCCAAAGCTCCCATCCCCCCATGTTGAGGGCATGCGGCCTAGTATGGTTCAGGAGGGGGGGTCGCTCGCTCGTCCCCTCCCTTTTTTTTTTTAAATTTTGGCATGGGGTCCCCTCCGAATCCATACTAGACCCAAGGGCCTGGTATGGACCTGGGGGGGACCCCACGCTGTTTTTTTTTCTCTTTTTTTTTTATTTTTTTTTTTATACATTGAGCCAGAAGTCAGCTGATGACTCAACAGTTGTTAAGGATGCGGCGGTCGGCTTCCTGGCCCCCTCCTTAGCAACTGGCTATATACATTGTAAAAAAAAAAGAAAAAAATGCAAATCGCAGAAAAATCGCGGTAAAACCGCTGGTCCAAAAACGCAGCAAGCACCGCAAAAAGCACTGCAGAAACACTCAAAAGCAACATGCATAGATGTGAAATGAGCCTTACTGTCCTGCTAGCGCACCGCTCCAGTGTGAAAGCCCGATTCACACTGGAGTGAATAAAGCCACTTCTTTAGGGCATTTTTCAGGCGCTATTTTTAGCGTTATAGCACCTGAAAAACACCCCAGTGTGAAAGAGGCCTTAGGCGCCTTTCACACAGACGGCTATACTGCCGTAGTTAATAGCATGTTTTTTTTTTCTGTGAAATTTAACTCCAGGCACTGCGATCAGCTGCATTGGTACAGTGCGATTAGCTGCGGTTGCGTTTAGCTGTGGTTTGCCATCTCCATAGCAACCCGAAAGGGTACCAACTGTATTGAACTGGGATCTGACTTGGATCCCCGCCAATGCCCAGCACTGTTTGGTTTGAATCTTGAGGGGGAACTCCACGTCAAATTAAAAAAAAAAAAACGGCATGGGTTTCCCCCAAGGGGCATACCAGGCCCTTCGGTCTGGTATGGATATTAAGGGGAACCCCCTACGCCAAAAAAACGGCTTGGGGAGTCCCCCCCAAATCCATACCAGACCCTTATCTGAGCACGCAGCCCGGCCGGTCAGGAAAGGGGGTGGGGATGAGAGCGCGCCCCCCCTCCTGAACCGTGCCAGGCCGCATGCCCTCAACATGGGGGATGGTGCTTTGGGGAAGGGGGCGCGCTGCGTTTTAGGGGGCGTGGTCCCTGGGAGATGTTGACCACACCCCCTAAAACATCACAGTCCCAGCATGCCCAGGGACTGTGACGGCATAAGGGGGCGAGGTCACCGCCTATATAAGTCAGGGCGGAGCGCTCAGAGAGCATTCCAACTGGAGAGACCGTGGTGTCAACATCGGAAGAAAAGAAGAGGGAAGAAGGCAGAAGACCGGGCTCCTCCACTAGCAAAAGAGCGGCAAAAGAGCAGAAGATAGCGGAGGAGCCCGGCAGAAGACCCAGAGAGCGTGGAGAACAGGTCGAACAATGGGAGAAAAGGCCGGAGACAGTGGAGAAGAACCGGAGAGACCCCAAAGCTGGAAGAAGACCCCGAAGTCAGAAGAAGACCCCCGAAGCCAGAAGAAGACCCCCCGTTTTTTCGGCGTAGGGGGTTCCCCTTAATATCCATACCAGACCGAAGGGCCTGGCATGCACCCGAAGGGGGAACCCATGCCGGTTTTACTCATGCTGCTTTAATAAGAAGATGTATTTTTCCTATTGCAGCAAGCGCGAGATGTGCCTCGCCGAGAACCAGCGCGACCCTATCGCGCTGGAAACATTCTTGCATGCAGGTACTCCTGTGTGTTCGCTGGTTCACACGCTGGATTAAGGATCTATCAAGCGCACCAATTAGGGTCTGAACCAGCACAGTGCATTCATCTTAGTAAATGACCCCCTATGTCCTGTTATTTTGTTTTAACATGACTTATACCTGCCGATGAGATTGACATTTGGATACTGCAAGTCTTGAAAAATATATGTGGCCAGCCTCATCTTTATAATTACCCTGTGGAAGGGACTGCACGAGTGACCTATCTGTTAGCGCAGAAGGTCTACTCAATGAGGTGAGCGGCCTCTACTCTTGGTGGTGGAACACAGTGGTGTTAACACATGGATGTCAAGTTTATCTTATCACTGCACCCTTTTTTACCATCTGAGAAATTTCCTTTCTGCTAGTGGACAATTATTCATTTCCTCGGATCAAGATATAATTTGGGACTCTGCTTCATATGTTTTATATGTATATATTTTATTATTTGTTCTTTTAAGCGCTGCACTGCTTTATCTTGAAATCTGAGTCATGAAATGCTCGTAGCTTCCGGTTTCTTAGGCCATAGAGATAATTGGAGCCATTCTGGTCTCTGATCAGCTCTATGGTCAGCTGGCTGAATCACCAGCTGCATTCTCGGGTTCCCTGTTGAGACAGGAGAGCCAGAGAAAACCATGGAAGACGGTGGGGGGGACACATCCCCCCCCACTGTTTGTAAAACCAGTCTAGAGGCTAATTAGCTGCTAGGATTGCTTTTACATGAAAGCCGACTGCTGGCTGAAAAGAATGATACCAAGATGATACCTAAACCTGCAGGCATCATTCTGGTATAACCACTCAAAGTCCAGCAACATAACAGTACGTTGCTGGTCCTTGTTGGGCATATATTGTAATCTTTTTTTTCATGCAGCCTGTGGGCTGAACGAAAAAAAGAGATTGATCGGTGGGTATGCCCACCATTAGAATACATCCCTTCATCTACCTACTTCTAATGATGGGCATACATGCACCATTTATATATGCCGAATCATGGGGGCATCTGCCCCAAAAGTTAGGAGCAAATCGCTCCTCCGCCCCTGCTGCCCCCATGCTTCGGCATATATGCTCTTTTTTTTTAACTGTGGTGGTAAAATCACCTCTGACAGTGCTGGAGTCACGGCTTTATGTATCGTGGGAGCAAACGTAGTTTTAGTTTTTGCATCATCACTCACAATCATAAATTAGTGCTCCAAACTAACATCTATTTAACATCATTGATTGGACAAGCAGAAATATTTAGAGGAATGCTATACCTGGCTCAAGCTGGGCTCCTCCACATGTTGCTGCCTGGAAGGCCCAGGTTGGGCGTCAGAAGCCTCAGCTGGGGGGAAGGAAGCCTGGAAGGAAGACTGGAGAGTGATGACCTGGGTTCAGTCTGACCTGCCAGAAAATGCAGCCTGTCATAGTACCACAGCCTGGGGACATAAATGTCATCTGCAGCTCCGGATCTCTGGGAATCCTGGACCTTTTTGTGCTCCCTTAGATAAGTGCTCCTCAGGCCACCAATTAGGATCTTCAAATAGGTGATGTCTGCCGTGGGGATCACCGTCTTCACAAATTCCAGCAATTGATCCAGTGCTGCCTTCCTCTTTGTTTGGTTCTTATATTCAGGGTGGTTTATCTGCCATAGACAAGGCAGCTCCCTGAACATATCAATGAAGATTGGCATAAAGTCGTTATCTTTCAAGATATCCATTTTCACTGCAAGACACAACACAAGACAAACCCTAATGTCAGGCAAAACTCTCCTAATCTTGTTTCAATATAGGCCTCAATCTAGAAGCAGTATAGGCCCAAGTTTAGATCTTACCTTTGTTATCACGATCGGCGCCTCTGATACTCCTTCCTCCGCTCACAGATCGTACGTACTACGCACACGTGTTACGCTTTATACACACTGCGCATGCGTGTAACTCCGCCCGCCCCTGACATTCTTTCTAGTCTATTCCCCGCCCCTTTTCATTCGGCACAGTGGGGGAAGAGCACATGGGGGAGACACAGCAGGTGCGTGCTAATTACAGCAACGAGGAGGAGGAGAAAAGCCCAGAGCCGGAAATGTCTGGATCCAGAAGGAGAAGATTTAAGGCCTCAAATATGTCCTTTGGGGAGATGGTGGACATCCTGAAGAGGGCCGACTATGATGGAAAGTATGGACCTTACCCCAACCCCAATGTCAGAAAGGCCAAGATAATGGCAAAAGTGGTCAAAAGTCTGCACCGGAATTTCGGGGTACGACGATCAAAAGATCAGCTCAGGAAGCGGTGGTCGGACCTAAAATTAAGAGAACATGAGCAGTACAGAAAGATCCAGAGTGCTGCAAAAAAGTAAGTAGTTGTGCTGTGTTCCTATTCTTTTTGTGTTTATTACGTTCGTGCTGCTCCATGTGCTTTTCTTAACTGTTGTACAGTTTAAAATGGCAACTTTCATGTTCATGGGCACATTATTCGTTCATATCAAACATTTTTCTTTCGGCCTATAAAACACCATTGTTTTGGCCATATGCATTTGACCACAATTTTTAGGGCCTAGTTGTATGAAAATAATTTGGTTGTGTAGATGGGTTTGTTACTAGAATGAAATGCAAACTTGATTCTGTGTAAAGAGAGGACACTCAGCAGCAGTTTTCACATCTGAACACTGGAGCACTAGTGTGGGACACAAGAACACCCTTTTTATTAGGGGGCCCACATAGGTGCTCCAGTGTATACTATAGGGGTGTCTCCATCTGTGAAGCTTGGACAAAACAGGTAAAGTATTGAAGCTTGACAAAGGACACTAAAAATTCTACATCTTGGAACTCTGCCAAAATAGACAATTGTACCCCACTTCCAAGCAATGTTTCATATTTATAGTTCTGCCATCAAATATCTGTGTGCTAAGTATACCATTTTTTTTTTTTACATAGGGGAGGAAAGACTCGGAGGACACCCCTCATCCGAGAAGACCATATTTTTTTTTTTGGTTTCTATCTTTTTTAGGTGATCGTGATGTTGTGTATCCAGGGCATTTCACCTCGGAAAGTGCACAGATCCTGATTGGGTAGATCATGGGGTGTAATGTTACATTGGAAAACATCAAGAAAAACATCAATGATGTTATTCTTTTATGTGTGCTACAATTTTAACATTTTTTGTCGAATTGTAGAAGAGCCAAATTTTGAAGAGGAACACAGTGTGTCAACATATACTATCTGCCATCACGGGAGATCAATGGACGCGTTTTGGGCGTGCAACCCCTTCCTCAATAATAAAGTAGCTGAGAGGAAGGGGGTTGCTCCCCCAAAACACGTCCCTTGATCCCCTGTGATGGCAGGTAGCACATGTTGACATTTGTAAATTTTGTGTGCATCTTCAAAATTTGGCTTTTCCCGGGGGTCTTCACCCCATCTGAACGCAATATCAAACACAGTTCCTAAATACTCATGTCTGATATCGCCTTCAAGTTCTACCAAAAGTGAACTTTGTAAGTTCAAGATTTGTGTCTTTCTTGTTGGTTTGAAACATGCCTGTTTTATCTTAAATGGACATTTCTACTTTTTCTAATGCCACCCCAAAAATTGTTATACAACAAACATGTTGGTTTGTTTTAAAAATGTTTTCTAAATGCACATGTGATTGTGCAGGTATTAAAAAGATTGTTAATCAAGAATGTGTGGATTATTGTCTCAAAGCTCCAACACTTTTGTTGTGCTCTAATTGCTGCTTTCTGTGACAATGGGGGTTATTTCCTAAGGGCAAATCCACTTTGCACTACAAGTGCAGTTTCAACTGCACTTGTAGTGCAAAGTGTCTTTGCCTTTAGTAAATAACACCCAACAGTGCTTTGTAAGGTTACACAATCACGCCATTTTCAGGACTCCACACATTTCTGTCAGGGTCAGCTAAAACAAACACAAGCAGTAAATGTCACCAAAGATTTGCTTAATGTTTTTTTTTTATTTGATAAAAGTTTCATACATTGTCTGGCATATTGATAGCCCCCCTACCCGCAAAGAATTCAAGGTATCTTAGCCGGACATCACGGGCACTCAGGGAAGGCAAGCCAGGACGGCCACTTTCAAGCGCCGTCAGGGTTGGTTCATTTTGAATTCCGGCTTCAGGCCCAACTGAGCCAGCATAGTTGTCAGAATGTTGCTGTAAAAAGTTGTGTAGAACACAGCATGCCAGGATAATGTGATTCAGTTTATACTCCGCCATATGTATGAGTGTAAGAAATAGGCGGAACCGGCTGGCCATGATTCCAAACGTGTTTTCCACCACTCTTCTGGCTCTGGCAGCCGGTAATTAAAAACCCCCTGGTCCGGGGTTAGGGTCCTCATCAGGAATGGCCGCATAAGATGGTCCCCCATCGCAAAGGCTTCATCCGCAATGAAGACGAATGGGAGTCCTTCCACATTGTCTTCTGGAGGTGGCAAGTCCAAGCTGCCATTCTGGAGGAGCCTGTAGAACTCGGTCTGGGCGATGACTCCACCATCGGACATCCAGCTATTCTTACCCACGTCCACATACAGGAACTCATAAGTAGCCGACACCACCACCAACAACACAATACTATTGAACCCCTTATAATTATAATAGTACGACCCCGAGTTGGGTGGTGGGATAATGTGGACGTGTTTCCCATCAATTGCCCCTCCGCAGTTAGGAAAGTCCCACCGCTGGGCAAAGTGGGAGGCCACAGTCTGCCATTCCTGTGGCGTGGAAGGAAACTGTTGAGGAAAAATAAAAAAAAATTAGGCTTTTTGCACATAAACATGGAAAGCAGATTAGACACAAACATTCTTGGCCAACATCAAGACATAAGATTTATGGGAATTTTTAAAGACCAAAGTATAAGGTACACCTATCACATTCCCCACCCCCCTCCTCATGGGCCATTTCTAACATTATAGGGGGGGGGCTCTTGGAAAGGTAACCCTCTCCACTTCATTGAGAGATAAATGCCTAAATAATGTGTATTACTTGGAACAGCCCCACCTTAGTTACATTATTGACAGCCCACTGGACAGGTAAGAAGTGTCATAATACAAAGATATAAATACACACTGTACACATTTGAGCACATTTGGACATTCTGCTATTACCTATCAAGATAATAATAGGATACAAAAACTTGAAACAGTACCATTTGAAAGCATACAGGCAGGCCCTTGCACTACATGCTTTGGGGAATTCATCCATAAATCTGACCACAAAAGAGAGTCACGGCTTTATGTATTGTGGGAGCAAATGCGGTTGCTGTCAAGATAACAGAAAATTGTATACTCACCTTTCCGTAATTTTCCTTTTCTGACGCATCCCATGGCAGCACACACACTGGGTTGTGACTCCGCCCCCACAACCTGATAGGACTGATTAGCTGTAAGTTTTGAAGAGGAGCTCCCCGCTGCATTCTCAGTATCTATCACCTTAGACGTGAGGGAATCTGTGTGCTGCCATGGGATGCATCAGGAAAGGAAAATTACGGAAAGGTGAGTATACAATTTTCCATTTTCCTGACACATCATGGCAGCACACACACTGGGAAATAACTCGCTACATGGGTGGGTGCTTTGCAAGAAGATTTTATTTTATTCACAGGATATGGAAGAATTCGCTTTAATGATCGATCTCCCAAATTAAACAGTCGTTAAACGAGCCGGGTCTATTTTGTAGTGAGACATGAACGTGGTTCTAGAAGACCAAGTTGCTGCTTTGCAGATCGTTTGTGGAGACACTCTACAATACGCTGCCCAAGAAGTCGCCACTGCCCTGGTCGAATGAGCCTTTAGGTCGTTAGGTATTGGAAGAAGCTGGATTGCATATGCTTTTTTAATGATCTTAATTAGCCAAGAGGCTATTGTCCTGGAAGAAGCCGGCTGGCCTTTTCTAGGGCCATATGGTATGACTAGCAAGTTTTCTGTTTTCCTGAATGGTTTTGTGGCCTCCAGATATGAAGAAATTAGTGATTTAATATCTAGTGGATGTGGAATCCCTTGGTTAGTGAGAAAAGCTGGTAAACTGATCTCTGGATTAAAGTGGAAAGCAGATGCCACTTTTGGTATGAATTGTTCAGATGGTGTTAATACAACTCTATCAGGATAGAACCGCAAATGAGGCTCTTTTATTGAAAGTGCTTGCAGCTCGGACACTCTTTTTGCAGAAGTTATTGCCACTAAGAAGGTTAATTTGAGGGTTAGATCCAATACAGACACTGACTCCAGAGGAAAAAAACAGTTCTTTCTATAAGGCTTCCAGAACTATTGTTAAGTCCCAGGTCGGGAAGGTTGGCTTTCTAGGTGGTCTTAGTTTCAAGCATGCTTTTTGAAATTGGATTATAAGAGGATTGAAGGCCCATTTGATTCCCATCATGGCCGATAAGGCAGATATTTGAACCTTTAGGGTGCTTGAACTTAGCCCCTTCTCCAGGCCTAATTGTAAAAATTCAAGAATTTGTGACACTGTAGGAGAAAGTGGGTCCCAGGACTGTTCTTGTGCCAACGTAGTGAATCTTTCCCAAATTCTGTTATATGTCCCGTTTGTAGACTTCCTTCTTGCCTGTTGTAAGGTGGCCACCACCCTTAGCGAGCAACCTTGATCTAGAAGCCTCTCCCTTTCAACTTCCAAGCCATTAGGTGTAACCTTTCTGTTTCTGGTGCTGGATGTAGGAACTGGTCCTGTGAGTGTAGGTCTGGAGTTACTGGAAGGAGTACTGGGTTCTCTGTACTCAGTTGTAGGATGGTTGTGAACCACCTCCTCCTCAGCCAAAACGGTATTACCGCAATCACCATGAATGTTGATTTTCTCAGCCTGGCTAGGAACCTGGCTATTAAGGGGATTAGAGGGAACATGTAACCTAAACGGAAGCTCCACTGGTGATGGAGACAGTCGACCCCTAGTGCTGTTGGATAGGCTACTCTCGCCAAGAACTTGGCACACTTGTTGTTCATTGGAGTTGCTGCCAAGTCGATATCGGGAATTCCCCATTTGCGTGTTAGAAGGGAAAATGCTTGTTGACTTAGTGACCATTCGTTGTTCGAGATGAACGTTCAGCTTAGATCGTCCGCCAGTTGGTTCTGCACTGCCGGGACATACACTGCTTTCAGGTCTTTCAAATGGATCTGAGCCCAGTCGAGGATAGGACGTACCTCCCGCATGAGGGCACTGCTCCGGGTGCCCCCTTGCCTCTGGATGTAGTTCACTGCCACCGTATTGTCCATGCGTACTAATACACTCCTTCCTGTGAGTGATGGCCTGAAAGGCGGCCCTGAGTTTTAGAATGTTCTATACTACGCCCAGAGGGTGGAAAAAACAGCGGCCTTGTACCACTTGATCCTGGTAATGTGCTCCCCAACCTTGTAGGCTGGCATCTGACGTGACTATTTCCGGCTGAGGGGGCACAATATGTCGATGACGCTTTAGATTGCTGGTTCGCGTCCACCACCATGTAGACTGTTTCACTGATTGGTTGGTGAAAATTCGTTGACTCACTGATGTTTCATTCCATTGTTTCAGGAATGATATCTGGAATGTCCTCGTATGCCACTGGGACCACCGGACCATTGAAAAGGTGGCAGACATGGATCCCAATATGCTGAGACCTTTTCTGCCAGATAGGTGTGTTGCTTCCATTAGTTTTTTTATTTTCTTGACCAAATGTCCTATTTTTTCCTGAGGGAGACTCACCGTGTTGGCATTGGTGTTGAGTTCTGCTCCCAAAAAAAATTATTGATTGGGTTGGTTCCAGACTGCTTTTTTTCCAATTTATCATCCATCCGAATTTGATGTAATGTGGATATTAGTATTTCCTGATGTTGGAGAAGTAACTGCTGGCTGTTGGCCAAGAGTAAGATATCGTTGAGATAGTGGTGGACTCTTAGACCTTTCTCTCTCAGGTATGCTATGATTGGAAGCAGGATTTTTGTGAATGTTCTGGGTGCCGTAGATATCCCAAACGGAAGACTCAGAAATTGAAAATGTCGTCCCCCGATTGCAAACCGAAGGTATTTTTGAAAACTTGTGTGTATAGGAATATGGAGATAGGCGTCGAATAAATCTATTGATAGCATCCAGTCTCTTGTATTTATTGCTAGTAGAATAGATTGGAGACTCTCCATTTTGAAAGACTCTACTAGTATCATTCTGTTGAGGAGCTTTAGGTCTAGAACCGGACGCAGGTCCCCTGTTATTTTCTTGACAAGAAAAAGGGGAGAGTAAAAGCCTTTTCCTTCCTGATGTTGAGGAACTTCTGTAATCGCATGTTTCTGCAGTAACTCTAGTACATATTTGATTAGAAGCTTCCGCTTTGGAAGAGGTGATGGTAGTTGGGTGTTTAGGAAGTGATCTCTGGGGTTTCTGTACTTGAAACTCCATTTGTGGCCCTCGCGGACTGTGGATATTGTCCATGGATCTTTTATATGTTCTACCCACACCTGTGTAAACAGGCTGAGCCTGGCTCCCACTAACACAGGCCTGGCAGACGTGCCATCAAAATGACTTCTGCTGATCCCCTGTAATAGGAGCTTTGGGCTTCTGTGCTCAAGAAAGGTGATTGGGTATTACGCTAATTTCGTTTGAACTCCTTGCCTGGTCTATATGATCTGGCTTCTCGGTATCGTTCGGGAAGATTGCGTCTAAAGGGGTGAACTTTCTGTTGTTTTTGGTCTTCGGTCAGATGGAATAAGACCCGATTTTCCCCCTGTGACTTTCGAGATGGCGAGGTCTAACTTAGGACCGAATAGGTTGGTTCCGTCAAAGGGGATCTTGCACCAATTTGATTTGGAAGCTGTATCTGCTACCCACGGCTTTAACCATAAGGCTCTCCTGGACATGACCGAGGACAACATCGCCCTTGCTGTCGATCTTATTATATCTACTGATGCTTCGACTACGAAGTCCCCTGCTAGGCTGAGTTCCTGTAGAGCTCTGATTATGTTCAATACTTCCAATGCATCCGATTCCCTTTCCCTGGTGGCTTCTTCAGCACATGTTTGGCAAGCTAACTTGTTAGGAAGGGCTTGTGCTCCACAAATCTAGCAGGCATTGGCTACAGGTTGGTTATGGTGGGCGGGTTGTGATTGGTGGGAGGATGATGTTTTACTGTGATGGTGGGAGGAAGTCCTTGACCTGCTTCTTCTAGAGTGTGAATGTCTTGAAGGGGATCTCTCTTTCCGTTTGGATTGAGATGATTTTGACGACCTGCCAGGGCTATCAGGGTAAAGTGATATTAGTGGCATGGCTCTCTTTTACTCCTCTTCACTACTTACCAAACATGATGCCTCTTACCTTACTGGCTGTAGATGGTCTGCTGGGGCAGTGGCCTCCATGAGCAAAAGATAGAGTGTATCTGTGAAGGAAGGGGTTAACCCCGTGAAGCTCAGTACAGTATCTTTTAGCATGCATTAGCATCTATATAAAAAACAGCCATGAGAAGTAAGATAAGTCTTACCAGGTCAGCAGGTAGTCAGTAAGCGGTGGCAGCAATAGGAGATGTGGAAAAAAGCAGAGTGCAAGTGTTCTGGATGCAGAGCAATAGCCTGTGCAGTCATACAGCATAAACATTGTTTTTTAAATAGACCGCCGTCGCGGTGGAAGTGAAACACTGGGCATGCGCTGTAGCGATCCACGGCACCTGACGCCATCTTAGATACTGGCAAAAGCAGATGGATGCCCGCATCACTTCCGGTTGCGCCGACGTGCCGATCGCGGCCGCCATCTTGAGAAGGTCAAAGCGGCTGGAGGACTAAAAGACTCAGCAGAGGGGAGAGAGGAAAAGGATAAGAAATGAGGTAAAATAAATCGAAAAGGGAATAAATAGAGTGAACATATATAGAGTAAAAGATTGAAGGCCGCTGCATGATAATGTAAGCCTGTTTAAGGCTTGTAAAAAAATAATAAAACTCCCCTGAGACCATCAGAGTGGGGTCCCTGCATAAAGCTTATTTAGAGACTGTACAGTCAGGGCTTCCAACTAGGAGAGGCTGAACCTAGCTGGGGCGAAGCGGTAAGAGGTCCTTGCTATATCCTGGTCAATCCTAACAGGTGAGGAAAAAAAAGGAGAATGCAGTGGGGGGCTCCTCTTCAAAACTTATAGCTAATCAGTCCTATCAGGTTGTGGGGGCAGAGTCACAACCCAGTGTGTGTGCTGCCATGATGCTGCCATGATGCGTCAAGAAAAATAAATCCGCACTGCAGCTGAATGGCGTACCTGAAAACAAAAAAAAATGGTTAACAATGAAACACAGTAAACAGTAAAGTATAAAAAAATTACATACCTGTAAAGCAAACATGATAAAACATAATAACAATAAAACATTGCAGAATAGAATACAGTAAAAAAGAGCAGAACAATAGAGAGAGAATAGAGAGAGAGAGAGAGAGAACAATAAAACAACTATTTTTGTTTTTTTATTTGTTTTTTTTTTTGTATATTTTTTTTACTTTTTTTTTTTTTTTACATTTTTTTTATAACTGTAACTTTTGTAACTGTAACCGATTCCAGGTTCAGGTCTCTCAAAATGCGATGGCATCTTGGGAGACCCTGTGAAAGTGTGCCTAGTCTGTGAAATGCCTACCCTACGCTAAAACTCAACTAGTGTATGGTAGCACTCAAAACTTTCACCAATGCAAAGACCAGGATTGTCAGGACAGGAGGGACAATAATAGCGGGTGTCACGCCTATATCCGCGCTTTCTACAGACACAACATTTTCTTTGGGGGGCTCGTTGGGTAGGGGTACTTGGGAGGACATAAGGAAAATGCCTCTCATGCAGGCGGCTTACTGCATTTGGTTGGGGAAGGTGAGGTTGAGCACCGCCTGGAAACAAAAGGGCTCTGACGATCTCTTCCTGGAATTTAAGGAAGGATCCAGTCCGTCCTGATGCTCTGTACAGCACATGAGCGTTCAGCAAAGCCAATTGAAATAAGTATACAGACACTTATTTATACCAGCGTCTGGCCTTACGGGCAACTAGGTACGGCACCAACAACTGGTCGTTGAGGTCCATCCCTCGCATATTTTGGTTATATTCGTGGACCTAGAGGGGTTTCTCCACAACAGCAGTCGCCGTAGTAATCATGCCCTTCTGCATGAAGGGAGGTAAGAACGAAAACATTCCTATTATCCCTCCACCATAGCGAGCAAGTTATTACACTTCAAGCAGGCTCTCTCCCCCAGCCTAAGACGGGAATCCACAAGCTGCTGGGGAAAGTCCCGGCGATTAGATCGCACGGTGCCACATGCTTCAATCTGTTGATCAAACAAGTGACTAAAAAGGTGACATGCTCGTGTAATAATTGTCCACATACAAATGGTACCCCTTTCCGAATAAGGGTGACACCAAGTCCCACACAATCTTGCCAGCACTTCCTATGTAGTCAGGGCAATTTGTCAGCTCTACAGGACTATCTCTTCCCTCATAAACCATAAAACTACATGTATAGCCTGTGGCCCTGTCACAGAGCTTATACATCTTGACCCCGTATCTGGCACGCTTGCTGGGAAGGTACTGTTTGAATGACAAGCGGCCAAAAAACTTAATCAGGAACTCATCAATGCAGACAAATTGATGGGGAGTAAACAAGTCTGCAAAATGTTGGTTGAAGTGGTTTATGAATTTTGTAGAGCCGATTGTATCCAGGAGCCGCTGCTGTCTACAGGTTCATGTTCTGAGCCTGAATCTGACAGATGAGTGACTTCCTATTCACTATCTGTCATGCTCAGAAACGTGTAGGCCTCTTCACTAGTGTACCTTCGATTTGCCATTTTGGGCTCTAAATTTAGTGGTACACTAGTGAGACTCACAGGCAAAAAAGCTCCTGACTGTTAGCGACTGTATCAAAACGCTACCAAAAAACTGTTAGCGATTGCAGGGATCAGGCCTGACTCTGCGAACGCTGCAGTTATGTGTGTTTAGTGTTTTGTAAGTGACAGTGATCAATCGATACTGCACTTGGGTGGGCTAGGCTAGGCGGAAGGGCAAAACGCAGGTGCTAGCAGGTATCTGGGCTAACAATGTGTTTTTGGGAACCCTAAACTGCTGGAAAGGGTTAACTAGGGAGCAATCAGGGGGTTAAAACCTTTACTAGGTAGTATATGGGGGTCCCTGACGCTATAAAACGCTGACGGCGAACCTAAAAACTTACCTCCCTAACTAGTGTCACCTGTGACACTAATACAGCGATCAGAAAAACGATCGCTTAGTGACACTGGCGATGGGGGGGTGATCAAGGGGTTAAAACTTTATTGAGGGGGTTAGGGGGGTACCCTAGACCTAAAGGGGGCCTAACACTAACTGCCCTACCACTTATAACTGTCACAAAATGACACCAATGCAGTAATCAGAAAAAAAAAAAACTGCTATCGGTGTCACTGTGACAGAGGGTACAGGGGGGTGATCGGGGGTGAAAAATGTGCCTAGAGTGTTCTACTGTAAGTGTTGTGTTGGTGCAGACTTACTTGATATCTTCTCTCCTCGGAAGCCGGAACAAAAAGGCTTCACGAGGAGCAATGACATCACTTCCTCTGCTGCTGTTTACATTACAGCAGCAGAGGAAGCATTCCATTTGCCAGGAGCGATCGTGAGGGGGTGGCCATGAATCAGTGGCCTCCCCCTCACCTCAGATCGCTCCTGACGGTAATCCGACCGCCGCAGGCACCGGGGGGGGGTCCAATCGGACCCTCCGCCCACGGACAGGCAGAGACGTACAGATAAGCCCTTATGCCTGCCCGTACCATTGTGCCGATGTACATCAGCGTGTGGCGGTTGGCAACTAGTTAAAGGAATATTTCATTTTTATTGTTTCACTTTAAGCATTATTAAAATCACTGCTCCTGAAAAAACAGTTGTTTTAAAAACAATTTTTTTTTTCATGTTCGTGTCCCATAGACTTTAATAAGGTTTGCATGTTAGAACATTTTGCCTGTTCGCGGTGTTCTGGAGCGAACCGAACCGGGGGGGGGGGGTTCCGACCATCCCTACTCACCATCACATCATGTATAGAAAGCAAGCAAGGAGAAACTCATAGCATAATACAGCAAATAAAATGTATTTAAAACGATAATATCCACTCAGTTAAGCACAGGATAGCAGGCTTCACAATAAAACGCGCCAACAGCAGTATCTCACACCTCGCCATCACGCGGTGACGTTACACACTCTACTTCCCATGCTTTTCCCCAAAACTGGCGTCATCTGGGACCAATCCCAAATGACGCCTGTTTTGCAGACTAATACCCAACCACATGCAAGGATAACATAAAAAAATGAATTTGTGCTTGCACATGACTGGATGATGGAAGTCAGCAGCGCTCCTTCTCATTTCCTAAGCTCTGGGGCAACTGCACATGCAATGTGCACATTCTATTTGAACTGTCCTCTTTATCATCTGGCTCTTGTGTTCATCTATTTGTCTCCTGCCCTGATTTTTCCCCTTCTTACAACCTTTCTGTAATGCTGCCTATTCTAAAGTACATTTGTCTTTCAATTCATCGCCTCTATCATCATCATTTAGCATCACCATTCTTCTGTTAGAAATATACTGTATGCTGTTTGTATCACCAAAATCAACATCAAAGATGCATTGCTTTCTGAGATGGTAATCTTGGTGGTGTAATAAATTTCTGTTTTCAACAGAAGGATGGTGTACTGGTTAGAATTGCTTTAATCTACAGTGTAATGTGTAAATTATATATTCTTCTACCCTAATTGTTTATAGACTTTTGATTTGGTTCAATGCAACAGCCATTGGCTATAAGGTTAGCTGATGCCCGTAGGACAAATCTAGTAGGAAACTATCTCCTTGCTGGCTATGAGGATGCAAACAAAGCCTGGGGAATGCCCAGGAAGAAACCAAAGCCTACTTACCACTAGGGATGAGCTTCGTGTTCGAGTCGAACCCATGTTCGACTCGAACATCGGCTGTTCGGTCGTTCGTCGAATTGCGAACGATATGGGCCGTTCGCGCCAAATTCGTGTGGCGCGTCACGGCCCATAATTCACTGCGGCATTGCAGTGCATTGCTTGCTGATGATTGGCCCAGCATGCACTATGACCCGCATGCTTGGCCAATCACAGCGCCGCCTTAACAGAGAGCCGTAATTGGCCAAAGCCAAGGAGGCTTTGGCCAATTATGGCTATGGGGATTTAGTACACGCCCCACACTATATAAGGCCGCCTAGATGGCGGCCCTGTGCAGTGTGTTCCGGTGTGCTGAGAAATAGAGAGAGAGAGAGACAGTGTCATTTCATTTGAGTTAGCTAGATTAGGCAGGACAGTCGGTCAGTTAGCTGCACTTAAAGTGTATTGTGTATATATATATATATGCACCCCAGGTGTTGCACATATATATATATACACTGTATTCAGTTTAGCTAGATCCATTCCTGTTATCTTCTAGACTATTTACATTTAGTGCAGTGCGTCCTGCTCACAGTGTTCAGCTAGATCCGTTCCTGTTATCTTCCTACTGACAGGCAGGCTTGTCTTGTTACAGTATTTTGAAGAAAATTACTGGTGTTCTTTTGATCCTATTAGTACAACAGTCAGGCAGCTAGACTATTTACATTTAGTGCAGTGTGTCCTGCTCACAGTGTTCAGCTAGATCCGTTCCTGTTATCTTCCTACTGACAGGCAGGCTTGTCTTGTTACAGTATATAAAGCTACCTGAAGAAAATTACTGGTGTTCTTTTGATCCTATTAGTACCACAGTCAGGCAGCTAGACTATTTACATTTAGTGCAGTGCGTCCTGCTCACAGTGTTCAGCTAGATCCGTTCCTGTTATCTTCTTACTGACAGGCAGGCTTGTCTTGTTACAGTATTTTGAAGAAAATTACTGGTGTTCTTTTGATCCTATTAGTACCACAGTCAGGCAGCTAGACTATTTACATTTAGTGCAGTGCGTCCTGCTCACAGTGTTCAGCTAGATCCGTTCCTGTTATCTTCTTACTGACAGGCAGGCTTGTCTTGTTACAGTATTTTGAAGAAAATTACTGGTGTTCTTTTGATCCTATTAGTACCACAGTCAGGCAGCTAGACTATTTACATTTAGTGCAGTGCATCCTGCTCACAGTGTTCAGCTAGATCCGTTCCTGTTATCTTCCTACTGACAGGCAGGCTTGTCTTGTTACAGTATATAAAGCTACCTGAAGAAAATTACTGGTGTTCTTTTGATCCTATTAGTACCACAGTCAGGCAGCTAGACTATTTACATTTAGTGCAGTGCGTCCTGCTCACAGTGTTCTGCTAAACCTACAAGTTAGTGGGGTGCGTCCTGCTTACAGTGTTCAGCTAAACCTACAAGTTAGTGGGGTGCGTCCACCTCACAGTGTTCAGCTAAACTTACAAGCTAGTGGGGTGCGTCCTGCTCACAGTGTTCAGCTAGATCCGTTTCTGTTATCTTCTTACTGACAGGCAGGCTTGTCTTGTTACAGTAAATACAGCTACCTGAAGAAAATTGCTGGTGTTCTTTTGATCCTATTAGTACCACAGTCAGGCAGCTAGACTATTTACAGTTAGTGCAGTGCGTCCTGCTCACAGTGTTCTGCTAAACCTACAAGTTAGTGGGGTGCGTCCTGCTCACAGTGTTCAGCTAAACCTACAAGTTAGTGGGGTGCGTCCACCTCACAGTGTTCAGCTAAACCTACAAGCTAGTGGGGTGCGTCCTGCTCACAGTGTTCAGCTAGATCCGTTTCTGTTATCTTCTTACTGACAGGCAGGCTTGTCTTGTTACAGTAAATACAGCTACCTGAAGAAAATTGCTGGTGTTCTTTTGATCCTATTAGTACCACAGTCAGGCAGCTAGACTATTTACAGTTAGTGCAGTGCGTCCTGCTCACAGTGTTCTGCTAAACCTACAAGTTAGTGGGGTGTGTCCTGCTCACAGTGTTCAGCTAAACCTACAAGTTAGTGGGGTGCGTCCACCTCACAGTGTTCAGCTAAACCTACAAGCTAGTGGGGTGCGTCCTGCTCACAGTGTTCAGCTAGATCCGTTTCTGTTATCTTCTTACTGACAGGCAGGCTTGTCTTGTTACAGTAAATACAGCTACCTGAAGAAAATTGCTGGTGTTCTTTTGATCCTATTAGTACCACAGTCAGGCAGCTAGACTATTTACAGTTAGTGCAGTGCGTCCTGCTCACAGTGTTCAGCTAAACCTACAAGTTAGTGGGGTGCGTCCTGCTCACAGTGTTCAGCTAAAGCTACCTGTAGAAGGTTGGTGGTGTTCTCATACTACAGGCAGGCAGTTGATTTTGCTAGCTGCAGTATCAGTATATATATATATATATATATATATATATATATATATATATATATATATATATCCCAGCTTAGTGCAGCTACAGGCCATTAGTATGTCTGGAAGGCCAAGAAGGAGAGGCAGACAGTCACAAGCCAATAAGAGAGGGCAAGCAGGCTCTGTGTCTAGTGCTGGTCGTGGAGACGGTGCATCCTCATCAGCACGTGGCCATGGGACACGCTTGGCCTTTTTTTTCGGCAGCTGGCCATGTTGAGCCGCAACATGCGGAAGACTTGGTCGAGTGGATGACCAAGCTGTCCTCATCCTCCTCATCCTCTCTCACCCATGCCCAGGGTACTTTGTCTGGCAAAGCAGCGGCCTCTTCCCTCGGCTCAATGTCATCAGTGACTCCTTCCCTAGCCCCACCATGTCCTCCTGAGGAGTACCTCGAACTGTTTGACCACAGTGTTGGGTACATGCTCCAGGAGGATGCCCAGCGTTTGGAAGGCTCTGATGATGATACTGAGCTCGATGAAGGCAGTAACATGAGCACGGAGAGAGGGGGTGCCCAAGAAGGACAGCAATCTGGCAGTCATGCTCCCCCTGCTGCAGCATACTGCCAGGTTTGCTCCAGTGATGAGGAGGGAGGGGATGATGAGGTCACTGACTCAACGTGGGTGCCTGATAGGAGAGAGGAGGAGGAGGAGGAGGCGGCACATCACCAACGAGGCAGGATGCCCTCCAGGGGCCAGCCTAAGGGCAGCACATTGACTGCATCACACCCCAAAGCTCCACATGTGCAGGGCGCTGCAGTCTCTGCGCGTTATTCAAAAAGTTCTTTGGTGTGGGCCTTTTTTGAGACGAGTGCATCAGATCGCACCGCTGCTATTTGCAACATATGTCTCAAGCGTATCTCACGTGGCCAAAACATCTCCCGCTTGGGTACCACATGCTTGACCAGACATATGTTGACCTGCCATGCAGTTCGTTGGCAAGTGTATCTAAAAGACCCACACCAAAGAACAAAGAGGACCTCTCCTTGCTCCTCATCAGCTGAGATTTCCAACCCCACTAGACCTTCAGTCCTCTCTGAGACCTGCACTGAGAGGAATGAAGGTGTAGAATTAGGTGTGTCACAGCCAAGTACTTGTGGGCAATCTGCTTTTGGTACACCGACGTCAGATTGTACCAGGCAAATTTCCCTGCCCCAGCTGCTGCACCGCCGAAAGAAGTTTGCTCCCAGCCATCCACATGCCCAGCGGTTGAATGCTAGCTTGGCAAAATTGCTAGCACTTCAACTGCTGCCTTTTCAGTTGGTAGACTCTGCCCCCTTCCGTGAGTTTGTGGAATGTGCGGTTCCTCAGTGGCAGGTACCCAAACGCCACTTTTTCTCACGGAAGGCGATTCCGGCTCTCTACCAGCATGTGGAAGGCAATGTCCATGCCTCGCTGGACAGGGCAGTCAGCAGTAAGGTGCATATTACCGCTGACTCATGGTCCAGCAGGCATGGACAGGGACGTTACCTAAGTTTCACGGCGCATTGGGTGACTCTGCTGGCAGCTGGGAAGGATGCAGGACAAGGTGCAGTAGTGTTGGAGGTTGTTCCGCCACCACGCCTCCAAAATGCTAATGATTGTGACACACCTCTCTCCTCCACCCCCTCCTCTTCTTCTTCCTCCATGGCCTCTTCCTCGGAACCAGCGGTGCTCCGTAGTCGTTCAAGGGGCTACGCAAATACGCAGGCCAAAAGATGCCATGCGGTGCTTGAGCTGGTGTGCTTGGGGGACAGGAGCCACACTGGGGCAGAGGTTCTGTCAGCTCTGCAGGGGCAGGTTCAGAGGTGGTTGACGCCACGCCAACTTAAGGCAGGAATGGTGGTTTGCGACAATGGCACCAACCTCCTCTCTGCCCTCCGACAGGGACAAATGACCCATGTGCCCTGTTTGGCTCATGTCCTTAACTTGGTGGTGCAGCGGTTCTTGGGCAGGTACCCGGGCTTACAGGATGTCCTGAGGCAGGCCAGGAAAGTCTGTGTGCATTTCCGCCGGTCATATAATGCCAGTGCTCGGCTGACGGACCTCCAAAAGGAGTTTAACCTGCCCAAGAACCGCCTAATCTGTGACATGCCCACCAGGTGGAACTCAACGTTGGCCATGCTGCAGCGGCTGCACACGCAGCAGAGGGCCATCAATGAGTACCTGCGCGACTATGGCACCAGGACAGGGTCAGGGGAGCTTGGTTTTTTTTCCCCACGCCAGTGGGCCATGATCAGGGATGCATGCACTGTCCTGTCACCATTTGAGGAGGCCACGAGAATGGTGAGCAGTGACAGTGCATGCATCAGTGACACTGTCCCCCTTGTCCACCTGTTGGAGCACACGCTGCGTGGAATAATGGACAGGGCACTTGAGGCAGAACAGAGGCAGGAAGAGGAGGACTTCCTTAGCTCTCAAGGCCCCCTTTATCCAGACAGTGTTCCTGCGTGCCTGCCGATCACACAGGAAGAGGAGGAGGAGGAGGAGGAGGAGGAGGAGGAGGAAGATTGTGTCAGTATGGAGGTGGAGCCTGGCACTCAGCATCAGCAGCAGTCTTTAAGGGATCAGTCCCAAGAAACACATGGACTTGTAAGTGGCTGGGAGGAGGTGGCTGCGGACCATGTCGTCCTTAGTGACCCACAGGACTCCGGACCGAATGCCTCAGCAAACCTACGCTGCATGGCCTCCCTGATCCTGCAAAGCCTGCGGAAGGATCCTCGTATTCATGGTATCAAGGAGAAGGACCAATACTGGCTGGCAACCCTCCTTGATCCACGTTACAAGGGTAAGGTTGCGGACCTTATCTTGCCATCGCAGAGGGAGCAGAGGATGAAACATCTTCGGGAGGCCTTGCAGAAAGGTCTGTGCAACGCGTTCCCAGAGACTGGGAGGTTACAAACTCCTGTTTCTGGACAACGTGTTGCTGAGGCTTCGGTCAGTCAAAGAAGGAGCGGTGGAGAAGGTGGCCGTCTGACCGATGCGTTCAGACAATTTTTTGGTCCGCAGCCCCAAGGTATGATCGGTTCCAGCAACCATCGCCAGCGTCTGTTTTACATGGTGCAGGAATACCTAGGGGCAAGATCAGACTTGGACACCTTTCCCACCGAAAATCCTCTGGGTTACTGGGTCTTGAGGATGGATCACTGGCCAGAGCTTGCACAGTATGCAATTGAGCTATTGGCCTGTCCTGCATCCAGCGTTCTTTCGGAACGCACATTCAGTGCTGCTGTAGGCGTGGTAACCGATCACAGGGTGCGTCTGTCCACTGACTCGGTCGATCGACTGACCTTCATAAAAATGAATCAGTCTTGGATCACCACCAGCTACCAAGCACCTGATGCTGATGTAACCGAATAATTTTTTTTTAAATCTCAGATCCCTTCAAAGACTGCCTATGCTGATGCTGAGTGACTATCCCTGAGTAATTATCCTCTTCCTCCTCAATCATCACGCTGATAGCTTGTAAGAACATTTTTGGTTCTGGGCGCCACCACCAGTGCCTAAGGCACAATTTTTCAGCCCCTGTTTAACAGGGGCGTGTAATTACAATTTTTGATGTAATACTTTGCAGCAGGGCTCGTTCCTGCATTCCAACTAGAGTGTCTGTGAGGGGTTGCAGTGTTGTGGCACCAGCACCAGTGCCTAAGGCCCATTTTTTCTGCCCCTGTTTAACAGGGGCGTGTAATTACAATTTTTGATGCAATACTTTGCAGCAGGGCTCGTTCCTGCGTTCCAACTAGAGTGTCTGTGAGGGGTTGCAGTGTTGTGGCACCAGCACCAGTGCCTAAGGCCTAATTTTTCAGCTCCTGTTCAACAGGGGCATGTAATTACAATTCTTGATCTAATATTTCACAGCAGGGCCCTGTGAGGGCTTACAGTGTTGTGGCCACAGCAACACCTAAGGCCCAAATTTCTGCTGAGTATATAGGGCAGGACCCTACTTTCAAACAACTAACTTACAAACGACTCCTACTTGCAAACGGAAGGAGACAACAGGAAGTGAGATGAAATCTACCCCTAGGAAGGGAAATTCTCTCCTGTAAGAGTTAATATGGGAAAAACATTTCTCCTTTCCACTGATGCTTTCCAATCCTTGTTCCACAAAAAAACCCAAATTTTCAAAAAACATTTTTCATTGGGACAAAAAGTGAGGTGAAATCTTCTGAAGAGGAGGAAAGACAGCAAAACAAATGTCACAGGGGTGATAACCCTTCCCTATGTTTTCCAAAAAGCTTAAAAAAGATTTTTTGGCTGGAGCTAAACACGTTAAAAATGTACCCGTTCAAAATTACAAAGAGATTCTACTTAACAACAAACCTACAGTCCCTGTCTTGTTTGCACCGCCTGTATACTGCTGTTCAGAGTATATAGGGCCTGGTGGCCCCACACCTTTCCTTATTTTAATTTGGGTGCGGGGTTCCCCTTAATATCCATACAAGACCCAAAGGGCCTGGTAATGGACTGGGGGGTACCCATGCCGTTTGTCTCACTGATTTTCATCCATATTGCCAGGACCCGACATTACATTAAACCCGCAAGCAGTTTTAAATGAGATTTTTCCTTTAAAAATGACATTTGGTGCAGGGACTGTTCTAAACACGGGAAACACGCGTCACTTTACAGGCATACTATAGACACCCCTCAGGTACGATATTTAAAGGAATATTTCACTTTTTTTTTTTTTACTTTAAGCATCATTAAAATCACTGCTCCCGAAAAAACGGCCGTTTTTAAAAGTTTTTTTTGCATTGATACATGTCCCCTGGGGTAGGACCCGGGTCCCCAAACCCTTTTTAGGACAATACCATGCAAATTAGCCTTTAAAATGAGCACTTTTGATTTCGAACGTTCGAGTCCCATAGACGTCAATGGGGTTCTAACGTTCGTGCGAACTTTCGGTCCGTTCGCAGGTTCTGGTGCGAACCGAACCGGGGGGTGTTCGGCTCATCCCTACTTACCACCAGCTCGCAGACAACCAAATTGACCTGTCTAACAGTACGCGTTAAAAACAGGGGTTTAGTCCGCACGCATTTGCAAATGCATGCGTAAGCCACAGAGCCTCATCACAGCACCCTGATATCTGTGGTCCTAACACTAAAATATGAGTGTCCCCACAGTGGAGGCACATGCATTCTAATGGATAAATGCTGGCAGGTGGACTGAAGGGCAGCCCATCCCTTCTTAAAGGTGCAGAAGCACACCAAACACCCAGCAAATAGCACTATGGCTGCAAAGGTGCTGGTGCGTTCCTGGACCAATAAACACACCAGGGTGATCTAAAAAAACTTGCCACCGCCTTCATTTATAGCTGGCTATCGCAGTAAGTGGCTTTGGAGGGCTACAAACAGATGCAAACAAAGCCTGGGGAATGCCCAGGAAGAAACCAAAGCCTACTTACCACCAGCTCGCAGACAACCAAATTGACCTGCCTAACAGTACGCGTTAAAAACAGGGGTTTAGTCCGCACGCATTTGCAAATGCATGCGTAAGCCACAGAGCCTCGTCACGGCACCCTGATATCTGTGGTCCTAACACTAAAATATGAGTGTCCCCCACAGTGGAGGCACATGCATTCTAATGGATAAATGCTGGCAGGTGGACTGAAGGACAGCCCATCCCTTCTTAAAGGTGCAGAAGCACACCAAACACCCAGCAAATAGCACTATGGCTGCAAAGGTGCTGGTGTGTTTCTGGACCAATAAACACACCAAGGTGATCTCAAAAAACTTGCCACCGCCTTCATTTATAGCTGGCTATCGCAGTAAGCAGCTTTGGAGGGCTACAAACAGATGCAAACAAAGCCTGGGGAATGCCCAGGAAAAAACCAAAGCCTACTTACCACCAGCTCGCAGACAACCAAATTGACCTGTCTAACAGTACGCGTCAAAAACAAGGGTTTAGTCTGCATATATATTCTTCTACCCTAATAGACTTTTGATTTGGTTCAATGCAACAGCCATTGGCTATAAGGTTAGCTGATGCCCGTAGGACAAATCTGGCTATGAGGATGTCCAGGTCTCCACCTTGTGCCATAGAAGGCCCAACCTTATTTTCAACCTACAGTACAAGTGTTCCCTAAATACTTCTTCTATTACACAATTACTGCTGACAAATCTCCCTAACCTGTATCATCTATCACTTAACTAGGAGTTCTTTGAATCGGAACTTACATTGCGCTTGATTCAGGTATTTTTGTATGTTTTAATGTTCTTATATATCCTATCTGTAGAGCTCTGCAAAACATGATGGCACAGTAAATCAATACTAATTTATTAATAGTAATAAGAGACAATCATTCTTCATGAATTACTACTGCAGAAATATGCTGAAAATCAATTACAGAATATATCACAAGGACAGTGTGCTGCATTCCAGGCTTCAGCTATTCTGAGCTGGAAACACTTTGCTTGAGAAATTTTTCACAACATTAAAAAAAAAGAAGCTTTTTAATCTAAGCTAGAGACCTACATGAATCTGTTTCTGTCGACCTGCAACCTCCATGCCACTGGTTACTTTCTAATTCCTAAGATAAGAAATATGAAGAATTGTGCTAATGGTTAATTCCAATATTAAATAAAGTTCTATGTGATCAAAAAGTATATACATGTGCAAAATAGTGCAAGAAAAAGTCCACAGTCAAATGATAAATTAAAAGACGATCTATTCATTGAAAAGGTCCACCATCCGATTTAATGAGGTCATCCCGTGCCCCAGGATGACGTCATTTGTGATGAAATGCGTATGGCGGAGTGACGCTCTGACGTCACCACCATTCTCCTGTCCCGACGGACTGGTTGTCTTTGGTTGTGTTCGACCAACACACCATAGATCAGGCGTTTTTAACTCTACAAGTTTGTGAGTGCTATGCACGTTTACATAATAAACCCAAAGGATTTAATACTATGCAGAGCCTTCTTGGTCTTTCTTTTTGGTGCTGAACTCCATCCCTACTTGTCGAATGACACCAGAAGTGCAGAGCAGCTCTGAGTCGTGGATAAAGGCCCAGGCTGG
Source organism: Aquarana catesbeiana (assembly GCF_042186555.1). Lineage (NCBI taxonomy): Eukaryota > Metazoa > Chordata > Amphibia > Anura > Ranidae > Aquarana > Aquarana catesbeiana. The sequence continues at coordinate 231,728,367 of NC_133324.1, forward strand.
GTAATAAGCCACAGGCGTATTCCAACCCTCTGTAACAAGGGGTCTACAGGAGCTGGTAAGCAGTCTCTACAGCTGGTGATGGATTCACAGTGGTCTGTGGTGACGGATGATGGACCTTTTCAATGAGTAGATCGTCTTTCAGTTTATCATTTGACTGTGGACTTTTTCTTACACTATTTTGCACATGTATATACAGTACTTTTTGATCACATGAACTTTATTTAATATCGGAATTAACCATTAGCACGATTCTTCATATTTCTTATATACTCTTGGTGTTTGTGTTACATACATAATTGCTGCATTATTTATTATTTTGTTTAAGTTTAATATTTTCTATAGCGCAGTTATCCCACTATTTTTACTTTCTAATACCTGCCACCTGACCTGCAAATTTTGTACCCCACAACCACACATTTACTGCTGCCATGTTGCAAAACAAAACCAGGATATAGAAAGACACTATTCATAGTTACACAGAGAGACTGACCAGCATTAAAGTCCAATCAATGTCCTAGTTAGAAAGGGGCCACCTGATTAACATAGAGACTGCTTAGCTTTTCAGATAGATTGCATATATATTAATGTATCAGTATGCAATCAAGCTGGTACCACCATGCAGAGCTGCACAGTGAAGTGTGTGAATAGAGCACAAGCATTGTGCACATTGACATTTTTCCTCAGCACATCCTAAACTCAGTAATAAGACATCTTATCTCAAATATCTTAATGCAGGGTGTGCATAGAAAAACAGCCTTCTGCTTTGCACGAGGCATGTGTGCACAATCTTTCTTATGTTGTATAGCCCACAGGTAGCCGCACTAAGCAAATACACGCATAAACATTGTTCTGTGTGACCTAAATAAGAAATAGCACAGTATTCATACATAAAAGACTGGAGGGCGAAAAAGCCCAGGTGGTCCTTTTGAGTCTTTTTTGTTTTAATAGTATTTATTGAGTTTTCAACAATTTACAGATAGCAAAATATAGGAACAGAGATAGAACATAATCTCTACGTTATGCTCAAAATAACATTGTACATAGGAGACCCTTCATGCAACATTGTTAGCATTCATAGTGTGCACTAGAAGTAAAAATCAAAGGGATATCTCATCCTTGGACTAGGGATTAGGGAATGGAATACCTTGGAAAGGGTGTAGCTTATATTGCAGGCAACAGGGTGGCAAGAAGGGTACATCAACCAGTTAAGACAAGCGGGCTTATGAAGTGATAGACAGAAAGGTATAGCTGGGGGGAGGAGGAAAGGGAACATTGGAAACACAAAGCCAGAGGGATGTAAAAGATTGTAAATGCGGAATAGGTTGAAATGTAACCATCAGGTAAAGATTCCAGACGATTCTCATCCAGTAAGGGAAACGTGGATTTCACAAAAAGGAAACGAGGGGGAGACTGCCTCCTTTTCTTAACATTTTTGTCTGAGAATAGTCTGTTTACCCCAAACATGTTTAAAGCAGAACTCCAACTGAAAGAAAGGTAAAAATTAATAGTCAATTTAAAGATGAAATAAAACCAGCTTTTGATGAAAATTCACCTTCATTCTGGAAATTTCTCCTGCAACACTGCCACTAAATGTCCTCCGACTGATGACCAGCATCATTCAGCCTTCCTTTCATTGAGCCCAAACTACACACAGACCCCTTCAAAGCTCCCCCAAAATACATATTTTCATTTGCCAGTACTGTATATATTTTTGTTTCATAAATGTCACTTTTGCTGTAGCACGTTTTACTGCAAGAAAAAATTGTGTAGAATCCCCCCTATCCCCAAAATGCAAGCCAGACTCTTTTGGAAAAGCGGGCAGGACAAGCGTTTGCACCCCCCCCTCCCTCCTGAACCATCCCGAGCCATATGTTCTCAACATGGGGGTTCCTTTGCAGAGGAGGACCCTGGCAAAAGCACCTTGTCTCTATATTGATGAGAACAAGGACCTCTTCCCCACATCCCTGGCCAGTAGTTATGACTGTCTGTGCACAAAGGGCTTATCAGAATCTGGAAGCCCCCTTTAAATATAAGGAGGCCCAAGGACACTGGCCCTTTGTGAATGAGTAGGGAGTATATAGTATAAACCAAAAAATGTAACCAAGAAATAAAGACACCCCAAAAAAACAAAAATCCCCCAAAAGTCCCCCACTGTAAATCCATTGTAAATAATGAAGCCCACTGCCCGCTGACTCACCAACAAAAAAAAAAAAAAAACAACCCCGCACACAACCAATCCTGATCCTACTTATAGCAGAATAACAACTAACCAAGCTGTCATTAGTTATATAAGGGAAGGGGAGGGGATAGTGGTGACATCACTGACCAAATTTAGCCATGGCCATTATTGATCAGTGTCATAGATATATATTTGGACACTGCTGTCCCTGCCCTTTTGCTTATGTGGCAGGGATTCCTAGTGACATCAGCGGTTCCTAAAGACACAGTGGGTGCAAGCACCTGAGCACAATAAGCTGGTAACATAAGGTATATATAAAAAAAAAATAAGAACATTTAATTTCTTTACTATTTTTTTTAGGGTTTGTTTTAAAGAGTAAAAACCGAACCACATTAGGAATGTTTCATGTTCATGTTTTGTGAAATCGGTACCGTAGATTTCTTTCATTTGTTTGCTATGAAGTTGCTATGGAGAATGATATATGGACATTTGGATCACACATTCCCTAACACCTTGGGAACTGTGAGAAGTACATATACTGTACATCTGTCTGGGGTGTGGAAAGTGAACAGCTTGGGAACTGGCAAACATCTCAGAATTAAAAATGCAAATTGCAAGTGTTCTGGAAAGTACACAGTAACAGCTGTATACAAGCCGTGTAATGCTTTTATCACTGCGCTCTGTCACATGCTACAAATTTACTGGTTGTTTTACACTTCAGAGATGCTACTCCAAAATATTCTGTTAGAACTTCCATGAGGAATGACATAACATAAGTTGGGGCATCTCCAGGACTTTTCCAGTGAAAAGGTAGGTAAATGCTAAACATGAGAATCATTTTTAATGTAACTTTTATTTTTTTAACTATATATAACATTCAGTGTCAACTGCAGACAGTACCTGTGCTAGAAAAAAAAAAAAAAAAACAACTTGCGTGCATTTTATATATCCCTATTTCTGCTTATCAAATGTTGTATAGTATGCTGAATCAGGACTTTCTAATAAGTGGATTTATCTCTGGCATAGAAGAATAATGATGTAAAGCAGTGATATTCAGGGGTGTTTGCAGAGTGCAGACCTTGGCAACCACTGGTCAATAAGTCTAGAGTGTAAAAGTCTACCAAGTTGTATTTTTTTGGGTTAACCATTCCCTATGATACAACTTTGTCAGGATTTGTGAAATATACAATATATATATATATATATATATATATATATATAGTTGTAATGAACCAGGTTGAACTGATATTGGCAGTGGTGCACAAGACAAGAACACCCAGAAACAGTCTAAACAGGTTCGTCACTTTTATTCAGCAAGGCTGCAAAAAAAAAAACAACACAATTCCAATACAGAAGTGCTCTGTACAGCAAATCTATAGCATAATACAAACAAAACATATGCTCATCTGAGCAACTAACAAAACTCAAGTCAGTTCCTGAGTAATGCTCAGCACTTAGCCTTTTCACCCAGGAACAGAGCTGGCAGACAGAGGAAAAGCCCTGGGCATAAGTCAGCTCACATATATAAAAGCCTGTGGACAACTGAGACTAATAACGAGGTCTGGCTACCAGGTAAGATAGGGACCTAGAACTGAAGGCTTTATCCTACCTCTACAAAGCCTCCAAGCTCTAGAGCAGAACCTATTAAGATTCTGAAAAAGCAAAAAGCTTGTTGTCTTCATATCAAACCCAGTGTGTAGGTGAGATACCTAGGAGATACATGCACACCGTCCACAATCCTGCCAATCAGTGTCTCACAGAGTGTAACACATAATTGCTAAAAGCAAAGTGCACTACACATAACAGTTTGCTAAAATCTATGTTGTATTATTTTAGATCAGGAAAATGAATTGTCATTGGTCTTCTGTTTGCTTTTGTTTGACGTTTATTATTGCTACAGTTAACTATGGAACCTGGTATAATAGCAGAACCTCCCTATTTTTACTATAAATTCTAGCATATGCCCCTGTTACCTGTTTTGGCAATGCAATGAAAAATGTTATCAGCACATGTAAAGATCCATATGTTTTGCTTAAACTAGACTAGTTAAAGTATCTTCAACTTTTTTAATGGTTTTACAAGGTAAGGTATACTTCAGACCACTTGCCGTCTGGGCCAATTCTGACATTTATAACATACATGTAAAAATCTGCATTTTTTTGCTAGAAAATTACTTAGAACCCCCAAACAATATATATTTTCTGAAAGCTAAGTCCCTGGAGAATAAAATAGTGGGTTTATGTCATATTATATTTGAGCAGTAGATTATCAAATGCAAATTTTCAGGAAAAAATACACTTTCATGTTTTTTAGTGTTCACAAACACAATTTAGTACTCAAAAGAGTAAAATATGAATATTTTGGAAAATACAAAAGATGATGTTACACCAAAAAAATAGATACCTTACATGTTATGCTTTAAAATTGAGTATGGCCATGAAACAGCGACAAAGTGCAGTACCTAAAAATCACCATAGGCAACGCATTAAAAGCCTTTATAGGTTACCTTACCAGTTTACAGTTACAGTACATATGAGATCTGGCACTAGAATTATTGCTCTCACACTGACGATCGTGACAATACCTCAAATGTGTAGTATGATCACTGTTTACATATGTGACCTAAGTGCGCATTTGCATTTGTGCGTGAGCACGGGGGTTGTGCTTTAAAATATTTTGTTTTATTTTCATATTTATTTTATTTAAATGTATTTTTTTAAACGGTACCTTTATTTATTTTTAATTTAACTTTCATGCAATTACAAGGGGTCAACAACCTCCCTTGTTATAGCATGGTTCATGGCAGGTCCTCTTTATAGACCTTCGATCTCTCCTCTGCCTTCCAAAGCAGCCGATTATACTGAGATCGGTTTGATCGGCTGCTTTACAAATTGGTAATGGATTGTAAACAAACTAAATTGGAAGTGACAAAATCAAACTATAACAAAGTGACATCACAGAAGAGGCAATGGAACTTCTGTTCCTTCCTCTCTTCACAGTGCATCCCGTTAGTATAAGAAAGCGGGGGACCCCCTACCTGCCACCTGTGAAAGTGACTGGGTGGCTGTTTAGGCACTCAGATCACTTTTAGAAGAAAGAGAATCACTGGGTGAAAATGATGGATGTGGCAGCTGCAGCCATGACCCAGATATCACCACCAGCTCACGCGGAAGTTTTTATACGTACGACGGAATGGTAGTGGTTAACAGAATGATTTTCTGGCATGCAGTAGTTCTATCATAATAAAGCTCCAAGTTGCAGTGACCCACATGTAGCTTTTCTTAGAAAAAAAAAGAAAAAAGATAACAAAAAGTGCAAAATAACAGAGGGAAACAAATGGAATATCAGCAAGAGTGATGTGTACTTAATTAATATTATGAATGATATTTGTTCTAACCTGCAGTTGCAATTTTCCATACAAATAAATTATTTTCAAACTACACAAAACTGTTGTGCTTTTGCATTTTGAAAAACTGAATATAGTAACATTAACGCAGAACTTCACCAAAAAAAATAAATAAAATAAAAATAAATAGTCCATTAAAAGATACAATTAAAAAAAGAAATTTCTGTTCTTTATCACCACTAGATGGCCTCAGTTTGACAGCCAGCATCATTCAAGCCACTTCTCTATAACCAGGCTGTCTTGGACCCACCCCAGCCCGTGACTGGAGAGTGCAAGGAGCAGAAGCACAGTAATGAGCTCATCCCTCTGTCACTCTGCTTTCTCCTCCTTTTAGCATGCTTCTTGTCAGCACATGCTCCTTAAACTCCAGTTTTGCCATAGAGGGACTGTGAACGGGTGATTCGGGGTTTGTTCACATACTGCCGCTCCTCTGAAAGAGCATTTAAAGAGCAGTAAGGAGGTGATGTCACCTGCTCAATACCTGCCTTAATCTCAAAATGCAGACCCACCGCACTGCAACTGTGTACGTTGCACATAGTTGCAGGGCAATTGTGGTGCGGCCCCATAACTTGAATCCGTCAAGCAGCATGCCATTGAATTTTATCCACAGCTGCAAAACAGCGCATTGTGACAACAGCATTTGTGTAGCCCTGAATGACTACATGCCCCAGTTTAGGTGGGTGGATGGGGGGACTGTAAAAAAAAAAAAACGGCTCGACTGCCTGCTTTTACCACCCTCTGGCCGCTTGTGTGAATGATTCACACAATGTCAAAATCAGGTACCTACACTGCCTGCAATTAAAAAAAAAAAATACATTCAATGTCATATTCACGATTTCAGAGCTGTGCTAATTTGTGTTTTTTATATCTGCCTAGAGTTACGCTTTTAACTAAAAGCATAATTAATCCTATACTATAATAAAGTCCATGAAAAAAATTAAAGTGGACTTTTTACAAAATTGCAAAAGCCTGCTACTGTGTTAGAAGCTACTGAAATGTTTGATTATAACCTACGTGTGATCCTTTAAATCAGTGCAGGAAGCATCAGCCCCATGGGGGTCATGATATAGGCCTGCTGACATCATTGCATGGGAATGTTGCTGCCTGCTGTGTACAGCACACTGATATTATTACACATTTATGTACCAGTGTTGCATTCTCTGAAGAAGATGCTCTATTAATGATACACTTTAGCTGTATGACTGTGCTTCCCCAATAAAACATTTTTGGCAGGGCTTTGCCAGTGCTCAGATCCTCCGTAAACTAATTGTCAGTGTTTAGATCTTTTTTTTTTTTTTGTTTAATAATTGTTTATTAAAACCAAGCAGAGGAGGGAAAAATACATAACAGTACTGATAAAACAGTCTTCTAAAATAAAGTACGCTAGGTCACCTGTACATACAATCTAGTCTAATAACAGGGAACAGGCAATGACCTCTGAAAGTAAGGAGAGGTTAAAACCTGCATATATATAGCAATTGGTCAAACAGAGGCATAGAATCATGTGTACCTTTGAACCATTCAAAAATAAAGAAACTCGTCCAGCTTGGAAGCAGTTTCAGTGTAATGCCCCGTACACACGGTCGGATTTTCCGACGGAAAATGTGTGATAGACCTTGTTGTCGGAAATTCCGACCGTGTGTAGGCTCCATCACACATTTTCCATCGGATTTTCCGACACACAAAGTTTGAGAGCAGGATATAAAATTTTCCGACAACAAAATCCGTTGTCGGAAATTCCGATCGTGTGTACACAAATCCGACGGACAAAGTGCCACACATGCTCAGAATAAATAAAGAGATGAAAGCTATTGGCCACTGCCCTGTTTATAGTCCCAACGTGTTTTACGTCACTGCGTTTAGAACGATTGGATTTTCCGACAACTTTGTGTAACTGTGTGTATGCAAGACAAGTTTGAGCCAACATCCGTTGGAAAAAATCCTAGGATTTTGTTGTCGGAATGTCTGAACAAAGTCCGACTGTGTGTACGGGGCATAAGAGAGGTAAAGAACAGAGGGGGAGATAGGAAGAGGTAAAGTGTGAAAGAAGAGGGGAAGTAGAGGGGGGGGGGGCTAATGGAGGGGTATGTAGAAGGATAGGGTGGGTTGTTGGCATGCATGTCATCATATTTAAAGTAACTAAAGTTAAACTGTTAAGGTCAAGCGAGAGAGAGATATATCCTGTTCAGCAAAAAGTTTATACATTAGATGAAGGAATCAATTAGAGGTGTTAGAATGGAAGTCTTCCAGGGTCTTTGACATGATCTCTTTGTAGCAGAGGGTGGACATAAATTTTGTCCATGGGGCCCAGACTAACATAAGGCGTTTAGATGTGTCTCTGCTATTATGGGTAATGTCTTCCATCAGATGGACCTCGACAACTTTTTGCAGCCATTTTTTCATGGACGGGATTGTTGAGTGGCCCCAGAAAGTCGGTATTAGAGCCTTGGCCATGTTCAGTAGGTGAGGGATGAGTGAGCCCTTGTACAGTAGGAGCCGATGGAGTCTTTAGTAGCGTGGAATAGGATGATCCATGGGTCCTTGTCTGTGAGTTGTAGTATTAGATTGAGGATGTTGGTCCAGAAGGGACGAATGATTGGACAGGTCCACCAGATGTGTGCATGAGTAGCTTTGTTCCCACAGTTCCTCCAGCACATTGGGGGACTGGCGGGGAACATTTGATGCAGTTTGGATGGGGTGTAGTGCCACCTGGTGAGTAACTTGTAGTTAACTTCTGCCATTTTTGAAGCCAGAGAGGAGACATGAACCAATTGTAAGACTGTCTTTTTGTTTGTTTGTGAGGGGGGAGTCCAGATCAATTTCCCATTTAGCCAGGAAAGCCGGGTGTGAGGGGCTTTGAAGCTCGATGAGGGCTTTGTAGAATAGCGAGATGCAGTGCAGAGGTGGGTCTTTTTGTTTAAACACTTCTTCAGTGTTATTGAGGTCTTGTATTCCTCTTAGAGGTTGGGGGAGAGTCCGGAGAAAGCGTTGCAGTTGATTAAATCTCCATTTGTCCATAAATGTGATTGGTTTGGAGTGAAGAATCTTGGAAATCGGCTTAAGAGTATTGGATCAGAGAACGTGATGCAGCAAGAGAGGTTCTTCTGATGCCCAGGATTTGAATCCTGGATCCATTAAGCCTGGTAAGAAATAATTATGGCTGAGGAGAGGCATCAAGGGGGAGTCAAATGTTCAGGAAAATTTTTTGTCTAGGGCGTCCCATATATCCAAGGAGGATGTGGTAAGTGCCGAAGGTGATTGGGCAAGATTCCTGAAGGAACAGGGTATCCAGGGGGCAACCGAGAGGTCTATGCCACTTAAGGAGTGTTCTAGTTGTACCCATAACTTAGAGCCTTTGGCATATTTCCAGTCTGCCAATCTTGACAACACAACCAGATGGTAGTAGGTCTTGAGGTTAGGAAGTGCCAGGCCCCCAGAGCACTTGGAGCGAAATAACACCTCTCAGGATACTCTGGGGTGACTGTTCCGCCAAATAAAGCGGGAGATCATGGTCTGCAGTATATTAAAGAACCCTATAGGAACACCCAGTGGAATCATTTGGAAAATGAAAAGAATATGACGCAGTATGTTCATTTTAATAATATTTACTTTGCTTAACCAGGAATGGGATAGGCTAGACCATTTCCGTAAATCTTCTCTAACATTGTTTAATAGGGGAATATAGTTATGTTAGTGTTTAGATTCTTCCATTGCTGTTTCCCACCTGCAGGCAGCCAGATTTGGCAAAGGTCATACCATGTAAACCACATCTGTGTTAAAGTGATTGGAAATATATATTTTTTTCTTTTTATAAATAACAAACATGTCATACTTACTTGCTTTATGCAATGGTTTAGCACAGAACAGCTCTGTTCCTCTGCCTCTGGTGTCCCCCCCACGGTGCTCCTGGCTCCTCCCCATAACAAGCAGCTTGCAGACGTGCAGGCTTGATCCCGAGCCCGGCTGTGTGTGTCTGTTGATACACAAAGCACAGCTCAGCCCCACCTCCCACTTTCTCCTCACTGGGTTTGATTTACAGCAGCAGAAGCCGATGGCTCCCGCTGTTGCCTTCATGTCCAGTTAGGAGAGAGAAAGATCAGTGCTGTTGCTCTCGGGCACAACGCTGAATTGAGATTGGGTTGAAGTAAGTATTTAGGGGGGCTGGGGGGAACTGGTCACAGAACAGTTTTTAACTTAAGGCCCCTTTCACACGGACTTTCCAATCAGGTCCGCCTGTCAGTTTTTTAGGCGGACCTGATCGGAGCCTCCATTCATTTCTATGGGACAGCGGATGTCAGCGGTGTCATGTCCACTGAAACCCGCTGCTATCTGATCCGATCCTGTCCATGAAATCCAGATGGATGGAGACCCTATTTTTCATCCGTCTGGCGGATGAGATCAGATGGGATCGGGTGAAAATGGACAGGCGGTCCATTTTCATCAGATCTCCCCATAGAGAAAAGCAGGGCTCTGACAGGTCTGTCTCTGTACAGCGAGCGGAGACGGACCCTGTCATCCGCCTGCTCAGTGGGGATCAGCAGATTGATCCTCTGCTGAGCAAAGCAGAGTCTGCCGGCTGGACCGCCCATGTGAAAGGATCCTAAAGTGGAACTTTAGTCAGAAAAGTAAGTCCTGCTAGATCACTTCAGGTTGGCCCCTTTTGCAGGTATAGCTATGTAAAAAATCTAAAATAAGTATGTGTCTATATTGTTTAAATCCAGGACCAGTAATACACTGTCTCAAAACACAAAAATTGTGTGCCAGGAACTCACCAAAGTCTAAACACTGTAATGCCGCGTACACACGGTCGGACTTTTCGACTGGACTGGTCCGACAGACGCCGACGGACCAAATCCGGCGGACAATCCGATCGTGTGTGGGCTCCACCGGACCTTTAGCGGACTTTTCCAGTCGCAAATTTGACAGGCTTTAGATTTGGAACTTGTTTCAAATCTTTACGTCGTAACTCCGCCGGACCCAGAAATCCACTCGTCTGTATGCTAGTCCGACGGACAAAAACCGATGCTAGGGCAGCTATTGGCTACTGGCTATCAACTTCCTTATTTTAGTCCGGTGTGCGTCATCACGTACGAATCCGTCAGACTTTTGTGTCCGTCACCCAACCTTGATAAAAATTTTTTTTTTTTTACCAAGTCTTTGTTTTTTTTTATATATTTGTAATTTAAAAAAAAAAAAAACTTGTTTAAGCTGCATGGTCCTCTTGTGACTTGCTTTTTGGGGGCTTTACCTCACAATTTTTTTTTTAATACACTGTCTCATCCTGCTCTGCGCATGCTCAGTTGCTCTCTATTTTTAGGCATTTTTAGGCACCGCTGAATCTGTATAGGCTGATCTGCTGATAGCCTTAAAGCGTAATAAAACCCTCCTATCCTTTACAGTCAAGGAAGCTGCTTCTGTTTGATCTGCAACTGCCATGATGCTGCACATGTATTCAGTTATGACATCAGCTTTTTGATGGTTTGACAGTTTGGTTGAGGACACAAGGAAATGTGACAGTTGGCAATCCTGGTATTTTTTTTAATTAAACGCCTTAAATGGATGGGTTCAGTTCTGCTTTAGGATTTACTGCTGCTCAGGGGCTCTGGGCTTCAGCAAAATGGCAGCTTCCAGCAAGAAAAAACAGGAATGCTGGAAGCAATTTACAGCACACACTAATTTTGGTTGCATAATTAATAATGTGGAATGTATGTTCCTTGCTAAAGAAAATTATTTTTTATCAAGTTGTTATGGGTAAAGTTCTGCTTTAAACCCTCCTATCCTTTACAGCCAAAGAAGCTAGCTTCTGTTTGACCTGCATCTACCATGGTGCTGCACATGTGATCTGTTATAAACCCAGCCATTTGAAGGTTTGACAGTTTGGTTGAGGACACAAGCAAATGTGACAGTTAGAAAACCCCGACATTCCAGGAATGTAATTTTTTTTTAAGCATTTTTTTTAAATTGACAGATTTAGTTCCATTTTATGATTTACTGCTGTTCTGGGGCTCTGGGGTTCAGCAAAATGGCATCCTCCACCAAGAAGAAACAGGAGCAATGCTGGAGGCACTTTACAGCACACACTCAATTTGGTAGCACCATTATTAATGTAAAATGTATTTTCCTTGCTAAAGAACATTCTTTTTTATCAAGTTGTTATGGGTAAAGTTCCATTTTAAACCGATGGGTTTAGTTCCTCTTTATGGTTTACTGCTGTTCAGGGGCTCTGGGCTTAAGCAAAACGGCAACCTCCTGCAAGAAGAAACAGCAGCAATGCTAGGGGCAATTTACAGCACACACTAATTTTGGTAGCATAATTATTAATTTGGAATTAATATAAAAATACTGTGCTATACACATAAACAATAGCAGCCAGCACTACAATCTTAACAAAAAATGTGTGAATGAATAGAGTGAAAACAATGCAGCGCCAGGTATCAAATGTTGAGTATTGACATATCAACATACTGTGATATACAAAATAAATTGTGATTAGCATATACAAAAAACTCATACCCCAGTTGAAGTCTTTGTAGAGTTCTTTCCATGCCATTGCGCCTTTTTAAATGTTATGCTTTTGTGATCACAAAGGAGATTTTTTATTTGATGAAATACATCTTGGAATCTATGTAAAGCCTTTTTATTCCAAATAAACCCGTAACCATATGGTTTTTCACTATGTGGAGGTTTTCTGTTGTTTTTTATGGATGCTGTTAACCATAAACCTACCAAACGGTTCTGTGGTGGAAGGAGGTTTTTTACCATCTGGGACATTGCCATCCTGATCCATATTCTCACATGCCGGGTCGAGGTTGCCTGAGGTGGCTCAGCTGAGGAGGGGGAATTGCACCACTCGCTATCCAGAGCTTTGATATCAGATGCCTGATTGATTCTACCTTCTGGTAAGCATTAGGGATGAGCCGAACCCCCCGGTTCGGTTCGCAAAAGAACCTGCGAACGGAGCGAAAATTTGCACGAACATTAGAACCCCATTGACGTCTATGGGACTCGAACGTTCGAAATCAAAAGTGCTCATTTTAAAGGCTAATTTGCATGGTATTGTCCTAAAAAGGGTTTGGGGACCCGGGTCCTGCCCCAGGAGACATGTATCAATGCAAAAAAAACTTTTAAAAACTGACATTTTTTCAGGAGCAGTGATTTTAATGATTCTTAAAGTAAAAAAAAAAAAAAAGTGAAATATTCCTTTAAATATCGTACCTGGGGGGTGTCTATAGTATGCCTGTAAAATGGCGCATGTTTCCCGTGCTTAGAACAGTCCCTGCACAAAATGTCATTTTTAAAGGAAAAAAAGTCATTTAAAACTGCTTGCGGCTTTAATGTAATATCAGGTCCTGGCAATATGGATGAAAATCAGTGAGACAAACAGCATGGGTACCCCCCAGTCCATTACCAGGCCCTTTGGGTCTTGTATGGATATTAAGGGGAACCCCGCACCTAAATTAAAAAAAGGAAACTGAACAGCAATATACAGGCGGTGCAAACAAGACAGGGACTGTAGGTTTGTTGTTAAGTAGAATCTGTTTGTAATTTTGAACTGGTACATTTTTAACGTGTTTAGCTCCAGCCAAAAAATCTATTTTAAGCTTTTTGGAAAACCTAGGGAAGGGTTATCACCCCTGTGACATTTGTTTTGCTGTCTGTGCTCCTCTTCAGAAGATTTCACCTCACTTTTTGTCCCATGACAAATGTTTTTTGAAAATTTGGGTTTTTTTGTGAAACAAAAATTGGTGATAAAGCATCAGTGGAAAGGAGAAATGTTTTTCCCATATTAACTCTTACAGGAGAGAATTTCCGTTCATAGGGGTAGATTTCATCTCACTTCCTGTTGTCTCCTTCCGTTTGCAAGTAGGAGTCGTTTGTAAGTTGGATGTTTGAAAGTAGAGGCCTGCCCTATATACTCAGCAGAAATTTGGGCCTTAGGTGTTGTTGTGGCCACAACACTGTAAGCCCTCACAGGGCCCTGCTGTGAAATATTAGATCAAGATTTGTAATTACATGCCCCTGTTGAACAGGGGAAGAAAAATTGGGCCTTTGGTGGTGGTGCTAGTGCCACAACACTGTAAGTCCTCACTCGCTCTTGGTGGGCGCAGAAACGGGCCCTGCTGTGAAATATTTGATTAAGAATTGTAATTACATGCCCCTGTTGAACAGGAGCTGAAAAATTGGGCCTTAGGCACTGGTGCTGGTGCCACAACACTCCAACCCCTCACAGATACTCTAGTTGGAACGCAGAAACGAGCCCTGCTGCAAAGTATTGCATCAAAAATTGTAATTACAGGCCCCTGTTAAGCAGGGGATGAAAAATTGGGCCTTAGGCACTGGTGGTGGCGCCCAGAACCAAAAATGTTCTTACAAGCTATCAGCGTGATCATTGAGGAGGAAGAGGATAATTACTCAGGATAGTCACTCAGCATCAGCATAGGCAGTCTTTGAAGGGATCTGAGATTTAAAAAAAAAAATTTGGTTACATCAGCATCAGGTGCTTGGTAGCTGGTGGCGATCCAAGACTGATTCATTTTTATGAAGGTCAGTCGATTGACCGAGTCGGTGGACAGACGCACCCTGTGATCGGTTAAAAAGCCTCCAGCAGCACTGAATGTGCGTTCTGAAAGAACGCTGGATGCAGGACAGGCCAGTAGCTCAATTGCAATCTGTGCAAGCTCTGGCCAGTGATCCATCCTCAAGACCCAGTAACCCAGAGGATTTTCGGTGGAAAAGGTGTCCAAGTCAGATCTTGCCCCTAGGTATTCCTGCACCATGTAAAACAGACACTGTCGATGGTTGCTGGAACCGATCATACCTTGGGGCTGCGGACCAAAAAATTGTCTGAACGCATCGGTCAGACGGCCACCTTCTCCACCGCTCCTTCTTTGACTGACCGAAGCCTCAGCAACACGTTGTCCAGAAACAGGAGTTTGTAACCTCCCAATCTCTGGGAACGCGTTGCACAGACCTTTCTGCAAGGCCTTCCGAACATGTTTCATCCTCTGCTCCCTCTGCCATGGCAAGATAAGGTCCGCAACCTTACCCTTGTAACGTGGATCAAGGAGGGTTGCCAGCCAGTATTGGTCCTTCTCCTTGATACCACGAATATGAGGATCCTTACGCAGGCGTTGCAGGATCAGGGAGGCCATGCAGCGTAGGTTTGCTGAGGCATTGAGTCCGGAATCCTCTGGGTCACCAAGGATGACATGGTTCGCAGCTACCTCCTCCCAGCCACGTACAAGTCCATGTGTTTCTTGGGACTGATCCCTTAAAGACTGCTGCTGATGCTGAGTGCCAGGCTCCACCTCCATACTGACACAATCATCCTCCTCCTCCTCCTCCTCGTCCTCTTCCTGTGTGATTGGCGGGCACGCAGGAACACTGTCTGGATAAAGGGGGCCTTGAGAGCTAAGGAAGTCCTCCTCTTCCTGCCTCTGTTCTGCCTCAAGTGCCCTGTCCATTATTCCATGCAGCGTGTGCTCATACAGGTGGAGAAGGGGGACAGTGTCACTGATGCATGCACTGTCACTGCTCACCATCCTCGTGGCCTCCTCAAATGGGGACAGGACAGTGCATGCATCCCTGATCATGGCCCACTGGCGTGGGGAAAAAAAAACAAGCTCCCCTGACCCTGTCCTGGTGCCATAGTCGCACAGATACTCATTGATGGCCCTCTGCTGCATGTGCAGCCGCTGCAGCATGGCCAAAGTTGAGTTCCACCAGGTTGGGCATGTCACAGAATAGGCGGTTCTTGGGCAGGTTAAACTCCTTTTGGAGGTCTGCCAGCCGAGCACTGGCATTATATGACCGGCGGAAATGCACACAGACTTTCCTGGCCTGCCTCAGGACATCCTGTAAGCCCGGGTACCTGCCCAAGAACCGCTGCACCACCAAGTTAAGGACATAAGCCAGACAGGGCACATGAGTCATTTGTCCGTGTCGGAGGGCAGAGAGGAGGTTGGTGCCATTGTCGCAAACCACCATTCCTGCCTTAAGTTGGCGTGGCATCAACCACCTCTGAACCTGCCCCTGCAGAGCTGACAGAACCTCTGCCCCAGTGTGGCTCCTGTCCCCCAAGCACACCAGCTCAAGCACCGCATGGCATCTTTTGGCCTGCATACTTGCATAGCCCCTTGAATGGCTACGGAGTACTGCTGGTTCCGAGGACAAAGCACAGGAAGAGGCCATGGAGGAAGAAGAAGAGGAGGGGGTGGAGGAGAGAGCTGTGTCACAATCATTAGTAGTGGCATTTTGGAGGCGTGGTGGCGGAACAACCTCCAACACTACTGCACCTTGTACTGCATCCTTCCCAGCTGCCAGCAGAGTCATAGGATCAGGAAAACACCACCAACCTTCGACAGGTAGCTTTAGGTTAACACTGTGCAAAGCTTGCAAAAAACTAACTTGTAGCTTATTTAGCTGCCTGCGGTAGTGATAGGATCAGGAAAACACCACCAACCTTCGACAGATAGCTTTAGGTAAACACTGTGCAAAGCTCGTAAAAAACTAACTTGTAGCTTATTTAGCTGCCTGCGGTAGTGATAGGATCAGGAAAACACCAGCAACCTTCGACAGGTAGCTTTAGCTGAACACTGTGCAGAGCTCGCACTACACTAACTTGTAGTGTTACCTGAACACTGTGAGGAGGACGCACTACACTAACTTGTAGCTTTAGCTGAACACTGTGCAGAGGTCGCACTACACTAACTTGTAGCTTTAGCTGAACACTGTGCAGAGGTCGCACTACACTAACTTGTAGTTTTAGATGAATACTGTTCAGAGGACACACTACACTAACTTGTAGTTTTAGCTGAACACTGTGAGGAGGACGCACTACACTAACTTGTAGCTTTAGCTGAACACTGTGCAAAAGGTCGCACTACATTAACTTGTAGTTTTAGCTGAACACTGTGAGGAGGACGCACTACACCAACTTGTAGCTTTAGCTGAACACTGTGAGGAGGACGCACTACCCTAACTTGTAGCTTTAGCTGAACACTGTGCAGAGGTCACACTAAACTAACTTGTAGCTTTAGCTGAACACTGTGAGGAGGACGCACTACCCTAACTTGTAGCTTTAGCTGAACACTGTGCAGAGGTAACACTAAACTAACTTGTAGCTTTAGCTGAACACTGTGCAGAGGTCACACTAAACTAGCTTGTAGCTTTAACTGAACACTGTGAGGAGGATGCACTACACTAACTGTAAATAGTCTAGCTGCCTGACTGTGGTACTAATAGGATCAAAAGAACACCAGCAATTTTCTTCAGGTAGTTGTAAATACTGTAACAAGACAAGCCTGCCTGTCAGTAGGAAGATAACAGGAACGGATCTAGCTAAACTGAATACAGTGTATATATATATATACAACACCTGGGATGCATATATATACACAATACACTGTAAGTGCAGCTAACTCACTGACTGTCCTGCCTAGTCTAGCTAACTCAAATGAAATGACACTGTCTCTCTCTCTCTCTCTACGCACACTGGAACACACTACACAGGGCCGCTGTGCAGGCGGCCTTATATAGTGTGGGGCGTGTTCTAAACCCCCTGAGCCATAATTGGCCAAAGCCATCCTGGCTTTGGCCAATTACAGCTCTCTCTACTGACGGCACTGTGATTGGCCAAGCATGCGGGTCATAGTGCATGCTTGGCCAATCATCAGCCAGCAATGCACTGCGATGCTGCAGTGAATTATGGGCCGTGATGCGCCACACGAATTTGGTGCGTATGGCCCATATCGTTCGCAATTCGGCGAACGATCGAACAGCCGATGTTCGAGTTGAACATGGGTTCGACTGGAACGCGAAGCTCATCCCTAGTAAGCATATTTAATCTTCTCCTCTGGGCGGTGGATGCACACATGGCGGTGACTCCTTTAGTAATACACTCCTGGATTCCTGCCCATCAATGTGTACTAATGAATTCATGTTTTAATCACCAATGGGACTATACTTCCAATGTTGATATACAATTTGCACAGTGCACTTTATTTAGAGACATCTATCAATCAGATGATGGTGTTATGCCTTTCCGCAGACAAAACCTTGGACTTTTGTCCGAAGGCGTGTGCCTGGATTTTGTCTGGCATACAAACAATACACAATTGTCGCCCAACAAACACGAATGTAGTGACATACTAGATGTACTAAGAGCCAAAAAAGAGGAAGTTCAATTGTCAGGCGCCACCCTTTGTGCTCCTTCTGCTAATTTCGTGTTAGTAGAAGTTTGGTGAGTGTTGATTTGCGCTTTTCATTTCGCACTTTTCATTTCTCACTTTTCATTTCGCACTTTTCATTTTGTTTCTGAGCGACCGTTTGTCCACCAGCCATGTTGTGGAATCGGAGAAGATAACGTGTTATTTATTATTGGCCTTGGAGTTATTGCTTTGACCCAAGTCCAGTCCAGGAATAGGAGGAGGAGAATTTCTAGGACCAAAAATTGGTTGCTTTATTAATCGTGACCAATTATGTCGTTTGCCTTTGCTGCGGGAGCTCCAGGAGAATAATCCGGATGATTTTCGGAATTATCTCTGGATGACGGACCCCTGCTTTCACCAACTCTTGGCATTGTTGACCCCCTATATTAAGAAGCAGGACACATGCATGAGGCTTTTATTTTATTTTTTGGTTGAATAATGATTTGATTTGGTATATTTTCTATATTTTTGGATGCATAGAATGCACTTTTTGGTTAAGTTCTATTGGCAGATAGCATGTCTAATTTTATTTGTTTTCTTTTTTTAATGCACATTAAAAAAATGTGGAGAATAATACTTGGCTATGTTTGTTACTTCAAATGACAGTTTGGGAGAAGGCAGTTACATTTAAAAAAAATAAAAATTAACAAGGGACACCAACATAGTTGTATTGTTGATTTTAAAAAATACAGGATAATGGTGTTGTGGTAACTTGCACCAAAAAAAAAAAAATAATAATAACAAGCATAATAATATTATTCTTGATATCACTAGAAAAAAAAGCCTTTGAAAATGTGTTTGCAATAACTCCATCAGTATCACCAGCAAGGCAGCTTCATTATTATCCCATTAAAGAAGAAGAGAATATGCGCTGCATTTCGTGATTTCATAATTTGCCACGTCACAAATGTTAAATCTCCATTACGAACGCTAGTTTACAAGACCGACCGCTTCTGGCTCGTCCTTGCTTCTGAGCATGCGTGTTTGTACTTTGGACTTTTGTCCAACGGACTTGTGTACACACGCTCGGAAAATCCGACAACAGACATTTGTCTGCGGAAAATTTCAAATCCTGCCATCCAACATTTGTCAGCGGAAAATCCGACAACAATTGTCCGATGGAGCGTACAAACGGGCGGATTTTCCGCCAACAGCCTGTCATCACACAATTCCCATTGGAAAATCCGATTGTGTGTAGGCGGCTTAAGAGTTTTTTCCTGCAAAAAAATGTGCATTTATTATTTTTTGTTAAAAGGCGAACTTATCCAAACCTTCTGCCTTTACAACCACTTTAAGATTACATCAGGTAGGTAAAGAGTTAAGTCAGATGTTCTCTCTCCATTGTTTTACCTCCCACATCCTACCCTTAACCATGTCATTGTTAAATGCTGAAATAACTAGCACTGACAATACAGCTCGCCCACCTTTTCTGGGCAGCCTTCCAGGTTCTTATATAACAATTAACCCCATAATCTTCTGAAGAAACTTGAACCAAGATACAGCAATGTCCATCAGGCTGATAAAACACTAATAAAGAAGAGACTGTAAAGGTGGGTCACTGTGTCACTGTTACAATAAGAGTGTATAGAGCAATATATTTGGCCCGTAGGATCAGTTGTAGCAAACCACTGAATAGGCAAAGGTGCAGTATTTAAATAGAACCTGTCACAAGCCAAATATATTAATGTATCCTAATGGGTGTACAGCACCTAGCATCCTGTGTACACTTGCAAAGGGTACACTGATGGCACGGATGTGCTCTGCCTGAGAACTATTGCAAAATTCTATACAGTAGTATTCTTCACTTACTGGGCCGAACACTGGGCAATGACATCACTTACAGCGCTAGAACCAGTGTATGTGACCAAGCTGGTAGAAAATGACATTTACTTCTGCATCTGTTAGTAAGCAGATAAATCTAGTGTTAGCATTGTGAGTCTGACTACAGAAGGAAAAAAAAATGGAATTGTTGTCCATAGCAACTAATCAGGATTCTTCTGAAATGTTTCAACTAAATAAAAGGTAGAAGCAACTTTAAAGCTGAACTTGAGAACTATTAAAAATTCTCCCCTGCAGTGGGACTGTGTCCACACTACAAGGGTTAACTGCTTGTTTGGGTCCAGGGGCATGCAGAACATTTACTTAGCAGCATTTCCACCCCCACCCCCCCCACCCCCATGCTCCAGCTGTCTAAGGTTCTGAAATCATCAAGACCTGGACATGAGGATGTGAATGTGAAGTCACAATCCACCACCAGTGCATGGGGGGAGCACCATCTGCTGGGGGAAGGGACAATCGGATAAGTAGAAATGCTTTTCACAGTTCCTAGGCTAAATAAGCATTTGACCCTTGCAGTGGGCTGACTTGGGGAGAATTTTCAGGTTTCCTGGAGTTGGGTTTTAAAGTGGATCTGTGCTTTGCCTATAAGGAGCAAAGAAACAGGTTTACTTTAATGCAATAAACTTCACTTGCCTGCTGGGTTGTTCACCTCTGGAAGTAAAGAATCATGCCCATATACAGTGGATCAAGTTACTCAATCACCTGCATCCACTGTGTGTAACAGTGCTGGTGCTTGGCAGTTGACTTCTTAGGCACAGAGCTATCATATGGAGGCAGGGAGAAAACCCTCCGCCCTGTATAAGCTACAACTGAGATCAACTTAGAGCTTTAGCAAGGCTTCCTTTGCTTACTCTTGGTAGAAAACAGAGTGGTGGGGGACCAATGGGTAGGTTAGTATAGGATGCTGCAGAACACAGCTTAGCTTTAATGCTCTCCCCCCCACTTTCCTTCCTTGAATTTTTTTAAATTCAATACTTTATTTTTAGCCAGTCCAGTGACATCACAGGTCTTTCCCCTTTGGTGCACAGTACTCCTGGAGTGAGTGACACTCACATGTCATTACATACCGTCAAAGGGGAAAAACCTGCGTTGTCACTGGATTGGCCATAAGATTGAAGGATTAAAGGTATGAGCACACAAGAAGTAGGCTGTATGATACTGGCCATCATTCAACCTGTGTCAGGGAATCCCTATGAAACATCTGGCACATAGATGTGCGCAAGCGCATAGAGTTTCCTTAAGAATGGCTAACAGGCGCACGCATGCAAGCGAGAGTCCATGATTGCGGGTGCGCACGCACGTGGGCATAATCCCTCTTGGCGCCAGACGGCCTATTTGAAGGGAGTCCAACTTCCTATCCTTTACTGGCTGATCTTCAGTTGTGTTCTGTATCCTGATCTGATCCTGTGTGCTCTTCTAGTTGCTGACCTGGCTTGTTCTTTGACCTTGGCTGTGTATCCTGTTCTGCTGCTCACCTCTGACCCAGCTCTGTTCCTGACTCCTCCTCTGTCTATGATTTTTTACCCTGCTGCTTGCATGCTGATGATCCTGGCTATTCCTGAGACTCTGCTTCTGTCTATGATCCTGGCTCCTGTTAACCCTTGAGTGCCTGCCTGGCTGTCTCCTGCTTCAGCTTTGCACATTGCTGCACACTCCAGTCTCCAGAACCCTGACAAGCTACTGGCCCGGAATCATCCACATCAGGCACTCATGTCCCTCCTGTCCTTCGGCTTCCTCTGTCTCATCCTCAGTGGGGCCAGGACAGGAGATATAAGAGAAGCTGACCTCATCAACTCCGTCTCCTATCAGGTACATGACAACCTGTTAGAGGACCGGTGGTCAGCTGCAGAGGCGGATATTAAGGGCTTTGAAGACCATAGAAAGAGTAATGCTGGCCATAGATGATGAATTTTTTTCCATTCCATAAACAGGCGGATCAGTACCTTGTGATTTGGTTCAGTGCATCTTTAAAAAGTAATGTATGTACTACGTTTTGTGCAATCCAGAATGATTTCAGCCCCTTCAAATGAGGGGCTGAAAATTGTACCTCACTAAGTAGCACAGAAATGTGGACTGTGTTCCTGTGTGATTCAGGTGTGAACTGGCCCTCAAGGGGGGCTGTGGACACTGAGGTTGAAAATCTGTTTTATTGATTTTGCATAGAAATATAAAACAAAACATAAACAGGCAAAACTTGTGCTCGCAGGGGCCATTGCCTCAGTACAAAAATAAAAAATTACAAACACTAAATAACAGCCTAAACAGCAACACAGTATGTAGTATGGTGCATGGTTCTTGCAAAGAGATGAGAGATAGAAGGAGTATCTAGACTGAAGTGGGAGCTCATGGTAATCTGAAAATCACAACCAGTCATCTAGTTGTCCATAGGGGTAGCCATAGAGGGGTTATATACCTTTCATGACTAAACCTTGTTAAATTTAATAGGACACCCTCTGTTCCGCTAAGTATCCTGATAGAGTGGCAAAATAATAGAGGGGGGAGAGTACTTCTTCCAACATAATGCTTTAGCTTTACATGCATAGAAAAGTAATAGGCTCAGTATGTTTCTCAAGGCCAAAGTTGAAGCCAATTCCTCCACTAAACCCAGTAAGCGGTATCTAGGGGATCTGTACCACAGAGTGCATGACAACAGGGATCTGTACCACAGAGTGGATGACATCAAGCACACCTTTCCAGTATGAAGCTATTTTGGGCACAGGCAGAATATGTGGATAAAATCTCCTGTGGAGTATATACACTTCCAACAGGATGGGGAAATAGTGGGAATCATCTTATGAAGCCTGTGTGGTGTGAAATATGCCCTATGAAGAATCTTGCATTGAATCAATTTGTCCCTGATGGACACCAGATGGGCAAAGGAAGATTCCCATATCTCAGACCAATCTTTATTGTCCACCTCAGGGACATCAGTTCTCAATTTCTGTTAAAAGGAAGACAACTTAGGTAATGCGCCATAACAAAATAGCGATATAGCACTGAGGTGGGTTTTTCCATATCAGGCACAAGTAACATAGACTCTAGTTCTGAATAAGATACCGTAATTCAATCTGGTGACTGGGAATTGAGCATTGATAACATGGGCAACTTCTAGATATCAAAAGTGGTAATGTGAGGGGAGGTTAAACACACCAAGTGTTCTAGCAAGTTAATTTTATACTTGGCCAAGGCTGAGGGATCAGGCAAGATATAAAAATGGGGAAGAGAGGGACTGAGCCGCAAGGAAGTATTTGGGGAAAGGGTAGTGGGAGGAAACTACTCATAACGAAGCCCCACCTTCCAGGCCTTCAGTGTAGTACACATAGATGGAGGCAAGGCATAGGGTGGTGCTTTAAGGTCCCAGAAACACAAATTTCAAATAGCTTTTAGGGACTGTAAGATGATGGCCTCCAGCAACGTCGAGGCGTTAGTACAATTAGGCTGAAGCGACCAATCAATGGGCCATAACCAGCTGAGAGTCCAAAAAGTACTTATAACAGTCTGGCATAGCTAAACTGCCCTGGAAGGTAGGGCGAGTAAGGGTAGAAAATTTGTACCTTGATGGTTGTGAGCCCCACAAAAAAGATATAAACACTTGGTTGAGCTGTGTGAAAAATTCCTTGGGGAGCCATTGCGGAGAATTTAGAAAAAGATATGTGAATTTGGGAAGAATCTTCATTTTTAATAGATTTACTGTATATGACCAAGTAGAGTGAGTGAGAGGTGGCCACATGCCTTCAATTTGCTCTTAACATCCATCAGTACTGGATGCAGATTTAGGGTTTTAAAGTCAGAGACGTTTCCCTAAATTAGTGAAGGTGTTAACCCATTAAAACGAAAGGGTGACAGAGGATGATTGCCCCCCATTGACTGGAAATAGTTATGATTTATGCCAATTAACCCGTAGGTCTGTAGAGGTTGAAAACATATCCATAATGGTAAGAGCTCCCTGTAGAGAGGGGCCAGCAAAGGCCTTTAATGGTAATGGAAATCAGGAGAGCCTCAGTAATGGGGTCCATTGTGAGGGCAAATAAGGTTGGAGAGAAGGGGGAAGCCCTGCCTGGTACCCCAAAGAAGAGGAAGGGGAGATTAAAGAAGATTATCCAGATGGATACAGACTGTGGAGTTGCTATACAAAGTTTTAACCCAGTCTATGAATCAGAGCCGCAAGCTCATGCTTTGCAGCACCTCCCAGAAGTGCAGCCATTCTACAGTGTCAAAAGCTTTCTCTATGTCAAGCATAGCAATCGTTCTAGAGCCTTAGTTCAAATCTTGTGCATAAATGTTTGAGAAGAGTCTATGTATGTTGATATCTGTGGATCTGGTGGGCATAAAACCTGTTTGGCCTTGATCTATCAAAGAGCTAATAACCCAACGCATGTCACAGTTAGGCAAAGCCATCAGCCTATATGAAGCACAGAGGAGTGGATGCTTGACAGATTTAGGTAAAAAGATGATATGTGCCTCCCGCATGGAAGGAGGCAAGTTACCAGAGTTTAAACACTCATTGTATAAGGAAGCCAGCTGGGAATCCAAGAACTCAAGGTGAGTTTTATAAAATTCAAGGGGAAGGCCATCTAGCCCATGTGACTTGGCATTGGGATAGAAACATATGGCAGCCATTACATCCCCTGGGGATCTCATGAACCAAATGAGTATGATCAGCATCCGTCAACCAGTCCAGCACCAGGGGACCCAAGTAGGAAGCTAAGCACGAGGGATGGAAGTCTGATGGGAGGAAGGACGAGTACAGATAGGACAGATAGAATTGGTTAAATTCTCCCAAGATGTTTTCCGATCCAGTAACCAAAGTGCTCGCTGATGTACAAATTTCAGGTATAATAGTAATGCCCCGTACACACGGTCAGATTTTCCAATGGAAAATGTCCGATCGGAGCGTGTTGTCGGAAATTCCAACCGTGTGTGGGCTCCATCGGACATTTTCCATCGGATTTTCCGACACACAAAGTTTGAGAGCAGGCTATAAAATTTTCCGACAACAAAATCCGTTGTTGGAAATTCCGATCGTGTGTACACAAATCCGACGGACAAAGTGTCATGCATGCTCAGAATAAATAAAGAGATGAAAGCTATTGGCCACTGCCCCGTTTATAGTCCCGACGTACGTGTTTTACGTCACCGCGTTTAGAACGATCGGATTTTCCGACAACTTTGTGTGACCGTGTGTATGCAAGACAAGTTTGAGCCAACATCCGTCGGAAAAAATCCTAGGATTTTGTTGTCGGAATGTCCGAACAAAGTCCGACCGTGTGTACGGGACATAAGAGGTAGATCATGCTGAGCTAACATGACTAAGAAGCGACCATTTTTTATCACCATGCAAAAAATGTTCTTGCCTACGGTCTTGTAGAGATGACTGGGTAAGTTCAGATAAATGTAAGTGTAAATTTTGCCTTGTCAACATAATAAGATGATCAAAATTAGCAGGTGTAGGGGAAGCAGTATAACATTAAAGACCAAAGTCCACTAGTGCTTGCAAAGCATCAGTACCTGATGCTTGTTCAGCCATGATGGATGCAATTGTGCAGATATACAACCCCCCAGTGGTTGCCTTAAAGGCATCCCAGGTCATCTCAGGAGAAAAGGACCCAACATCTGTAAGTCAATAATATTGCAAGTGAGAAGACAAGAGTGACAAGATCATTCTTGAGAGGTAGATTGGGAAATTCACTGAGGTTGTAGGTGCCACTGAGCCCTGTTATGTATTTGAGGGAGTCAAAGGGTCACCAAGAGTGGACTGTGATCAGACAGACCTGCGAGAAGATGGTCAATCCCTTGGACATCACTAATGAAGGAAGGATTACCAAATGCCAAATCTATGCGAGAGGAAGTTTTATAGGTAGTAGAGAAACATGAATACACTCTAGAGTGGGGATTCCTCCAATGTCATATTTCAGTAAGCATGGCTGCTTGAGCCCAAGCACATAAGCCAAGTGTATAGTTAAGTGGGCCAAAATCAAGACCCTTGTTTTGAAATAAAACTTTTTAAATGCTCTGAATGGAAAACACAGGATTTCATTAGTGGATCGGTTTTCCACAAGCATTAATTAGAGCGGTGGTTCTCAGCTCCTGTCCTCAGGAGCCAATAATAGGCCAGGTTTGCAAGATAACTGAAATACATCACAGGTGATATCATTTGCTGCTCAGTGATTGTAGTACAGTCGTATGCAAAAGTTTACGAACCCCTGACAATTTCCATGATTGTCATTTAGAAATATTTGGGTGTTTGGATCAGCAATTTGATTTTGATCTATCAAATAACTGAAGGACACAGTAATATTTCAGTAGTGAAATGAGGTTTATTGGATTAACAGAAAATGCACAATATGCATCAAAACAAAATTAGACAGGTGCATAAATGTGGGCACCCTTGTAATTTTGTTGATTTGAATACATGTAACTACTTAACACTGATTAATTGGAACACACAATTGGTTTGGTGAGCTCATTAAGCCTTGAACTTCATAGACATCCAATCATCCAATCATGAGAAAAGGTATTTAAGGTGGCCAATTGCAAGTTGTTGTTCTCTTTGACTCTCTTCTGAAGAGTGGCAACATGGGGGCCTCAAAACAACTCTCAAATGACCTGAAAACAAAGATTGTTCTACATTATGGTTTTGGGGAAGGCTACAAAAAGTTATCACAGAGATATAAGCTGTCAGTGTCCACTGTGAGGAACGTAGTGAGGAAATGGAAGACCACAGGCACAGTTCTTGTTAAGGCCAGAAGTGGCAGGCCACATAAAATGTTAGAGAGGCAAAGGCGAAGGATGGTGAGAACGGTCAAAAACAGCCCATGGACCACCTCCAAAGACCTACAACATCAGCTTGCTGCAGATGGTGTCATTGTGCATCCTTCAACAATTCAGCGCACTTTGCACAGGGAGAAGCTGTATGGGAGAGTAATGTGAAAGAAGCCTTTTCTGCACACATGCCACAAATGGAGTCGCTTGAGGTATGCAAACGCACATTTGGACAAGTCAGCTTCATTTTGGAATAAGGTGCTGTTGACTGATGAAACAAAGATTGAGTTATTTGGGCATAACAAGGGGCATTATGCATGTCGGCAAAAGAACACAGCATTCCAAGAAAAACACTTGCTACCCACAGTAAAATTTGGTGGAGGTTCCATCATGCTGTGGGGCTGTGTGGCCAGTGCCGGTACTGGGAATCTGGTTAAAGTTGAGGGTCGCATGGATTCCACTCAATATCAGCAGATCCTTGAGAATAATGTTGAGGAATCGACCCAAAACACTGCTCAAAATCTACTCGGGCATTTATGCAGAGGAACAAGCACAATGTTCTGGAATGGCCATCCCAGTTCCCAGACCTGAATATCATTGAACATCTGTGGGGTGATATGAAGCGGGCTGTCCATGCACGGCAGCCATCAAACTTAATTGAACTGGAGATGTTTTGTAAGGAGGAATGGTCCAAAATACATTCATCCAGAATCCAGACACTCATTACAGGCTATAGGAAACGTCTAGAGGCTGTTATTTCTGCTAAAGGAGGCTCTACTAAATATTGATGTGATTTTTCTGTTGGGGTGCCCAAATTTATGCACCTGTCTAATTTCGTTTTGATGCATATTGCGCATTTTCTGTTAATCCAATAAACCTCATTTCACTATTGAAATATTACTGTTTCCTTCAGTTATTTGATAGATCAAAATTAAATTGCTGATCCAAACACCCAAATATTTATAAATGACAATCATGGAAATTGTCAGGGGTTCCTAAACTTTTGAATACGACTGTATACTAGTCTGCATTTCCCCAATGTAATAATTACATTCTGGCCTGTTAGTGGGTCCTGAGGACAGGAGTTGAGAACCACTGAATTAGAGGGTATCATTGGTCAACATGTAAAATCATATATTCATTTCTGCATTGTATTTAAATTATTTCTAGCCTACTCTAATGAATCTGATTGATCGATGATTGTAAACGTACTATGAAAAGATCCCCAGACATTTACTTCTTTGAATTCTGTTGCATGTATTTACTATGCCCTGTGAGTAGATACTGCTATGCCACACATTTCACAGAGCCTGCCTTCTGAACTACAGAGGTGCTGAGAGGAGGAATTACAGCAGGTGCAGCAAGGTATCATGGGATATGTAGTACTTATACATTGAAAGCAATGCAGAAATGCAGGAGTACAGAGCATTCTGGAAAGAGATGGCTGACGGACAGACAACACACATAACATGGAAAAAGTTCATTTATTTAAAAACAAAAAACTTGTATGGCAAAATTCTTGAAAGGTTCATTTTTTCTTGTAATGATTTCCTGAACAGCATTCAGCATTTTGAAAATTGCTTATTTTAAAGTTTCCACATACTAGTGAAAACAATCCTTTTAGTATGTTGCCAATGAAAGGGGAACTATATTTAAAGTTTTTATATTTTTTTTAAATATATGTATACAATCTTTCACAAAAAAAAAACAAAAACATTTTATTCATGAGGGTTCCCAGAGCACTATAGGTTTTCTAAAGAGACGGCACAGCAATATCTACTTGCCATTTGTCATGCTCCATTCGATTGAAACTTCAGACAAAACCATTCCATAAGGGATGAGCCCCTTATTCTTCTCCGCCTCCTCCTATCCATGCATCCGGCCCATTTCAGGATGCCGGATGAACTAATTCCAATGCAGGCTGGGTGTTTTTAATGAAGCACTGATTAGAGCCAGAGGCTCTAATAGGCTTCAAAAATGGATGGGCTTGGGACGCAGAGAATGCGCTCACAGCCCACCCAGATGTGTTACAACAGCGAATGAATATTCGCTGTTGTAACACTGATCCTCCTCCCAGCTTATAAGGAAGCAGGTTTTGACACCGTCACCTGATTGGCTGATAGAACAGGTGATCCTATTGGAAGCCTAGGAGGAGGGGAGGAGAGGAGGAGCTGCACACTGAAAGTCGCTGATGGAGGAGAGGACACCGAGCCCCTGCATGATGCCCACCACCCACTACCAGCCTGGATGGGTAAGTGCCAGACAACAGCACGGGGGGAGTTATTGTTGGCAGCTGGGGGGATGGGGTGCACCCCCAAAAAAAAACACCAGCCATC
Source organism: Aquarana catesbeiana (assembly GCF_042186555.1). Taxonomy (NCBI): domain Eukaryota; kingdom Metazoa; phylum Chordata; class Amphibia; order Anura; family Ranidae; genus Aquarana; species Aquarana catesbeiana. Next base: position 231,757,098 of record NC_133324.1, read on the forward strand.
ACTGGATGTGCCACTGCAATGATTTACTTGTAGGTGTAAATTCAAGTTTGAGCTATTAAGAAATGAGGGCTGAAAATGCTTGGGAAAATATGGCTAAAAAAAATCAAAATATTAAAATTAAAAAATTTCTGTACCTGGCTGACCATGGCGGAGTCCAGACTCTGATTCCTGAGCTCCCGACACACAGGGCTAATCCCGCGGCTGTTTCATCACCCTCTACGGTCACCCGACAGATGCCTAGAAGGAGGAGGTCCCAGAGTGTCCCGCGGTCCCATACATCAGCGGTAATCACCCGCTATTTTGCCTCCCAGGCTCCAGAGACTTCGGACCTCGTAGAGACGGCCACAGCCAACATGGCGCCGGCGCCTCCGACAACCAGCCGTGCAGTGCAGAGCAGATCTTCTCCACGATCCTGTCTCACCGCTACACCCGCGGCTTCTGCAGATGAGGTGAGAGACTGTTCCCCGATCCCCTCACCATGTCTTAGTCTGTCTCCCTCATCTGCTGACGCTGGAGACAGGCACGACACAGCAGATTTAATCCCATTAGAAGCCCTCAGGCAGATTCAGCACAGCTTAGCCACTCTCCTACCAGACTGGAGCTGGATCACTGGACTCAACATATTGAATCCTCCCTCAGGAGAGAGGTGGAAGATTTCCGGGCTCAGGTCACCCACACTGATAATAGGGTCACTGCTATTGACTCCAATCAAACTGCACAGGAGACCCGCATTACTGCCTTGGAAACCACAGTGTCCCACCACAGATCCCAACTCCTCCAGCCCTGGCTAAGGTCAGAAGATATCAAGAACAGGAGTAGGAGGAATAACATTAGGATCCGGGGTTTACCTGAGGCTACAGCTCCTGGGGCCCTTGCTGCGACTATCACTTCCATTTTTAATTGCTACCTTGGTAGAGCTCCGACAGCAGAAATGGAGCTGGACAGAGTTCACAGAGTGACACCGGGCATATCCCCTGCTAACGGCCGCCCGAGGGATGTTTTATGTCGTATCCATTACTATAAAGTGAGAGAATAGATCCTACAGAAGGCTTGGCACAGGGGTCCCATTGATTTTGATGGCGCTTCTATTCAACTCCTGACAGATCTGTCCCGTGCTACCCTAGGGATGCGTAGAGCTGCTAGACCCCCTCCTAACTGCTATATGTGAATCTGGAGCTACGTATACCTGGGGCTTCCCATTCCATGTGTAATTGAAGAAGGAAAATCGCCAATTTACCCTGCGGTCCCCGGACCAACTCCCTGAGCTTTTTACGTTTTTGGGATCTGACCCGATCTCTGTTCCCAATTGGCTGGATGTCCTTTTTGATGATCCTGCCCCTCATATGTCCAATCCTTTGCCCCAAAGGCGCAGATGGTCCCGTTCCAGTAGTGCTGCCTCTGGACCGGCTCACATCCACTCTTCTGATCTGGAACTGTGATAAACTTCATGTGCCCTGTGAGCTTTCCAGGATGACCTTCCACAGTTTCGTCAACAGTCCTGTCTCCCTCAGACATGACATTCTGCCTCTGCTGGTGTGCCCTAGCTAAGTTTAACTATACAGGCCAGGTTATCCAAAGCAACAGAGATACTTGTTTAGTTGAAGTTGTATGCAAGTTTTACCGACATTCGGACATCTGGGGCAGTTCTGTAGTCCTTACCTGGTTCCTCTTCCACCTGGTTCCTCTTTCAGCAGGATGGCACATAAGGATATGCCCCCTACACCCCAGCCCCTCTGGTTGTATGACCTTTTTGGGATGTTTAGGGGCCACATCAGGTTCCCTAGTCACCTGGGTCTCGTTTGGGATACTAATACGTTAAGCTGTTTTCTGTTGTGTTTCTCAGACCTGTTTTCTTCTATGTTTACCTGCTATGGCAGTCATTGCACTGCTCCCTGCACCCTATATGACAACCGTAAACACTTTCCCTCTAAAACGGTTGGTACTCCGGTGTCGGAGCTCCTGCCTGTCCCCAAATTACAGAGCCGCCAGTTTCTTTTATATACCTTACCTTTACCTTTGCAGGGAGCAGTTCAATGGCTAGCTCTAGGCTCAAGTCAGATCGCTCTGTTTAAGGTTCCTGTGACTTATTGTTACTTTACCATGATCTGGGGTGGCCCATGTGTGTTGTCGGGTTCGCCATGGTCAACACTTCACCCCACATAGGCCCGCTCTCCACCCGTGCTTTAGGTGGAGACCTTTTACTAGTTTTGAGTTTAGCAGAACTTACTGGTATAAGTGCACTCATTGTTGTGAATTTGTGCTACCATTCTTGAGGGAGTTCTCCCGACAGGTGGTCTAAATCTCTCTCTCTCTATTTCTCTCTCACTCTATTTCTCTCTCACTCTATTTTCTCTCTCACTCTATTTTTTCTCTCTCTCTCTCTCTCTCTCTCTCTCTTTCTCTCTCTCCCTTTCTCTCTCTCCCTTTCTCTCTCTCCCTTTCATCCCCTCTCCCCCTCCTTGTCCTCAACCCCCCCCTTTTTTTTTTTTTACAGGGGATACTTCATTCATCATCATGCCAGAACTGACCTTGCTCTCCCTAAATGCCCATGGGCTGAATATTCCGAAGAAGAGATCGCAAGTGCTAAGTGAGACTTGGAGAAATCATGCCCACGTAGCCTTTCTACAGGAGACACATTTTAAGGCTTCGAAACTCCCAAAACTCTGGAACTCCAGGTACTATTTTGTTTACCCCAGACTCTAAATCTTGTGGGGTAAGTGTTCTCATCTCTAAAAATGTGGCTTGGTCATCATCAGCTGTCCTCAAAGACAATCTGGGTCGATACATCTTTGTGAAGGGTTCTATTTACGGGCAGGTTGTAACCCTAGTCAACATCTACTCCCCCAACATAGGCCAAGTTGGTTTTATTGAGGGCTGCTTGTGCAAATTGACTGACTTTGCAGAAGGGCAGGTGATCTTGGGGGAGACCTAAACGTGGCCTTGGACCCTCTGTTGGACACCTCCAAGGGATCCTCGCATCTGTCATACATGGCCCTTCCTCGGATTAAGAAAGCCTTGACAGCTGTTTACCTGGTGGACGCTTGGAGGATTGCACACAGCAACACTCAGGACTATACCTTTTTTTTCACCCCCTCACAACTCTTACTCGAGACTGGATTATTTTCTAGTACACCAATTGGCCCTTCCTTTAGTGTCTTCCAGTAGTATAGGGGTGAGATCCCTCTCAGATCACGCACCGATTATACTGACACTCATGCTGGGGGGGGGGGCAGGTCACACCAACCAGGGTCTTGGCGGTTAAATGAGAGTTTGATCCAGCAGCCACAATATGCAAAAATAGTGGAGGAGGAGATTAAAACCTACTTTGCAGCCAATACAGCTTCTTTGTCCTCTCCTTGCTTGCTATGGGAGGCTCACAAATGTGTAGTCAGGGGAGTACTTGTCAAATTGGGAGCTAAAGTTAAGAAAGACAGACAACGAGAAGTGGATTCTCTCTTGGAGCGCATTTGGGTCCTAGAAAAGCAACATAAACTATCTCTAGCTCGCGACGTGGCCATAGATCTACAAAACTTACGTGACTCCCTTAATTCTCTCTTAATAGCTAAAGCAAAAACCAAACTCATGTACTCACGGAGGCTATTCTATGAACTTGGTGGTAAACTTGGCAGACCCCTAGCCCGTGCATTACAGGAGACCACTGTATGTTCCTATATCCCCTGCCTGACATCCCCTTCGGGTCAAAAAAACTTTAAATCACAGGAGATTGCCAATTTCTTTTGCAGCTATTATGAGAAACTTTATAATTTGGCCCCTGCGGATACAGAGTCTATCTCGTCGGCTCACACCTCGCTAATAGACGAATGCCTGCTCTCCTCAGGTGTTCCCACATTGTCGCCTCAGGAGAGGGAAGAAATGGAAGGCCATATTACAGAACAAGAAGTGCTCAAAGCCATTCAAGGTATGAAAACACGAAAAACGCCGGGACCCGATGGTTTTCCTTTGCTTTATTACCAGACGTACGCATCGCACCTGGTGCCTCAATTTATGCAGGCTTACAATGCGCTCCTTGACGGGACTCCACTCCCTAGGGACTCCTTCTTTGCTCACATAGTTCTGATTCCTAAAGAGGGTAGAGATGTGACAGACTGTGCAAACTACCGCCCAATATCTTTATTGAATACGGACCTCAAGATATTTACCAAAATACTAGCTAACTGTCTGATCTCCTTTGTCCCCAAATTAGTCCATTATGACCAAGTAGGTTTCGTCCCGACCAGGGAAGCCAGAGATGACACGATTAGGGCCTTGAATCTTATTTACTTGGCCTGGTCCAGGGAAACTCCAATGTTGCTGACTGGGTCAACTGGCTTTTTATGAAACGCACGTTGAAGCACCTTGGCCTAGGTCCCCAAATTTCTCAATGGATAGAGGCAATCTACTGCCATCCCTCAGCAGCAGTCCGGGCCAATGAAGCAATTTCCACCCCCTTTTCCTTGAGCAACAGGACGAGACAGGGTTTCCTGTTGTCACCTTTCATATTTATATTGGTACTAGAACCCCTGCTAGCTCACATTAGAGATGATCAAAATATAAAGGGCATCAGCGCAGGCAACGCACATCATAAAGTTGCGGCTTACGCCGATGATTTATTATTCTTTGTGACAAGCCCTGTTACTTCAATCCCCAATTTATTGAAGGTGCTTAGAACTTACTCCGCTCTTTCTAATCAAAAAAATGAATTTGCACAAATCTGAAGCTTTAAACATAAATTTACCTAAGCAGACTCTCAACATCATTCAACAGAATTTCTCCTTCTCTTGGGCTCGCCACAAAATAAAATATCTGGGCGTTTATCTTACCCCCTCATTGTCAGCAGTCTTTCAAGAGAATTTTGCCCCCTGGCTTGCCTCTCTACGTCTTGATCTCCAGCGCTGGCACAAGAATACTTTCTCCTGGTTCCGAAGGAACAGCATTTTAAAGATGGCGGTTTTGTTAAAATTACTATATCTCCTCCAAACAATGCCAATAACTGTCCCAAGCCACTTCCTTCGTTCGGTCTGGGGGGAATTTTTGAACTTTCTCTGAGGATACAAAGCAAAAAGACTGTCTCACCATATCCTGACCTTACCAAAAGACCAGGGTGGCATGGGTTTCCCAGACCCATTTAAATACTACCATGTGGTTCACTTAACTAGAGCCCTAGACTTGGCCAAGCATGCCTCAGAGAAGGAGTGGGTGGAGGTGGAACAGGCAATGTCCTCCCTTCCGCTTTCAACTTTGCTGTGGCAGACTTCTGCCCTGCCAGTACCCCTGAAATCCCATCCTTTGATTGGGACTACATTGTCGGTAGTAGTAAAAACAGGCTGTGTCACAATGGTCTCCCATACTCCCTCACCTTTGTCACCGGTCATTGGCGCTCAGGAGTTCCCTTCTAGTCTGTTAGGGAGGACGTTTAGGGAATTTCTAACGATCAACAGATTTAGGTTTCAAGACTTTCATCACGAGGGACGATGGTGCACTATTGAGGTAATCCAAGCAATGCTATCGCCCCCTCTAGATAGATAGAGAGCAACACAGATTAGACATTTTCTCACCTGCTTGCGTTTTGTGCCCTCCACCACTCAATCCACGTCTGCTTTTGAGAGGCTCTACCTGGATCCCGCTCTCCTCCGTCATCTACTGTCCTTAATGTACGGGTTTCTGGTTGAACCCCAGGATGGCTTTATACCTCCCTATCTACAGAAATGGGAAAATGACCTAAGTTGGGCCTTCTCAAAAGATCAGAGAGAACGAATTTTGTACTTTGCACACCGCTCCTCAATCGCGAGCAGGTTTCAGGAGGTTGGGTTTAAGATACTGACTCGTTGGGATAGAGTGCCCAAGCTCCTTCATAAGATCTACCCTTCAGTTCCCCTCACCTGCTGGCGATGTCAGCCACCTGACGGATCATTACTGCACTTATTCTGGACGTGCTCTCATGTTCGCCCCTATTGGGAAGCTGTTCGATGCATATTTTCTAGACTGACAGACATTACACTTGCAGACGATCTGGCGCAGTGCCTGCTCCACCTTACCCCGATGTCGAGACATCAATATAAGAAATCCCTCTTGGTCCACCTTCTTAATGCCACTAAAATATGCATTCCGCAAAAATGGAAATGCTCAGATCCCCCATCAATTGGTCAGTGGATAGCTGTGGTGAATGAAATTAACCTGATGGAGCAATTGATGGCCGCATTACATCGAAAGGAGGAAAAATTCAACAAAACCTGGTTTTACTGGCACGATTTCCGATTCTCTCAATACTATAACACCTTTGTGACCCTCTCGGAGAGCTACAGTAGCTGTGCATGTTTCCCTAACCAATTGCCTTCCGATTTCTTTTAAACCTGCTTTGGTTCTCATCATGTATGTTCACGCTTTCTTGTCTGTCTTCTGATTTCCAAACTGTAATGTCTTCTTCGTTATTTGGAAAACCTGTTTGTGTGCACCTGACTAGGGGCGAGAATGTTGTTTTATATTGTGATACCTTATGTTTAATTTAGGTGAACTGGTGCTATGTTGACACCATCTGATTTGCTATTTCCATATTGCTTTGTTTTTGTTATGTATCAGCCTGTTCTCATTGTACAAAATGTCAGTGTTGGTCTTGTTTCTGGTGTACTCAATAAAAACCTTAAATGAGAAAATTAAAAAATGTCATATTCAGCCTACAATTAAAACAAGAAAATTTATTTCAATTTTTTTCCTGACCATATTAAATCAATTGAAAAAAGTGAGAAGGACCACTACTCATTTTATGCTTCTAAATAAAACACTGAAAAACATGCCTCATTAGGGAAATCTTCACACTGGAAAGCAATACAAACTGTCCTCATGCAAAAAATTTTACTCGAGTTATACTTTAAAGTGTATGTTACCCCAGCATTTAATATTCCTGATTTATGTCTGTGGTACCATGTACTAGTAAAAAAAAAAATCTGGTTATCTTTTTATGGCTCCCTTTTGTATGAAATATATGATAAACCTGCCAAGCATGGAACTAACTGCTGTTGAACTAATGCTGTTGAATCCCAATGTGATCAGTTTGCTTCTGCTGTTTCTCTGACCCCTGCTGAACACCCTCCCCACAAAGTTTATGTGATCAATTATAGCAAAAAAAAATTATATGTAGCGGTACCACCATAGTTGCTGCTGAAATTTTAAATTGTCTGTGACTCTGCCAGCCCTGCACTCACTTCAGGTACTCTGAGTCATGAAACAGTCACTGAACTTTGTTTTTTTTATTTTATTGAGGGATATAACTTGGATGGGGATGGAGTATATGGAATGCCCAGTAAAGAAGCAATAGCAATTAGTTCAACAGCAGTTAGCTTGGGACAAACTATGTACACTCCCTGTACATAATTATTCCTCATGCAAACTCTTGCTTGAAGTTATCTCTCCTCGCGCCTCCAGCACATCACTTGCTGCAGACTGTTACTCTCTGCCACCTCCAGCACATCACTTAATTCCCAGGAGCAGCTAGTGAATTAGAATGAGTAGGCCTGAAACTGGCTTGGCCAGGCCTCAGCAAATGCCTTTTTGCAGGCAGGGACCACTGACCCCTATATTGTAGCAGAGAAAAATAGCAAAATTCATTCCAATAAGCCCTCTTCAGTCCCTGCCAGCGCTCCTGTCTGCAGCTGTTACCTTCCCCTTCCCCTGCCCCTTCCACCACAGTTCACCTTTCTGGTTCTGCACCCATACAGACTGCAAGTTCCCAGTCCTCCTAGGTGTGCCTTCCCAATCCTACTGACTGTGCCTCACTCACCAGCCCTCCTGGCTGCGATGAGTTGTCCTCCCTGGAGTCTCTTAGTAGTGCTCTCCCCCTCTGTCCTCTCCTTGCTCTCTCTTGTGCCTCTGGTCCAGGACCTCTTCATGAGTTCCTGAAGGTGGTCCCAACTGCACCTCAGCCCAGGTCCAAGGTCACCCCTGCCCAGACTTGGGAGCTCCCTCAAAGGCCCTAACAGCCTCCATACTTCTCACTCCAGCTCTTCTACCTGAAACAGGCATGAATACCAGCCAGGCCTGCCTAAATTTACCTGTCCTAAAAATATCCTACCTCTAGCACCTACTTATCTAGAGGGTGCTATATATATATATATATATATATATATATATATATATATATATATATATATATATATATATATATATATATATATATATATACACACAGTATCTCACAAAAGTGAGTACACCCCTCATATTCTTGTAAATATTTTATTATATCTTTTCATGTGACAACACTGAAGAAATTACACTTTACTACAATGTAAAGTAGTGAGTGTACAGCTTGTATAACAGTGTAAATTTGCTGTCCCCTCAAAATAGCTCAACACATTAATGTCCAAACCACTGGCGACAAAAGTGGGTACACCCTTAAATGAAAATGTCCCAATTGGGCCCAATTAGCCATTTTCCCTCCCTGGTGTCATGTGACTCGTTAGTGTTACAAGGTCTCAGGTGTGAATGGGGAGCAGGTGTATTACATTTGGTGTTATCGTTCTCACTCTCTCATACTGGTCACTGGAAGTTCAACATGGCACCTCATGGCAAAGAACTCTCTGAGGATCTGAAAAAAAGAATGAATTCTCTACATAAACATGGCATAGGCTAAAAGAAGATTACTGAAGAAGAAGATTACAAGAAACTGAAACTGAGCTGCAGCACGGTGGCCAAGACCATACAGTGGTTTAACAGGACAGGTTCCACTTGGAATAGGCCTCGCCATGGTTGACCAAAGAAGTTGAGTGCACATGCTCAGCGTCATATCCAGAGGTTGTCTTTGGGAAATAGACGTTTGAGTGCTGCCAGCATTGCTGCAGATGTTGAAGGGGTGGGGGGTCAGCCTGTCATTGCTCAGACCATATGCCGCACACTGCATTAAATTGGTCTGCATGGCTGTTGTCCTGGAAGGAATCCTCTTCTAAAGATGATGCACAAGAAAGCCGCAAACAGTTTGCTGAAGACAAGCAGACTAAGGACATGGATTACTGGAACCATGTCCTGTGGTCTGAGGAGACCAAGATAAACTTATTTGGTTCAGATAGTGTCAAGTGTGTGTGGCGGCAACCAGGCGAGGAGTACAAAGACAAGTGTGTCTTGCCTAAAGTCAAGTATGGTCATGGGAGTGTCATGGTCTGGGGCTGCATGAGTGCTGCCAACACTGGGGAGCTACAGTTCATTGAGGGAACGATGAATGCCAACATGTACTGTGACATACTGAAGCAGAGCATGATCCCCTCCCTTCGGAGACTGGGCCGCAGGGCAGTATTCCAACAAGATAATGACCCCAAACACACCTCCAGGATGACCACTGCCTTGCTGAAGAAGCTGAAGGTAAAGGTGATGGACTGGCCTAGCATGTCTCCAGACCTAAACCCTATTGAGCATCTGTGGGGCATCCTTAAACGGAAAGTGGAGGAGAGCAAGGTCTTCAACATCCTCCAGCTCCATGATGTCATCATGGAGGAGTGGAAGAGGACTCCATTGGCAACCTGTGAAGTTCTTGTGAACTCCATGCCCAAAGGGGGTTAAGGCAGTGCTGGAAAATAATGGTGGCCACACAATATATTGACACTTTGGGCCCAATTTGGACATTTTCACTTAGGGGTGTACTTACTTATGTTACCAGCAGTTTAGACATTAAGGCTGTGTGTTGAGTTATTTTGAGGGGGACAGCAAATTTACACTGTTATACGAGCTGTACACTCATTATTTTGCATTGTAGCCAAGTGCCATTTGTTCAATGTTGTCACATGAAAAGGTAGAATACAAAAAATGTGAGGGGTGTACTCACTTTTGTGAGATACTGTATATATAACAGTTTTGCCTTGCATTTCTATTTTAAAATGAACAAGCTATTTTACAGATTTACAGATAAGGGTTCACATACTGTATACTTTAAAATAGCCACACTACTGTTTTTCTTTTCAGACAAACAGAAAGCACTTCACGTGGAGACTTCACACTAGTGAAAAATAATACTGTGTCTTGTTTAATTTGTTCCATGATCATTGTCAAGCACTGGTACATTCCTATTTGACAGGACCCTGAAGCTCCATTAGTAAACCACAGCTGAAAACTTGTCAAATGTGCTGCACAAAGTAGCCATCTGACACCAGTCTTGGTTCTGCTTTAGTATGTGTTTGGGAAATACTAAGCCATTCCTATCCAGAATATACTGTAGATGTAGAGATTTATTCATCCGCACTTTGATAAGAATGTGAGTGAAGCTGCCCAATGGCCTTAGCTGGTGATTCATAGGATGAGTATTCACGATCCAACAGGAACCAACATGAACTCTATGGGGTATATTTATAAACAAAATTGCTGTGCTGATGTCTAATACCCTTTATGTTTGTAAAATGTGTGAAACGTGTGTTACTAGATATTGCCTTTCTTTGAGTGAATGTGACATTCCCTAATGGTTTGAACACACGATCAGAAAATTGTACGAAAAAAACGATTTTGAAGCGATGATCTGATAGTGACAATTCATGTGAAGTTATCTGATGGGACAATCATGAAACTTTTTCTTGTACGATACCAGATCGTAGAATTTTCATTTAATTAGTACAGTTGTCGTTCAAAAATACAATATGAATACAACACATTACATGACTTCCGAAATTTTATTCTGTTGTAACTTTAGTAAAGTCGTCATAAGAGAAAAAACCCTTAAGAACATTCTGCTAAAGAAGTTAAAGATCTTTTGACCAATAAAGAAAAAAGCTACTACTATAGGCTAAAAACATTGGACCAGAAGAGGAAATAATATGAGGAAGACCTCTGCGCTGTACACAAAGCATATGAAGAGTCCTGTGCTCACCTCCAGCAGAGTAATGAATCAGCTTCTGCAGAGCGAACTGGTATATTGAACTGATACAATGTTGCAGATACAGAATTCTTAATGTTTATTTTAGGTCAGGGGTAGGCAACCTTTTGAGCACAGTGTGCTGAAAAATGTTTTCAAAGAAATTGACCGCACCGATTTTATAACAAAAAAAATGTCAACTTCAAACTCTCAATCACGAAAAGGATTTTTTATATAGTAAATGTTGTGAACTACTTGAGTATTAGTAAGAAATTAACATCCTGCACTCTCACGCCTCAGATCAGCCCCAATTTCTGCACCTCCAGTCCTCAGATCAGCCCAATTCATACACCTTCACACCTCAGATCACTGTCCCCCCTGCAAATCTCTCCCACCACTGTAACTCCTGCACATCTGCCCCACCTCTGTACCCCCCTGCTCATCTGTCCCACCACTGTAACTCCCTGTACATCTGCCCCACCACTCTACCACCCTGCTCATCTGCCCCAACAATGTACCCCCTGCTCATCTGTCTCACCACTGTAACCCCTATACATCTGCCCCACTACTGTACCACCCTGCTCTTCTGTCCCACCATTGTAACCTCCTGCTCATCTGCCTCACCAATGTTCCCCCATTCTCATCTGCCCCACCACTGTAACACCCTGCACATCTGCTCCACTGTTGTACCCCCATGCTCTTCTGTCTCACCACTCAACCATCTTCTCATCTGTCCCAACATTGAACTTATCTGCTCATCTGCCACACCTCTGTAATCCCCTTTCTCATCTGCCCCACCACTGTACCTCCTGCACATCTGACCTATGTTCCCCCTGCTCTTCTGCCCCACCACTTCAAACCCCTGCTCATGTGTCCCACTGATGTACCTACTTTCCCCTCTGCACCCCTCTGCCCCACCTCTTTACCCGCCTGCTCCTCTGCCCCACCGCTGTAACTCCCTGCTCATCTGTCCCACCAATGTACCTCCTTTCTCCTCTGCCATGCCACTGTTCCTCCCTGTACATCTGCCCCACCTCTGTACCCCCCGCTTTTCTGCTCAGCCACTGTAACCCCCTGCTCATCTGTCCCACCAACGCACCTCCTTTCACATCTGCCCCACCACTGTACCCCCTGCTTTTCTGCCCCACCGCTGAACCCCCTTCTCATCTGCCTCAACACTGAACCCCCTGCTCATCTGTCCCACCAACGCACCTCCTTTCACATCTGCCCCACCGCTGTACCCCCTGCTTTTCTGCCCCACCGCTGAACCCCCTTCTCATCTGCCTCAACACTGAACCCCCTGCTCATCTTTCCCACCACTGTAACCCCCTTCTCATCTGGCCCAACACTAACCCCCCCTCATCTTTCCCACCACTGTATCCCCCTGCTCATCTGCCCCATCACTGTACTCCCCTGCTTTTCTGTCTCACCACTGAACCCTCTTCTCATCCCTTCTCAACCCCCTTCTCATCTTATCCGAGTATGTAGCCTGGCAGGTCAGGAAAGGTGGGAATTAGCGAGCACCCCCCCCTCTTGAACAATACTAGACCACATGCCCTTAACATGGGGGGTGCTTTGGGGCAGGGGGAGCTCTTCCCCCCTACCCCAAATCATCATGGGGACAAGGGTCTCTTCCTGACAACCCAGGGCTGTGGTTGTCAGGGTCTGTGGTCGGGGCCTTATCGGAATCTGGAAGCGCCCTTTAACAGTACATGATACCCCTACCCATTCACCAAAAAAGTGTAAAAGTGAATAAAGACAGGAGCCAGTTTTTGATAACTCCTTTATTAAAAAATAAAAAATAAAAAAACAGTGTCCCTCGATGTAAATGCATCATCAATCATGCTGTCACCCACACCAACAATCACAGTCACAGACCAGTGCATGCTAGGCTGGTGATGTCACAAGGGGGCAGGGCCACCAGGTGACATTGCCTGGTGGCCACTCCCTTACCTATATAAAGGCCCGCAGACCCCGACAACCACAGCCCAGGGTTGTCGAGAAGAGACCCATGTCCCCATCAACATAGGGCAGAGCCCCCCTGCCCCAAAGCACCCCCCCATGTTGAGGGCATGTGGCCTGGTATGGTTCAGGGGGGGCTCACTTGTCCCCCTCCTTTCCTGGCCTGCCAACTGCATGCCCAGATAAGGCTCTGGTATGGATTTTGTGTGGACCCCACACCATTTTTTTAACCACTTGCCGACCGCCTAACGATGATATACGTCGTCAGAATGGCACGGGCAGGCAGAATAACGTACCTGTACGTGATCTGCCTACCGCGGGCGGGGGGTCCGATCGGACCCCCCTGGTGCCAGCGGCGGTCGGCATTTGTCTGGGAGCATTGAGAGGCGAGGGGGAGGCCATCCGATCGTGGCCCCCCCCTTACGATCGCTCCCAGCCAATGGGAATCCTCCCCTGCCTGTGTGTAGTACACACAGGCAGAGGATGTGATGTCATCTCTCCTCTCCTCGGCAGTTTCCGTTCCGGCGCCGAGGAGAGAAGACATGTGAGTGCACAACACACACACACAGTAGAACATGCCAGGCATACTTTACACCCCCGACCCCCCCCCCCCCCGATCACCCCCCGATCACCCCCCAATCACCTCTCCCCCCTTCCTGTCACACTGACACCAAGCAGAATTTTTTTTTTTTTTTTCTGATTACTGCATGGTGTCAGTTTGTGACAGTTACTGTGTTAGGGCAGTGAGTGTTAGCCCCCTGTAGGTCTAGGATACCCCCCTAACCTCCCCTAATAAAGTTTTAACCCCTTGATCACCCCCTGTCGCCAGTGTCGCTAAGCGATCATTTTTCTGAACGCTGTATTAGTGTCGCTGGTGACGCTAGTTAGGGAGGTAAATATTTAGGTTCACCGTCAGCGTTTTATAGCATCAGGGACCCCCATATACTATCTAATAAATGTTTTAACCCCTTGATTGCCCCCTAGTTAACCCTTTCACCACTGATCACCGTATAACCGTTACGGTTGACGCTGGTTAGTTTGTTTATTTTTTATAGTGTCAGGGCACCCGCCATTTATTACCGAATAAAGGTTTAGCCCCCTGATCGCCCGGCGGTGATATGCGTCGCCCCAGGCAGCGTCAGATTAGCGCCAGTACCGCTAACACCCACGCACGCAGCATACGCCTCCCTTAGTGGTATAGTATCTGAACGGATCAATATCTGATCCGATCAGATCTATATTAGCGTCACCAGCAGTTTAGGGTTCCCAAAAACGCAGTGTTAACGGGATCAGCCCAGATACCTGCTAGCACCTGCGTTTTTCCCCTCAGCCCGCCCGGCCCAGCCCACCCAAGTGCAGTATCGATCGATCACTGACACTTACAAAACACTAAACGCATAACTGCAGCGTTCGCAGAGTCAGGCCTGATCCCTGCGATCGCTAACAGTTTTTTTGGTAGCGTTTTGGTGAACTGGCAAGCATCAGCGGCCTAGTACACCCCGGTCGTAGTCAAACCAGCACTGCAGTAACACTTGGTGACGTGACGAGTCCCATAAGTGCAGTTCAAGCTGGTGAGGTGGCAAGCACAAGTAGTGTCCCGCTGCCACCAAAAAGACAAACACAGGCCCGTCGTGCCCATAGTGCCCTTCCTGCTGCATTCGCCAATCCTAATTGGGAACCCACCGCTTCTGCAGCGCCCGTACTTCCCCCATTCACATCCCCAACCAAACGCAGTCAGCTGCATGAGAGGCATTTTCTTTATGTCCTCCCGAGTACCCCTACCCAAGGAACCCCCCCCAAAAAAGATGTTGTGTCTGCAGCAAGCGCGGATATAGGTGTGACACCCCCTATTATTGTCCCTCCTGTCCTGACAATCCTGGTCTTTGCATTGGTGAATGTTTTGAACGCTACCATACACTAGTTGAGTATTAACGTAGGGTACAGCATTGCACAGACTAGGCACACTTTCACAGGGTCTCCCAAGATGCCATCGCATTTTGAGAGACCTGAACCTGGAACCGGTTACCGTTATAAAAGTTACAGTTACAAAAAAAAGTGTAAAAAAAAAAAAAAAAAACACATACAAAAATATAAAATAAAAAAAAATAGTTGTCGTTTTATTGTTCTCGCTCTCTCTATTCTCTCTATTGTGCTGCTCTTTTTTTACTGTATTCTATTCTGCAATGTTTATTGTTATTATGTTTTATCATGTTTGCTTTTCAGGTATGCAATTTTTTATACTTTACGGTCTACTGTGCTTTATTGTTAACCATTTTTTTGTCTTCAGGTACGCCATTCACGACTTTGAATGGTTATACCAGAATGATGCCTGCAGGTTTAGGTATCATCTTGGTATCATTCTTTTCAGCCAGCGGTCGGCTTTCATGTAAAAGCAATCCTAGCGGCTAATTAGCCTCTAGACTGCTTTTACAAGCAGTGGGAGGGAATGCCCCCCCCACCGTCTTCCGTGTTTTTCTCTGGCTCTCCTGTCTCAACAGGGAACCTGAGAATGCAGCCGGTGATTCAGCCAGCTGACCATAGAGCTGATCAGAGACCAGAGTGGCTCCAAACATCTCTATGGCCTAAGAAACCAGAAGCTACAAGCATTTTATGACTTCGCCGGATGTAAACAGCGCCATTGGGAAATTGGGAAAGCATTTTATCACACCGATCTTGGTGTGGTCAGATGCTTTGAGGGCAGAGGAGAAATCTAGGGTCTAATAGACCCCAATTTTTTCAAAAAAGAGTACCTGTCACGACCTATTGCTATGATAGGGTATATTTACATTCCCTGAGATAACAATAAAAATGATTTAAAAAAAAAATGAAAGGAACAGTTTAAAAATAAGATAAAAAAGCAAAAAAATAATAAAGAAAAAAAAAAAAAAAAAAGCACCCCTGTCCTCCCTGCTCTCGCGCTAAGTCGAACGCAAGCGTCGGTCTGGCGTCAAATGTAAACAGCAATTGCACCATGCATGTGAGGTATCACCGCGAAGGTCAGATCGAGGGCAGTAATTTTAGCAGTAGACCTCATCTGTAAATCTAAAGTGGTAACCTGTAAAGGCTTTTAAAGGCTTTTAAAAATGTATCTAGTTTGTCGCCGCTGCACGTTTGTGCGCAATTTTAAAGCATGTCATGTTTATTATCCATGTACTCGGCCTAAGATCATCTTTTTTATTTCATCAAACATTTGGGCAATATAGTGTGTTTTAGTGCATTAAAATTTAAAAAAGTGTGTTTTTTCCCCCAAAAATGCGTTTGAAAAATCGCTGCGCAAATACTGTGTGAAAAAAAAAAATGAAACACCCACCATTTTAATCTGTAGGGCATTTGCTTTAAAAAAAATATATAATGTGTGGGGGTTCAAAGTAATTTTCTTGCAAAAAAAAATAATTTTTTCATGTAATCAAAAAGTGTCAGAAAGGGCTTTGTCTTCAAGTGGTTAGAAGAGTGGGTGATGTGTGACATAAGCTTCTAAATGTTGTGCATAAAATGCCAGGACAGTTCAAAACTCCCCCAAATGACCCCATTTTGGAAAGTAGACAACCCAAGCTATTTGCTGAGAGGCATGTCGAGTCCATGGAATATTTTATATTGTGACACAAGTTGCGGGAAAGAGACAATTTTTTTCTTTTTTGCACAATGTTGTCACTAAATGATATATTGCTCAAACATGCCATGGGAATATGTGAAATTACACCCCAAAATACATTCTGTTGCTTCTCCTGAGTACGGGGATACCACATGTGTGGGACTTTTTGGGAGCCTAGCCGCGCAAGGGACCCCGAAAACCAAGCACCGCCTTCAGGCTTTCTAAGGCCGTAAATTTTTGATTTCACTCTTCACTGCCTATCACAGTTTCGGAGGCCATGGAATGCCCAGGTGGCAAAAAAACCCCCTAAATGACCCCATTTTGGAAAGTAGACACCCCAAGCTATTTGCTGAGAGGTATAGTGAGTATTTTGCAGACCTCACTTTTTGTCACAAAGTTTTGAAAATTGAAAAAAGAAAAAAAAAATAATTTTTTTCTTGTCTTTCTTTATTTTCCAAAACAAATGAGAGCTGCAAAATACTCACCATGCCTCTCAGCAAATAGCTTGGGGTGTCTGCTTTCCAAAATGGGGTCATTTGGGGGGGGTTTGTGCCACCTGGGCATTCCATGGCCTCCGAAACTGTGATAGGCAGTGAAGAGTGAAATCAAAAATTTACACCCTTAGATATCCTGAAGGCGGTGATTGGTTTTCGGGGCCCCGTACGTGGCTAGGCTCCCATAAAGTCCCACACATGTGGTATCCCCATACTCAGGAGAAGCAGCTAAATGTATTTTGGGGTGTAATTCCACATATGCCCATGGCCTGTGTGAGCAATATATCATTTAGTGACAACTTTGTGCAAAAAAAAAAAAAAATGTGTCACTTTCCCGCAACTTGTGTCAAAATATAAAACATTCCATGGACTCAAAATGCATCTCAGCAAATAGCTTGGGGTGTCTACTTTCCAAAATGGGGTCATTTGGGGGGCTTTTATGCCATCTGGGCATTTTATGGCCTTCAAAACTGTGATAGGTAGTGAGGAGTAAAATCAAAAATGTACGCCCTTAGAAATCCTGAAGGCGGTGATTGGTTTTCGGGGCCCTGTACGCGGCTAGGCTCCCAAAAAGTCCCACACATGTGGTATCCCCGTACTCAGGAGAAGTAGCTAAATGTATTTTGGGGTGCAATTCCACATATGCCCATGGCCTGTGTGAGCAATATATCATTTAGTGACAACTTTTTGTAATTTTTTTTTTTTTTTGTCATTATTCAATCACTTGGGACAAAAAAAAATGAATATTCAATGGGCTCAACATGCCTCTCAGCAATTTCCTTGGGGTGTCTACTTTCCAAAATGGGGTCATTTGTGGGGGTTTTGTACTGCCCTGCCATTTTAGCACTTCAAGAAACAACATAGGCAGTCATAAATTAAAGGCTGTGTAAATTCCAGAAAATGTACCCTAGTGTGTAGGCGCTATAACTTTTGCGCAAACCAATAAATATACACTTATTGACATTTTTTTTACCAAAGACATGTGGCCGAATACATTTTGGCCTAAATGTATGACTAAAATTGAGTTTATTGGATTTTTTTTAGAACAAAAAGTAGAAAATATCATTTTTTTTCAAAATGTTCGGTCTTTTTCCGTGTATAGCGCAAAAAATAAAAATGGCAGGGGTGATCAAATACCATCAAAAGAAAGCTCTATTTGTGGGAAGAAAAGGACGCAAATTTCGTTTGGGTACAGCATTGCATGACCGCGCAATTAGCAGTTAAAGCGACGCAGTGCCAAATTGTAAAATGTGCTCTGGTCAGGAAGGGGGTAAATCCTTCCGGGGCTGAAGTGGTTAAATTTTGGTGTGGGGTTCGCCTTAAGATCCATACCAGACCTGAAGGGACCCCACGCAGTTTTTTCTTTAATTTTTTAATAGCCGGGTGATGGCAATTGCAAAATATAAATGTGATTTGACTTGATTTTTTTTCTTTAGAAATTTAATTTTTGCTGCAGCATGTTATATACACAGTACAGATGCACTGCTTTACAGGCATACTAAGAGGACTCCCCAGGCACTATATTTAAAGGAATTTTTGATTTTTATTGTTGCACTTTAAGCATCATTAACCGGTTCCCGACCGGCTTGCGTAGATAAACTGCGGAACAATGGCTTTAAGAGCCTCCAGAGGGTGCGCGTGCCTGTTGCACAGTGGGGGACCCGATGCACGTGGCCGGCAGACACAACTGCCGCCGGTTGCGAGCGATTGTGTGCACGAGAGCCAGCATGGGTTTACACACACAAATCCCTGTTCTGTCAGGGGAGAGGAGACATATTGTTCGTTCCTACTAAGTAGGAACAATGATATGTCTCCTCCCCCAGTCAGCCCTATCCTCTTATGCCCCGTACACACGGTCGGATTTTCCGATGGAAAATGTCCGATCGGAGCGTGTTGTCGGAAATTCCGACCGTGTGTGGGCTCCATCTGATATTTTCCCTCGGATTTTCCAACACACAAAGTTGGAGAGCAGGAGATACAATTTTCCGACAACAAAATCCGATCGCGTCAATTCCGACCGTGTGTGGCCTGTTCCGACGCACAAAGTGCCACGCATGCTCAGAAGAAATTCCAAGACGGAACAGCTCGTTCTGGTAAACTTAGCGTTCGCAATGGATACAGCACTTTCGTCACGCTGCAATGTTAAAAATGGTTTAATACAGCGCAATCTCTTCTTCTTTATAATGTGACAAGAATTAAGTAGTTTTGCTGCTCATATTCACACACACTTCTCACAAACTTATTTCGTTACTATTTATCGTGATTCCCTCAATATATTTTGATTTCTCACATCTGACAACATATTTTTGTGTATTTTTTATATATTTTTTGGCTTTAATGTAGATTCTTTTTTTGTGTTTGTATTTTTTTTTATTTTTTTTGGGGGGGATTTTGATTTGTACTCCCGAAAATGTTTGTGTGTGTTTTTTGTGACAAGTTCCCACAACACCATTGATATGTTGTTCTATTTAATCTGTAGGAGATTGTTTGGTGTTGTTGTCCCTTGTTAATTTTACATTTTATGTTAGAAATGTACCTGAATCGTCACCAACAAACTGTCTTTTTTGGCTGAAAACACACATAGGAGAGTATAATTTCCCATAAAAAATTTTATTAAGGGCTCACAACTAAACAAAGAGGGAGGCAACGCTGGAGAAACTGCAGAAGTGGGTGAAGCCTTGGACCCCCAGGGCAGACATCAACTATTTTTACGCAAAATTGGTGGCCTGAGGAGTCCTTATCTAAGGGAGGGCAGTCTGGTCCAGAAGTCCCAGAGATCATGAACAGCAGCAGATGACATCTGTGTCCCCAGGCTGTGGTCATACGAGAGACTGCAGCTTTTGTCAGACCAGACTGAACCCAGGGTCATCACTCTCAGGTCTTCCTTCCACGCTTCCTTACACGCGGTGGCTGTGGTGGTGGAGTTGTGGCAGCAGGAGGAGGAGGAGGAGGATGGTCCAACTCAACCACGTTGGTCTTGGGTGTTAGTTCACCACTCACCCCCTTACGTAGGACTTTGTACATAAGGTCCTCACAGAGCTTGCGTTGACCCTCCCCTGCATGCCCTGCAATTTGGTGGCAGCCATGCAGGCAAAGGCCTCTTCAGGAGTTGGCAAGGCTCGTAGGGACGCCAAAGCCTCCTGGATCAGCCTGAATGCTGAATCCTGCACGGGACTCGGAGTGGCCTTCCTGGCATATTTATATGGCAGGCGGAGGGGAGGGACCTGAGACTCAGTCAGGCTGCGACTGGTCCCTGGTTTCTCCTGGCTGACACTTAGCCCCGCCTCCTCCTGGCTGCAACTAATCCCCGCCTCCTCCTGACTGCCACATTCCACAGCCTCCTCCTGGCTGAGGTCTTCCTGTGTATGAAAAAGGGACATAGTTTTATTTTTTTATTCATCAATCACACACAATTTTCACCTCCTGACTGCTGCAAATTGAATGTTAACAAATATAACAGACTATCCTACTGAGCCCAGCAGTTTTCATTCTTGTCCCAATTTTGGGTGCCCACTACTGTCTATTGATATGTAAAACACTTTCAAGCAGCAATTAGTGATCAATAATAACATCTAGTAAACATAATTTCTTTATTGACCAGAAAAATATTGGACATCGGAAGCCTTAGCTGGGGTGGAAGGAAGAGTGGAGAGGGATTCCCTGACTTCAGTGTGGTCTGACAGAAATCGCAGTCTCTCATAGTACCACAGCCTGGGGACATAAACGTCATCTGCTTCAGCTCCGGATCTCTGGGAATCCGTGACCTTCTTGCGCTCCCTGAGATAAGTGCTCCTCAGGCCACCAATTTTGGCTTTTAAATAAGGGATGTTGCTGTGGGGACCACCGGCTTCACTAACTCCAGCAGTTTCTCCAGCGCTGCCTGCCTCTTCTGTTTGTGATTATAGTGGGGGTGTCTCACCTGCCACAGACAGGGCAGCTCCCTGTATTTGTCAATGAACAGGGGCAGGAAATTGTGGTCGTTGAACCCATCCATTTTCTCTGCAAGACACAACACAAGACAAACCCTAATGTCAGGCCAAACTCCCCTAATCTTGTTACAATATAGGCTTCCATTTCGAAGCAGTATAGGCGCAAGTTTAGATCTTGCCTTCGTTATCACGATCGGCGTCTCCGCTCCTTCCTCCGCTCACAGATCGTACGTAATACGCACGTGTGTTACGCTTTATACACACTGCGCATGCGTATAACTCCGCCCACCCCTGACGTTCTTTCTAGTCTATTCCTCACCCCTTTTCGTTCGGCGCAGTGGGGGAAGAGCACATGGCGGATAGACAGCAGGTGCGTGCTAATTGTAGCAACGAGGAGGAGGAGGAGGAGGAGGAAAGGCCAGATCTGGACACGTCCCGATCCAGAAGGAGATTTAAGGACTCAAATATGTCCTTTGGGGAGATGTTGGAGATGGTGGACATCCTGAAGAGGGCCGACTATGATGGAAAGTATGGGCCTTACCCCAACCCCAATGTCCGAAAGGCCAAGATCATGGCGAAAGTGGTCGGGAGTCTGCACCGGAATTTCAGGGTACGACGATCGAAAGATCAGCTCAGGAAGCAGTGGTCGGACCTCAAATTACGAGAACATGAGCAGTACAGAAAGATCCGGAGAGTGCTGCATAAAAGTAAGTAGTTGTGCTGTGTTCCTATTCTTTATGTTTATTACGTTCGTGCTACTCCATGTGCTTTTAGGAACTGTTGTACAGTTTAAAATGGCAACTTTCATGTTCATGGGCACATTATTCGTTTGGATCAAACATTTTTCGTTCCAACTATAAAATACCATTGTTTAGCCCATATGCATTTGGCCACCATTTTGACGCCCTATACTTGTCTTCAAAGAATTGGGTTGTGTAGATGGCTTTGTTACTAGAATGAAATGCAAACTAGATTCTGTGTAAGGAGAGGACACTCAGCAGCTGTTTACACATCTGGACACTGGAGCACTAGTGTGGGACAAAAGAACACCATTTTTATTAGGGGGCCACACAGGTGCTCCAGTGTATACTATAGGGGGGGGTTTCATCTGTGAAGCTTGTACAAAACAGGTAAAGTATTGCATGTTGACAAAGGACACTAAAAAAGCTACATCTTGGAACTCTGCTAAAATTGACAATTGTACCCCACTTCCAAGCAATGTTTCATCTTTATAGTTCTGCCATCAAATATCTGTGTGCTAAGTATACCATTTTTGTTTTACATAGGGGATAAAAGACTCGGAGGACACCCCTCATCTGAGGAGACCAGAGCCCCCCCCCCTCTGGAAGAAGGTGAAATCCCCCCAACACAATCTGAGCAGGAGGAAGAAGACGTGGTGGAACTAGTCACCACAACAGGTAAGTGTCTGCGACCACAGGCTCAAATAAGAGATGGATGGCGGCATTTTTTTGAAACATAATTTATTTTGGGGTTCCTCTCTTTTTAGGTGATCGTGAGGGTGTGGATCCAGATCCTTTCACATCCGAAAGTGCCCAGATCCTGATCGGGGAGATCATGGGGTGTAATTTACAATTGGAAATCATCAAGCAAAACATCAATGATGTTATTCCAAAAAATAAAAACATCATTGATGTTTTGGGGCGAGTTTAAAGCCCCTCCAAATCACTTTCTTCTTTTGTGTGCTACAATGTGCTAAATGTTTTTGTGATTTTTCCCAAAGCCAAATTTGGAGGATGCACACAGTGTGCCAACATGTGCTATCTGCCATCACGGGAGATCAATGGACGCGTTTTGGGGGTGCAACCCCTTCCTCAATTATAAAGTAGCTGAGAGGAAGGGCTTGCTCCCCCAAAACACATCCCTTGATCCCCCGTGATGGCAGCTAGCACATGTTGACATTGGTAAATTGTTGTGCATCTTCCAAATTTGGCTTTTCCTGGGGTGACTTCACCCCATCTGAATGCAATATCAAACACAGTTCGTAAATACTCATGTCTGATATTGTCTTCAAATTCGACCAAATGTGACGTTTGTAAGTTCAAAATTTGTGTCTTTTCTTGTTGGTTTTACACATGCCTGTTTTATCTAAAATGGACATTTTGAGTTTTGATAATGCCGCCACAAAAATTGGTATACAACAAACATGTTGGTTTGTTTGAAAAACCTTTGGTAAATGCACATGTGATTGTGCAGGTATTAAAAAGATTGTTAATCAAGAATGTGTGGATTATTGTCTCAACGCTACAACACTTTTGGGGTGATGTAATTGTTGTTTTCTGAGAAAATGGGGGTTATTACCTAAGGGCAAATCCACTTTGCACTACAAGTGCAGGTTCAGTGCAGTTGCAAGTGCACTTGTAGTGAAATGTGTTTTTGCATTTAGTAAATAACAGCCAACAGTGCTTTGTATAAGGTTACACAATCACGCCATTTTCTGCACTCAAAACATTTCTGTCAGGGTCAGCTAAAACAAACACAAGCAGTAAATGTCCACAAAGAATTTCTTTTTTTTTTTTATTATAAAAAGGCTTTACAGATTTGCTGGCATATTGATAGCCCCCCTACCCGCAAAGAACTCCAGGTAGCGTAACCGGACATCACGGGCACTCAGGGAGGGCAAGCCAGGACAGCCACTTTCAAGCACCATCAGTCTGGTTTGATGTATCATTCCGGCCTCAGGCCCAACTGAGCCAGCATAGTTGGCCGAATGTTTCCTTAAAAAGTTATGGAGAACACAGCACGCAAGTATAATATGGTTCAGTTTATACTCCGCCATATGGATGGGTGTCATAAATAGGCGGAACCGGCTGGCCAGGATTCCAAATGTGTTCTCCACCACTCTTCGGGCTCTGGCCAGCCGGTAATTAAAAACCCTCTGTTCCGAGGTGAGGGTCCTCATTGGGAATGGCCGCATCAGGTGGTCCCCCAGCGCAAACGCTTCATCAGCAACGAACACAAATGGGAGTCCTTCGACATTGTCCTCTGGAGCTGGCAAGTCCAAGCTGCCATTCTGGAGACGCCTGTAAAACTCCGTCTGGGCGATGACTCCACCATCGGACATCCGGCCATTCTTCCCCACGTCCACATACAGGAAGTCGTAATTAGCCGACACCACCGCCAACATCACTATACTATTGAACCCCTTGTAATTATAATAGTACGACCCCGAGTTGGGTGGTGGGACGATGTGGACGTGTTTCCCATCAATTGCCCCTCCGCAGTTAGGAAAGTCCCACCGCTGGGCAAAGTGGGAGGCCACAGTCTGCCGTTCCTGTGGCGTGGAAGGAAACTGTTGAGGAAAAAACAATAAACATTACTATTTTTTCACAGAAACATGGCAAGCAGATTAGACACAAACATTATGGGGCAACCTCCAGATAGCATTTAGTAAGGGGAACTTAACAAGGCCAAAGTATAAGTTACACCTATCATATTCCCCCTCCCCCCTCTCATGGGCCATTTCTAACATTATAGGGGGGGGGGACTCTTGGACAGGTAACCCTCTTCACTTCATTGAGAGATGAATGCCTAAATAATGGGTATTACTTGGAACAGCCCCTCCTTAGTTACACTATTGGCAGACCACTGGACAGGTAAGAAGTGTCATAATACAAAGATATAAATACACATTGTACACATTTGAGGACATTTGGACATTCTGCTATTACCTATCAAGATAATAATAGAATACAAAAACTTGAAACAGTACCATTTGAAAGTATACAGGCAGGCCCTTGCACTACATGCTTTGGGCAATTCATCCATAAATCTGACCAGTAAAGAGGTGGGTATAGTGTGTATGGGTTTGGCAAAGTCAGCAGATAGATGATTGAGGATACATAGAGAATTGGGATAAGCTGAGTTAGCAGTTGGGGGAGGGAGGGTTACTAAAAATTATTTGGGGACACCAACAAAAAAAAGCCTCTGGCACTCTGCCAGAATTTAAATCAAAAATAACATTTCGAAACATTTTAGGGGGTGTTTGGGGTAAAGCACTACTATGGAGCTGATAAAATACATTGTTAAGTGATTACATGAGGTGAATATAGGGCCAGGAGACACCATGCTGGGGAGGTTAGTGAAGGGCAAATATGTATGAAGGACCTAAAATAATAATTACATAAAAATCCAGCATGCATGAGAACAAAGGGGACATTCACAGCATATTCCAATCATGGTAATTAGGGAATGAGGAAAGAAATACAAGATATTAGCAAACATTCAATACAATAAAATGTGATATTAAAGGATAAAAATCTTACCTTCATATACTCCTTCTGCAGGACCTGGATGATGGCAGAACAGGTCTCTGGGATAATGATCCCCAGAGCCTGGGGGGAGATGCCTGTCGAGAACTTCAAGTCCTGCAGGCTTCTCCCTGTCACCAAGTACCGCAAGGTAGCGACCAACCTCTGCTCCGGAGTGATGGCTTGCCTCATGCAGGTATCCTGCCTGCTGATATAGGGGGTCAGCGAAGCCAACAAACGGTGAAATACGGGGTCCGTCATCCTGAGAAAGTTCCTGAAATCATCAGGATTATTCTCACGGATCTCACGGAGCAAAGGCATATGACAGAACTGGTCACGCTGAAGCAACCAATTCTTGGTCCATGAACTCCTCCCCACCCTGTTCATGGACTGGACTTGTATCAAGGTCAGGACCCCAACACCAAGCCCCCGCACAGCACGAACTCTACGAGGAGTACGCATACGAAACATGGCTAGATAACGGTCGGCTGCTCAGAACGAAGTAACAGAACGCACTGAAGAACAGCAAGGCCTGTGAAGAGCGACCTGAAAAACAGTAATGAACGAACAAGAATACAATGACTACTTAAAGTCACGCGGAACTTGCTTGCACGCACTGAAGAGCAGATACAAACCCACAAGCACAAACTGAACGGCAGAAAACGATCTGAAAGCCACGAGTCTGAAAAAGCGCAATCGTCTCTCACCAAACTTTTACTAACACGAGATTAGCAAAAGGAGCCCAAAGGGTGCCGCGCTTGGTTCTGAACTGGCCTTTTCTAGTCTCGTTGTATGTGATGTACGTGACCGCGTGGTTGGCGATCGGAAATTCCGACAACTTTGGACGACCGTGTGTAGACAAAAATTTTTTAGGATTTTGTTGTCGGAATGTCCAAACAAAGTCTGACCGTGTGTACGCCCTATTACAGTTAGAACACATCTAGGGAACACACATTTAACCCTTGATCACCCCCTAGTGTTAACCCCTTCCCTACCAGTGACATTTACACAGTAATTAGTGTATATTTATAGCACTGATCTCTGTATAAATATCAATGGTCCCAAAAATGTGTAAAAAGTCTCTGATCTGTCCGTCGCAATGTGACAGATCACCGCCATTATAGTAAAACTATAACTTTTACGCGCAAACCAATCAATATATGCTTATTGTGATTTTTTACCAAAAATATGTAGAAGAATATATATTAGCATAAACTGATGAAGAAATTTGTTTATTTTTTTTTAATTTTGGGATATTTATTATCGCAAAAAGTAAAAAATATAGTTTTTTTTTCTTTTAAATTGTTGCTCTTTTTTTTGTTTATAGCGCAAAAAATAAAAACCACAGAGGTGATCAAATACCACCAAAAGAAAACTCCGTTTGTGGGAAAAAAAGGACGCAAATTTCGTTTGGGTACAGCATTACATGACCACGCAATTGTCAGTTAAAGCGACGTAGTGCCAAATTGTAAAAAGTGCTCTAGTTAGGAAGACGTTAGGAATTTTAGGAATCCTGGTTAGGAATCTTCCGGGGCTGAAGTGGTTAAAATCACTGCTCCTGAAAAAACTATTGTTTTAAAAACTCTTTTTGCATTGATACATGTCCCCCAGGGCAGTACCCGGACCCCCATACCCCTTTTATGACCAATTGCTTGTATATAAGCCTTCAAAATGGGCACTATTGATTCTTCCTGTTCGGCTCCCATAGACTTCAATGGGGTTTGCCTTTTAGGTCACAAATTTTCCCCTCTTTGGGAGTTATGCTGCAGGGGGGTGTTCAGCCCATCTCTACTCTCTAATAATTTACATACTATTGATGTTAGACTGAGTATATACAGTGGGGACGGAAAGTATTCAGACCCCCTTAAATTTTTCACTCTTTGTTATATTGCAGCTATTTGCCAAAATCACTTAAGTTCATTTTTTTTCCTCATTAATGTACACACAGCACCCCATATTGACAGAAAAACACAGAATTGTTGACATTTTTGCAGATTTATTAAAAAGAAAAACTGAAATATCACATGGTCCTAAGTATTCAGACCCTTTGCTCAGTATTTAGTAGAAGCACCCTTTTGATCTAATACAGCCATGAGTCATTTTGGGAAAGATGCAACAAGTTTTTCACACTTGGATTTGGGGATCCTCTGCCATTCCTCCTTGCAGATCCTCTCCAGTTTTGTCAGGTTGGATGGTAAACATTGGTGGACAGCTATTTTTAGGTCTCCCCAGAGATGCTCAATTGGGTTTAGGTCAGGGCTCTAGCTGGGCCATTCAAGAACAGTCAGGAAGTTGTTGTGAAGCCACTCCTTCGTTATTTTAGCTGTGTGCTTAGGGTCATTGTCTTGTTGGAAGGTAAACCTTCGGCCCAGTCTGAGGTCCTGAGCACTCTGGAGAAGGTTTTCATCCAGGATATCCCTGTACTTGGCCGCATTCATCTTTCCCTCGATTGCAGCCAGTTGTCCTGTCCCTGCAGCTGAAAACCATGCTTCACTGTTGGGACTGTATTGGAAGGGTGATGAGCAGTGCCTGGCTTTCTCCACACATACCGCTTAGAATTAAGGCCAAAAAGTTCTATCTTGGTCTCATCAGACCAGAGAATCTTATTTCTCACCATCTTGGAGTCCTTCAGGTGTTTTTTAGCAAACTCCATGCGGGCTTTCATGTGTCTTGCACTGAGGAGAATATTCCGTCGGGCCACTCTGCCATAAAGTCCCGACTGGTGGAGGGCTGCAGTGATGGTTGAATTTCTACAACTTTTTCCCATCTCCCGACTGCATCTCTGGAGCTCAGCCACAGTGATCTTTGGGTTCTTCTTTACCTCTCTCACCAAGGCTCTTCTCCTCCGATAGCTCAGTTTGGCCGGACGGCCAGCTCTAGGAAGGGTTCTGGTCATCCCAAACGTCTTCCATTTAAGGATTATTAAGGCCACTGTGCTCTTAGGAACCTTAAGTGCAGCATACATTTTTTTGTAACCTTGGCCAGATCTGTGCCTTGCCACAATTCTGTCTCTGAGCTCTTCAGGCAGTTCCTTTCACCTCATGATTCTCATTTGCTCTGACATGCACTGTGAGCTGTAAGGTCTTATATAGACAGGTGTGTGGCTTTCCTAGTCATGTCCAATCAGTATAATCAAACACAGCTGGACTCAAATGAAGGTGTAGAACCATCTGAAGGATGATCAGTGTAAGGAGTTAGAGTACTGCTTTAAGTCATTATAATATGTTATACAAAAAGAAATGTATTTTGCTTTGGTATAAAGAAAGTTAGATGCAAGAATGCTATGTGCTGATACAGGATGTACATGTGGTCAGTATACTTAATATAGACAATGAATAACAAAGTTATAACAAGTTAGAAGTTGGGTGTCTGGAACATTGGCAAATTTCCTAATATACGTGGCTTCACATATATTTATATTTAAACATAGCCTGAGGGATATCTCTAGGCAGAATATGCAATTTATGAGGTTTTATGCTTATTTTTTTCTATAAAGTTTATGCTTCAATCTCATTGACTGATAATAAGAAGGAGGTTTTTCTCTCTCCGTAAGTGTATAAGATATATGCAAACCCAGTAAACCATTGAATTTTTGATTCACCATCCCATGTGTGTGTCTTGATTACCCGATCGATCAGAGAGTTCTATCCATACAACCATAGGTCCAACCCGGGTTCAAAGGAGAAATAGGGGCGACTTAACAATCAGAAGAAATGGACAGCACCTGAGTTAAATATATGTGTCACAGCAAAGGGTCTGACTACTTAGGACCATGTGGTATTTCAGTTTTTCTTTTTTAATAAATCTGCAAAAATGTCAACAATTCTGTGTTTTTCTGTCAATATGGAGTGCAGTGTGTACATTAACAAGGAAAAAAATGAACTTAAATGATTTTTAGCAAATGGCTGCAATATAACAAACAGTGAAAAATTTAAGGGGGTCTGAATACTTTCCATCCCCACTGCCCTTTTTTGAATATTGATACCACGCTAGCTTTTTACCAATCAGCTGTTACCATTGCAGTCAGTAAGATGTCCTTAATAATTAGGAGTAATGTTTTGCTATAACAAGGCTCTCTGAAGACTCTTGGGTGTACGCCATCTGGTCCCGGTGATATATTTACATTAAAGTGATTGTAAAGGCTCATGTTTTAATTCAAAAATAACAAACATGGTATACATACCCACTCTGTCTGTCCGAAGGTTTTGAACAGAGCAGCCCTGATCCTCTTCTTCTGGGGTCCCCTGCCAGTGCTCCTGGCTCCTCTGCCTCCCTGAGTGCATCCATAGCAGGTCACAGGCTATATATGGGGGGGAGGGGCACGTGGGTGGTAAGCAATTGGGCACCATGGTTAATATGGTGTCAGGGTGATTGAAGCACATTATTTCTATTGTTACATTGTGATATATAATGAAGTACTTCAACTCACCATAATGCAGAATCAGTGGGAGCCCATGGCGTTTCACTTGCCACATCTCCTTTCACCAGATGCAGCTTGACACTTGCCACCGTCGCCTGGCACCAGATGTGGATTGTCACTTACCACCATCACCTGCCACCAGATGTGGATGATTGCTTGCCATGTCATCATTTGCAGATTGTCACTTGCCACCAGATGTGGATGATCGCTTGCCACGTCACCTGCCACTATTTGTGGATTTTCACTTACCACTGTCGCCTGGCACCAGATGTGGATTGTCACTTGCCACTGTCACCTGCCACCATTTGCAGATTGCCATTGTCACCTGCCACCAGATGTGGATGATCGCTTACCACGTCACCTGCCACTATTTGCGGATTGTCTCTTGCCATGCCAGCGCCACCAAATGTGCATTTTCGCTGCATTGGTGGCAGGCTGGCAGCACTGGTCCATTTAGCAGAGGCAGGTGCAGCTGTCGACTCTGAATGAGGGCAGGAGAGTGGTGACGCAGGTCGGGAAAGATGATGACATCTCTCTGCTCCCCCCAACATTGAAGAGGCTTGCGTTGTGAGGGCGGAAGAGCAGTGATGCTGGGCGGGCAGAGAGAGATGATGTCATCTCTGCCCATCCACCTGCTCGATTCTTCTCCCTTCCACTTGCCTGGCTCTCTCATGCAGCCCACCCTCAGCCTGGCTGTAGAGAGGTCTGCTGGTTAGGCCTCAATAGCCACCCCCTAGCGATACCACTGTCTATAGGTAAGCCTAGAATAAGGCTTACCTATAGGTACTTTGTATATATACCCTAAATGTGCACCATTTAGGAGATATTTACTGTGCCGATGATGTTATCAGTGCATGCGCTGTGAAGAAACAGCCCTCCATGCGTTTCTTCACAAGTGAGTGCCATGATTGGCAGCTCCCACGCAGGAGTGAGTTGAGTTGCATCATGATATTGCGAGGTCCTTTACCCGGCAAGGTCCCAACATGCTTACAAACACATACACAAATATACAAACAAGGGCCAATTTATAGACAGGATCTGATTAACCTACCAGCATGTCTTTGGAGTGTGGGAGGAAACCAGAGTACCCGGAAGAAACTCACGCAGGCACAGGGAGAACATGCAAACTCCAGGCAGATGGCATCGTGGTCGGGATTTGAACCAGAAACCCTATTGCTACTAGGTGAGAATGCTAACCACTACACCACTGTGCTGCTAGTGGCAATACATACCGGCACATTATGCTTTTACTTTGCAGGGGCAAAAGAAGGAAGTAAAACCCATCAGGTTTAACTTCCTCTTTAAGTTTTTTAAGTCTTTTTTTGAACACTGGCTTCTTTTACATACAATAGTACATTCCATGTTGCGTTACTAACAATGTCTTGTTTATTATACCCCATCCATTTCCTTTGTAAAAACAGAGAAGAAAAATATATTTAGTAGTTACCTTCTCCTTGTAATTTGTAACCAACTTCCCCTGATTATCTTTGGGCCAATATGTTTTGACCTTGCCTTTTCACTATTTGAAGCTGGGGAGGTAGCAGCTCTACAATATTTGTACAATCAACTTTAAATTTACCAAAGCCATGTATTTTGAGAACTTTCCTAAACTATCCAATCAATATGTATTCAATCAGGCAGGCCCTTGCATATTTGTTGGTAGATCTAAGGAAAATTTTACAATCATTTGTAACATTGCCTGTTGATTAATTGGTCCTAATCTGCCTTGATTCCTTTAGATGGATTAGTTAGTCCAGCACTACCCTCCTTCTTTTTTCCGGTATAGGTAGTATAGTCATACCTAGGAGTTACGATTACCCATAATTGACTACTGCCACCTATACATTCTGCCTTTGCTGTCTCGATTTAAGGACAATGCTAAGCTCTGGAACAAATTAAGAATATCTTTGATTGGTAGAACCAGCCTGGTCAAAATGATTTTTATGCCCCAGTTATTATATTTTTTACATAATACATCTGTCAATAATCCAATTAAGGTATTGGTTGGTAAGGTATTACCGCATTGTGAACTCGATTTTTCAGGCATTATTCTGGAAAAACAGCTCTCCCAGGATTAAGCTAGAATGTCTACAACGTCCAAAAGATAGGTGAGTTGTAACACTACCGAACCCTTGGTTATACTATCTGGTAGCATCACATAGTATGTGGTCTAGTTAAGGATGCCCCAGAATAGAGTAGCCCCGCTACACTTCAGTATAAGCTGTAGCCTGCTCTATGTATTGTTCTGCACCATACTAAGTCCCAAGCGTTGTTGGAGGTTCTACAATCACACTGCTTGTGCAAATCTAATAAAATCTTTCCCACGTATAGGCTAATGCATAACATGCTTAAAATATTTATCAAGTATAGCTCCATCTGGAGGAATGATTTCTATTGTAACTTGTGTGGTGAGCCTAAAAGAAATTGTGCCATCATATTTGTGGACAATATTTTTGCCTCTACTGAAAGAATTGAAATTCTAAGAAACATTGCATTTGTAGCAAAGTCAACATTTCCACTTAACCTGAGTTTTACACAATTTTCTCCTATTTCTCTATTAGTATTCTCACTTTTGTTAGTTGTGCAGTTTCTGTCACATGATACTGTGCTGTTTAGGTTACTTGTTCCTCTCTGCATGAGAGACAGCACAGAATCTGCAGTGGATAAAACAAGGAAGACCACACGTCGTGGAAAACAGAAAAGAACATTAAAGGGAGTTTGACACAAGAGAACCATGGATGCTGTCACAATTGACCTTTTCTGAAGATACTAGTTACCCAGTTGTCATGCTAACCCCCTTGCTTCAATATGTCTAATTGATAACCCAGAACAAAAGTGGTCAGTGGTTATAACAACCAGGAATCCAACATTCAGAAGAAAAGTAGCAATGGCAGCCCTATATTTCTCCTATGACAAGCTTACTTTAACAGCAATAAGGTGATGTTTAACTTTGAGTTGGCCTTGTACATTATAATGTATATGGCCAGATGAAAACTGGAAGTACCAGTCATTTTAGCAGGTCCTCCTTTATGGATGAGTAGTTTGGGGTGCAATCATCTGGGCATATTTTGATGATGGGAAAAAATTGTCTTATGTTGCTAAGATTTCATGTTAATTGCTTGGGTCCCTGTTGATCAACCAAATATTAAAGTGACACTAAACAAAATCCTTATCCAAAAATAAGGCAGACACATCCACTGCTTAATGGTCATGTAATCTATTTTTCATACAAAAATTAGTGCAGCGCTAAATGCTGTGACTAGATATGTATAAACATCTAGACCTCGCCTAGCCCACTGAGCCCACTGTGTCACATGAATTATACTAAAACACAACGCAAGGACTAGTGGAACATATCACTGATGACAAGTGAAAAGAAAAAAATGAACACATTATAACATGTGAACGCACATATGAACGCACTGTAAAATATGAACAATGTGTTCAAATATAAAAAACAAAACAAATAATAAACACAGGTTGGAATGGGTGAATACTATTATAAAAAATATATATGACAAATAATAAACATGAGTATCCGAACAAAAGCAAGTGCAATGAAGAGGAGTAACTTCCAGATGAAACTTGGACATAAATCCAGATGAATCGATTGAATGCCAAAATACACTTGAAAGGTGATCAAAATGAAAGGTTGGGTACTCTTACCGCATGTGATGGACAAACATACCTCCAGACTCCAGACTATGCGTCAGAGTGGCAATGGGACCAACTCCCAGATGGATCCAGAAGGAGGTAACGTAGGGGGAACAGGGGAATTCCCCCTGATCCGAACGTGGAATAAAATAGAAAAATAGGCTCCATATGGTTCAGGTCAACCAAAAACGGTTTGATATATAAAAATCTTGCAATACAATGCAGAATAAAAACGTGATCACTGGATAAGAATAAAAGCAATGTGGGAATCGAAAGAATGCTGGCCCGACGCGTTTCAACTCTATGGATCTTCAACTGGGGTATAGCTTTGAAAGACCCATAGAGTCGAAACACGTCGGGCCAGCATTATTTTGCTTCCCACATCGCTTTTATTCTTATCCAGTGATCACTTTTTTATTCTGCATTAAATTGCAAGATTTTTTATATATTAAACCATTTTTGTTGACCTGCACCATATGGAGCCTATTTTTCTTTCTTTTTCTATCTTATTCCACGTTCGGATCACGGTGAATTCCCCTGTCCCCCCTACGTTACCTCCCTCTGGATCCATCTGGGAGTTGGTCCCATTGCCACTCTGACGCATAGTCTGGAGACGCACAGTTGGAGTCACAAGACCACCACATCTAGTGTGAACATCAGGCTGCCAGTTCTGATGCACGATACAGAGTCACAGGATAACTACATCTAGTGTGAACACCGGGAACTGAGGTGTTGTGAGCTCGTTTGCCCCACTGTCATATGGTATGTGTGTCCATCACATCCGGTAAGAGTACCCAACCTTTCATTTTGAACACCTTTCAAGCATATTTTGGCATTCGATCGATTCATCTGGATTTATGTCCAAGTTTCATCTGGAAATTACTCCTCTTCATTGCACTTGCTTTTCTTCAGACGCTCATGTTTATTATTTGTCATATATATTTTTTATAATAGTATTCACCCATTCCAACCTGTGTTTATTATTTGTTTTGTTTTTTATATTTGAACACATTGTTCATATGTTACAGTGCCTTCATATGTGTGTTCACATGTTATAGTGTGTTAATTTTTTTCTTTTCACTTGTCATCAGTGATATGTTCCACTAGTCCTTGCGTTTTGTTCTAGTATAATTCATGTGACACAGTGGGCTCACTTTTTTCTTCTTTCCACATATCACCACGTGTAGGTGAGTTCTAGATGTTTATACATATCTAGTCCCAGCATTTAGCGCTGCACTAATTTTTGTATCTATTTCAGTGCCCATATATGATGCAAATCAGTGCCCATCAGTAATGCCTGCCAGTGCCTGCTTATCAGTGATGCCCATCAATGTCACCCATCAGTGTCCATCAGTGCCACCCATCAATGTCAACTATCAGTGCCCATCAGTGCCACCTATCAGTGCCCATCAGTGCCACCCATAAGTACCCATCAGTACCACCTTTCAGTGACCATTAGTGTCACCTATCAGTGCCCAACAATGCCACCTATGAGTGCCCATGAGTGCCGCCTATGAGCATCATATATGGCATCATATATGGGCGCTGATTGGCATCATTTATGGGCACTGATTGGCATCCCTGGTGGTCATGAGTGGCATACCTAGTGGTCATCATGACATCCTTAAGCAAATCAGTTCCCCCTATCAGTGCACTGATGGGCACTGATAGGCGGCACTGGTGGGCACTGATAGATGGCACTGATGGACACTGATAGATGGCACTGATGGAAATCACTTAAAACAGGCACTGGCAGGCATTACTGATGGGCGCTGATTGGCATCATTTATGGGAGCTGATTGGCATCCCTGGTGGTCATGGGTGGCATACCTGGTGGTCATCAGTGGTGGGCATCCCTGGTGGTCCTGGTGGTATCCCTGGTGGTCCTGGGTGGGCATTCTCGGGGGGCTGCGCTGATAATCAATCAGCGCAGACCCCCCTGTCAGGAGAGCCATGTATCGACTTTCCTCTACTCGC
The DNA here is from genome assembly GCF_042186555.1 of Aquarana catesbeiana. Lineage (NCBI taxonomy): Eukaryota > Metazoa > Chordata > Amphibia > Anura > Ranidae > Aquarana > Aquarana catesbeiana. Next base: position 231,792,216 of record NC_133324.1, read on the forward strand.
ATCTGTCAGACGCGAGTGAGGAAAAGTCGATACATGGCTCTTCCTGTTTACACCGTGATCGGCTTTGATTGGGCACAGCTGATCATGTGGTAAAGAGTCTCCTCCAGAGACTCTTTACTGAGATCGGTATTGCGGTGTGTCAGATTGACACGCCGCACAACCTAGCTTTATGGGAGCTGATTGGCATCCCTGGTGGTCATGGGTGGCATACCTGGTGGTCATCAGTGGTGGGCATCCCTGGTGGTCCTGGTGGCATCCCTGGTGGTCCTGGGTGGGCATTCTCGGGGGGCTGCGCTGATAATCAATCAGCGCAGACCCCCCTGTCAGGAGAGCCATGTATCAACTTTCCTCTACTCGCGTCTGTCAGACGCGAGTGAGGAAAAGTCGATACATGGCTCTTTCTGTTTACACCGTGATCAGCTTTGATTGGGCACAGCTGATCATGTGGTAAAGAGTCTCCTCCAGAGACTCTTTACTGAGATCAGTATTGCGGTGTGTCAGATTGACACGCCGCACCACCTAGCTCTGCACGCCCCCGCGGGGCGCACGCCGGCTGTTATCCTGAAAGACGTCATATGATATGTCAGGATAATGGAACCACCGCCCAGCCATCATTTTGCTATAGGCCAGGCGGAAAGTGGTTACAGGTCCAGTGTACTTTGTGGAGAGTATGAACAAGAGGCTTCCAACTAGCAGCAGACCATGCTCCTTGCAGAAGCCTGTCTCTAGAAGGATTGTGATTTTTTTTTTTTTTTTTTTTTTTTTATCATTTGAGCTAATTCTGTAATTATTGGGGCACTACCATTCCCAACCTCTTGGCTTGCAATCATTGGATTTGATATTTTGGGTCACTGAGCCAGAAAAAACATACAACCAATAAAGTCAGAACTAGCAATCTGTATACTAGCTTTGGGTCAGTAGTGAAGTGAAAGGGTCAGCATGATAGCCAGGCAACTAAAATTTTCAGAAAGAAATGTGCAATATACCCCTCTCTTCCCATCTCCATGACCACTAGCAGCTACAGTATGACTGGTGAAGATGAAGAATAGTTAACATGTAAAATCCTTCCATGTAAGCTATTAAACAAGATTCCTGATTGCTTACAATGGGCAACAACTCCAAAAGTATACAACCAGATGTGTGTTGTGATACCCAAAAATAAAGTGCTAATGCACAAATACATCAAATATTATCCAATCAAAAGATGATATGCTTCAGTCCTTAAAAAAAGATAAATCCATCATTAATATGTGCAAATAAATAAATATATAAATCTCCAGAGAAAGTCCACCATAGGGAAAAAAATGCTAAGTGCATACAGTCCGTCAGAAAACAAATGTCGCCAGAATACAGTGATCCAGTGTGAATATACAGCACTCCACATCCGAATGCACACCCCACTCACAAGCCGCTTACCAGCAGGTACAGTGGGGACGGAAAGTATTCAGACCCCCTTAAATTTTTCACTGATTGTTATATTGCAGCCATTGGCTAAAATCATTTCAGTTCATTTTTTTCCTCATTAATGTACACACAGCACCCCATATTGACAGAAAAACACAGAATTGTTGACATTTTTGCAGATTTATTAAAAAAGAAAAACTGAAATATCACATGGTCCTAAGTATTCAGACCCTTTGCTGTGACACTCATATATTTAAATTCAATACTTTTTATTCATCTTCATACAAAATACATTACATCTCATATTAAACAATGTACATAAAACCTCATAGTAACACAATCATCTACTTCACTACAAGATGTACATGTCCACCCTACCGGGTATATTCTGCTAACTTTCTTCCCTTTTATACCCCCTTTTACACAGAACTATAAGCCTGGTGGTCAGCCCACTCTATATCTTAGTTACCTGCACGCACATCTCTACTTTAAACTTGGATCTTATACTTTTCCCTATCCTCTTTTTTCCCTTATACTCTATCTAAGATGTTCTACCTTCTCAATCCATGGAGTCCAGATTTTTTTAAATTCCTTTATATTCCCTCCTCTAGCATAAACTGTCTTTTCCTTCCCTATTGTTTCTGAGACCGTTCTAACCCAATCCTCTACTGAAGGGGGTTTCTCTGCTTGCCATCTCCTAGCTATTTCCTTTCTTGCCTGATAAAGGCATCTCCGCACCGCTTTACTCTTAGCCTCTCCATTACCCAAATTTCCCACTGCCCCCAAAACACATAATTTCGGGTCTATATTTAGCTTTAGATCGAAAACCTTATTTATATTCTCCACTACTTCCGTCCAATAGCGAAATAGCTTGGGGCATTTCCATATCATATGTAACATATCTCCTGTATTATGACATCTGGGACAATCAGCGTTTACCCTTCTCCCATACTTGAACAGTTTTTTAGGGGTATAATATGCCCTATGCAGGAGCAGTAGATGTGAGAATTTCTGGGCCGGTGAGACCGACACCTGCTGACCCCCCTCCAGAATCTCTTTCCATTGAGTATCCGGTATTGTCCCCAGGTCCCTTTCCCATTCCCTTCTACACTTAAGTTTATCTGGACCTTCCCTACTGTTTTTACAAATGTATTGGTAGAATTCTGTTATTAGGCCCCTTGCTCCCTCATTACTCTCTATCTTTTGGGAAATGGGAGATCGGCACCAGTTCGGGCCCTGTTCTCCAAATTGGGCCTGCAGTGCGTGCTTGATCTGTACATAGTTAAAGTATGACTGATTCGGAATACCAAATTCCTCCTTTAAAGCAACAAAGGTCTTTAACATATTACCGTTAAATAGTTGCTCTAATTTTACTATCCCCTTTAATTCCCAAGTCTTAATTTTACCTATCTGTAATAGTTCCTGATAGTTCTTATTATTCCATAAAGGGCTATACCTCTCTTCCCCCTCCATCCCCTTCATGCCCTTAATAAAGTTCCACACTTTTAACATTAGTTTAACCGTAGGGGTCCTATAGATAAATGAGTTTGCCTCTAATACCTCCAAAATCCGCCTATGAGGTGCTCCAACAATCATTATTTCTGTGTTATTATTACCCCCATAACTACTACCTGATCTCAGATGTTGTAATTGGGCTGCCAGGAAATAGTTTTGAGGATGCGGAACCGCCATACCCCCCTCACATGTCGCTAACTGTAGTATCTGTAGGCTTACCCTGGAGTGCCCTCCCTTCCATATCAACCCTCTAAACAGCATATCTATTTTTTTAAACCACTTTCCAGAGATCCATACTGGTGAATTTTGCAAAATATACAATAGCTGAGGCAACCATAGCATTTTTAACAGGTTGCACCTACCAGCTACCGACAGTGGAAGTCTCCTCCATATATCAGTCTTTTTCCTAAATTTCTCCAACAGTGGGACCAAGTTATTGTTTAGGAAGTTACCCAATTCTTTAGTTATGTGAATGCCTAGATATTTTGTCTTTTCCACAATCTTTAGTGCGGCTTCCTCCAAAAGGGTACCTTGCTTAATCGGGTCTATTGGCAATATCACCGACTTCTCCCAGTTTATAGAAAGGCCCGAGATCCCCCCCAAACTCTGCAAAGATTCCCATCACCTGACCAAGTGATCCTTCTGTATCTCCTAAAAAGATAAGTACATCATCCGCATATAATGCGATCCTCTCCTCCCCAGAACTTCTCCGGAAACCTTCCATAGTCCTATTTTGCCTTATAGCGGCAGCCACTGGTTCCATTGCTAAAGCAAAGATCAGAGGCAACAAGGGGCACCCCTGTCTGGTGCCTCTCTCCAAGCAAAACTCGTTTGAGAGTACATTATTACTTCTGACCCTTGCTTTAGGTTTATTGTATAGAATTTTTACCCACTTACTAAATGCGGGACCAAACCCATATACCTGCAATATATGCCATATAAATCCCCATTCCAGGCTGTCAAATGCCTTTACTACATCTAGCATCAGGACAGCTCTGGTGCCCGAGTTTTCTATTGGGGTTTGTACATTCAAAAAGAACCGCCTTATATTTTCACTTGTTGATCTCTGGGGGATAAACCCAGTTTGATCCGGGTGGATCAACCTATGTATTATCCTTTGAAGTCTACTAGCCAGAATCTTTGCCAAGATTTTTGCATCCGAGCATAATAAAGAGATCGGTCTATACGAAGCAGGTTCCAAGGGGTCCTTCCCTTCTTTAGGTAATATTATTATTATAGCCTCAGTCATTGACTCAGGTAGTTTCCCCTCCTGATACGCCCATTCAAATACCCTTAAAAGTTCCGGTAACAATATCTCCCCATACTTCTTATAGATCTCCGCTGGGAGGCCATCCGGCCCAGGGGATTTCTTATTGGCCAGTGCCTTTACTGCAATACCAATCTCTTCTAATGTAATCGGGGCCTCCAATGCCTCAATCTCCAACCCTGAGAGGGAGGGCAACTTTATTTTCCTAAAAAAGCCATCCATATCCGCCCCCTCCGCTGAGCCCCGGGTACTATATAATTCCTCATAATATATTTTAAATGTTTCATTAATTTTATCTGGATGAGATGTAATCGCACCATCTTTGGTTCTAATAGCAGGGATCGTCGGGGGGGGAGAATCTGATTTAACAATATGGGCCAGTATCTTCCCCACTTTCTCCCCTTCTCCATATAACACTTGATTTTGAAATAGCCTCTTGTTTTCGGATTTCCTAGTCATTACCTCTTTATATTTTAACTGTTTCTCCTCCCATCTCTGATGTCTGTCCGGGGTTGGTTCTCTCACAAGTTCCCTCTCTGCCGCTCAAAGCTCCTCCCTGGCCTTCTCTTCCCCTGCCATTGAGGCTTTTTTTGACCTGGATACTTGCTGGATCAACAGACCCCGCAAGTATGCCTTCAGGGCATCCCACATTACCCCTCTTACTGTGGTCTCCTCATTTACACTTATAAACTCCTTCAGCCTAGTTATAATTTTATTTGGATCCGCAAATATCTCAAGCCAGATTGGATTTAGTTTCCACATACCACGTTGTCTATTTAATCCAGTAACCATCCTGGCGGTCACTAATGAGTGGTCTGATACCCCCCTAGGTTGATACGTAATGTCTCTGACTATATGTGCGGCCATATCTTTACCTAATACAAAATCAATTCTTGAGAGAGAGGAGTACGTACCTGAATAACATGAGAACTGTTGCACCCCTGGATTGCACATTCTCCAGAGGTCCAACAACCCTGCCTCTTTAAGAAACTGGCCCATTCGGATCCCGTATAAGCCCTGCCCCTTTTTTCCTGGGGGAAATCTATCTATTTCTTTATTTATTGAGACATTAAAATCCCCTACAGCAATAACAGGTATATTCGGTTTGTCCACCATGAACTCCAACAAAGAAGAAAACGTCTAGTTTAAAAGGTGGAGGATTATAAATATTCGCTAATACGCATTCCTGATTCCCTATTATACAGTGCAGGAAAACATACCTCCCCTCCACATCTATATTGCACTGCCTGCAGGAGAACACAACCTCTTTCCCAATTAACACCGCCACCCCCCTTGAATAAGAGGTGTGTACCGCATGAAACTGGTGCCAATATTTTCTATTTCTTATGTGAGTTTTCGTATCCCGTGTCAAATGCGTCTCCTGCAGACAAGCAATATCCACTTTAAAAGTATCTAATATATCAAATACCAATGCTCTTTTAGAGGGAGTGCCCATCACCCTGACATTCCATGAGCCTATCTTTAGTCCCATTTACTAATCTGAAGTAAAGTTAACACCACAACAGAGAAAGAAGGACAGATATCGTCTAAGGGTACCCCTCTCTGGATCTCCATTGGTCCTATTATTCTTTTGAAGCTTCCTATTATTTACATATTTTAATACAATCCTGCTCCATTTCTTCCCATACCACATTTACCCAGGTGTTGGAGTTTATATCGTGTTTACAAAATAATAACTCTGTGTTTTCCCATAACACCCAAAACCTACTTTTCATATTGTGTAACATCCAGTGCAAAACCTGCATATCATTTGTCTCACTACAAACCTTCAAGTTATCCCTATATTTATCCCTATTTTTATCTGTGTCATCTGTGTTTTTCTATATTTCAATGTGTCATAAGTTCTTTTTACATTTAACGTGCGGCTTACTACCTTATATTGTGTTTTACTATATCCATACTTATTCCCCCCACCCCCCCTCACCCCCCCCCCCTAATTTCCCCACTCCCCTTTCCCCCCATCCTTCCCATACCACTCTAGGTTACCCCTAGGGGCTTTTTTAATGGCCAGCCCATATCCACCTACCTTACCATACCACAACCCACCCCCACCCTTACCACCCCACCCCTCCCCCCACCTCCCTCCCACCCCCCCTATACACAAAAAAAAAAAAATTAACACCATTCCCCATCTCATATCCATTTACAACACTCACTACAATCCTACTCCTTTAAGTGAACAAATATATTATTAAAACAAAATTAGCCTTAAGCCCTGTTTGTGTCTACTAATTCTCCCATAATTCCTCCACTATTTCCTGGGTAACAGATCCTTCTTATCCTCTAACCAAGCTAGCGCATTGTCAGGGGTCTCAAAAATCTGACTTCCCCCCAGTGCGGTTATCCGTAACTTAGCTGGGTAGAGGAGGGCATATGTAACATTGAATTTCTGGAGGCTACGTTTAACCCCCAGGAACCCAGCTCTACGCCTCTGTAGGTCCGGGGAGAAATCTGAAAATATTGATATCCTGGCATCTTTATATAGGACCTTCCCCAATTCTCGGGCTTTACATAGGAGAGTTACTTTGTCCTTGTAATTTAGGAACTTCACTATGAATGGTCTTGGAGGGTTTCCAGGAGGGGGGGGTCTAAAGGGGACTCTATGTGCTCTTTCTATTGAAAATTGTTGGGAGAATATCTCACCCCAAAACACCCCCAAGAACCAGTTCTCCAGGAAAACAATTGGATCTGGACCTTCACACCCCTCAGGGACCCCCACCACCCTCACGTTGTCCCTGCGAAGTCTATTTTCCATCTCATCAAACTTCCCCACCAACTTGTCGCACTTTTCTCTCCAGCTCTTCACTTCTTGTTTCAGAGGGAATAGCTCGTCCTCTATCAGGCTTATTCTATTTTCTGCTTCCGTCACCCTTTCTGCGGTTTTCTTAAGATCGTTTCGCACTAAAGACAGCTCCTCTTTGATATCCTTCATTTGAACTCCAAGCTCCCCCAGCGACTGCTTACATACATTTATTGCCAGAAGAATGTCCTTTAGGGAGGGCTCACCTTCTGCCTTACATTCTGAGGAGGCTGAGGCCTCCATTTCTTTACTAGAGACACATGCGCTTTTTGTAGAGGGAGTTTTTGTACTAGCTATAGCAGTGTGCAGGCTCGACTGTCCCTGACTCCTCCTGTCCACTGCCGCCTTGTTCTGTGCTAGATGCCCCCCTTTGTTTGGGGTATGCTCCGCTGCGAGAACCATTTTCTCTAATTTGGCGGAAGCTGCAACCGCCGCTGCCGTTGCCCCTACCACAATAGGGTGGAGGCTTTTTTCCTTCTCTTTAGCTGACCGTAGAGACTGGGTACCCATATTGTCCTGGTTGGGGTGCTCTTCTCCCTTCCTTCTTCCTGACATATTGGTTCTCACCTTGTAAGTTTATACTTATTTCCACCTGCACAACCCATATCACAGTGTCACAATATAGCAGTATAGCAATATACTTTATTTCTTTACTCAAAGGAAGGCTTATCCACACAGTAACTGATCCAGTAACTCAGCCCTTATTTCAATATTTCAATACACGGCAGTCCTTGCTATACATTCATAATGAAAATACAGGTGGCACCAGACTCTGTCACAGAGGGTTAACAGAGGGTTAAGAGAGTTAATACAATACCTCCCTTCACACAGCAGAGGATACTTCCAGCCCGGTTTATGGGGATGCACAGGACCGAAGGATTGCTTTTATGATCTTCACAGCTGTTCACCCCACCGCTATTTTCAGCTGCCAGACTGTCTCTAATTACACCGCTCCAGCAGCAACACCAAATTCCTGCTCAATCTTTTCACAGCACGGCTAGCACGTTAGCTGCTGTGCACACTGAAAGTCCCGCCTCTACCAAATACTGGCAGACTCTGACCTTCTGCGTTCTCCTCCTCCAATCACTCACACCCGCAGCCGAGCCACGCTCCCCCTCGTCTGGCTTCCGTCATACACGGAGTATCCACTCCTCCCCTGCTTCTGATCCCACACACGCCCCCAGACAGGGACGCACAGCACCGGCCGCTAGCGCACAGGGGATATCAGTCTCATAAGCGACACAGCAGGGGGGGCGTAGACAAGCACCAGCACATCTCCACAGCTTACTAGGCTAACCACAGGGCCATATCCAGGAGCAGGATGGACGCACACTCTCACTCCTCAGCTCTCACTTCCATCTGCTTCCGGCCACGCCCCCCGGTTGACACTCATATATTTAATTCAGGTGCTGTCCATTTCTTCTGATCATCCTTGAGATGGTTCTACACCTTCATTTGAGTCCAGCTGTGTTTGATTATACTGATTGGACTTGATTAGGAAAGTCACACACCTGTCTATATAAGACCTTACAGCTCACAGTGCATGTCAGAGCAAATGAGAATCATGAGGTCAAAGGAACTGCCTGAAGAGCTCAGAGACAGAATTGTGGCAAGGAACAGATCTGGCCAAGGTTACAAAAAAATTACTGCTGCACTTAAGGTTCCTAAGAGCACAGTGGCCTCCATAATCCTTAAATGGAAGATGTTTGGGACGACCAGAACCTTTCCTAAAGCTGGCCTTCCGGCCAAACTGAGCTATCAGGGGAGAAGAGCCTTGGTGAGAGAGGTAAAGAAGTACCCAAAGATCACTGTGGCTGAGCTCCAGAGATGCAGTCGGGAGATGGGAGAAAGTTGTAGAAAGTCAACCATCACTGCAGCCCTCCACCAGGGGCTTTATGGGAGAGCAAGATAGAACTTTTTGGCCTTAATTCTAAGCGGTATGTGTGGAGAAAGCCAGGCACTGCTCATCACCTGTCCAATACAGTCCCAACAGTGAAGCATGGTGGTGGCAGCATCATGCTGTGGGGGTGTTTTTCAGCTGCAGGGACAGGACGACTGGTTGCAATCGAGGGAAAGATGAATGCGGCCAAGTACAGGGATATCCTGGACGATATCCAGAGTGCTCAGGACCTCAGACTGGGCCGAAGGTTTACCTTCCAACAAGACAATGACCCTAAGCACACAGCTAAAATAACGAAGGAGTGGCTTCACAACAACTCCGTGACTGTTCTTGAATGGCCCAGCCAGAGCCCTGACTTAAACCCAATTGAGCATCTCTGGAAAGACCTAAAAATGGCTGTCCACCAACGTTTACCATCCAACCTGACAGAACTGGAGAGGATCTGCAAGGAGGAATGGCAGAGGATCCCCAAATCCAGGTGTGAAAAACTTGTTGCATCTTTCACAAAAAGTCTGAATACTTAGGACCATGTGATATTTCGGTTTTTATTTTTTAATAAATCTGCAAAAATGTCAACAATTCTGTGTTTTTCTGTCAATATGGGGTGCTGTGTGTACATTAATGAGGAAAAAAAATGAACTTGAATGATTTTAGCAAATGGCTGCAATATAACAAAGAGTAAAAAATTTAAGGGGGTCTGAATACTTTCCGTCCCCACTGTAAGAACTCAAAGATGGAGGTCTGGCTGCATTTTTGGATATATCCCATTGGGGTGGATTGATGGAATAGTCCAAGATTCAAAAGAGAGGTTTCCAGACAGCCAGGGCAGTCCACACATATAACTCAGTAAAAGATAAAGGCAAAGAAGAAACATATAGGGGGTTATTTACGAAAGGCAAATCCACTTTCACTATCCAACTACAAGTGCAAAGTACACTTGAAATTGCACTGAAAGTGTTCTTGGAAGTGCAGTCGCTGTAAATCTGAGGGAAAGATCTGAAATGAGGGGAAGCTCTGCTGATTTTATCATCCAATCATGTGCAAGCTAAAATGCTGTTTTTTATTTTCCTTGCATGTCCCCCTCAGATCTACAGTGACTGCACTTCCAAGTGCACTTTCAGTGCAATTTCAAGTGCACTTTGCACTTGTAGTTTGCACTTGTAGTGCAAAGTGGATTTGCCTTTCGTAAATAACCCCCATAGTGTAGTAGTTTAAAAATTCCAACATTTAATACGGTTAAAACTACCTACAAAATACAGATATGAAATTTGCAGCAGGCATAATGACATCACCGCTGCAGATCCACTCCCAATGTATGTTAGTTTTCCTTTTTTTTTGTTTGTTTCAATGAATCAGGCCCTACACTTTTAACTGCAAAATGATTGTTGTTATTGTAAGTACACTGAAATGTTGTTATGTGCTACATTTATATATATATTCCTGGCAAAGTCTTTTTTAATATTATTTCCTGGCAGTAACAAGTAGCTGTAAATACTCTAATATTGACAATGACAGTATTGTTAATATTACAGGAAACTTGCAGTGATGAGAATGCATGAAAAAACAACCATGAAATTGAATTTGTAAAGCATTTCAAACTTTTAGACAATTTGAAAAAGTAAACTATTTTTCAATAAATAAAGCAAGTTTCACAAGAGAAGTTTCTGACTGATTTTTCTTAGCAAGCTGTATGTACTGTCTGCGTAGATTGATATGTGACTTTATGTTTGTTCATGCTGTTTTGCTATTTCGTTGTTTTCCCTCCAGTTGTATATAGTCAGCAGTGAACTGTAGAAGGGCTAGAGAAAAGAAAAGGGAATTTGTGGTGGAAAGGTTGTCAATAAGAAATATAGAAACCACACAGAGATTAAATTTAATGCACCCACTCTTTGTAGAGAACTTTTTATTTTTAACTTTTCTTTTCATTTTGTGGTACGTAGGCCACTTTACCAAAACATTTGAGTGATACATGACAAAACAAATTCCAAAAAAAAAAAAACACTTTAAAGAGGACATGTACAGTGCAAGACAAGCAAAAGACTTATCACCAGAATTACTTGTAGGCTCTCTTCAGTTAACCTTTCCTCATTTCTAACTTTCCATGTCACCTTCTGCACTGTGTCTGTGTGTGGAGATGGCCATCTTGTTATGCACAGGCATTTAGCCACAATGTGAATCTCAGCAGGAGGACTCTACTGATTTCTGTTGCTGGGTTTGACAGCTGTGTGCGGATAACAGTGGCCACCAGGTCTGTACACTGCAATGGCAGGCTGTCCAGCTGCGAATTTGGTAATTGGCTGTGCGAACAGGAATAGCTTCAGTGACAGACCGCCTATCATTGGAGTGTATGGACACAGTAGTTGAAGCTCACAACTCATAGCTGCTGTCGAACCCAGCAGCAGAAATCAGTACATTCCTGCTGCTGTCATATACACTGTGGCTAAACACCCATGTGACTGTAGCCTTAGAAGACCAGGGCTTTGCTTCCTCATGTCAAAGCTGCCTGTCTAAGCTGGAGAGGCTCAAAAAGCGCAGAATGAAGCAGAAGTAGGGAAATCCTTTAATTTCAGGCCTTCAGGCATAGCTTCCTCTCCAGGAAGAACAGTGAGCAGCACATTAACAACATTACCTAATGTAACTGCAAATATTTTAAGTCAGAGGCAGCAGTGCTTTAGATCTCACATGGCAAATATACAGCTATGAGGTTCAAGTCACAAGCAGGGGCGGACTGACAACTCATGGGGCCCCCGGGCAATAGGAGATTATGGGGCCCCCAGGCACTAGGAGAAGATTATGGGGCCCCCGGGAAATAGGAGATTATGGGGCCCCCAGGCAATAGGAGATCATGGGGCCCCCAGGCAATAGATTATGGGGCCACACAGTATACACAAACACACACATACAGTATACACACACAGACACACAATGTACACACACTATACACACACAGAATACACATACACACACTGAAAAGGTACTAGAGAGGCAGAGCAGCTATAATCTTGGGAGTTTAAAAAAACACAGATTTTTACATACTGTCCCTGGTTTTATTGAGGCTGGCAACCCTGATGGGGCCCCTTAGTGGCATGGGGCCCTCGGGCAGTGCCCGAGTGCCCGAATGGTCAGTCCGCCCCCCGGGCACAAGAAGTCCTAGTGCACAGCTGTTTTTCATTATAGATTGAAGAGAAATGTAAAACCTTCAGGGTACTCCATAGGCTTAAGTAACCTTTTTAGTTTTTCTTTTAACAAACCCTTACTTTTTAAATTCAAGTCTACTTTAAAAGATGACTTTTGACCAAACTTGGAAGAGATTAGCCATACACTCACTGTGTAATGTCATATCTGAAGAATACAGTTGTCAACTCCATAAGTCTGTAGTAACTGAAGGATCACCCCATATTCCCATTCTTTAACTTTATTTCACATGGTTGATGATTAAAATAGGCACATCTCAGTATGCAGGCATCTGGGGTAAAGCTGCTGTATCTATGACTATTTTAATGGTTAGGTTGTAACTAATGAGTCAAAAGCACATAAATACATGTAATACATATAAATCTATATACTTATATTTATGCATTACATGTATTTATGTGCTTTTTACTCATTGGTTTTTCTCTGTTCTACAAATTGTAGATATCATAGTAAATTCCACCACTTTCCCCTGATGAAGAGGATAAACGCATGACCTTGAAACGCGTTGGGTACTACCTTGTTCATTACAACAAGAGTGGTTTCAAATAGTGGTTGTGATTTCATCCCTACTATGTTACTCATCATTTATGTATTGTCCTGATGTATTTTGTCTGACACAGTCAATTCTGTGTCCTATTTTACCTTTTGTATGATTAAAATCAAATTTTTTATATAATTATCTTGTTTACCTTTAAATTGGAGTTTTTGCCCCTCAAAGTCCCACCAGAGGGTTTCTGTTTTTGTTTTGCTGTCTAAATTAGGGATGTGGGCAAATTCTACTATACCCCACAAGTTGAACTAGTCCATTTCTATTGAGAATGACTATACACTGCAGACAGCCTGACTTTCTGATTTAATTCGTATTTTACCTGATCATGAACTAAATTATATTTGTATCCTTCCTTGTTGTGTCCTCCTTTAGTGGAGTCACAATACGGTAGACATGTGCAGAACGAAAAAAATTGTTTTGTTTTGTTTCGATTCGTTATTTGCATAAATTTGTTTAGTTAAATTAGTTTCATTCGTTTAATTCATTTTTGGGATTCGTTTAGTTCATTTTTGAATCGATTCGAAAAGTTTTTGAATCCATTTTGAATAGTTTAAAAAAAAAAATAGAATAGAAAATAAAGGAATAGAGAGGGAGGTGCACTCCATGATAACATGCATCACCACCTACACCCTGAACTACAACCCTGCACTATATCTTCTTCATCATACAACCCTTCCTAAACAATACTACCATAAATCATTAGCCATGCACATGGTCAATGCAGCCAAACTCTGCGTTCCTGTTCATTGGTGGTCAACCAACAGCCCAACCATCAGGGAATGGCTAACCAGGGTTGCTAGGATAGAGGCAATGGAGAAACTGATCTATACCTCTGTCACGGAATGTCCCACACTCCGCTTGAGTGCTTCCGTCAGTATACCACTTCCTTGTAGTCTGGACTCAGATATCAGATATTCCAAACGCTTCCAAGCACAAAACAAGGCGATACTTGCTTCACTGCTAACATGGACTAACTCTTTATTTGAGATCTCACACAAATATGTGCAGCAGAATGACTAAAACCTAACCTAATTAACATGAGCTAATTTACTAAATCATTTACCCAGACCAGATGACTCAGAGACATGACCTGTAGGACACAGACTTGTGGGCACCGAGCTTCACACAGTAGTATAAACACAATAGCAGGAGCTAATTACAATTAACAATACAAACAACAATCTCCCCCCTCCTCAGCCTAGTCATCAACAGTTCGTCTCCTAGCCAGTCCTGGAGGCTAATGTGATCAGCTCACTCAATTAACAGGTTGAGTTCAGAATCAAACAAACCAATAATAGTCTCTACATACATCCTGGGAGATATTGTGGACAAATATTACTGTCCCACTTTAAGTAGTCCAAGATATATTTTCTCACTCACCCTGTGCCAGGATAGCACAGGGTGACTTAGACATAAGAGGTGTATGGGGAGCTGAAACAAGGGCATCCCCTACTTTCCAAGGGATTCTGAGTTCCACGGGCCCTCCCGTCACAACCTCTCAAGACCACATACAGAAATTCACTAATATTTGGGCTTGCTGGACACAGTTCAAGACTACAGAGTGCTATAAGTCCTACTTCCCTTTGTAATACCTTACCACCCAACTTACTTATCAGTAATTCCCCTACGCCCTAACCAGGGCTGGGAGGTTTGAGATGAGGAGCGGCCCCTACTACCCTGCCCCCCTTTTCCCCCCTCCCTTCCCCCTAGCTGTTACCCTTCCCCTTCTCTGTTTCCCACCTATTCCCCCCTACCAAGTCTTCTTTTCACTTATTCTTATCTCCCTACATCATCTCTATGCCACCATACCAAAATAACCGGCCAAAAGCGATTAGTTCCCCCACCAGAGACACATGAACCTTGCCTTACCACATAAAAAACAAATTTAATGTTTTTCTCAATGCCATGGTTGGACCTGTTAATAGTGGTCCCCTTGGATTGCAACCAGTTACAACACCACTTGTTTCAATTTTGATGTCTCAATTTAAGATGTACAAAAATTTGTACAGTGTTTATACTCTTATATCAGTGATAGAGGAAGTGCTGCGCTGACCCTCAAACCAGGTGAAAAAATAAGAGTATCAATACAAATTAAGTGAACAGCAGCTGACACACAAACAAACCAAGTCAAACCAATATATATATAATAAAGTGCAGCGCTAAAGTCCCAAGCATGAACTAGGAACATAAGTAAAACATGTGTATGTCTGTGAAATAATTGGGACAAATCCTAAAAAATATTGTAAAACAACACAATAGAAATGAACAAGTGAGATATGGACAAAAAAATGTCTATAGTGCAATGTGGTATGTTCTGGGGCCAGAGTCCATGAACCTAGGATCAGTGGAGGTTCTCTCAACCGGGGAAGGAGCTTGGACACTGGACGGTGAATTGGTACTTAGATGTAAAGCCACCACAGGTAACACGCCACAGACGTCATCAAAAATGAAAGAGATTAGGTACTCTTACCAGAACCGTAGGATGTATCTGCCATATAGCAGTACGTCTGTTTAGGCATGAGGAGATAACCTCCCGTGGAATCCACCCGGATGCTGTCCCGTAGGTCACAATCACTGATGAAGGGTGGTTGTCCTGGGTGGAAGTTGAACCGCTATCACGCATACTTTCCAGTTCCGGAACGGAAAGATCAGGAGGAACTGCTCGGTTGCAGTGGTTTTGCACAGAGCAGCCTGGATCCTCCTCTCTCTACCCTCTCCCTATTTTTTCCTGAAAGGGACAACCACCCTTCATCGGTGATCGTGACCTATGGGACAACATCCGGATGGATTCCACAGGAGGTTATCTCCTCATGACTAAACAGACGTACTGCTATACGGCAGATACGTCCTACGGTTCTGGTAAGAGTACCTAATCTCTTTCATTTTTGTTTTCAAACGTTTTTATTGTAGGAAAATATGACATTTGGGTATACAGGCACTGTGGTGACATGAATTACAACGGCTAGAAAGCCCATTACAAAGAAGTGATATATCACACTCAGTGCAAACCATAGTTAGCATAATCTTACAGTATGAGCCCAAAAAACAAAGGTAATAAAAAATGATAAAGGAAATAAAAGACAAACAAATATATAAAAGGAAAAAAAAAAGGAATGAGAAACCTTAAAGTAGATAGTTGTGATAAATGTGTACTTCTAATAAATTAAGTTTACAGTCAGGGAGTACAAAACGATAAGTCTAATATTGTAATGATCAGATATGTTGTGAAGGCCCTGGAATATCCCCTCTGTGTTTTGTTAACAAATAGGATTAATATTTACATTAAGGGGGGTCCGCTGTGGGTTCAGAGGGGTCCTCCAATCTGTCACTAAGCAGCAGAGCTGTCCAGATGTTCCATTTTCGGTCAAATATAGGCATGGAATCTAGAAGAGTATGATGTATTCTCTCCATGGATCTGATAGACTCCATACGAGAAATCACCTGTGACCAGGATACTTGGGGCCTCTTCCAGTTCAATGCTATTGCCCATTGAACCGCACTGAAGAGTGTATGGATTAATTTTTGTAGGGGGAGGGGAACACCTGGAAGCTCCGCAAACAGCAGACACATTTGACAAGTCAATGTAAGTGACAATCCAGAGAGAAGCCTTATGAGGGAGGTAGTCTTGTGCCAAACGGTGTCTAAGGCCTTACAGCTCCAGAACGTATGCAGCAACGTACCCGTGATCTGCCTCGATGGGATGAATCCGGTTTGATCGGGCGATATCAAGGAAGTAATGACTTTGGCCAGTCTGTCAGCTAGGATCCTGCCGAATATTTTAAGATCATTATTTATAACCGAAATGGGGCGAAAATTTTGGGGGAGGGTATGATCTTTGCCAGGTTTGGGAATAAGGGACATGTTGGCAAGCAACATATCTGTAGGGAAACTTTGACCTTTGAGTATTTGATTATACATATTAGTAAGTGTGGGGAGTAGGGATTCAGCGAATTTTTTATAGTAAACCGGGGAGAAGCCATCAGGGCCCGGAGCTTTGGAGGGTTTAAGAGAGGAGATAATAGAGGAAACTTCCTCGGATGAGCAGGGGGCATTAAGGGTATCTAATTGCTCCTCCGAGAGACGAGGAAGCGGGAGGGTATCTAGCCAGGACTGCATAGGGGGAGGGTGTGAAGGGTCCGGGCCAGAAAGAAGTTGTTGATAGAAGGTGGAGAAAATCTGTAGTACATGTTTAGGATGTGAGGTGAGGTTGCCGTGGCTGTCCTTTAATTTGTAAAGGTGGGTCGGTTGGGTAGACTGTTTAAGTTTTCGTGCAAATATCGTGGAAGCAGAGTTACTATATAGGAGGAAGCGCGCTTTGGACCATCTAAGAGACCTCTCAATGTGACCCGATAGGATGTCATCAAGGGCTCTGCGTTTTTCGGTGATCTGGAGGAACAACTCCTGTGTAGGGGTTTGAGTGTGTCTATGATATAATTGTTCTAATTCTAGGGTGAGTTTGTGGGCGTCCTGTTGTTTTTGTCGTTTTTGGGTCGTGGAAATCTCTATCAGATGGCCCCTCATCACAGCCTTATGGGCTGCCCATAGGGAGATAGGAGAAATGTTCTCTACATTATTGAGCCTGAAGTATTCTTTAAGATATCCCTCCAACTGAGCCATTATCACTGGGTCTGTGAGTAATGCTTCATTAAGGCGCCAGGACCTGGCTACATGTGGGAGACCTAAACATGAGATATGGGTGGAAACAAGGTGATGGTCCGACCAGGGGCAAACATGTATGTTGGCTGTAGTGGAGTTCACAGTTAAAGAGGGGGTGCCGAAAATATAGTCTAGGCGTGAATAACTGTCATGGGGGTGGGAATAGAACGTATATTCCCTAGAGCCGACATTGTGGGCTCTCCAAATATCAATAAGTTGAGAGGATTTTAGGGAATGTTGTAGGGATTTGGGAAAGGCTTTAGATGTGGGGCATGTTCGGCTTCTATCAAGTCCTGAGTGGGCCACTAAGTTAAAGTCCCCACCAACTAACATATGAGGGGAGTGGAACCTTTCTAGGGTTTGAAAAAATTCTTTAAAGAATGTTGCCTGTGAGGCGTTCGGGGCATATACTGAGGCCATAGTTAGAAGTTTGTTTTGGATAGTACCCTGAACTATCACGAAACGACTGTTGGGGTCTTTATAAATTTTATGAGCCTGAAACATCACCGAGTTTTTGATAAAAATGGCTGCCCCTCTAGACCTGGACCCATGGGTAGTGAAATAGCTTTGACTGAAAGATTTGTCAAAGTATGATGGGTGATTATCTCTGGAGAAATGCGTCTCCTGGATGAAGACCACATCTGCACCAAGAGATTTGTACGTTTTGAAAGCTTTTCTTCTTTTTTGAGGGGTATTAAACCCTTTAACGTTATGGGAAATTATGTTAATCCCCATGGTAATTTACAATGAATTCGCTGGGTTCAGTAAGGGGTCCAGGCCGAGAGGGAGCAGCCAAACAGCAACTTAACTTTTCCAGAGGCATAACATCGCTAAGGCGCTCAGTCGAGTGGAACCTCATGCATCTATGCTCTGAGTTAGTAGCACATAAATCACTAAGATATTGCCAATTGGTGTGTACAACACAAAAAAAAAGCAAGAGCATAAAATCATAAACATAGAGAAACAAAAAAACTAGAAACCTGAATACTGGGCCAAAAAGTGGCCAAACAAAACACCAGGGGGTCATGGGGAAAAACATCCCATGGACCCAAAAAAAAGTGTCCATTCGGACCAAAAGGTCCGACATTCTGAGTGGTAACGTTCGTGTCATCCGTACAGACATAAATTCTGCAGAGGAATTTACCTGTGGGGAATCTACCAGCTCCAGCATCACTGACCAGATAAGGAGCCAGCCAGTTCTCATTAATAAAGAGTGTAGGGACAATCATACGGGCGCAACCGGGAGTCCGTAATGAGCCGGGAGAGTCCACTCTTCTTTCAGCATGTTGGGAGATGTTCAATTCTTGATAACCTGGAGGAAGAAAGGTAAAAAAAGAGAGCAAAAAAAAAAAGGAAAAAAAAAGAAAAAGTCCAAGGAAGAGTGTGTCCTGTCGTCAGTCACGGCGTTGATCTCTGCGGTCTCTTCTAGGTGGAGGGGTTGCCCAAATAGCTGAGTGACGTGGAGTGGAGGGTAGTCTGGGCAGGGAAGCCGCATCAAGGAGGCCCATCTTCACCAGTAATTCTTTTCCTTCTGTTAGGGTGGTCACAGTGTAAGTTGTGCCATTGTGAGGCACCTGCAGCTTGAAGGGGAAGCCCCATCGGTAGCGAATACTGGCTGTTTGAAGAACAGAGGTAACCTCCTTCATCCTCCTGCGCTTATCCAGGGTGGTAGGGGAGATATCCGGGTAGATTTGAATCGGGGTACCTTCCAGACGAATATTAGGGGTGTTCCGTGAAGCTCTAAGTATTTCCTCTTTGACCAGGAAGTCCTTAAGGCAGAGTACTATATCCCTTGGTGGTTTCTCTGGGGGGGGGGGGGGCGAAGGGCCCTGTGAATCCTGTCGCAGGAGAAGGCCGATAGTGAGGAGTCTGGCAAAAGGGATTGGAATATCTTTTGTATCGCAGGTAGTAGGTCGGTGACCGATTCGGGTACTCCGCGCACCCTAAGATTGTTGCGGCGGTTTCTGTTATCGAGGTCCTCGATGTGAGCTTGGAGCTGTAGGACTGTGTCAGATAGGGACTCATGTTCCTTCCTTAGGTCAGAATATACTAAAGAGAGCTCGTCGTGCTTTGTCTCTAGTAAGTCAGTTCTGCTACCCAGGGCCGCAATCTCCAAGGACAGCGTGTTGGTAGACTTGTGGAGCTCTGATTGGAACTTCTGGGCGATCTTATCATACATTAAAGTCAAGCTCTCATCTAGATCAGCCTTAGTCAGTTGGAATGTGTACTCACTGTCTCCCTGGGAGTGCGATGGTGAGAAAGCTGCTGTAGGAGAATGTGCCTGTGACTGTGTCTTCCGGGCGCCATCTTGGGCCTGCATGCTTCTCTCCCTCTCTCTTAACAGATAGGACGTTAAGGATCTTTGGGCCGGTTTTCCACGGCGATTTCTAGTGCCCGTCATGCGCTGAGTGTTCCGCCGGGGGTGCGGGGATATTTTAGGTAGATAGCAAGTGTTGATCGCCCCGGGGAAGTGCCGTTAGTCTCCGCGGCTCACGGAGCTCTCAGTCCTTGCGTCCTCCTCGGTTCGCACCGCGCATGCGCCCCAATCTCTTTCATTTTTGATGACGTCTGTGGCGTGTTACCTGTGGTGGCTTTACATCTAAGTACCAATTCACCGTCCAGTGTCCAAGCTCCTTCCCCGGTTGAGAGGACCTCCACTGATCCTACGTTCATGGACTCTGGCCCTAGAACATACCACATTGCACTATAGACATTTTTTTTGTCCATATCTCACTTGTTCATTTCTATTGTGTTAATTTACAATATTTTTTAGGATTTGTCCCAATTATTTCTCAGACATACACATGTTTTACTTATGTTCCTAGTTCATGCTTGGGACTTTAGCGCTGCACTTTTTTATATATTTATACTCTTATATGACTTATTCTGTTTCCAAGAACCCTGCGGTTCTTTTCTCCATGACTCATGCTGTAATAACATTCTTTGTTTCACCAATATGAAACCCTGTCATGGATGCTTCTTTAGATAATATGTTAAACGTAATGTCCATGCAATTTTCTTTCCCTTCAATAAAAATCTTTTGTGGAAAAAAAAGAAAATAAAGGAATAGAATAGAATCTATTCTTTTCCTTTATTTTCTATTCTATTTTATTCTCTTTGGAAATTGGAAAACTATTTGAATTTGAAAAGTTTTAGAATTTGAAAACTATTTGAATTCGAAAAGTTTTCGAATTCGAATTTGAAAACTATTTAAAATTCGAAAAGTATTCGAAAAGTATTTGAAAACAATTCGAATTTCGTCTGAATTCGAATTTCATTATTTCAGATTCATTTAAATTTGGTACTATTCTAATTTGGAAATATCAGAATTTCCGAATAACAAAAATTCATCCGAATTTTAATTCAGAACGAAACGAACCGCACATGTCTACAATAAAGCTCACAGTGTATTAGCCATAACTTATATGTTAAATTGTATACTAGAGCACCATCTTATTTTGTCATGCTACATAAAGACGAGCATAGAATCAGCTGAAAATGTGTACTTAAAAATGCATTTTTTTCATTGCCAGTAACATCAACATTGTCTACTGCTTTCTTCTCAACACTGTATTGCACAGTGCACCAACATGATGAGAGCAGAGTATAGCTTAACCTGTCCTTTTCTTATCTCATTTTTTATTCACAATGCAACATCATGTTGAGCTTGTATAAATGAGGCTAAAGGTTTGTAGAGGACAATGAACATCTCTGTTCCCCTGAAACGTACACAAAGCATGTCAGCTGATTTTTTCATAGGTTTTGTGATGTAATTATTGAGCTTTCAACAAAGAAACAATAGGGAATTGGGTTAAACTTTGCAATTATTTCAACAAAGGTTCTTGTGTTTAGGTAGATTTGTGGCAATTGATTTGCGATTTTGCAGGTTGACACTGGCAGGTTTATTTCAGATGATCCTGACACTAATGAAGCAATGGCAGTGGCACAATCACCAGAGATACAGCTGTCACTGTGTCTGGTGGAAGCCACTCCCTCTGATTTCTTTCCAGCTTATTCGTGAAAATGGAGGAAACTGCAGATTACAAAGACCGTACAAATCCACAATCACATTAACAAAATACAATAGCTTAAAAAATCACTAGGCTAAAAGGATTAAGACTGAAATGCACCATCTACTGCAATCCACCGTCCAAATAATGGGCCACACACCAAAGACATTCAACTCCAGCCAAGGTTTATTGCAATGACAGTACACCACTCCCCATGATTATGCCCCGCTGTGGGTGAAACATGTTGGGGACATGGCTTTGGGTAGTAGTGAACGATGTCCTGTCATTGCAATAAACCTTGTCTGGAGTTGAACATTTTCAGTGTGCAACCCATTTTTTGGATGATAGATTGCAGTGGAGGATACAGACTGGCCTGTGAGCAGTGAAAAGGGTTGGCTTTGGAACCTCTATCAATACCTTGCCAATTCAATAAAACGAGGGAGCAACACCGTAAGAGAAGGAGAGTTGAGTCTTGGTGATCTGTCACCATAAGCCTGGTTTCACAGCTGAGCTTGAACCTGTTCAAACATTTTTGGAGCATTTTATATGTGTGATTGTACGCTTTTTTTTAGACGTTTTCAGGGATTATCAATTTTTTAGCCAGTGAAAAGTCAGTTTCTAGGAGACATAGAGGCAAGAAACTGTGTGTGAAAAATGCTAGTTTTCAGGTGCTCCAGTTGAAGTCTATAAAGATCAAAAACACGTAACTCTGCCCCAAAGGTGCTCCAGAGCTTAATCTAGTCATGGGCAACACGCTAAAAAGTGACAAAGTGTTACAATGTGAACAGACGCTATTGACACAAATGTGATTCTACCTGTTGAGCATTGTCATGCTTGGATATATGCCTGACAAAATTCCCAGATGTAAATGGGGCCTAAAAGTTAGCGAACAACTGAATTTGCATGTCATGAACCAATAACGCTTGAAGTACAGTATATATTGTTTGATTTAAAATATATACATTGTATTATTCTATGTAAGCTCTAAAAAACAATATTCATGATTCAAAAATAAACAGGATAAAGTGTTTTTACTGTTCTTTGTAAGTCATAATTGACCCTAAACCTGCTGGCAGGACAGAAATTTCCTCCATTACCAGTACTGATGAGTGAACTGACAAGGCAAGCTGAAAAAATTGTGCATTTGTGATTGAAGACATTATAATAAACGGAATAAAAGCATACAGTGAACAGTAAAAGCAATTTCTACAAATTAAATCCATAAGGCCCATCACACAGCAGTCGCTAGGTGAAAAGTGCATTTTGTTGCACAATAAGAACAACATGCAGCATTCAAAAATAAAGATATGGAACCTATCCTCCAATAAGAAACAGCAATAAGTAAAGTTAATTTAGATATAACTGCTGTAAACACCGTGGTCAGATTGTTGCAATTCTGTTGCTGTTATAGCTGTTATTACCAGTAAAAATAGTATCACAGCCAGAATGCATGAATAATCACTCATGAAATTGACTCAGAGAGGAGTTTTGTAGGCTTTTCAAAAACTCTATTTAATGCCATTTTATTTCCAAAGATGCCTCACTAAATAGAGATTCTTAGTGATTTTTCACGCATTCATTCAAGCTACTGTGTTTTGTTAATGCAAATGTGGATCTGTATGGTCTTTGTAATCTGTAGTTTCCACTATCGACAAATAAGCTGGGAAAGGAAAAAGCATGAAGAAATTATTTCTAAACCAACCTTTTGATGCTTCTTAAAGCAAACTTGTCAGGACTATCCAGTGGCTTCAGTACTAGGAGCAAGAATGCAAAAAAAAAAGTTCTGACTTTCCTGATCCATGTACTTTATTACAGATCAGTGAACCAGAACATAATGAAGTCATGGGCAGTTTCAGAAAGGGCTTAGTAATGTCAGCTTCTATATTTTTCTGAGAACACATTTTGTTTCATTTAAAGAACTCAGTCAGTACATGCATTCTGCATGTGAGTTAGCAGCCAGCTTAGGCAAAGCATTGTCTCTTTTTCCTTTATGTCATGTATTTAGCCTACTAGACACCCCATTATTCATCATATAATTTTGCTGATTTACTAAAAGAGTTTGTAGCGCTACCCCTGTAAGAGGTTGGGTCCTCTGCTGTAAACCTTGACCTTAAAGTGTTACGAAATCCAGGAGCCTGCATTCATTTTATCTGGTCTCCCACAGTACACAGAACATGGAAAGGCAATCATTTTAGTATAAACTGCTAAATACCTTTTCTCATCAGCAATATTTACAGTAGCAGTCTTGTGACTTTCATCAATGCCTGGTTAAAGCTTGTAGGAGGAGTTTTCATACTGCACTCGCTGACCTATCAGGATGCAGGACCCCTGACCCTCTGTCTAGACAGTGCTGATTGGCCCTGTTCTGATCACATGCACTCTCCCAAGAAAACAAAAACTTTCTAGCAATACACACCAAACTGAGCATGTGCAGCCTGACTCCAGTAACTCTGTCTTATCTGGACACGTTTTGGAGACAGTGCCAGAAGAGGAGGATCTGTGCATACAGGATCAAAGAGCCTTTTTACACAATGCAGAGAATTAACCCCTTAGGTTCCCCAGTGAGTATAACAAGCACACTTTATTGCATATACTGTGCACACTACATAGTTACATAGTAGGTGAGGTTGAAAAAAGACGCAAGTCCATCAAGTCCAACCTATGTGTGTGATTATGTGTCAGTATTACATTACATATCCCTGTATGTTGCGGTCATTCAGGTGATTATCTAATAGTTTCTTGAAGCTATCAATGCTCCCCGCTGAGACCACCGCCTGTGGAAGGGAATTCCACATCCTTGCCGCTCTTACAGTAAAGAACCCTCTACGTAGTTTAAGGTTAAACCTCTTTTCTTCTAATTGTAATGAGTGGCCACGAGTCTTATTAAACTCTCTTCTGCGAAAAAGTTTTATCCCTATTGTGGGGTCACCAGTACAGTATTTGTAAATTGAAACCATATCCCCTCTCAAGCGTCTCTTCTCCAGAGAGAATAAGTTCAGTGCTCGCAACCTTTCCTCATAACTAAGATCCTCCAGACCCTTTATTAGCTTTGTTGCCCTTCTTTGTACTCGCTCCATTTCCAGTACATCCCTCCTGAGGACTGGTGCCCAGAACTGGACAGCATACTCCAGGTGCAGCCGGACCAGAGTCTTGTAGAGCGGGAGAATTATCGTTTTATCTCTGGAGTTGATCCCCCTTTTAATGCATGCCAATATTCTGTTTGCTTTATTAGCAGCAGCTTGGCATTGGATGCCATTGCTGAGCCTATCATCTACTAGGACCCCAGGTCCTTTTCCATCCTAGATTCCCCCAGAGGTTCTCCCCCCAGTGTATAGATTGCATTCATATTTTTGCCACCCAAATGCATTATTTTGCATTTTTCTACATTGAACCTCATTTGCCATGTAGTCGCCCACCCCATTAATTTGTTCAGGTCTTTTTGCAAGATTTTCACATCCTGCGGAGAAGTTATTGCCCTGCTTAGCTTAGTATCATCTGCAAATACAGAGATTGAACTGTTTATCCCATCCTCCAGGTCGTTTATGAACAAATTAAATAGGATTGGTCCCAGCACAGAACCCTGGGGAACCCCACTACCCACCCCTGACCATTCTGAGTACTCCCCATTTATCACCACCCTCTGAACACGCCCTTGTAGCCAGTTTTCAATCCATGTACTCACCCTATGGTCCATGCCAATGCACCTTATTTTGTACAGTAAACGTTTATGGGGAACTGTGTCAAATGCTTTTGCAAAATCCAGATACACCACGTCTACTGGCCTTCCTTTATCTAGATGGCAACTCACCTCCTCATAGAAGGTTAATAGATTGGTTTGGCAAGAACGATTCTTCATGAATCCATCCTGATTACTGCTAATGATATCATTCTTATTACTAAAATCTTGTATATAGTCCCTTACCATCCCCTCCAAGAGTTTACATACTATTGATGTTAGGCTAACTGGTCTGTAATTCCCAGGGATGTTTTTTGGGCCCTTTTTAAATATTGGTGCTACATTGGCTTTTCTCTAATCAGCTGGTACCATTCCAGTCAATAGACTGTCTGTAAAAATTAGGAACAACGGTCTGGCAATCACCTGACTGAGTTCCCTAAGTACCCTCGGATGCAAGCCATCTGGCCCCGGTGATTTATTAATGTTAAGTTTCTCAAGTCTAATTTTAATTCCGTCCTCTGTTAACCATGTAGGTGCTTCCTGTGTTGTGTCATGAGGATAAACACTGCAGTTTTGGTTACTGAAGCCCCCCGATTCACTCGTGAAGACTGAGGAGAAGAATAAATTCAATACCTTTGCCATCTCCCCATCCTTTGTAACCAGATGTCCTTCCTCATTCTTTATGGGGCCAATATGGTCTGTCCTCCCTTTTTTACTGTTTACATACTTAAAGAATTTCTTGGGATTTTTTTTGCTCTCCTCCGCTATGTGTCTTTCATGTTCTATCTTAGCCGTCCTAATTGCACCCTTACATTTCTTATTGCATTCTTTATAAAGTGTGAATGCTGAGGATGATCCCTCAACCTTGTATTTTTTGAAGGCCTTCTCCTTTGCTTTTATATGCATTTTTACATTGGAGTTAAGTCATCCAGGATTTTTGTTTGCTCTTTTAAATTTATTACCCAATGGGATACATTGGCTAATGCCCTTATTTAATATGCTCTTAAAGCAAACCCATCTCTCCTCCGTATTCTTTGTTCCTAATATTTTATCCCAATTTATGCCTTTTAGCAAGGTTTGTAGTTTAGGGAAGTTGAAATTCAGTGTCTTTGTGTTCCCTTCATGTTTCCTATTTGTGTGATTTATACTGAAACTAATTGACCTGTGATCGCTGTTACCTAAATTGCCCCGTATTTCCACATCTGTGATCAGGTCTGTATTGTTGGTAATCAGTAGATCCAGTAATGTTTTATTTCTAGTTGGTGCGTCTACCATCTGACCCATAAAATTGTCCTGCAAGACATTAAGGAATTGGCGAGCCTTAAATGAATGCGCGGTTCCCTCCGCCCAGTCTATGTCTGGATAATTAAAATCCCCCATTATGATAACACTTCCCATCCTTGCTGCTAATCCAATTTGTGATAGTAGATCCATCTCCACTTCCTCCCTCAGGTTAGGGGGCCTATAGCATACTCCCAGTATTATTTTCCCCTTAGCTTCATCCCTTTGGAGCTCTACCCATAAAGATTCCACCTCCTCCCTAGCTCCCTCAGTGATGTCATCTCTCACATTCACTTGTACATTATTCTTGATATATAAGCATGCCCCTCCCCCCTTTTTACCCTCTCTATCCTTGCGGTATAGGGTATACCCTTGAATGTTTGCCAGCCAATCATGAGAGCTGTTGAACCAGGTCTCTGAAATTCCCACAAAATCCAAATCCTCCTTGTACAACAGTATCTCTAGTTCACCCATCTTGTCCGCCATGCTCCTGGCATTAGTGAACATGCCACATAGTTTAGACCGGTCGCATATTGTCCTCGTATTGGGTGTTTCAAGATTGCAACTAGGACTTGCTACTATACTCACCTTGTGTTTTTGTGCTTTGGTTAACCTACCACTAATGCCCCCAATACTACCCTCTGGAATATCTTCCACGCTGGCTGTCACTGTCTCTGGACCCTCCCCCCCATCGCCTAGTTTAAAAACCCCTCTAACTTTTTGGCCATCTTCATTCCCAGCAGATCTGCACCCTCCTCATTTAGGTGCAGTCCGTCCCTTCTATAGTACCGGTTACAGACTGAGAAATCGGCCCAGTCCTCCAGGAACCCAAACCCCTCCTTACTACACCAGCTCTTCAGCCACTTGTTTACTTCCCTAACCTCCCTCTGCCTTTCTGGTGTGGCTCGATGTACCGGTAGTATTCCTGAGAACACTACATTGGAGGTCCTTTTCCTCAATTTAGCACCTAAATCCCTAAAATCGTTCTTTAGGACACTCCATCTGCCTCTGACTTTGTCATTGGTGCTAACGTGCACCATGACAGCCGGGTCTTCCCCAGCCCCTCCCAGTAATCTGTCCACAAGATCCGTGATGTGCTGAACCCGAGCGCCCGGTAGACAACATACTGTTCGGCGCTTCAGGTCTTGGTTACAGATTGCCCTCTCTGTCCTTCTAAGAATTGAGTCCCCTACCACCAGAATCTGTCTTTCCTTTCCCTTTGCTGCCCCCTCCACTCTCACTGGAGGAGTTCTTCCCCTAGCAGCTAGGAGAGTCCCTCATCTCCAGCAGTGCTGGTCCCTGACTGGTTTCACCAATGTCACTCAATGGAGCGTACTTATTGGGATGCTCCAGTCCTGGATCGGCCTCTCTGGCACTTCCCCCTCTACCCCTCCTGACTGTCACCCATCTAATCTTTGCTAGTGCCTGCACCTCTTTGTCTCCACCCGCCTCTGTGCTGGCCCCTGCCGGCACCTGCCGTGTACGTTCCTGGCTCACCTTTAGTATGGAGGGACTTCTCAGTGCTGACAGTTTTACTGTTGTGGGTTTAGTAACACTTTAATAACTTCAGCCCCTCTGACACACTGGGTTGAGTTTACAATTCATGCAATATTAAAAAAAAAAAATCACTGAAAGTAATACTTAGCACCCAGTAGTAATACAGTCACTGCGCCAGTTAGTAACGGCAAACTTAATATATTGTTACCTGATTTGGTTGGTAATGAAGTCAGCATAGAAACGGGTTAACAATGGTAATAACACCATTTAGCATACAGGGTAATTAGTGATAAAGACTAGGCTTAAGATGACACTTGGCATTCAGATCAGCATAAACAGTAGCAAGGTCAACTAAAATGCAGCAGAGAGGAGTAATAAAGCTTGATTTACCCAACACAGGAACTCTACTGCAAAATTGCATTAATAAAGACTATGCTAGGCCCAGACCAATTGAATGTGCAGTCTCTCCACAGAAGTCAGCGTTTGGAAGTAAAGGGTGAGAGGATGCTCTGGACCTTCCTGCGACAACTGTGCATATGATTGCTGCGATCAGTACTCTGCTGCCCTGGGTGTCTTTGCTGGTCTGGCCTCTCAGAAATCTGGTCAGTATGCAGCAGGTGTGCCCTCATCAGTTCCCCTGGCCCCAAGAGGGAGAACCTAGCAGAACAGTCTCAGAAAAGCAGCTCCCCTGCTCCTCATTGCCCCAATGTCTCTTGGGAATTAAAGTGCAAAGGATCCATAAGTTCTGCAGCTTACTTCCTTGACTTCAAGTCCCATGGTCCTCAGTGTTTTGCATAAGAATCCGTAGACTTTTCTGACTATACAGTCACTATATACCCCTTGAAATTTTCCACATTTTGTCATGTTACAACCAAAAACATAAATGTATTTTATGTGATAGACCAACACAAACATAATTGTGAAGTGGAAAGATACTGATAAATGGTTTTAAAATGTTTTTACAAATAAATATGTGAAAAGTGTGGTGTGCATTTGTATTCAGCCCCCTTTTCTCTGATACCCCTAACTAAAATCTAGTGGAATTAATTGCCCTCAGAAGTCACCTAATTAGTAAATATAGTCCACCTGTGTGTAATTTGATCTCAGTATAAATACAGCTGTTCTGTGAAGCCCTCAGTGGTTTGTTAGAGAACCTTAGTGAACAAACAGCATCATGAAAGCCAAGGAACACACCAGACAGGTCAGGGATAAAGTTGTGGAGAAGTTTTAATCGGGGTTAGGTTCTAAAAAAATATCCCAAGCTTTGAACATCTCACAGAGCACTGTTCAATCCATAATCCGAAAATGGAAAGAGTATGGCACAAGTGCAAACCTACTAAGATATGGTCATCCACCTAAACCATGAAAAAAATATATAAATAGCGCTTGCAAAACATGAATGAATACAATTAATCCGCCATAATATACATGATTTACATGAATAACTCTATAAATAAAGTGGTGAGTGCTCAAAAGGTGCTCAAAAAGTGCATAAGTGCTTCAATGTTATTGCTGCTGGTCCACGATTAAACGGTGCAGTGTGCCACTCTCCCCTGTTGTGACCCCACTCACCAAATTATTATTTATTATTATACAGGATTTATATAGCGCCAACAGTTTCTGCAGCGCTTTACAACATTAGGGAGGACAGTACAAGTATAATATAATTCAATACAGGAGGAATCAGTGGGCCCTGCTCGTTAGAGCTCACAATCTAGGAGGAAGGGTCAAGTTATACAAAAGGGTAATAGCTGTGGGGGATGAGCTAATGGAGAAAATAGTGCAGTTATTAGATGGAGGCAGGATAGGCTTCTCTGAAGAGGAAAGTTTTCAGGGATCGCCTAAAAGTGGATACATTTGGAGACAGCCTGGCAGAATGGGGTAGGGAATTCCAGAGGATGGGCGAGGCTCGGGCGAAGTCCTGGAGGCGGATATGGGAGGAGGTGATGAAGGAGCTAGAGAGCAGGAGGTCCTGGGAGGAACAGAGAGGGCGATTAGGTTGGTATTTTGAGACTAGGCTAGTGATGTAGCTGGGGGCAGAGTTGTGGATGGCTTTGTAACTTATTGTTAGTATTTTGAATTTAATTCGTTGGGCGAGTGGCAGCCAATGGAGGGATTGGCAGAGAGGGGTAGCAGACACTGAGCAGTTTGTAAGGTGGATGAGTCTGACAGCAGCATTCATGATGGACTGAATGAGGGGATAGTCTATTTAAAGGTAAGCCAATGAGGAGGGAGTTGCAGTAGTCGAGGCGAGAGATAACCAGGGAGTGAATCAGGAGCTTTGTGGTTTCATTGGTTAGAAAGGAATGTCGTTTAGAGATGTTGTGGAGGTTGAGGCGGCAAGCTTGGAAAGTGATTGGATGTGGGGCCGAAAGGAGAGTTCAGAATCCAGGATAACACCTAGTACCCTGACATGTGGGGACGGGTGGATGGTTGTGCCATTGCTCTTGACAGACAAGTCAAGGGAAGAGGCACGTGGGGGAGGAAATATTATAAGCTCGGTTTTGGACAAGTTGAGTTTGAGGAAGTGGTGTGACATCCATACAGATATGTCGGTTAGTAAGTTAGTGATGCGTGAGGAGACTGATGGAGTGAGTTGAGGGGTGGAGAGATAGATTTGTGTGTCGTCAGCGTAGAAATATTGAAAGCCGCGAGAGGCTATCAGCTGACCCAGGGAAGAGGTGTAGATTGAAAATAAAAGAGGTCCAAGAACAGAACCTTGGGGGATCCCGACAGAGAAGGGAAGAGGAGTGGAGGAAGTAGAATTGTAAGTGACACTGAAGGTGCGTTGGGATAGGTAGGATGAGGGTCACTGAAGAGCACAGTCACGGAGACCGAGGGAGTAAAGTTTTTTGAGGAGGAGGGGGTGGTCAACCGTGTCAAAGGCAGCTGAAAGATCCAGAAGTAGGAGTACAGAATAGTGTCCGTTGGTTTTTGCAGTTAGTAGGTCATTTGTGAGTTTTAAAAGAGCAGTTTCTGTGGAGTGTTGAGGGCGAAATCCAGATTGAAGGGGATCAAGAAGGTTGTTTTTAATGAGGTGGTCACTTAGTTGGTTATAAACCAGGCATTCAAGGAGTTTAGAGGAAAAGGGGAGCAAGGAGATAGGGCATAGGTTGTTAAGATTGGTAGGGTCAAAGGACGGCTTTTTAAGTATGGGGGTGACCAGTGCATTTTTTAGAGCATTGGGGAAGATGCCAGAGGTGAGGGAGAGATTGAAGATGTGGGTTAGAGAGTGTAGGATGGAGTCAGAGGGCGACCGTAGCATATGAGAGGGAATAGGCTCCAGGGGACAGGTGGTTAAGTGGGTGATATAAAGGAGTTTAGCAACTTCGACTGTAGTAGCAGATTTGAATAGGGGGAGTGTCAGTTGTACCTGTTGACATGGGGTCTTAGCTGGGGGAGATACCTGTAGAGTGGAGATTTCATCGCGGATTGTATCAATCTTGTTTTTGAAGTGATTAGCAATCTCCTGGGCAGTGAGTGTAGGCGGTGGAGGACGGAGTAGAGAGTTGAAGGTAGAGAAGAGTTTACAGGGACTGGATGAGAAGGTGTTAATAAGAGCTGTAAAATAGGTTTGCTTGGCAGTGTGGAGGAAAGAATAGTATTTTTGGAGGGCAGACTTGTATTGGTTGAAGTTTTTGAGAGACTTAGTCTTGTGCCACAGACGCTCAAGAGCGCAACTACGTTTTTTGAGAATTTTAGTGTCATCTGTTTGCCAGGGTTGTAGGGTCGAGGCCTGATTCTGCGTGTAGTGAGGGGAGCGAGCTTGTCCAGGGTGGAGGACAGGGATTTATTGTAGATGGACGTGGCTTGGTTGGGGCAGGGCAGGGGAGACATTTGGTCATAGAGGTGGTCAATAGAGGAGAGAGGAGTTGAATTGCGAAAATTTCTACGGGTGATGGTTAGGCGATTGGAGGGAAAGGTGGTGGAAGACAGGGGGAGA
This sequence comes from Aquarana catesbeiana, assembly GCF_042186555.1. Lineage (NCBI taxonomy): Eukaryota > Metazoa > Chordata > Amphibia > Anura > Ranidae > Aquarana > Aquarana catesbeiana. The sequence continues at coordinate 231,823,931 of NC_133324.1, forward strand.
GAGAAACTAATAAGGTGATGGTCGGAGAGAGGAAAAGGATTGTTTGAGAAGTTGCATGGAGTGCATAGGTAGGAGAATACAAGGTCAAGGGTGTTGCCATCAGAGTGAGTAGAAGCCTGTACCCATTGTTTTAGGTCAAATGAAGAGGTTAGACTAAGAAGTTTAGAAGTAGCAGGAGTGTTTGTATTAGCAGGGATGTTGAAATCACCGAGAAGGATTGTGGGAATTTCCGAAGAGAGAAAGTAGGTTAGCCAGGCAGAAAACTCATCAAGGAAAGTTGATAATGGTCCAGGGGGCCGGTAGATCACAGCAATTCTTAGGGAGGAGAGTGAATAACCCGGAAGGTGCATTGGGGGGATAGGAGGAATCCCACTCCACCTCCCTTGCATCCATTAGGCCTAGGGGAGTGAGTCCAGTGAAGGCCACCCTGGGATAGGGAAGCAGGAGAAGGGGTGTCATATTCGTGGAGCCAGGTTTCGGTGAGAGCAAGTAGATTAAAGGAATTAGTGACAAAGAGGTCATGAACAGCAGTGAGTTTGTTGCAGACAGAACGGGCGTTCCAGAGGGCGCAGGAGAGAGGGAGGCTGGCGTTGGGAAGAAGAGAAATGGAGACTAAATTGCATAGATTGCGACTACTGCTAGAGGGTGTAGGGTGATGGTGATGGGTGTGTTGGGCACAGTTAAATAAGGGAGGCCCAGGGTTTGGGGAAATATCTCCAGGAGAAGCAGAAGAGTAAGGGAGGTAATATGAGAATATGATTTGTATGAGGGGACATGCTTCAGTATCCTGGGGGGTTTGTTAGTAAGTAATAGGGGTAGGGGAGAAGTGAGGGTGATATGTACAGATTGTGGGGTGGAGCAGAGGGGTGAAGAAAAGAGAGTTTGAGGAGAGAGGCTGCAATTGTGAAGAGGAGGAGAGGTAAAGAGAGCATGTTTCAGAGAGGATGGTGAGATCATTTGGAATTGAGGTCATCTGCAATCTGTTGTAGTTTGCTTTGTGCAAATCGCTAAAGTGCAAGAGCAGAAGTGCCACTTATTTAAAGAACCCCATTTCTTTGGAAGAACCCCCTGTATGTGCAGCCCCCTGTATGTGTTCCCCTGTAAAGAAGGCCTTGTTTTTATACTGTGTGTTGGGTGTGGATAGAATCTGGCAATTTATCAGTTAAGAAGTGATATTAGGAACACAGCTAGCAGAGCAAAACTTTCACACCACAATCAAACTGCAAGGGGACTAAAAGGCCAAAATTGTAAAGATAAGGGAACCCATAATTTAGGTAAAACTTAATGGCTAAATAAACATTGAAATAATGTGAGCATGGCTACAGATGGAGTTAAAAAAGTTAATGTTCAGTTTAAAGTATACGGAGGTATAAACGAAGGTTTACCAAATATGCATTTGAGCAGTCAGTCAATGTTCAGTTTAAAGTATATGGAGGTATAAACGCAGGTTTACTAAATATGCATTTAAGCAGTCAGTCAATGTTCAGTTTAAAGTATATGGAGGTATAAACGCAAGTTTACCTGTGAAGAGAGAAGAAAATGTTCAGATGGATGGTGCAAGAGAAGAAGTGCCACTTATTTAAAGAACCCCACTTTTTTGGAAGAATCCCCTGTATGTGCAGCCCCCTGTATGTATTACCAAATGGCAAGGACCCTCAGCTTTGCAGTGTTTGGATGGCCTTTATGACGCCCTGGAGGAGGGGTGAAACGCATTGACGCACTTCCGGTCTCCCGAACCACTGACATCACTTCCGCCCTCCATGGAACACACGTCAACCAGCAGCACACCCGGAGATCCATGCTGATACCTGTTGTGTTTAGGTCTCTTGTAAGTAGTGCCTAGCCAGCGCAAATTTTACCTTTCAATACAGTACTACACTATCAATTCCTTCTCTGTCTCCCACATGATTATGATTGAGTACCTTTAAATACTTATGGAAATCAGCACAGTCAGAGACTCCAGACAAAACGTTTGTCTTCCAATTGATCCGATTGAATCCAAGCCTTTTTGACCCAGACTGCAAAGCTGAGGGTCCTTGCCATTTGGTGAGTGGGGTCACAACAGGGGAGTGTGGCACACTGCACCGTTTAATTGTGGAGCACCAGCAATAACACTGAAGCACTTATGCACTTTTTGAGCACCTTTTGAGCACTCAGCTCTTTATTTATAGAGTTATTCATGCAAATCATGTATATTATGTCGGATTAATTGTATTATTCACATTTTGCAAGCACTCTTTATATTGTTTTTTTCTTATTCTAGGGTCTAGTACTCATGTGATAGCTGCTGCAAAATATTGTTTTCATTGTTTTCACTTATCCATTGCCCCAGGGCTTTGTTACACTATATCCCACGAGCGCTGTTTATTCCAATTTATCTGCATCCATCCACCTAAACTGACAGACTAGGCAAGGAGAGCATTATTTAGAGCAGCAAAAAGGCCCATGGTAACTCTGGAGGAACTGCAGAGATCCACAGCTCAGGTGGGAGAATCTGCCCACAGGACAACCATTAGTCGTGCACTCCACAAATCTGGCCTTTATGTAAGAGTGGCAAGAAAAAAACCATTGTTGAAAGAAAGCCAAAGGAAGCCAGTTTGCAGTTTGTGAGAAGCGATGTGGGGGACACAGAAAACATGTGGAAGAAGGTGCTTTGGTCAGGTGAGACCAAAATTGAACTTTTTGGCTTAAAAGAAAAACACGATGGGGCTGATTTACAAAGCATTTGCGCCATGACTTGCGGTGTACGCCGATGCGCAAATGACATTTTCATATTTACAAAGCATTTGTAAATAACACAGCGTGATCCCCCATTTACTATTCTCTTCCCAGCGCATGGGAGAGGTGATCGGTATGCCACTATAGACATGGCGCACGGCATCTTTAACTTAAAATTTAAACAAGCTGGAAGTGCCAATATTATGGGCGTGATGTGGGATGATGTGGGAAAGTGTAGTACTAACTGTCCAAGTCACAAATATGGCCAAAATAGAATGAGAAAGTGTCTTTTTCTGACAAGCCAGCAGCGCCGGCAAATACATTTAGAGCTGCGGGAGGTTAATTTATACACTGCGCATGCTCAAACGGCATTTGCGCTTGTTCAAATGCTTTGGTTCAGTGCGCTGGCAAAATCTTAGTAAATGTCAAGCAACGTAAATGCATTTGCGTAGGTTGAACGGGCGCACCTCTAGACTTTTTTTTTTTTTTAACGCTGGTTCACTTCGCGGCTATAATGAAATGTCGGTCCAGCAAAACACATAAAAGTTCATTGATAAAAACAGCATTAAGAAAACAAGCAAAATTCAGAAAAAAAAGTGCGTGGGGTTCCCCCGAAATTCAATACCAGGCCCTTCAGGTCTAGTATGGATATTAAGGGGAACCCCACGCCAAAAAAAAAAAAAAAATGGCGTGGGGTCCCCCTAAAAATCCATACCAGGCCCTTCAGGTCTGGTATGGATTTTAAGGGGAACCCCGCGCCAAAATTTTTTTAAAAAATGGCGTGGGGTCCCCCTAAAAATCCATACCAGACCCTTATCCGAGCACGCAACCTGGCAGGCCGCAGGAAAAGAGGGGGGGAAGAGAGAGCGCCCCCCCCCCGAACCGTACCAGGCCACATGCCCTCAACATTGGGAGGGTGCTTTGGGGTCCCCCGCAAAGCACCTTGTCCCCATGTTGATGAGGACAAGGGCCTCATCCCCACAACCCTTGCCCGGTGGTTGTGGGGGTCTGCGGGTGGGGGGGCTTATCGGAATATGGAAGCTCCCTTTAACAAGGGAATCCCCAGATCCCGGCCCTCCCCCCAGGGCCAGATTAAGAGCAACATGGGCCTGGTGCTAAGGATTTTGGTGGGCCTTTTTAAGAAAATAAATAAAATGAAAACGCAAACAATTTTTTGTTGAATTAAATTAAAGAGAGAGAGGGGTATGAGAGAGAGAGAGGGGGGGGTGATAGCGAGATAGGGGGCTGAAAGAGAGGGGATGAGAGGGAGGGGAAAAGAGAGAGAAGGGCATTGAATGAGAGAGATGGGGACGAGAGAGAGGGGGTGAGAAAAAGGGGAATAGAGAGGGGGTGAAGGAGAGTGAGGGTGGTAGGAAAGAGGGGGTTGAAGGGGGCGAGAGAGAGAGAATGGGGGATGAAGGGGGTGAGAGAGAGAACAGGGTGAAAGAGAGGGGATGAGAGAGAGAGAGGGGGTGAAAGAGAGAGAGAGAGAGGGGGTGAGAGTGAGGGGGTGAGTCTGTGGGGGGCACAGCATAGTACATTACACAGGGGGGGGGGATAGCACAGTAAATTACATTGTTGGCACTACACATTACATGGTGGATACATGGATACAGCACATTTAATGGTGGGCGATGCACAGCACATTACATGGCGGGCACAGCACATTACACTGTTGGCACTGCCCAATACAGCACATTACAAGGTAGGCACAGTACATTATATGGTGGGCACAGCACATGACATGGTTGGTATTGCACAACACAGCACATTGCATGGTGGGCACAACACAGCACATGCACACGGTGGGCACAGGACCTTATATGGTGGGCACAGCACATGACATGGGGGGCACAGCTGAGCACATTACATGGTGGGCACTGCAATTACAAGTGGGCACTGCACAGCACATTATATGGTGGGCACAGCATATTATATGGTGGGTACTGCACATGGCATGGTGGGCACTGCACAGCACATGACAAGGTGGGCACTGCATGACACCATATGATATGGTGGGCACTGCATGACACAGCACAGCACATTACATTGTGAGCAAAGCACATTAATTGGTGGACACTGCACATGACATGGTGAGCCCTGCATAGCGCATTCCATTGTGGGTACTGCACGGCACATGCCATGGTGGACAATGTACAGCACATTACATGCTGGGTACAGCACATTACATGGTAAGCACTGCATGGCGCAGCACATGACATGGTGGGCACAACACAGCACGACAGGGTGGGCACTGCACAGTAATTTACATGGTGGGCACTGCACATGACACGGTTGGCACTGCATGGCACAGCACATTACATGGTGGGTACAGCGCATTACATGGTGGGCACTGCATGGCACAGCACATGACGTGGTGGGCACAGCGCATTACATGGTGGGCACTGAATGGCACAACACATTACATGGTGGGCACTGCATGGCATAGCACATTTCATGGTGGGCACTGCAACTGCACATTACATGTTAGGAACTGCACATGACATGGTGGGCACTGCTGAACAGCCCAGCACATTGCACAGTGGGCACAACACACTACATGCTGGGCACAACACATGGCAGGGTGGGCACAGCACATGACATGGTGGGAACTGCATGGCACATCACATTACATGGTGGGCACTGTACATTACTTGGTGGGATCACTGCATGGCACAGCACATTACATGGGGGGCACTGCAATGCACAGCACATGACATAGTGGGCACAGCACATTACATGGGGCCACTGCAATGCACATGACATGACATGGTGGGCACAGCACATTACATGGGGGTACTGCAATGCACATGACATGACATGGTGGGCACAGCACATTACATGGGGGTACTGCAATGCACATGACATGGTGGGCACTGGGCACAAGAGAGCACATTACATGGGGGGGAAGCAGCAGTCTTTCCCCTAGCACAATAAAACACCTCCCTAACAAATGTACTAACCTTATCTCAACAGCATGGGAGATGTCCTTCCTCCCGGGCTCCTGCTGGTTAGAACATCAGCGCCCCTCCCCCAGACAGCTCCCAGACACTGAGGAGGATCTGTGTGAGTGTAACAGATCCTGTGATAGGAGTCAGGCATCGACAGAGACAGGACTCGGCTGCACTGACTAACACTTGTCTCCTCCATGTGTGCACAGAGGGCTCCTCTTCCTTCAGGAAGGCACACAGATATTCATAAGCCACTGCCACGGGCCTATATTGAGGGAGGGGCCTGGAGCTGCAGCTCCACCAGCCCCTATGTTAATCCGGCCCTGCCTCCCCCCTGTGTGAAATGGTAAGGGCGTACAAAAGTACCCCTACCATTTCACAAAAAAAGTGTCAAAAATGTTAAAAATGACAAGAGACAGTTTTTGACAATTCCTTTATTTAAAGTCTTCTTCTTTCCATCTTCTTTCTTCTATCTTCTTTCTTCTATCTTCCTTTGGTTTCTTCCTTGATTTTCATCTTCTTCTTCTTTTGGTTCTTCTTGTTCTTCCTCCGGTGTTCTCGTCCGGCATCTTCCTCCGCGACGCCGGTGTCTTTTTCCCTTCTTCTTCTCGGCCGCTCCGCATCCATGGGAGGCTCCCGCTGTGTGACGCTTCTCGTCTTCTGACGGTTCTTAAATAATGGAGGGTGGGGCCACCTGGTGACCCCGCCCCCGTCTGATGCACGGGGAGTTCCCTGTCTGCCCCCTCTGACGTCGCGGGGAAAGCGTCGGGGAAGTCCCTGTGTGTCAGAGGGGGCGGTTCACCGGGCCATGATGGGACTATGCCGTCACAAGAGGCGGAGTCACCCAGTGACATCACACGGTGACCACGCCCCATGCCTATATAAGTCGCCGTACACCGCGCCAACAACATTACAGCTGGAGAGAGTGTCGTGTCAACATCGGAAGAAGAGAAGAGGGGAGAAGACGATGTAGAAGAAGAAGATCGGGCCCCCGCTAGCAAAAGAGCTAGAAGAAGATAGCGGGGGAGGCCGGCAGAAGATACTGGACACCGGGAGAAGAGGCCGGACAGTGTGTTTTTTTCTTGACACTTCTCCCCCAGGTAAAAGGGTAGGGGTACCATGTACCCCATACTCATTCACGTAGGGTGGGGGGCTGTAATCTGGGGGCCCCCTTATTAAAGGGGGCTCCCGGATTCTGATAAGCCCCCTGCCCGCAGACCCCGACAACCAACAGCCAGAGTTGTCGGGAAGAGGCCCTTGTCCTCATCAACATGGGGACAAGGTGCTTTGGGGTGGGGGGCCCCGCAGCATGCCCCCTTCCCCAAAGTACCCATCCCCCATGTTGAGGGCATGCGGCCTGGTACGGTTCAGGAGGGGGGGCGCGCTCGCTCATCCCCACCCCCTTTCCTGACCGGCCGGGCTGCGTGCTCGGATAAGGATCTGGTATGGATTTTGGGGGACCCCCCCACGCCGTTTTATCGGCGTAGGGGGATCCCCTTACAATCCATACCAGACTGAAGGGCCTAGCATGCACCCTGGTTTTTCTCACGCTGCTTTAATAGGAAGATGTGTTTTTCCTATTGCAGCGAGCACGAGTTGTACCTCGCCGAGAACCAGTGCGATCCCATCGCGCTGGAAACATTCTCGCGTGTAGGTACTCCTGTGTGTGCGCAGGCTCACAGGCTGAATTAAGGATCTATCCAGCGCACCAATTAAGGTCTGAACCAGCGCAGTGCATTCATCTTAGTAAATGACCCCCTATGTGTGGCAGAAAACTAACACTGCACATCACCCTGAACACACCATCCCCACGTGAAACATGGTGGTGGCAGCATCATGTTGTGGGCAATGCTTTTCTACAGCAGGGACAGGAAAGCTGTTCAGTTGATGGGAAGATGGATGGAGCCAAATACAGGACAATCTTAGAAGAAAACCAAACCTGTTAGAGTCTGCAAAAGACTTGAGACTGGGGCAGAGGTTTACCTCCCAGCAGGGCAATAACCCTAAACATACAGCCAGAGCTACAATGGAATGGTTTAGATCAAAGCATATTCATCTGTTAGAATGGCCCAGTCAAAGTTCAGATCTCTAAATCCAATTGAGAATCTGTGGCAAGATTTGAAAATTGCTGTTCACAGACACTCTCCATCCAATCTGACAGAGCTTGAGCTATTTTACAAAAAAGAATGGGCAAAAATGTCACTCTCTAGATGTGCAAAGCTGGTAGAGACATCCCCAAAAAGACTTGTAGCTGTAAATGCAGCGAAAGGTGATTCTACTAAGTATTGATTCAGGGGGCTGAATACAAATGCATGCCACACTTTTCACATATTTATTTGTAAAAAATATTGAAAAACATTTATCATTTACCTTCCACTTCACATCTATGTGCCTTTGTGTTGATCTATCACATAAAATCCCAATAAAATAAATTTACATGTTTGGTTGTAACATTACAAAATGTGGAAAATTTCAAGGGGTGTGAATACTTTTTCAAGGCACTGTAGTTTTCCCATTGTGAACTGGAGGGGGTAGAGCAGCACAACATTCAGCATAACAGCATAACAGCATAACATTCAGGAGGTTTCTGTAGTTCAGCACCTGACTGCGATTTGATAGAAAATTTCAAGGGGTGTGAATACTTTTTCAAGGCACTGTAGTTTTCTCATTGTGAACTGGAGGGGGTAGAGCAGCACAACATTCAGCATAACAGCATAACAGCATAACATTCAGGAGGTTTCTGTAGTTCAGCACCTGACTGCAATTTGATAGTCTTCATACAATAAATTATGTCATTACTCAAATATCTAAGCACGTTTCCTCTTTGCATTAAATGCTTATGTGTAGATGGAATACGTAAACAGGAAATGCTTTTTTACATGCATATTCATACACTTTATCATGTGAAGATTCTCAAAATGATATGATAAATAATTGGGTGTCTAGTAGGCTAAACACTTGAAACAAAGGAAAAATAGACAGTGCTCTACCTGAGCTGCCTTCCAACATGCATGCAGGATGAATGTACTGACTGAGTTTTACTTCAAATGAAACAAAATGTGTTCTTAGAAAAATATAGAGGTTAAAGCTGTACACAGATTTCTATAGTTTCTGCTTAAAATCGCTTTAGAGAGGATCATAGAGATAGATGGTGTGACATGATGATAACTGACCATAGTTCTTAGGAAGTGGTTTATATGTTATGTCTTTACAGCTTTGTATAACCATATGTGCAACTTGAAGCAGTAGTTTTGGAACTTTTTTATTTCTTCAATATACTGTATACTATATGGTGGCCATAGATGGGTAGATGACTGAAGAAACCTGTGTTTTCCTGAGAATTCCGAGATCTGCTTCAATGAACTGTGTGATTTGGCCAAGAGCTCCCCTGTCATGAGGTTCTCGACTCATTATTCTCAGTGATAGAGGGGAAGGATTTCCCTGTCATGAAGCTCCCTGGTGGTGAGACGCTCCCCTTCTTCACAATGATAGAGGGGGAGCATTCCCCTGTCCGGTAGCTCCCCTGTCATGAGGTTCTCCCCACCTTTTTCTCAGTGATAGAAGTGATAGAAGGAAAGAATTAGCCTTGACACACAGAGATCTTTCAACATGCTTTCTATTACAAGCATTTTAGACATTTATTACACTTGTTTCCACTTCTAGGGGAATTCAAAATGGCCTTATATTTACTAACCATTACATAGGACTGTTGAATTGGGGGCAGGGTCAAACAGTTTAGGACCTAAGGAGGATTTTTTCTTTATCCTTGTTGGCTTATGGGCTATGTAATGTGCATTCAAAATGCTACTCAAATATATTTACTAATGAGAGACAAAATTGTTTAATTATGTAGTGCTTACCCCCAAAGGAGCCACTGGATGTATCGGGTTCTCTGTTCTGGAGTTACGACTCTGCAAACAGCTTTGTCCTTTCTGACACACCTGGCTGAGTGGAGAATAGCTGCAAACATCTGTACATGCACAATTGCAAGTATCCTGCACACAACTAGAAAAGGACATCAGAAAATAAACCAGGCTGCTTAAATTATTTTGTCAGAAATTAAGAGAAAGCAACCGTGCAAAAATATATGAGTTGGTGACACAAAGAGTTATCACTCTAAACAGGTTAGCAGTTATTGGCATATTATGTTATGTTGTGGTGACTCACACTTAGCACCTATACAACAGGGATGTATTAGGTAAGAAGCAATTTTAGCAATCGCAATATATAGTATATCACAGTGACCCATAGCAAAACCATGGTTCTTTGTCAGACAGTAGCCAATGAACATCCCAAAGTGCCCTTGGTATTCAGTTCACAAGGGGTGTCCCCAGCTATGGGTAATCCCAGAGGGTGATCACCACGGGGGCAGTCAGTACTTAATTGGTCTGTTTCCTTTGACTCCAAACTTATGCTGGCTATTTGGTGAGGCCCAGTCTGTACAGTGGTGCACTTAATTACCATCCCCTTCAGGGTTTTACATGCAGTGGTTAATACTCACAACAAGTGACTTCTCACCAGTCCTATTTGGCAGACTCTGGTTTGGATGCTTGGTAACCAGGCACCCACCTGGCTTGGCTTTCAGCATGCAATTCTTTCTTGCGACTTTCTTGCCACCCACTAGCCACCAAGGACACTGCTTGCAGTTCAAGAAGAAGGCACTTCCAGTATCTATACATACAATGACAGAAATATGTTGCTCCAATCTTCCCACAGAAAAGAGGAAGTTCTTCTCACAGCCCGGAAAAACTGCTCTCTCTTTCTTTCCCTCAATGGTGTATTTTGGTTTTGTGCTTCCCTAGGCAAGACTAAAATCCGGCACCCCATCTAAATTTGTCCCACCCCTTCCTTATCAAGTGGCTATTTGGGGTCTCTGGTGGCTATGTGGGGTCTCTGGTGGCTGTGTGAGGTCTCTGGTGCCTATACAGGTGCTCTGGCAGACTGTGGGGTAATAACATGCAGTCCCTAGAATTACTAGTGTGTGGCATCAGTCAGTCAGCTCAGAGTCTGTCACAGTGCCCCCCCCCAGCCTGCCATAGTGCTCCCCCCACCCCCTCACTACCCTGCCACAGTGTTCCCTCCCACCCCTTCACTAGACTGCCTCAGTGCCCCCCCCCCCTTGCTGCTGCTAGGGGAAGAGATAGAAATAGGAAGGAGAGAGAGATGGAAGGGATGGAAAAGGAGAGAAATGGAAGAAGAGGAGATAGACAGAGAGAGGGAGGGGGAAAAAGGTGGGGGAAGAGAGAGAGAGGGAGGGAGGGTGTGAGAGAGAGGAGGTGGAAGAGAGGGGGGTTGAGAGAGAGAGGGGTGAGAGGATTTTTGTCTGCTTAGGCAAAAGTGAATTTTGCAGCCCCCCATCCATCCGGCACTCCCCCACACCATCCTCCCGCCACACCCACCATTGTTCATTGTGACAGGAGGGCATTGTGACATGAGAGGGATATCTGGCCAGTGTGATAGGAGGGCAGTGGGACAGGTGGGGGACAGTTTAACAGATGAGGGCAATGTGACAGGAGGGGGGCAGTGTGACAGGTGGGGGCAATGTGACAGGAGGTGGGCAGTGTGACAGGTGGGGGAAATGTGACAGGAGGGGGGCAGTGTAACAGGAGGGAAGCACTGGACCAGGAGTAGGGCAGTGTGACAGGAGGGGGCACCCTCTGCATGGAGTCGACACTAAAGAAGCTCGGTCTAGCACATGCCCCGCTGAAAGTGCCTAGCAGGATGCCATAGATGAAGAAGTTCAGGTGGCCCTGGATGCCAGTATCAATCGGGTTAATTGGTAAGCCTGGCGCCAACTCTGAAGGATCTCTACTTTAGCCAGCTGCTTTTTCACCATGCGCTTGTTATCCTCCCGTCGGCTGGCAGGGGCTGAGGGGAGGCTGGGAGCACTTTGCTGATCTGAGCATGCAGCAGGCGTCCTAGAGTGACCAGTACAAATCCTTCTTCTCACACTGCAGAGCCTGAACACTCCCGTTGCCTGCGCCTGCATTCCTGTCCAGAGCTCTGCGGATATCCTGCAGGGGATCACCCAGCTGCACCCCCCGTAGAGATGCCACTGCTACTCTGCGGTCCTCATAGTTTCCATTCTGCCTGGGGGCAGAAAAATGCCGCCCAAGGCAAACACTTTGCCTCGCAGTAGATATGCCCCTGCTTCCCCTTACAGGCCTCCCTGGAAATTGTAGTCTGTCTCTTCATCCACTTTCCCTTCGGCAAACTAAATCTGCCATAGTTCAGCGCGATCTACATCAAAATCTTTCTTGTCACATAGGCTTCTCCTAGTGTGTGAAGGTGGAACAGTATTGACCATGTCAACATGGGACTCCTATATAAGCATAGAGGGCAAAGTCAGCACAGTGTATATGTAGTTGCCTCCTCTTGGGAGAGCTAAGCACCACTCTACAATTATTTGCCTTGTGTCTTAACTAACACTGCAAACCAACTTGTTGCTCTCTCATCAGTCATTGCTGAGCTGTGAATGCTAGTTGTTCTTCAAGTACAACCGAGGTTCCCTACTGTGAGATTTCCACACTGCGAACCAAAATCATAAATTGGGGGTGCTGCTGCAGGCTCCTTATCTGTCCAGATCTGGTGACTTCCACTAAAGAGTGCACAAGAGTCTTGGCTCCATGTGTAAACATGTAGGAAGAAAATATCCCAGGTGCCGCACATCCAGGCTCTGTCCAGGCCACACCTCCAATATGTTTTTCCCCATTCACAGGGCTTACACCACATTTTCACACAGTACAGCTATTCTGGTAACCCTACTTTTCTGTACTGCACTTAAGCAATATATTTTAGCCACCCCCTCCCACCTAGCTTTTGATGATACGACAAAAATGCAGCAGCAAACATATAAATTAATCTCTTCTTCCTCCTGTCAGCATGTTCTTTGTCTGCATGTGCATTATTCATGCAGCAGAGCCTGGTTCGCTCAGAGAACTGACCCTGTCCGTCTTAGTCAGAGGTCTTCAAGGAATAGAGGGTGATATCTGAAAAGATTTATTCACTTTAACTAATTGCATTCAAAACATTTATTTCTTTAATTGAATACATATTTATAGCTTTGTCAAGTTTACAAAGAAGAAACCTCCAGATAACAGTGGGGTTTGCAAATCCCGGGTTAAAAATAGGGTTGTATGCCAATAGAATGCTTGATGTCATCCCACATTTTTAGAGAGTGGGCCACAATAAATGTAAACATTTGTCTCTGCCTACAAGGAGGCAACCACAAATGGTTATTAGATAAATAAGGCCAAGGTCTCAATGGGGTTTAGTGCAAAACATAACTGATTGGGATACCCTTGTCTGTGGTTTTGTAAGGTTCATATACAGTATGAAAGGATAGCTACTGACAGTACTCTTGCAGCTATTCTGCCAATCTATGAGCTTTTAAAATAATTCCAGGTTTTTATTGTATGAAGAATGGGGGGAATTTGGTATGGTAAAGGGTGTCATAGGTGCTGGTTAGGGATGAGCCGAACACCCCCCGGTTCGGTTCGCACCAGAACCTGCGAACGGACCGAAAGTTTGAGCGAACTTTAGAACCCCATTCAAGTCTATGGGACTTGAACGTTCGAAATAAAAAGTGATAATTTTAAAGGCTAATATGCAAGTTAATGTCCTAAAAAGGGTTCGGGGACCCGGGTCCTGCCCCAGGGGACATGTATCAATGCAAAAAAAAGTTTTAAAAGCGGACGTTTTTTCGGGAGCAGTGGTTTTAATGATGCTTAAATTGAAAAAAAAAGTAAAATATTCCTTTAAATATCATACCTAGGGGTTTCTATAGTATGCCTGTAAAGTGGTGCGTGTTTCCCGTGCTTAGAACAGTCCCTGCACAAAATGACATTATTAAAGGAATAAAAGTCATTTAAAACTGCTTGTGGCTTTAATGTAATGTCGGGTCCCGGCAATATGGATGAAAATCAGTGAGACAAACAGCATGGGTACCCCCTCCCCCAGTCCATTACCAGGCCCTTTGGGTCTTGTATGGATATTAAGGGGAACCCAGCACCCAAATTAAAAAAAGGAAAGGCGTGGGGCCCCCAGGCCCTATATACTCTGAACAGCAGTATTCAGGCGGTGGAAACAAGACAGGGACTGTAGGTTTGTTGTTAAGTAGAATCAAGAATTGTAATTACATGCACCTGTTGAACAGGTGCAGAAAAATTGGGCCTTTGGTGGTGGTGATGGTGGTGTTGCCACAACACTGTAAGCAATCACAGTTACTCTTGGTGGGCGCAGGAATGGGCCCTGCTGTGAAATATTAGATCGAGAATTGTAATTATATGCACCTGTTGAACAGGGGCAGAAAAATTGGGCCTTTGGTGGTGGTGGTGGTGTTGCCACAACACTGTAAGCCCTCACAGTTACTCTTGGTGGGCGCAGGAATGGGCCCTGCTGTGAAATATTAGATCAAGAATTGTAATTACATGTCCCTGTTGAACAGGGGCAGAAAAATTGGGCCTTAGGCACTGGTGCCACAACACTGCAACCCCTCACAGATTCTATAGTTGGAGCGTAGGAATGAGCCCTGCTGCAAAGTATTGCAGCAAAAATTGTAATTATATGCCCCTGTTAAACAGGGGCTGAAAATTTGGGCCTTGGGCACTGGTGCTGGTGCCACAACACTGCAACCCCTCACAGATACTGTAGTTGGAGTGCAGGAATGAGCCCTGCTGCAAAGCATTGCATCAAAAATTGTAGTTACACGCCCCTGTTAAACGGGGCAGAAAAATCGGGCCTTAGCCACTGCTGCCACAACACTGCAACCCCTCACAGATGCTATAGTTGGAGTGCAGGAATGAGCCCTGCTGCAAAGTATTGCAGCAAAAATTGTAATTATACGCCCCTGTTAAACAGGGGCTGAAAAATTGGGCCTTAGGCACCGGTGCTGGTGCCACAACACTGCAACCCCTCACAGATATTATAGTTGTAGCGTAGGAATGAGCCCTGCTGCAAAGTATTGCATCAAAAATTGTAATTACACACCAACAGGGGCAGAAAAATTGGGCCTTGGCCACTGGTGGTGGTGCCCAGAACCAAAAATGTTCTTACAAGCTATCAGCATGAAAATTGAGGAGGAAGAGGATTGTCACTCAGCATAACAGGATAGTCACTCAGCATCAGCATAGGCAGTCTTGAAGGGATCTCACATTAAAAAAAAATCGATCGGTTACATCAGCATCAGGTGCTTGGTAGCTGGTGATCCAAGACTGATTCATTCTTATGAAGGTCAGCTGATCGACTGATTCGGTGGACAGTATCACCCTGTGATTGGTTACAAAGCCCCCAGCAGCACTGAATGTGTGTTCTGAAAGAACGCTGGAAGCAGGACAGCTCAATTGCATACTGTGCAAGCTCAGTGATCCATCCTCAAGACCCAGTAACCCAGAGGATTTTCGGTGGCAAAGGTGTCCAAGTTTGATCTTGCCCCTAGGTAATCCTGCACCATGTGAATAAGACGCTGGCGATGGTTGCTGGAACCGATCAGACCTTGGGGCTGCGGACTAAAAAACTGTCTGAACGCATCGGTCAGACTGCCACCTTCTCCACCGCTCCTTCTGTGACTGACCAAAGCCTCAGCAACACGTTGTCCAGGAGGAACAGGAAATTGTAACCTCCCAGGCTCTGGAACCTTTCTGCAAGGCCTCCCTGAAGATGTTTCATCCTCTGCTCCCTCTGCGACGGCAAGATAAGGTCCGCAACCTTACCCTTGTAACGTGGATCAAGGCGGGTTGCCAGCCAGTAATGATCCCTCCCCTTGATACCATGAATACGAGGGTCCTTCTGCAGGCTTTGCAGGATCAGGGAGGCCATGCAGCGTAGGTTTGCTGAGGCATTCGGGTCCAGTGTCCTCTGGGTCACTAAGGACAACATGATCCGCAGCCACCTCCTCCCAGCCACGTACAAGTCCATGGGTTTCTTCGGACTGTAAATGATCCCTTGAAGACTGCTGCTGATGCTGAGTGTCAGGCTCCACATCCATGCTGACACAATCCTCCTCCCCCTCATCCTCTTCCTGTGTGATCGGCTGGCACGCAGGAACACTGTCTGGATAATGGGGCCTTGAGAGGTAAGGAAGTCCTCCTCTTCCTCCCTCTGTTCTGCCTCAAGTGCCCTGTCCATTATTCCATGCAGCATGTGCTCCAACAGGTGGACAAAAGGGACAGTGTCACTGATGCATGCACTGTCACTGCTCACCATCCTCATGGCCCCCTCAAATGGTGACAGGACAGTGCATGCATCCTTGATCATAGCCCACTGGTGTGGGGGAAAAAAACAAGCTCCCCTGACCCTGTCCTGGTGCCATAGTCGTATAGGTACTCATTGATGGCCCTCTGCTGCTTGTGCAACCACTGCAGCAAGGCCAATGTTGAGTTCCACCTGGTGGGCATGTCACAGATTAGGTAGTTCTTGGGCAGGTTAAATTCCTTTTGGAGGTCAGCCAGCTGAGCACTGGCATTATATGACCTGTGGAAATGCACACAGACTTTCCTGGCCTGCCTCAGGACATCCTGTAAGCCCGGGTACCTGCCCAAGAACCGCTGCACCACCAAGTTAAGGACGTAAGCCAAACAGGGCACATGGGTCAGTTGTCCCTGTCGGAGGGCGGAGAAGAGGTTGGTGCCATTGTTGCAAACCACCAAACCTGGCTTAAGCTGGTATGGCCACCTCTGAACCTGCCCCTGCAGAGCTGACAGAATCTCTGCCCCAGTGTGGCTCCTGTCCCCCAAGCACACCAGCTCAAGCACCGCATGGCATCTTTTTGCCTGCGTGCTTGCGTAACCCCTTGAATGCCTATGGAGCACCGCTGGTTCCGAGGAGAAATCAGCACAGGAAGAGGCCATGGAGGAAGAAGAAGAGGAGGGGGTGGAGGAGAGAGTTGTGGCAGAATCACCACTAGTAGAATTTTGGAGGCGTGGTGGCGGAACAACCTCCAACACTACTGAACCCTGTCATGCATCCTTCCCAGCTGCCAGAAGAGTCACCCGGTGCGCGGTGAAAGATAGGTAATGTCCCTGTCCATGCCTGCTGGAACATGAGTCAGCGGTAATATGTACCTTACCGCTGACCGCCCTGTCCAGCGAGGCCAAGACATTGCCTTCCACATGCCGGTAGAGCCGGAATCGCCTTCTGTGAGAAAAAGTGGCGTTTGGGAACCTGCCACTGAGGAACCGCACATTCCACAAACTCACGGAAGGGGGCAGAGTCTACCAACTGAAAAGGCAGCAGTTGAAGTGCTAGCAATTTAGCCAAGCTAGCATTCAACCACTGGGCATGTGAATGGCTGGGAGTGAACTTCTTTCAGCGGTGCAGCAGCTGGGGCAGGGAAATTTGCCTGGCACAATCTGACGTCGGTGTACCGATAGCAGATTGCCCTCAAGTATTTGGCTGTGACACACCTAATTCTACACCTTCATTCCTCTCAGTGCAGGTTTCAGAGAGGACTGAAGGTAAAGTTGAGTTGGAGATCCTAGCTGATGAGGAGCAAGGAGAGGTCCACTTTGTTCTTTGGAGTGGGTTTTTAGGTACGCTTGCCAACAAACTGCATGGCAGGTTGACATATGTCTGGTCAAGCATGTGGTCCCCAAGCAGGTGATGTTTTGGCCACGCGAGATATGCTTGAGACATATGTTGCAAATAGCAGTGGTGCGATCTGATGTACTCGTCTCAAAAAAGGCCCACACCAAAGAACTTTTGGAATAACGCGCAGAGCCCATAACGTTCGCAATCCGACGAACAGTCGAACAGGCGATCTTCGAGTCAAACATGGGTTCGACTCGAACTCGAAGCTCATCCCTAGTGCTGGTTAAGAAATTACCTTAATAAAAGTAGTTTTGTGCAGACCCAGAGGAAGGGAAAGGAGCCTTGTAGAGTTGCAAAGATAGGGAAAGGAAGACTTTAAATGTTTTTGATTTCAGCAAAATAACCTGGAAGCAGGAGATGGATCCAAATTCTGATAGGAGCAGCATGAGGATAGTGGGGGACCCAGTGAGGTTAGTACTGCTGATTACAACATCATCTGCAAAGTCTGTGATGGTGTCCTATTGCTTCCACTCCACTGATGTTTGGGGGAGTCCTAAGTAAATGGGCTCTGCAGACAAGCAGTGACAAGCCTCTTTCATCGGTGCTCAGTGACAGTAACAATTACCATATTTATTGGCGTATAACAGGCACTTTTTCTCCCTTAAAATAGGGGGAAAATCGTGTGTGCATGTTATAGGCCAATATAGGCTGCCACCGAGGGGAAGGAGGGGATGAGTGCCGCCGAAATAGAAAGAGCTGGATCTCCTGTGTTCTCAGCTTTGCTCGCAGTCACACTCAGTCCTGCCCCCTGGACGGCTCCTAGCATTAACTTCCTGGCATTAGACCGGCGTTATGTCCATCATAGGATCTGGGCCAAGGGGCGGGACTGGGCGTGACGCCGAGCTGAGTACACAGGAGATCCAGGTCTGTCTATTTCGGCAAGGCTGCAGATGGACACTGATCAAGCTGCAGTGAGGAGCAATGCTGCAGATGGGCACTAATCAGGCTGCAGTGAGGAGCAAGGCTGCAGATGGACACTGATCAGGCTGCAGTGAGGAGCAAGGCTGCAGATGGGCACTGATTAGGCTGCAGATGGGCACTGATTATGCTGCAGATGAGCACTGATCAGGCTGCAGTGAGGAGCAAGGCTGCAGATGGGCGCAGATCAGGCTGCACTGAAGCTGCAGATGGGCACAGATCAGGCTGCATCGAGGCTGCAGATGGGCACTAATCAGGCTGCATTGATGTTCACTGACCATTATTTTGCTTCAAAGTGGTTTATTTAAAAAAAAAGTTTTTTTTCCTGAAACTTCCCTCTTAAATTGGGGTGCGTGTTATACGCCGGCGAGTGTTATACGCCGATAAATACGGTAACTCTCACCCTTTCATTGGTGATAAATGGTTTTTATTTTTCAGTTGGGTGGAGGTCACTTCTGACAGTACCACAGTGCCTGGTGCTGGAAAGCAAAGGATATTCCTGCATGTGATACCCCGCTGCCACACTGCACTGGTGGCAAGTGTCCTGAGTCTTGTCAGGGCACGGACACTGTGGGACAGTGACCCAAATGCCAGGACTGTCACGCAGGATTCTGGACACTGCATTAAAAGTCCAGGCTCCATGGCTATCATCCTGATCTCAGCTTCACTATCAAGTGAGTCACTGTTATGAAACAAATATGCCACTCGAGAATCTTTTAGATATTTCATGAATCTCCAGCTGCATACTTGCTCCATGCCAGACCTAATGCCTGCCTCTTTAAAGCCAGTGGAGTCTAGTGGTGGTTCTTATATTTCTGTCCTCTCAAGTTCAATATAAAGAGTTTTTATATTACTAAGAAGACTGCAAGATGCATTTTGTTTTTAGTTTTTACATTACTTACATTCCTATACATTATTTCCTGCTTCTACACATAGAGGCTAAATGCATGAAAATTAAGTAATAAAACATTTTATTGATCTTGATTATATCTTTTTCTAAGTAAAGTGGGAAACTAATTTCATTTTCTGTGGTAATTTCATTTGTACAGGAAGGAAACCATTTAAAGGAAAGTTGTAAAATAGGGTATTCTTTATGCAGCCTAAATATGACAGGATAATATAACAACCATAGCATGCAGTGATAAAAAAAACAACAAAATGTAAAATCAAGATCAGTAGAAAATACTGAACTTTTCTGCAGCCCGGGCCTCCATAGTGCAATAATTCATAGCAATCTCATGTGATTACGTGATCATGGGGTGATGTCATATGTGTGCCCACATACTGTAATGTACAGCCATAGAGTTTGGCTTGACTGTTTTTAGATATATTTGTTTGCATATTTTGTGTTTGGTGTCTGTTTTTGGCACATTTACGTATAGCGGTATCTATGTAACTGCTCTGATGAGAAGGCACTTTTATGTATGTTTGATACAAACAATAAAATATATATCTGTGACATGTTCAGATGATTGCAGTGCATTCATTTCCTTACCTAGGTTGGGACCTACTCTTTTTATAGCGTTAAATATATGATAAAGTAGTCTCAAGCAATCTTAAGCCTAGTACACATGGGCCGAATGTCGGGCAGCATTGGCCGGTTCAATAGAAATCAGCCGACATTTGGCCAGTGTGTACGGCAGCAATCCTAGAGAAGCCAGCTTCTGTCTAAGGGGCATGATCAAAATTGGACTGCCGACCAGATTCAGGCAATGGCTGAGAGTGCCATTCACTGTCACCCTGTCAGAACACAATAGCTCAGCAGGGAAGATCACTGTACTAACATTGGATTGTTAGTACAGTGGCTGTCTACTGGTACTGGTAGTGTGTTGTGTGTAGGGTAGGCACTAGTGATATAGTGATATAGCACTTACAATGGGTATTCTGGAGCTGATATTTTGCCTAGGCCTATTATTTCTTCTGCAGAACTCATCTATACAACGGTGTCTCTGTAGAAGAACTCTTTCTGTTCCTAGATTTCCCTGATTTCCCTGATTTCCCTGAGTACACCATTAGTATAATCCAGTGACCGGAGGCAAGATTTTGGAAAAGATTTGCCTCTGATAATGAAAATTCCAAATAGGCTTCAGTGATATTAGCAGAATGGAAGGTGTCTAGGAACTGTTTTGTTGCTTCTATACGGGAATTTTCTGATAAAGGTTCATTTTCTAATTATTGCTGTGTCAAATGAAACTATACTAATAAATTCATGCTAGAAAGATGAACTTAAATTTTTAATTATAGGTCCAGTTTAGTGACATCACTCCATGATCACATAATCACATCAGACTCTTAGAAATCAATGAGCTATGAGGGCCTGAGATGCAGAAAAGTTCAGTATTTTCTACTGATTTCTAACAGATGGAATGTCCCCCTGATTGTGGGGGGACAACATGTAATTAACCACCTCAATACAGGGTACTTACATTACACCCCCTTTCTGCCCAGGCCATTTTTCAGCTTTCAGCACTGTCACAATTTGAATAACAATTGTGCGGTCATGCTACAGTATAACCATGTGAAATTATTATAATTTACTTCACACAAATATAGCTTTCTTTTGGTGGTATTTAATCACTCCTGGGTTTTTATTTTTTCCTAAAAAAAATAATATTATAATATATAATAATAAGTAATTTTTCTCCTTCACTGATGGGCACTGATGAGGCGGCACTGATGGACACTGACAGGCTGCACTTATGGGCACTGATAAGGTGGCACTGTTGAGGAGGCACGAATATGCCGCACTTATGGGCACTGATAGGTGGCACTGATATGTGGCACTGATGGTTGCACTGGTGGGCACTGGGCTCAGATAGGCAGCACTGGTGGGCACAGATAGACAGCACTGGTGGGCACAGATAGGCAGCATGGATAGGCGGCACTGATGGGCGGTTCTGATGGGAATTGATGGGTGACATTGACCTGATTACATACCTAGCTGTCCCCTGGGAGGAGATGCTGCTGATCGGCTCTCCTCTCCTCACACTCAGTGTGAGGCGAGGAGT
Organism: Aquarana catesbeiana; assembly: GCF_042186555.1. NCBI lineage: Eukaryota > Metazoa > Chordata > Amphibia > Anura > Ranidae > Aquarana > Aquarana catesbeiana. Next base: position 231,845,112 of record NC_133324.1, read on the forward strand.
GCAGATTATCGGCATCTCCATGTTTAAATATGACCAGCTGTTATTGGACACAACTGATCACATGGTTAAAGAGCCGTGGCTGCGACTCTTTACACAGATTGGGGTCGCGCCATGTCCTAGCAACAGTGAGCGTGCGAAAGCGGTCGTTCTGGGAGGCTGTCATATGACGTCCACCCAAAATGAGAGCCGCACCGCCCAGCAGTCATTTGACGGTGGGAGGGTAACAAGTGGTTAAACAATGTTAAATTGAGCTAACAATATGCACACTTTTTGAGTGTCAACTGTGTCTTAATCAAAAGATTTCCCATTTTTCCTGTCCTGTAGACAATTCCCTTTTAAACTTTTGTCACTGGAACAAGTGTCCCCACTGGCAGATTTCCTCTCTGCTCTTCCTCCGGTAGTGGTCACCAGGACAAATAGAGATGGCGTATCTCTGTAGCAAGGACACTGACAGCTATAAAACCCTCATTGTTCTATTTGAAACAAAAAAAAAAGGTTTTGCCCTAAGATGCACTTTAATGATGACTAGTCCTGGTACAAGGTCAACCAGTGCCCAGGGCGAAGATGACAAATTTGCGACCCCCTCCTAGCCTTCCCTGGGGGGGGGGCTTAGGGTGTGGGATGCATATGTAACATTCTATCCCGCCATAAAGTATGGGGCTGCAAGTGATGTGGAAAGAGATGACCTGGCATCATATATGAAAAAAATGCCCCTTTGTTGATGGTGTCACTGAAAGTTAGAAATGTCTCTGCATCTGTGGTGTCACACAAAAAAAGGCCCTGCATCAGTGGTGTCATGAGAAGGAAAAACATCCTTAAGGACTGATTTGGTGGTGGTATGAAGAGGCGAGGATGTAGGCTCTGTGGGGTGCATTTAGCGAAGGGATCCTGTTAGGGAGAGGGGAGTTCTGGTGCTAATGTGCTGCCCTTACCCTCTCTGAACTTATATTTCAGACCTCCTCAGTGTTGCACCTACCCAGAAGTGTGGACTGCACTTTCTGTTTCCCCTTTTTGGTCATGTAATATGTGACATGAGAAGGGGAGAGAGGGAGAATGGCAGGCTTCCTCTCTGGTAGGAGTCCATACTGAGGAGGTGGTGTGTTGCCAGCAGGTGGCCACCCTGCCTGCTCCCTCCCACCCACATTAGACTGTGGTTGCAATCAGTATAAAGCAGTACATTTAATTGAATGGGCTGCCAAATTGCACTACAGGGGAGACTGAATTCCTGTGGAATTCTGATGTGAAGTGTCCCTTAAGGGGGCTTACAGTAGTTATTTCTGGTTTTCACAAATATTTCTTTCTCAGACTTGGAGTAAATTTGTACTCCAGTCTTAAAACGTCGCTGTTTCGTCTATGGGGTATTTGAATAATGTGCTGCACTTTATTGGATATAATAAAAAGTGTTGCATTTTTCAGTTGCTGTCTGGACATCCCCAGTCCATGTTACTTTGCTGGGATACTAAACATGAAGTTCCACTGTAAAAAACAGTGAGCAGGCAGGTTTTTATTGCAGAAGACACATGCACTGTCTCTTAATAAAATGCCCCTACTTGCCAGCATCCTGTCTTCTCCAGCTCCGTAAACTGAGCTGCGGACTGATCTCTGAGTGCTGGGATGACTAGTGCACTGTTCTCTGCAGAGGAGCTTCCTGCAGAAAGAAGAACATTGCTACTGGCCAGGACTGCTAGCTAAGAGCAGGTGGACAGTGTCATAAACAGCAAGAGGAGGAGCATACGCTCACAAACGTGACCTTGATACTGCCCATCTTGGCCAACTGCTTAGCAGGTTAGAGCTCTGATTTTCCTTTTGAAGGAGTCTGCAGTGTTGGTGCACGGATCTGATCTGAAACCAAGATCTCTGCTGCATCTGGCATAGACTTCCGTACTGTGCCACATGAACCCCCTACTCCTCCAATGAACATCCTATTTAAGCCTTGTCTCTGCACTTCCTGTTTGCCGGATTGCTATGCTCTGCCCCAGCCCATATCTGCCTACCCTTACTTTAGACAGTTAACATATGCTAAAAATACAGTCTTTTAAACAGCACCTGAAAAGGTATTTCTAGGAAGTTGATCCTTTCTAGATACTGAAGAAGATGGGAGTAGGGCTAGGAGTGGGGACAATGAGTAATGACGTTTAAAACAGATATTTGTATTTTGCCATATACACTCCCTTCCTTGTATGCCTTCCACAATATTACATTATTTATTATGTTTTTTTATGAAATAAACCAATAAATAGTTTTGGTCTTTACCATATTGTAGTCCTGAACGTCACTTGCTATAGCTGGGATAGGAAGGCAGAGTGACACTTTTTCAGTAAATGAAAATGGAGAACATGGCTATAATGAAGAAAGTAGGTACAGGTGGAAGGCTAGGGGGAAAGGGGAAGTGTGTGAGCCAATAGGAGCAAAAGGAGAGTGCATCGGTGTCCCCAGTGCAAGGTAAACAAGAAGGAAAATACGTCTGAACTATAGGATACAGTTGTACATCTTAATTTAATTGACCAAATTGTCTATGCAACTTGTCCAATTATCTTTAAAAAAAACTTTGCAACAGGAATTTGCAAACAAATCTTTTAACCTTCTATGTGGAGGTGAGCTGCCATCTAGATAAAGGGAGGCCCGTAGATGTGATGTATCTGGATTTTTGCAAAAGCATTTGATACAGTTGTCCATAAACTGTACAAAGTAAGGTCCGTTGGCATGGACCATAGGGTGAGTGCATGGATTGAAAACTGGCTACAAGGGCGAGTTCAGAGGGTAGTGATAAATAGGGAGTACTCTGGTACTCTGGTCAGGGGTGGTTAGTGGGGTCCCCCAGGGTTCTGTCCGGGGACCAATCCTATTTAATTTGTTCATAAACGACCTGGAAGATGGGGTAAACAGTTCAATCTCTATATTTGCGGATGGTACTAAGCTAAGCAGGGCAATAACTTCTCTGCAGGATGTGGAAACTTTTCAAGAAGATCTGAACAAATTAATGGGGTGGGCGACTACATGGCACATGTAGAAAAATTAAAAATAGTGCATTTGGATGGCAAAAATATGAATGCAATCTACTCACTAGGGGGTGAACCTCTTGGGGAATCTAGAATGCAAAAGGACCTGGGGGTCCTATTAGATGATAGGCTCAGCAATGGCATGCAATTGCAAGTTGCTGCTAACAAAGCAAACAGAATATTGGCATGCATTAAAAAGGGGCTTAACTTAAGAGATAAAGTGATAATTCTCCTACACGACTCTGGTCCAGCCACACCTGGAGTATGCTGTCCAGTTCTGGGCACCAGTCCTCAGGAAGGATGTGCTGGAAATGGAGCGAATACAGAGAAGGGCAACAAAACTAATAAAGGGACTGGAGGATATTAGTTATGAAGAACGGTTGCAAGCACTGAACTTATTCTCTCTGGAGAAGAGACGCTTGAGAGCGAATATGATTTCAATTTACAAATACCATACTGGTGACTGCACAATAGGGATAAAACTTTTCCATGAAAGGGAGTTTAATAAGACACGTGGCCACTCGTTAAAATTAGAAGAAAAGAGGTTTAACCTTAAACTGCGTAGAGGGTTCTTTACTGTAAGAGCGGCAAGGATTAGGCAGTGGTTTCAGCGGGGGGGCATTGATAGTTTTAAAAAACTATTAGATAAGCACCTGAATGACCACAACATACAGGGATATACAATGTAATACTGACATAAAATCACACACATAGGTTGGACTTGATGGACTTGTGTCTTTTTGTCAACTTTACCTGCTATGTAGCTATGTAATTATACCCAGGCTGACATACAGAAAGCCAAGGTGGAGGTTCTCAATATTTGGTTTATAAATATCTGTATAGCAAGCATTTAAAATGTAAAAGTCCCAAAGTTTTAGGTGAATGCTACAATAATAATTGTAAAATGCATACCTTGTGATAACGTACAATAGTTTTTTTCTAAACCAATCTTATGGTATGTAAGATAAAGTAATACGTAGTACTGAGATACGCTTACTGCATTCATAGTAATCTGACAGAGGAGGTACCTGGAGGATTTTAAAGTGTATTTATTTATACAAAGTTTATTGTTGCCTGGAAAAATCCCTAGCCACTACTACAATAATGGATCATCTATGCTGTTGGCCCCAGTAGCACTGAAGTGTTCTGCCTTGGTTCTGATTAGTATTTTAAAGTTACCATTACAGCAATTCACAAGCCCTGCAATTTAAACAGGTAAAAAAGAACTACCTGTATACTATGTAGCATACTTTTCAATTTGTCCTCTGTTTCCCTTTTTAATATGCTAGGCTGGCCACACATCAGTCATAGAATGACTTTTCTGGTTTTCCTTGAACTTTAGTCAATCCCACATATCTTTGTTCTATAATCTCCATGCTAATTGTGTGATTGGTTTGCTTATCTTACATGAACCACACTACCTCAATAATATGTTTTACATCAGGCCAATGACACATGTTGATTGAGGGCACCATCATTGCAATGCTTAATAACTGGAATGTAATTGGGAGATAAAGTTCCATTGCATAATATATCTACAATTCTGCACAAACAGTGGCGGGGACAATCCGCTGTGCAACATCTAAATCAGTGGAAGTAATCACACGATAGGGAGATTTATGCATAATGCTTTAGAAAAGTAATTATCATTCCACATGGAGACACAATACTCAGTCACCACCAGGAAAGTGGAACTGATGGGATTCTTATCAATGCTTAGAGATATATTGCTGTGTATGCAGCAATTCAAAAAAAAAGAACAAAGCAAATACAATCATTTTAGAAATAAAATAAATAATAAATACCCCAAATGAATCATTTAATATAATTTGAAGGCAATCTAAGAATATATTATTTATATAAATTAATAACAGGGATGTCATGTAAATGTACCATTCAAAGAAAATGACAAGACAGCAAGACAACATTTACCTGGCATGAAAAGATTTAGCACATTCCTACCTAAACTGAAGAAAACAAGTTTAATATGACAGCTTTTCTTTCATTTACTTTTACATGCTGATCCAGACAGTAACACACTTCCTGTCTTAGATTGGCAATGCTCACTTTCTTTACTATATCTATGCAGGGGCAGCATAGAAGACGGCCTTTTACTTTGTTCATCTCTATAATATAGGGGAGGTGTTCTGTTGTCCTAACATACTTCCTAACACTGTTTGAGATACACAGGACAGCCCTGGCTTTTTGGCAGGTATTTTTGCCCTTATCATACTAATGTGGCAAAACCCTTTTAATGGTATGTTTAATGAACCGACAGACAGCAAAAAAGGAGAAGTTTATTGTTAAGACTCATCTATTAAGGTCCACCCTAAAGCAGTTTTACTGCTACAGAGCGGCCCCTGTGTGCCGGATCACGTTTATATCTCCCAGGTATGGAGTGCCAGTGGCGGTTCGCTTCCACTGTGATTACACACAGCAGAAGCTGGCCGGCAGGTGCATGGTACCCAATGTCCTCCGGCACCCACTGATTTTTAGACAGAAAGACAGAACTGCAATCTGCCTATGTAAACAAGGCAGATCCCCGTTTTGGCAGGGATGGAATTTTTGTCCCTCCAAAGCAGAAAATAAATTCCATCTCTTCTCCTAGTAAAAGCACAGTATAGTAAAACACTGGCTAGACACACAGATAACCCTTTGATCGCCCCTGATGTTAACCCTTTCCCAGCTAGTGTCATTAGTACAGTAATGCCCTGTACACACAATAGGATTTTCCGACAACAAAATCCATGTTTTTTTTGCCGACGGATGTTGGCTCAAACTTGTCTTGCATACACACAGTTACACAAAGTTGGTCGGAAATTCAGAACTTCAAGAACGCGGTGACGTACAACACGTACAACGAGCCGAAAAAAATTAAGTTTAATAGCCAGTGCGGCTCTTCTGCTTGATTCCAAGCATGCATGGAACCTTGTGCGTTGGAATTGTGTACACACAATTGGAATTTATGACAACAGATTTTGTTGTCGGAAAATTTGAGAACCAGCTCTCGAATTTTGTGTGATGGAAATTTCGGTGGAAAATGTCTGATGGAGCCTACACACGGTCAGAATTTCCGACAACAAGCTCCCATAGAACATTTTCTGTCAGAAAATCCTATCGTGTGTAGGGGGCATTGCAGTGCATATTTTTTAGGACTGATCACTGTATTAGTGTTACTGGTCCCCAAAAAGTGTAATTTTGTGTCAGAATGTCCACTGCAATATCACAGTCCCATTATAAGTCACTGATCGCTACCATTACTAGTAAAAAGATAAATTAAAATAAATTAAAATTGCGCAAACCAATCAATATACGCTTATTGGGAATTTTTTTACCAAAAATATGTAGTGGAATACATACTGGCCTATATTTATAACAAATATTTGTTTTTTCACATTTTTTTATTGGATAGGGTTTATAGCAGAAAATAAAAAATATTGGTTTTTTTTTTCAAAATTGATGTTTTTTTTATTTATAGCGCAAAAAAATAAAACATGCAGTGGTGAACAAGTATCACCAAATGAAAGCTCCATTTGTGGGAAAAAATGACATCAGTTTTGATTTGGTAAAGCGTTGCATGACCGTGCAATTGTCAGTTAAAGTAACGCAGTGGCATATCGCAAAAAATGGCCTGGCCATGAAGGAAGGTAAATCTTCTGGAGGTCAAGTGGTTGCAAATCTATTACAGAAGGCTGTTGATTAAAACCTTCCCACTTGACAACAGGGTCCGCTTAACCGTCCCTCTGTTCAGCTGCACATATTACTCTTCCTTTTGCTTACCTATCACTGTTTAGGCAATGAGCAGAAAAAAGAAGAAGCCAAATGAAGGCTCCAATCACAACTCGAAGATTACATAGGGCTAAATATCTCAGATTGTTCAATTGCCAAGTATCAGTGCTGTCATTTATGTCATTTTGAAAAATGAGGAGTGAGTTCTAATCACCAAAAGAACTTGGTATCTCTCTTCACTCTTGGGACCAAAGGGAGCTACTGTACAGTCAAGTCAAGGGAAGGTACTAGGAAGGAAGGCAGCTAATTGAACACATTTAGACTAGGTTCACATCTAGCCATTTCCTGCATGCCAAGTTTTGTGTGGTCACAGCAGTCCATTCATTTAAATAGGCTGCTGCTGTACCTGCATGAAATGCAGAAAAAGGTCTCTGCACCTTTTTAATGCTTCAGGCACATTGAAACTGCATGGTGCTTTTACACTATGTGGTTTCATGCAACCAAAAACGTGCTGTGTTTCCAGATGTTTGGGGGTACCATTAGGAATTAATGGCACCCCTGTGTATCTGCTAAAGAGTAGTGCATTTTGCCTGTGGGTGTGGGAAAGTGCGCAATTTACAAGCATTCCCGTACCCACATAAGTGTCACTCTATCCTTAGTTAACAAAAGATATGGTTTTGGTACTGTTACAATACTTTTAGCCTTCAACTGCATGTCTTTAATGGCTAATTCCACTTTTAAAAACTATGTACCAAAAAGGAACTTGAAAACTATTTAACCATAAAACATGTGTAACAGACACTTAAGTATTGGAGTCAGCACCTCTGAAGACCTGCACATGCTTTGTGATCTATCAGTCTATGCCCAGACCCTAGAGTAGAAGGAAATTCTAATGAAGAAACAGTTACCAATTCAGTCATTGGCTTTAGTTCAAAAAAAGCAATGGATGAGCTGGTCTCTGTTTCCTTGTTAGAGTGTACTACTTTTCTAGGTTCTGCCCCACAACAGAAAGCTTATGCAGGCACCCAGTAACCCTTATGCAAGTGTATTTGGGTTTTTCACACAGACCTACTAATATGTGATTTTTCCACTTTAGCACCTCCCTAGATAGCAAGAGAAACTTGCCACAAATTTGTGGCAGTGTTGAATTATAGGTCTGTAACTTGCTGCACATTTTCACTGGCAAGTTGTACAATTGCAGAGCACTTGAAGCACAAGTTCTAGTTGACACTTTTCCAATTTGTAGCAAATTTGCGTGGCAAGTCTCTAGCAAGAGCAAAGTTGTAAGGGTGAGTCTCCAGGAAGAGCTCTGCAAGTCTACAGAATGAAAATTCAGCCACAGTGACCACTGTGGTTGGATGACTATTGTACAACATAACTGAACAAGAACGTGCAGCAGACTTGCAGAATGCTTGCAAAGAAAGTTGATCTGGAGTCATGTAATGCAGACTTGCTGCAATTGTGCAACTTGCATCTATAACAATGCTGTTATTGCCTGTACGTACAGTATTCAAAATGTAAAATGTATTAATGCATATGTTTACTAGGAAACTAGTGAATTTAAGAGACAGTTGATTTCTTTTTTTAAATAGCATTTTCAGTCTTTTTTCACAGTATTTGTAGTATAGTGAACTGGTAATAGAAGTAAAGGAGCCCTACCAGTTCATTGGGCAGGAGAACGTTTTTGTATGGCAAAAATATCTCAACGCATTTTTGCAAGGCATCAATATTAAAAAAATGCATTTTTTTTGGAGGGCATGTAGGCTGGCACTAGCACATATCTAGAACTAGAACTCCAACTTGTATGCTTTGGGTGTCAGAATGCTACCTATTGGGAGGGGCACTTCATCGCTTCTTGCAACTTTCCTTAAAATTCTGTATGGAGTTAAACTAATTTAAAATTTAATGGGGTCTTTAAAGAATACAAATATGTATCTCTGTTGACAGCTGGACAGAAGCTGCCTTCTAGAAGCCTCATGTATTGCAAGAGAAGGAGAATTATGAGAATAAAGAAGACTCCATTTAAAGAAGAATACACTAAGCACTTGTTGCACCCAAAGTGTTTGCATTCCATAATCCTATCATAAGTTCAGATAAATAAAAATATAAATGTGTGAGGAGAAAAAAGGGAAACACAAAGGCTGGCATTACACTGTAAGATTTCTTTCTTCCAGCCCTGGAGGTTGAATAAGAGACATTTGTTGATCTCTCCATCCCTGCTAAACAGCATGGATAGAGGAGTCTACACTGATGCCCATTGCGTTCTGACAGCTGGCACCTGCAGTTGTCAGAATATCTGAACAGTGGTTTCATGGAAATTTTCTGCGCATCTCACTCGGTTTGCAGATCGAAGGATATTGGGCGGGAGGCTGCTGACAGGGCCACCCATAGATCAAATTTCAGCTGAATTATCAGGAACTGACAGCAATTTGTAGATGTTTGGCAAACTTTACGTTTTATATTATCTAGAAGGTCAGGTACATCCAAATTTAATATATAAGAAACAATGTGTAACTCCTGCTCTTAACTGATAGGGACAAAGCATACCCACCATTCTTGTCTCCATACACTCCTACTGGCCATTTAGACAGAGTCACTTGCAAGGTAGGAACAGACAATACATTGGTTTAGAAAATTAAGTATTTTTCATTTAGGCAATTTCTCTAGCTGACAGAGATTATTTTTAATAGATAATATTTCTGTTATCATAACAATTTTGCTTTAATCAGATTTTTTTATTAAGCATTCTAAAAAGTGCCCTTTTAAGACTATACTATTGATCCAAACTCTGAGTTTGGAAGGCATACAGTCGATTTTTTATTTTTTTTCATTCTAACTGTATTTTATTTATTTCAATGCCTGACAGATTTTACTTATATATTATTCAAAGGTCTACTCAAGCAGAATAAAGCCAAATACCGCCATTTCCAAGTAGCATGACTTCAGGAGATGCTAGATAGGGGATTATGTTATGCTTGTAATCTGCTATATAATCAATAGTTATGTCTGTGTTCCAGTCACATGCCAGCTTCAACAAAGACACCATTCTGTTGCAGCCTGATCATTGTCAATACACAGGCTGACATCAATGACACCTTACAGTGGAATGATGGAGAAAGCATTTGGAATTTATACAGATAAGCACTTCCAGAAAACTTTCTGGGGCAGTAATCTGCAGCAAAAGGAAAACATAATTGATTCTCAGTCCAATGGTCTGTTATGTACAGTAATATGTATAACCTTAATTGGCTAATAGGGCGTACACACGGTCGGACTTTGTTCGGACATTCCGACAACAAAATCCTAGGTTTTTTTCCGACGGATGTTGGCTCAAACTTGTTTTGTCTACACACGGTCGCACAAAGTTGTCGGAAAATCCGATCATTCTAAACGCGGTGACGTAAAACACGTACGTCAGGACTATAAACGGGGCAGTGGCCAATAGCTTTCATCTCTTTATTTATTCTGAGCATGCGTGGCACTTTGTCCGTCGGATTTGTGTACACACGATCGGAATTTCCGACAACAAAATCCATTTTATCTCCTGCTCTCCAACTTTGTGTGTCGGAAAATCCGATGGAAAATGTCCGATGGAGCCCACACACGGTCGGAATTTCCGACAACACGCTCCGATCGGACATTTTCCATCGGAAAATCCGACCGTGTGTACGGGGCATTAGAATAAAATATGAACATATACTGTAGCAACATCAAAAACTATCTTAATTATATACTGTAATTATACACAAAATTTTTAAACATAATTTAATCGATGCCTGTTAATATGATATTGTTTTATTTGCTCATTCTAGCCCCAATCTGTCTAATTTGAGAGTTTATGTAACAGTGGTCCTCTCTCCTCTATTATTTTTTTATACACATGTAAGTATATATTTGTTCTTTTGGGAATGTGTATAGCATACTTTTGCTTACTATTCAGCACACACTAGAGATGTGCACGATGGAAACAATTGTTTTGTTTGCGGAGTTTCATTAGTTAATAATTTTGTTTAGTCATATTCGTTATGTAAGAATAATTCGTTTTCAAAAGTCGTTTCGTCTATTCGGATTCCTTTATATATATTCATTATTTTCAAATCGATTCCAAGCTCACATTTATTCAAAATTCGAATTTCAGAAGACGGCTATATTTGTTATATTCTATTCTAATCTATTCTATTTTTTTATTCTATTCTTTTATATTATATTTTATTTTATTATTTTCCATTGTATTCTGTTCTATTTTATTATTCTATTCAGTTCTGTTTTATTCTATTCTATTCTATTATTTTATATTCTATTATTTTCCATTTTATTCTATTCTGAAGAGCAGCCATATTGTCAGTGTATTTGAAACTGTTGTAGGGAAAGGGTGGTGAAAGCTGGCAAACTGCACTGATGGAGATTAGGGTAAATTGGAAAACTGTTCTTTAATTGCGATTGTTAGCTATTTGGGCAGTCAACCCCTTTGTTGCCTTTTGTGTCCTCATTATTGCTGGATTTATTTGTATTTCATTTTATATTTAAGATGATTTGAGATTAGTGGTCAATTTTAGCTACTATCCCCTTCATAGCAATTCTTTCCCATTCAGAAAAAAATAGCTATTTGTTTCAGGGTGGTGGTATTTTGGGGTTTTCATTTATTTTGAGGGTATATCAGTTTTTATTTTATGTTGATGTTTTTTTGCTGCAAGTCCCTTTTAAAACAGTGGGGTTTTGTTTTAAGGGTGGTAATTTGGAGTTCTGATTTCTAATGCATTTTGTTTTATTTATTTTTATATGGATTGGATCTTTTTTAAGTTTGGGGTGCTTAAAGTGATTAAAACTGTGCCGTTAGTGACCTATTTTACACTGTTGTTTGCTCTGCAGTATCTTAATTCTTGTAGTAAAGTTCATGCCTGTGCTTGTTGGGCCTGGACTTTCTAGTTAACACTGTCCCGCTACTGCCTCATTTTACATTTGTAGTTCTTGTTCTTTATTTTTTAAGAACAATGGGTATAAAAAAATGAAGGTGCACTTAGCAGGTATCAGTAGATCAGGCCTGAGCTCAAAGAGACAGGTAAAAGAATAAACAAGGCGTGGTTTAACAAAGTGAAGATGCTCCATAAGAAAAAGTCAATAATAGGTAAAAACCAAGCTAGTGAATTTGCTGAAAGCAGGATGACCCATAAAGTTTTGTAAATTAAAAAGAAAATGTGATGGCCAACAGGAAAAAAGTTGCAGATAGGGTGGAGAATCCAACTTCATGCCAAATAGAAAGAAAGAGAGAGAGAGAGAGAGAGAGAGAGAGAGAGAGGGAGAGGGAGAGAGACGGCTACATAAAGCGGAGTTCCAGTCACCTGCGGAAAAAATAAAAGTCAGCAACTACAAGAACTGCAGCTGCTGACTTTTAAAAATGGCCACCCACCTGTTCCAGGATCCAGCGGTGTGCTCACCCTAGTCACTCTCACCCGCTTTCTTTGGTCCCCGGTGCCAGCATCTTGGGCACTATGGCCATCCGGCTGTGACAGGTGGGTGCCTACTGTGCATGTGCGGGTCACGCTGCGCATCATGAATGGTGGATACAATCTTCTGGGTCCTGGCAGTGTTCCAGAAGACTGCAGGGGGAGGGAGGAGAACTTCCCTTTCTGAGGAATGGAAGTGGGAAGCGGATACCTGTCAAATTTGGGTACCTGCTCCCCCCCCAAGTGCCAATTGTTCAAGAGGACGGAGCAGGAAACAAGTCCTTAAAGTGGTGTTCCGGCCGAAATTATACTTTTTAAATAAAAATACCCCTATAATACACAAGCTTAATGTATTCTAGTAAAGCTAGTCTGTAAACTAAGGTCTGTTTTGTTAGTTTATAGCAGTAGTTTGTTATTTTATAAACTTACAGCAGGCCGTGGCCATCTTAAGTGTGGGCATCTGAAGCCAGACTGTATTTCTTCCTGGATCTCATCCTTGCAGATCTCGCACATGCTCAGTGCAGCACAAGCAGTGTAATAGGTTTCAGGTCAGGTTTCCATAGCAACAGCAGTTTCAGAGGAAGTTGCCGCCCCTTCCCAGAAGGCATTGCAAACAGGAAATGATGCGATGGGCCGCGGCCAGGGAGGAGGAAGAGAAAAATGAATACAGCAGATATACAGTAGGTGCTGAGAAAAAAAAAAAAAAATATCCAATTTGTTTACAGTACACAGTTTAGTGAGGGATGCTGAAGAGTTGTAAAAGTGGGTGGAACTCCACTTTAAATCGGAACTTCCCTTTTGGGTGGAGCCCTGCTTTAATTGTAATTAAAGTAAGTATATTGCCGCAAGGCAAAATAACTGGCAATGCCAAAATAATAATGAACAGGTAAAAGAATCAGCCTAAGTAGTATAATTACTAGGCTATAGCTTAGCACTTAGACTAAATCATTGTTACACTATGCAAGGTTAACCTAGTAACAGCAGCACCAGTAATAAGCAGTGAACTGTATAAACAATGAACAGGATTCAACAGTAACAAAAAGCCCCACAGTAACTCCTCTGCAATAACAGGTGTCTCAGAGTGCATGCTGTATATCCCCTTGAGTGTAGGTATGTGTATATATCGGTACGAAAATACAGTAAATTAAGAATGCTTACAGAAATAGAAGCGTAAATGGTTTATTTTTTTCAATTATCAAAATGCAAAGAAAAAAGACAAGAGAAATCCAAATCAACATTTAGTGTTACCACCCCTTGCAATCAAAACAGCATCAATTCTTTAAGGCGCCTTTCACACTGGGGCGGGAGGTGCGTCGGCGGTAAAGCACCGCTATTAGCGGTGCTTTATCGTTGTTTTAGTGGCGGTATTTAACCGCTAGCGGGGCGGTTTTACCCCCTGCTAGCAGCCGAGAAAGGGTTAAGAACCACCGCAAAGCACCTCTGCAGAGGCGCTTTGCCGGCGGTATTGCCGCGCTGCCCCATTGATTTCAATGGGCAGGAGCGGTGAAGGAGCAGTGTATACACCGCTCCTTCACTGCTCCGAAGATGCTGCTAGCAGGACGGGTGTTTCGAGTCGGTTTGCAGGTGCTATTTTTAGCCTCCCCAGTGTGAAAGGGGTCTAAAGTACACTTGCACACAGTTTGTGAAAGAACTCAGCAGGTAGGTTGTTCCAAAGATCTTGGAGAACTAACCACAGGTCCTCTGTGGATGTAGGATGCCTGAAATCCTTCTGTCTCTTCATTTAATCCCTGATGTTGAGTTTAGGGCTCTGTGAAGGCCAAACTATAACTTCCAGGACTTCTTGTTCTTCTTTACGCTGAAGATAGTTCATAATGACATTGGCTGTGTGTTCGGGGTCGTTGTCCTGCTGCTGAATAAATTTGGGCCAATCACATTCCTTCCTGATGGTATGGCATGATGGATAAGTATCTGCCTGTATTTCTCAGCATCCTTCATAAATGGTGTGCAAATGTACTAGTGAAGAATTGATGTTGTTAAATAATTAAAGAACTTTTTAAGATGTTAGTGTGTTTATTTTAGATTTTATGCTTTGTGGGAATGAGTTATAGGGTGTACAAATGTACCCTTGTACTCATTCCCCTGAGTGGGAGCAGATATTGGGGGCCTCCTTATTATGAAGGGGTTTCCAGATTCCACTTTATTCCACCTCCTCCTTCCCAAAACTCCCACATCCTTTTCAGGCACTAGATATGGGGATGAAGTTCTTGTCCCTCAACATTGGGTCAAGGTGCCCTTGCAAAGGGAGGGGGTGGGGGGTGGGGGATGTGCCTTTGAACATTGGGGGGTATCTTGGAGATGGCAGTGCTTCCCTGCCCCATGCAATTCATCTTCTCCTAATGCTGCATGTTTTCATTACTGCAGTACTGGGGATCTGTCATTTAGCGTCAGAAGTTTATAAATTTAATAACTATAACGTTTAAATGGCCGTACACCTAAAAGAAAATACAATTTACCCAAACCACTCTGTTTCCGACATTATACTACAGAATTCACAAGGAATCTGCACACTATTAAAACTGCAAAATATATATACCTTGCTGTGTTGTATCAGTTAAATATATATCTCAAACTCTATCTAATGTGAAAATCAAACACACTTAATATGGTTTGAAAAAAGAGAAAATGAGTAAAGGCATGCATATGTTTATTGTAGAGATGTTAAACCACATAATTTCATTCTGAGTTGTAACTAAGCTAGTGTTCTTAGTAATGTGGGTAACAACAGAAGCAAGCTAGAATCTGTCAAAATGTAATTCACCCTTAAAATAAAAATTAAGGACATCCACTCCAGCCTGAACTACACTACCACTAGGGTAGAGGGCTTAAAACATGCAGGGACATACCTGGATCTATCTCCAGGAAATACCTGAAGCCCAAAGTAATCTCCATCCTCAACACCTTTCTCAGTAAGCCTGTAGGTACATAGATCCTTGGGGCCTATGCTGCCTGACCCCACCAGACCCAGATATGTCTTGTGTTGTATTCACTTTTTTTACAGACAAAAAATAAACTATAATGCATGAGGAGTAGAAGAAAGGAGCACTGGACATTGGAAGGGGCACAGATCAGTATCCTACCTGACCTTTCAGAAAGAACTATCCATTAGAAAACATTTCTGTGACCCCTTCATTACACTTGTAGTACCCTTCCCAACTTTCAGCAGCTATCCAACTGTTGGGGTATTGAACCCCTGCCAATCCCAGATTTGTTCTTGGGCACCCTACAAGCCCTGTTTGCCTCAGACTATCCCCTGATATTCCTGCTCTGCAGAAGAGTAATGAATTACATCTCACACATAAAGGATACAGAAGGAACATCCAGAAATTCCCCCTTGAGACAGCAAACATATTTAAAAAATGCCATTGTATACTCTACCCACTCAGTCCCATGACAATTACCTTTACATGTCTTTACACTTCCCACTGGAAATTACTTTCCCTAACTGATTGGCAGAGCTTAAAACATTTAGCCTGCTTTCCAATTACAAAAAACCTATAAAAAAATCAAAGGCCTTAGGCACCTCAATCCCACAGGCTACTGCTTGAAGAACCCATTAGAACTGTACTTTTAATGATCACCTTCTCACATCAGATACCTAGATGAGAATATTTTAACAGATCTCACCAAACTTGACCTCAAATCTTATCTACAGACATTTAAAAGGACCTTGGCATGAAGGCACAGTCACATGGTTCGGACAAAGCAACATAATTAAATGGAATGTTTTCCTGAAACTAATATAACTACAAACTCTCCTTATTGTCCTTTTATTCATGTTGCTCATGGATATACATGCCGCCTTCCTTCATTTTATCTGGGTCTTAAAAAATCCTAGAATTAAATTTCCAACACTTAAGTGTTAGGCTTCATGTACACGGGACGTTTTTACAACCTCTCCTTGACGGTTTAACTTGACAGATAGTAACCCATGTTTTAAGCATCCGTCTTGCCACATTTTCAAAATAGCCAAAAATGAAAAACGCCTGTAAACGAAACGCAGCTAAATGGGAGTTATCGCGTTTAGCTGTGTTTAGAAGCGTTTGGTGCTTGAAATGCCTCTAAACTCAGCTTCTGAACCCATTTTTTTGCATTCCAAAAAAAGCCTCTAAACTCATCTGCCTAGAAACTACTGTAAACGACCCTGTGTACATGTACTAATAAGATAATATAGAGGAAAGTTCAGGAGCAGTTGAAAAAAATTCCCAACTGCTCCTAAACATCTGTTTAGCAGCAGCAGTGTACATGAGGCCTAAGTCATAGGTGGCTTGGGATCCCCAGACCTGATCCAATAGCATGAGGTCATCCACCCTGCGAGCCTGTTAGAATAGCGCTTTTATCACACTTCCATGGAAGTAACAGTACTTAGCACACCTCCTTGTACACCACCTTGTATATTAAAATGGAAAGGGGATCTTGGTTGCACTTATCCTCAACCATAAACTGCTTTTTTTCATTCACTCAGAAATCTTCTATTTTTTATAAGAGTCAATAATCTGGATATAACCTATTAACCAGATTGTACAAGACTCCAGACTTTATGCACACAATGTATCCATAATAATTGGTAGCCCAAAACAAGGAAAAATATTCCGCTTGAATGCCCCCAAACCTGGGTCAGTTGGATCAGCATGTGAATAGACTGGTGCAAGATAGACAGGATCAGCT
Source organism: Aquarana catesbeiana (assembly GCF_042186555.1). Classification (NCBI taxonomy): domain Eukaryota; kingdom Metazoa; phylum Chordata; class Amphibia; order Anura; family Ranidae; genus Aquarana; species Aquarana catesbeiana. Next base: position 231,861,970 of record NC_133324.1, read on the forward strand.
TGTCAGGGTCCAGTAAACTTAAACAAAATTGTGACTGTACACAGACACTGACTCCCTGTTGCATAAATGTGAATGATATACATAAAAGATGGCTTCAGCTCCTGTTTCCACCTCTTGAGAACATCTCATACACATTTCGAACAGGGCAAAACATGTCAGAGGAGTTCTCTACAGGTGGAGAACAGAAGCTGAAGCCATCTTTTATCCATCTCATTCACGTTTATGCAAACAGGGAATTGGTGTCTGTGTGCAAATGGTCACCATTTTGTTGAAACATAATAACCGGTGGTTCCACTCTCTCACAAGAGTATGATCCTCCAAATCTTTTGAAAATGTCTCCTCTTACAGGGTTTCTTAAAAGTGTTTTAATGTATTTTCCATATATTCACAGACATAAATCTAGGGTGAAACCCTTTGATCTACCTTTTTTCATGTCAACCCTCTTTTCATCAAAAACTGCAAGAGCTTCTTTCTGATTCATTTGTTGACTACTGCAAGTACATACATTCCAATTCTATGGAAAATGGACCTTCCTGCCCTCTGTTGAACAGTGATTTTTCAGAATCAACAAAACTATGTGTACTCCATAATTGAGAAGAAAAAAAAATGTTTTATTTGCTGGACTTCCAATATACCCCAGAATAGGGATGAGCTTCGTGTTCGAGTCGAACCCATGTTCAAGTTGAACATCGTCTGTTCGCCGAATTGCGAATGATATGGGCTGTTCGCGCCAAATTCGTGTGGCGCGTCACGGCCATAATTCACTTGCTGGCTGATGATTGGCCAAGCATGCACTATGACCCGTATGCTTGGCCAATCACAGTGCCGTCTGAACAGAGAGCCGTAATTGGCCAAAGCCAAGGAGGCTTTGGCCAATTATGGCTCAGGGGATTTAGTACATGCCCCACACTATATAAGGCCGCCTGCACGGCGGCCCTGTGTAGTGTGTGTTCCGGCGTTGAGAGAGAGATAGATAGACAGAGAGACAGTGTCATTTGATTTAAGTTAGATAGATTAGGCAGGACAGTCAGTGAGTTAGCTGCACTTACAGTGTATTGTGTATATATATGCATCCCAGGTGTTGTATATATATAAATATATATATATATATATATATATATATATATATATATATATATATATATATATATATTTATATACACTGTATTCAGTTTAGCTAGATCTGTTCCTGTTATCTTGCTACTGACAGGCAGGCTTGTGTTGTTACAGTATTTACAGCTACCTGAAGAAAATTGCTGGTGTTCTTTTGATCCTATTAGTACCACAGTCAGGCAGCTAGACTATTTACAGTTAGTGTAGTGTGTCCTCCTCACAGTGTTCAGTTAAAGCTACAAGTTAGTTTAGTGTGACCTCTACACAGTGTTCAGCTAAAGCTACAAGTTAGTGTAGTGCACAGTGTTCAACTAAAGCTACAAGTTAGGGTAGTGCATCCTCCTCACAGTGTTCAGCTAAAGCTACAAGTTAGTGTAGTGCGTCCTCCTCACAGTGTTCAGCTAAAACTACAAGTTAGTGTAGTGCGACCTCTGCATAGTGTTCAGCTAAAGCTACAAGTTAGTGTAGTGCGTCCTCCTCACAGTGTTCAGCTAAAACTACAAGTTAGTGTAGTACGGCCTCTGCACAGTGTTCAGCTAAAGCTAAAAGTAATAGGGCGTACACACGGTCGGACTTTGTTCGGACATTCCGACAACAAAATCCTAGGATTTTTTCCGACGGATGTTGGCTCAAACTTGTTTTGTCTACACACGGTCGCACAAAGTTGTCGGAATTTCCGATCGCCAACCACGCGGTCACGTACACCACGTACGACGAGACTAGAAAAGGCCGGTTCAGAACCAAGCGCGGCACCCTTTGGGCTCCTTTTGCTAATCTCGTGTTAGTAAAAGTTTGGTGAGAGACGATTCACGCTTTTTCAGACTCGTGGCTTTCAGATCGTTTTCTGCCGGTCAGTTTGTGCTTGTGGGTTTGTATCTGCTCTTCAGTGCGGGCAAGCAAGTTCCACGAGACTTTCGGTAGTCATTGTATTCTTGTTCATTCGTTACTGTTTTTCAGGTCGCTCTTCACAGGCCTTGCTGTTCTTCAGTGCGTTCTGTTACTTCGTTCTGAGCAGCCGACCGTTTTCTAGCCATGTTTCGTATGCGTACTCCTCGTAGAGTTCGTGCTGTGCGGGGGCTTGGTGTTGGGGTCCTTACCTTGACACAAGTCCAGTCCATGAACAGGGTGGGGAGGAGTTCATGGACCAAGAATTGTTTGCTTCAGCGTGACCAGTTCTGTCATATGCCTTTGCTCCGTGAGATACGTGAGAATAATCCTGATGATTTCAGGAACCTTCTCAGGATGACGGACCCCGTGTTTCACCGTTTGTTGGCTTCGCTGACCCCCTATATCAGCAGGCAGGATACCTGCATGAGGCAAGCCATCACTCCGGAGCAGAGGTTGGTCGCTACCTTGCGGTATTTAGCGACAGGGAGAAGCCTGCAGGACCTCAAGTTCTCGACAGGCATCTCCCCCCAGGCTCTGGGGATCATTATCCCAGAGACCTGTTCTGCCATCATTCAGGTCCTGCAGAAGGAGTATATGAAGGTAAGATTTTTATCCTTTTATGTCACATTTTATTGTATTGAATGTTTGCTAATATATTGTATTTCTTTCCTCATTCCCTAATTACCATGATTGGAATATGCTGTGAATGTCCCCTTTGTTCTCATGCATGCTGGATTTTTATGTAATTATTATTTTAGGTCCTTCATACATATTTGCCCTTCAATAACCTCCCCAGCATGGTGTCTCCTGCCCTATATTCACCTCATGTAGTCACTTAACAATGTATTTTTTTCTGCTCCATAGTAGTGCTTTACCCCAAACACCCCCTAAAATGTTTGGTAATGTTATTTTTGATTTAAATTCAGGCAGAGTGCCAGAGGCTTTTTTTTGTGGTGTCCCCAAATAATTTTTAGTAACCCTCCCTCCCCCAACTGCTAAGTCAGCTGATACCAATTCTCTATCCTCAATCATCTATCTGCTGACTTTGCCAAACCCATACACACTATACCCATCTCTTTACTGGTCAGATTTATGGATGAATTCCCCAAAGCATGTAGTGCAAGGGCCTGCCTGTATACTTTCAAATGGTACTGTTTCAAGTTTTTGTATCCTATTATTATCTTGACAGGTAATAGCAGAATGTCCAAATGTCCTCAAATGTGTACAATGTGTATTTATATCTTTGTATTATGACACTTCTTACCTGTCCAGTGGGCTGCCAATAGTGTAACTAAGGAGGGGCTGTTCCAAGTAATACCCATTATTTAGGCATTCATCTCTCAATGAAGTGAAGAGGGTTACCTGTCCAAGATTTCCACACACCCCCTATAATGTTAGAAATGGCCCATGAGAGGGGGGGGGGATATGATAGGTGTACCTTATACTTTGGCCTTGTTAAATTCCCCTTACTAAATGCTATCTGGAGGTTGCCCCATAATGTTTGTGTCTAATCTGCTTGCCATGTTTCTGTGAAAAAATAGTAATGTTTATTGTTTTTTCCTCAACAGTTTCCTTCCACGCCACAGGAATGGCAGACTGTGGCCTCCCACTTTGCCCAGCGGTGGGGCTTTCCTAACTGCGGAGGGGCAATTGATGGGAAACACGTCCACATCGTCCCACCACCCAACTCGGGGTCGTACTATTATAATTACAAGGGGTTTAATAGTATAGTGATGTTGGTGGTGGTGTCGGCTAATTACGACTTCTTGTATGTGGACGTGGGGAAGAATGGCCGGATGTCCGATGGTGGAGTCATCGCCCAGACGGAGTTCTACAGGCGTCTCCAGAATGGCAGCTTGACTTGCCAGCTCCAGAGGACAATGTTGAAGGACTCCCATTTGTGTTCGTTGCTGATGAAGCGTTTGCGCTGGGGGACCACCTGATGCGGCCATTCCCAATGAGGACCCTCACCCCGGAACAGAGGGTTTTTAATTACTGGCTGGCCAGAGCCCGAAGAGTGGTGGAGAACACATTTGGAATCCTGGCCAGCCGGTTCCGACTATTTCTGACACCCATCCATATGGCAGAGTATAAACTGAACCATATAATACTTGCGTGCTGTGTTCTCCATAACTTTTTAAGGAAACATTCGGCCAACTATGCTGGCTCAGTTGGGCCTGAGGCCGGAATGATACATCAAACCACACTGACGGCGCTTGAAAGCGGCCGTCCTGGCTCGCCCTCCCTGAGTGCCCGTAATGTCCGGTTACGATACCAGGAGTTCTTTGCGGGTAGGGGAGCCATCAATATGCCAGAAAATCTGTGAAGCCTTTTTATAATAAAAAAAAAAAAAAATCTTTGTGGACATTTCCTGCTTGTGTTTGTTTTAGCTGACCCTGACAGAAATGTTTTGAGTGCAGAAAATGGTGTGATTGTGTAACCTTATACAAAGCACTGTTGGCTGTTATTTACTAAATGCAAAAACACATTTCACTACAAGTGCACTTGCAACTGCACTGAAACTGCACTTGTAGTGCAAAGTGGATTTGCCCTTAGGAAATAACCCCCATTTTCTCATAAAACAACAATTACATCACCCCAAAAGTGTTGTAGTGTTGAGACAATAATCCACACATTCTTGATTAACAATCTTTTTAATACCTGCACAATCACATGTGCATTTACCAAAGGTTTTTCAGACAAACCAACATGTTTGTTGTATACCAATTTTTGTGGTGGCATTATCCAAAATCAAAATGTCCATTTTATAGAAAACAGGCCTGTGTAAAACCAACAAGAAAAGACACAAATCTTGATCTTACAAAGTTCACATTTGGTAGAACTTGAAGGCAATATCAGACATGAGTATTTAGGAACTGTGTTTGATATTGCATTCAGATGGGGGGAAATCACCCCTGGAAAATCCAAATTTGGAAGATGCACACAAATTTCCCAATGTCAACATGTGCTATCTGCCATCAGGGGGGATCAAGGGACGTGTTTTGGGGGAGCAATCCCTTCCTCACCGCTACTTTATTATTGAGGAAGGGGTTGCACCCCCAAAACGCGTCCATTGATCTCCCGTGATGGCAGATAGCTCATGTTGGCACACTGTGTGCATCCTCCAAATTTGGCTTTGGGAAAAATCACAAAAACATTTAGCACATTGTAGCACACAAAAGAAGAAAGTGATTTGGAGGGGCTTTAAACTCGCCCCAAAACATCAATGATGTTTTTATATTTTGGAATAACATCATTGATGTTTTGCTTGATGATTTCCAATTGTAAATTACACCCCATGATCTCCCCGATCAGGATCTGGGCACTTTCGGATGTGAAAGGATCTGGATCCACAACCTCACGATCACCTAAAAAGAGAGGAACCCCAAAGTAAATTTGGTTTAAAAAAAATGCCGCCATCCATCTCTTATCTGAGCCTGTGGTTGCAGACACTCACCTGTTGTGGTGACTAGTTCCACCACGTCTTCATCCTCCTGCTCAGCTTGTGTTGGGGGGATTTCACCTTCTTCCAGAGGGGGGGGGCTCTGGTCTCCTCGGATGAGGGGTGTCCTCCGAGTCTTTTCTCCCCTATGTAAAACAAAAATGGTATAATTAGCACACAGGAAACATTGCTTGGAAGTGGGGTACAATTATCTATTTTAGCAGAGTTCCAACATGTAGCTTTTTTAGTGTCCTTTGTCAACATGCAATACTTTACCTGTTTTGTCCAAGCTTCACAGATGGAGACCCCCCTATAGTATACACTGGAACACATGTGTGGCCCCCTAATAAAAATGGTGTTCTTTTGTCCCACACTAGTGCTCCAGTGTCCAGATGTGAAAACAGCTGCTGAGTGTCCTCTCCTTGCACAGAATCTAGTTTGCATTTCATTCTAGTAACAAAGCCATCTACAAAACCCAATTCTTTGAAGACAAGTATAGGGCGTCAAAATGGTGGCCAAATGCATATGGGCTAAACAATGGTATTTTATATTTGGAACGAAAAATGTTTGATCCGAATGAATAATGTGCCCATGAACATGAAATTGCCATTTTAAACTGTACAACAGTAAAGAAAAGCACATGGAGCAGCACGAACCTAATAAACACAAAAAGAATAGGAACACAGGACAACTACTTACTTTTTTGCAGCACTCTCCTGATCTTTCTGTACTGCTCATGTTCTCGTAATTTCAGGTCCGACCACCGCTTCCTGAGCTGATCTTTCGATCGACGTACCCCGAAATTCCGGTGCAGACTCCTGACCACTTTCGCTTGGCCTTTCGGATCTTGGCCTTTCGGATATTGGGGTTGGGGTAAGGCCCATACTTTCCATCATAGTCGGCCTTCTTCAGGATGTCCACCATTTCCAACATCTCCCCAAAGGACATATTTGAGTCCTTCAATCTCCTTCTGGATCGGGACGTTTCAGGCTCCGGCCTTTCCTCCTCCTCCTCGTTGCTACAATTAGCACGCACCTGCTGTCTATCCGCCATGTGCTCTTCCCCCACTGCGCCGAACGAAAATGGGCGGGGAATAGACTACAAAGAACGTCAGGGGCGGGCGGAGTTATACGCATGCGCAGTGTGTATAAAGCGTAACACACGTGCGTCTTACGTACGATCTGTGAGCGGAGGAAGGAGCATCGGAGACACCGATCGTGATAACGAAGGTAAGATCTAAACTTGCGCCTATACTGCTTCGAAATGGAAGCCTATATTGTAACAAGATTAGGGGAGTTTTGCCTGACATTAGGGTTTGTCTTGTGTTGTGTCTTGCAGAGAAAATGGATGGGTTCAACGACCACAATTTCCTGCCCCTGTTCATAGACAAGTACAGGGAGCTGCCCTGTCTGTGGCAAGTGAGACACCCCCACTATAATCACAAACAGAAGAGGCAGGCAGCGCTGGAGAAACTGCTGGAGTTGGTGAAGCCGGGGGTCCCCACAGCAACCATCCCTTATTTAAAAGCCAAAATTGGTGGCCTGAGGAGCACTTATCTTAGGGAGCGCAAGAAGGTCACAGATTCCCAGAGGTCTGGAGCTGCAGCAGATGACGTTTATGTCCCCAGGCTGTGGTACTACGAGAGACTGCGATTTCTGTCAGACCACACTGAAGTCAGGGAATCCCTCTCTACTCTTCCTTCCACTCTTCCTTCCACCCCAGCTGAGGCTTCCGATGTCCAACCTGGGCCTTCCAGCCAGGAAGAAATGGAGGAGCCCAGCTGGAGTCAGGTATAGCATTCTTCTACAGATTTCTGGTCAATAAAGAAATTATGTTTACTAGATGTTATTATTGATCGCTAATTGCTGATAAAAAAAAGTGTTTTACATATCAATAGACAGTAGTGGGCACCCAAAATTGGGACACAAATGAAAAATGCTGGGCTCAGAAGGATAGTCTGTTATATTTGTTAACATTCAATTTGCAGCAGTCAGGAGGTGAAAATTGTGTGTGATTGATGACTAAAAATCTCAAACTATGTCCCTTTTTCATACACAGGAAGACCTCAGCCAGGAGGAGGTTGTGGAATGTGGCAGTCAGGAGGAGGCGAGGATTAGTGGCAGCCAGGAGGAGGCGGGGCTAAGTGTCAGCCAAGAGAAGCCAGGGACCAGTCGCAGCCTGACTGAGTCTCAGGTCCCTCCCCTCCGCCTTCCATACAAAAGGGCCAGGAAGACGACTCCGAGTCCCGTGCAGGATTCAGCATTCAGGCTGATCCAGGAGGCTTCTGCGTCCCTCAGAGCCTTACCAACTCCTGAAGAGGCCTTTGCCTGCATGGCTGCCACCAAATTGCAGGGCATGCAGGAGGGTCAACGCCTCCTGTGTGAGGACCTTATTTATAAAGTCCTACGTAAGGGGGTGAGTGGGGAACTAACACCCAAGACGGATGTCATTGAGATGGACGATCCTCCTCCTCCTCCTGCTGCCACAACTCCACCACCACAGCCACCGCGTGGATGGAGGCGTGGAAAGAATACCAAAGAGTGATGACCCTGGGTTCAGTCTGGTATGACAGAAGATGCAGTCTCTTGTATGACCACAGCCTGGGGACACAGATGTCATCTGCTGCTGTTCATGATCTCTGGGACTTCTGGACCAGACTGCCCTCTCTTAGATAAGGACTCCTCAGGCCACCAATTTTGCTTAAAAATAGTTGATGTCTGCCCTGGGGGTACAAGGCTTCACCCACTTCTGCAGTTTCTCCAGCATTGCCTCCCTCTTTGTGTAGTTGTGAGCCGTTAATAAAATTTTTTAGGTAAATTATACTCTCCTGTGTGTGTTTTCATCCAAAAAGGACAGTTTGTTGGTGACGATTCAGGTACATTTCTAAAATACAATGTGAAATTAACAAGAGACAACAACACCAAACAATCTCCTACAGATTAAATAGAACAACATATCAATGGTGTTGTGGGAACTTGTCACAAAAAACACACACAAACATTTTCGGGAGTACAAATCAAAATCGCAAAAAAAATAAAAATAAAATAGAAACACAAAAAAAGAATCTACATTAAAGCCAAAAAATATATAAAAAATATACAAAAATATGTTGTCAGATGTGAGAAATCAAAATATATTGAGGGAATCCCGATAAATAGCAACGAAATAAGTTTGTGAGAAGTGTGTGTGAATATGAGCAGCAAAACTACTTAATTCTTGTCACATTATAAAGAAGAAGAGAGTGCGCTGTATTAAACCATTTTGAACATTGCAGCGTGACGAAAGTGCTGTATCCATTGTGAACGCTAAGTTTACCAGAACGAGCTGTTCCGTCTTGGAATTTCTTCTGAGCATGCGTGGCACTTTGTGCGTCAGAACAGGCCACACACGGTCGGAATTGACGCGATCGGATTTTGTTGTCGGAAAATTTTATCTCCTGCTGTCTAACTTTGTGTGTCGGAAAATCCGATGGAAAATGTCCGATGGAGCCCACACACGGTTGGAATTTCTGACAACACGCTCCGATCGGACATTTTCCATCGGAAAATCCGACCGTGTGTACGGGGCATTAGTGTAGTGCGTCCTCCTCACAATGTTCAGCTAAAACTACAAGTTAGTGTAGTGCGACCTCTGCACAGTGTTTAGCTAAAGCTACAAGTTAGTGCAGTGCGTCCTCCTCACAGTGTTCAGCTAAAACTACAAGTTAGTATAGTGCGACCTCTGCACAGTGTTCAGCTAAAGCTACAAGTTAGTGTAGTGCGTCCTCCTCACAGTGTTCAGCTAAAACTACAAGTTAGTGTAGTGTGACCTCTGCACAGTGTTCAGCTAAAGCTACCTGTAGAAGGTTGGTGGTGTTTTCCTGATCCTATCACTACCGCAGGCAGCTAAATAAGCTACAAGTTAGTGTAGTGCGACCTCTGCACAGTGTTCAGCTAAAGCTACAAGTTAGTGTAATGCGTCCTCCTCACAGTGTTCAGCTAAAACTACAAGATAGTGTAGTGCGACCTCTGCACAGTGTTCAGCTAAAGCTACAAGTTAGTGTAGTGCGTCCTCCTCACAGTGTTCAGCTAAAGCTACAAGTTAGTGTAGTGCAACCTCTGCACAGTGTTCAGCTAAAGCTACCTGTAGAAGGTTGGTGGTGTTTTCCTGATCCTATCACTACCGCAGGCAGCTACATAGGCTACAAGTTAGTTTTTTGCGAGCTCTGCACAGTGTTCAGCTAAAGCTACCTGTAGAAGGTTGGTGATGTTTTCCTGATCCTACCACTACCGCAGGTAGCTAAATAAGCTACAAGTTAGTTTTTTGTGAGCTCTGCACAGTGTTCAGCTAAAGCTACCTGTAGAAAGTTGGTGGTGTTTTCCTGATCCTATCACTACCGCAGGCAGCTAAATAAGCTACAAGTTAGTTTTTTGCGAGCTCTGCACAGTGTTCAGCTAAAGCTACCTGTAGAAAGTTGGTGGTGATTTCCTGATCCTATCACTACCGCAGGCAGCTAAATAAGCTACAAGTTAGTGTAGTGCGTCCTCTTCACAGTGTTCAGCTAAAGCTACCTGTAGAAGGTTGGTGGTGTTCTCATACTACAGGCAGGCAGTTGATTTTGCTAGCTGCAGTGTCAGTATATATATATATATATATATATATATATATATATCCCAGCTTAGTGCAGCTACAGGCCATTAGTATGTCTGGAAGGCCAACAAGGAGAGGCAGACAGTCACAAGCCAATAAAAGAGGGCAAGCAGGCTCTGTGTCTAGAGGCAACAGTGCTGGTCGTGGAGACGGTGCATCCTCATCAGCACGTGGCCGTGGGACACGCTTGGCCTTTTTTTGGCAGCTGGCCGTGTTGAGCCGCAACATGCGGAAGACTTGGTCGAGTGGATGACCAAGCCGTCCTCATCCTCTCTCACTATGCTCAGTGTACTTTGTCTGGCAAAGCAGCTGCCAACGTGGCCTCTTCCCTCGGCTCAATGGCATCAGTGATTCCTTCCCTAGCCCCACCATGTCCTCCTGATGAGTTCCTTGAACTGTTTGACCACAGTGTTGGGTACATGCTCCAGGAGGATGCCCAGCGTTTAGAAGGCTCTGATGATGATACTGAGCTAGATGAAGGTAGTAACGTGAGCACGGACAGAGGGGGTGCCCAAGAAGGACAGCAATCTGGCAGTCATGCTCCCCCTGCTGCAGCATACTGCCAGGTTTGCTCCAGTGATGAGGAGGGAGGGGATGATGAGGTCACTGACTCAACATGGGTGCCTGATAGGAGAGAGGAGGAGGAGGAGAAGGCACATCACCAACGAGACAGGATGCCCTCCAGGGGCCAGCCTAAGGGCAGCACACTGACTGCATCACACCGCAAAGCTCCGCATGTGCAGGGTGCTGCTGTCTCTGTGCGTTATTCTAAAAGTTCTTTGGTGTGGGCTTTTTTTGAGATGAGTGCATCAGATCGCACCGCTGCTATTTGCAACATATGTCTCAAGCGTATATCGTGTGGCCAAAACATCTCCCACTTGGGCACTACATGCTTGACCAGACATATGTTGACCTGCCATGCAGTTCGTTGGCAAGCGTATCTAAAAGACCCACACCAAAGAACAAAGAGGACCTCTCCTTGCCCCTCATCAGCTGAGATCTCCAACCACACTATACCTTCAGTCCTCTCTGAGACCTGCACTGAGAGGAATAAAGGTGTAGAATTAGGTGTATCACAGCCAAGTACTTGTAGGCAATCTGTTTCCGGTACACCAACATCAGATTGTACCAGGCAAATTTCCCTGCCCCAGCTGCTGCACCGCCGAAAGAAGTTCGCTCCCAGCCATCCACATGCCCAGCAGTTGAATGCTAGCTTGGCAAAATTGCTAACACTTCAACTGCTACCTTTAGAGTTGGTAGACTCTGCCCCCTTCTGTGAGTTTACGGAATGTGCGGTTCCTCAGTGGCAGGTACCCAAACGCCACTTTTTCTCACGGAAGGCGATTCCGGCATGTGGAAGGCAATGTCTTGGCCTCGCTGGACAGGGTGGTCAGTGGTAAGGTGCATATTACCGCTGACTCATGGTCCAGCAGGCATGAACAGGGACGTTACCTAATTTTCATGGCGCATTGGGTCACTCTGCTGGCAGCTGGGAAGGATGCAGGACAAGGTGCAGTAGTGTTGGAGGTTGTTCAGCCACCACGCCTCCAAAATGCCACTACTAATGATTGTGACACACCTCTCTCCTCTTCTTCTTCCTCCATGGCCTCTTCCTGTGCTTTGTCCTCAGAACCAGCGGTGCTCCGTAGGCATTCAAGGGGCTACGTAAGTACGCAGGCCAAAAGATTCCATGCGGGGCTTGAGCTGGTGTGCTTGGGGGACAGGAGCCACACCGGGGCAGAGGTTCTGTCAGCTCTGCAGGGGCAGGTTCAGAGGTGGTTGACGCCACGCCAACTTAAGGCAGGAATGGTGGTTTGCGACAATGGCACCAACCTCCTCTCCGCCCTCCGACAGGGACAACTGACCCATGTGCCCTGTTTGGCTCACGTCCTTAACTTGGTGGTGCAGCGGTTCTTGGGCAGGTACCCGGGCTTACAGGATGTCCTGAGGCAGGCCAGGAAAGTCTGTGTGCATTTCCGCTGGTCATATAATGCCAGTGCTCGGCTGGCAGACCTCCAAAAGGAGTTTAACCTGCCCAAGAACTGCCTAATCTGTGACATGCCCATCAGGTGGAACTCAACGTTGGCCATGCTGCAGCAGCTGCACACGCAGCAGAGGGCCATCAATGAGTACCTGTGCGACTATGGCACCAGGACAGAGTCAGGGGAGCTTGTTTTTTTCCCCCACGCCAGTGGGCCATGATCAGGGATGCATGAACTCTCCTGTCACCATTTGAGGAGGCCATGAGGATGGTGAGCAGTGACAGTACATGCATCAGTGACACTGTCCCCCTTGTCCACCTGTTGGAACACACGCTGCATGGAATAATGGACAGAGCACTTGAGGCAGAACAGAGGCAGGAAGAGGAGAACTTCCTTAGCTCTCAAGGCCCCCTTTATCCAGACAGTGTTCCTGTGTGCCCACCGATCACACAGGAAGAGGACGAGGAGGAGGAAGAGGAGGAGGATTGTGTCAGTATGGAGGTGGAGCCTGGCACTCAGCATCAACAGCAGTCTTTAAGGGATCAGTCCCAAGAAACACATGGACTTGTACGTGGCTGGGAGGAGGTGGCTGCAGACCATGTCGTCCTTAGTGACCCAGAGGACTCCGGACAGAATGCCTCAGCAAACCTACGCTGCATGGCCTCCCTGATCCTGCAAAGCCTGCGTAAGGATCCTCCTATTCGTGGTATCAAGGAGAAGGACCAATACTGGCTGGCAACCCTCCTTGGTCCACGTTACAAGGGTAAGGTTGCGGACCTTATCTTGCCATCGCAGAGGGAGCAGAGGATGAAACATCTTCGGGAGGCCTTGCAGAAAGGTTGCTGCAGCTTCGGTCAGTCAAAGAAGGAACGGTGGAGAAGGTGGCCATCTGACCGATCCATTCAGACAATTTTTTTAGTCTGCAGTCCCAAGGTATGATCAGTTCCAGCAACCATCGCCAGCGTGTGTTTTACATGGTGCAGGAATACCTAGGGGCAAGATCTGACTTGGACACCTTTCCCACTGAAAATTCTCTGGGTTACTGGGTCTTGAGAATGGATCACTGGCCAGAGCTTGCACAGTATGCAATTGAGCTACTGGCCTGTCCTGCATCCAGCGTTCTTTCAGAACGCACATTCAGTGCTGCTGGAGGCTTTGTAACCGATCACAGGGTGCGTCTGTCCACCGACTCGGTCGTTCGACTGAGCTTCATAAAAATGAATCAGTCTTGGATCACCACCAGCTACCAAGCACCTGATGCTGATGTAACCGAATATTTTTATTGAAATGTCAGGTCCCTTCAAAGACTGCCTATGCTGATGCTGAGTGACTATCCTGTAATGCTGAGTAATTATCCTCTTCCTCCTCAATGATCATGCTGATAGCTTGTAAGAACATTTTTGGTTCTGGGCGCCGCCACCAGTGCCTAAGGCCCAATTTTTCAGCCCCTGTTTAACAGGTGCGTGTAATTAAAATTTTTTGATGCACTACTTTGCAGCAGGGCTCGTTCCTGCATTCCAACTAGAGTGTCTGTGAGGGGTTGCAGTGTTGTGGCACCAGCACCAGTGCCTAAGGCCCAATTTTTCAGCCCCTGTTCAACAGGGACATGTAATTAGAATTCTTAATCGAATATTTCACAGCAGGGCCCGTTTCTGCGCCCACCAAGATTAACTGTGATGACTTACAGTGTTGTGCCACCAGCATCACCCCCACCACCACCAAAGGCCCAATTCTTCTGGCCCTGTTCAACAGGGACATGTAATTAGAATTTTTGATGCAATTCTTTTGCAGCAGGGCTCGTTCCTGCATTCCAACTAGAGTATCTGTGAGGGGTTGCAGTGTTGTGGCACCAGTACCAGTACCTAAGGCCCAATTTTTCAGCCCCTGTTCAACAGGGACATGTAATTAGAATTCTTGATTGAATATTTCACAGCAGGGCATGTTTCTGCGCCCACCAAGATTAACTGTGAGGACTTACAAAGTTGTGGCACCAGCACCAACACCACCACCAAAGGCCCAATTTTTCAACCCCTGTTCAACAGGGGCATGTAATTACAATTCTTGATCTAATATTTCACAGCAGGGCCCGTTCCAGCGCCCACCAAGAGTAACTGTGAGGACTTACAGTGTTGTGGTACCAGCACCACCATCACCAAAGGCCCAATTTTTCTGGCCCTGTTCAACAAGGGCATGTAATTACAATTCTTGATCTAATATTTTACAGCAGGGCCCTGTGAGGGCTTACAGTGTTGAGGCCACAACAACAACTAAGGCCCAAATTTCTGCTGAGTATATAGGGCGGGCCCCTACTTTCAAACATCCAACTTACAAATGACTCCTACTTGCAAACGAAAAGAGACAACAGGAAGTGAGATGAAATCTACCCCATAGGAAGGGAAATTCTCTCCTGTAAGAGTTAATATGGGAAAAACTTTTCTCCTTTCCACTGATGCTTTATCACCAATCCTTGTTTCACTACAAACTCCAAATTTTCAAAAAACATTGGTCATTGGGACAAAAAGTGAGGTGAAATCTTCTGAAGAGGAGCACAGACAGCAAAACAAATGTCACAGGGGTGATAACCCTTCCCTATATTTTCCAAAAAGCTTAACAACTGATTTTTTGGCTGGAGCTACACTTTAAAAATGTACCAGTTCAAAATTACAAACAGATTTTACTGAATAACAAACCTACAGTCCCTGTCTTGTTTGCACCGCCTGTATACTGCTGTTCAGAGTATATAGGGCCTGGGGGCCCAACGCCTTTCCTTTTTTTAATTTGGGTGCGGGTTTCCCCTTAATATCCATACAGGACCCAAAGGGCCTGGTAATGGACTGGAGGGTACCTATGCCGTTTGTCTCACTGATTTTCATCCATATTGCCAGGACGTGACATTACATTAAAGCCGCAAGTAGTTTTAAATGACTTTTTTTGTGCAGGGACTATTCTAAGCACGGGAAACACGGGACACTTTACAGGCATACTATAGACACCCCCCAGTTATGATATTTTAAGGAATATTTCACTTTTTTTTTTTTTTACTTTAAGCATCATTAAAATCACTGCGCCCGAAAAAATGGCCGTTTTTAAAAGTTTTTTTTGTATTGATACATGTCCCCTGGGGCAGGACCCGGGTCCCCAAACCCTTTTTAGGACAATACCATGAAAATTAGCCTTTAAAATGAGCACTTTTGATTTCGAACATTCGAGTCCCATAGACGTCTATGGGGTTCTAACGTTTGTGCAAATTTTCGGTCCGTTCGCAGGTTCTGGTGCGAACCGAACTGGGGGGGTGTTTGGCTCATCCCTACCCCAGAATATCACTCATTCCCAATCTATATTACCACTTAAGATGTGATCCCTTATACCGAACAGTTTACCCTCTCCACACCCCACCCAGGCTGTTCCTCTTTATTACCTCTTCCTCACTCTCTTTCCTTGCTCTCCATCTCCTTCACACCCTCTTTTCCAACCCCCCTTCTGTTGCAATCCCTGCCTCACCACCCCCTCAGCCCCCCCACCTCCAATACTAACTGACCTCTTCATCTCGCAGGGTCAGTACTATAACTATCTTCTGCTCATGGATTTTCTAATGTGATTGAGACTTTATAATGTTCTTAGGTGTTTTATGTCACTGTACTCTATTTCCTGCCCTATGACATTAGCTATATGTTATGTTTAATACGACTATTATTAGGCTTCCAAGTTTTGAATATGTCATTAAGTATGATTTAACCACAATTACTTAATTTTTTACTGTCACCATAGCTACTCTATGACAGTATGTGTATATTGGAACACGCCTGGGTAAACCTCTTCCAATAAAAATAAAACTTGTCCTGGGTCAATGACTCAGACAGAATTGATGTCAATGTATCTACAAAACAGCCAGGAAACAGTGTTTTCAGAATGAGAAATCAGAAGCATTTTCAGAATGAGAGATTCCAAATGACAGCCCCTGTATTTCTTTTAGTGTGGAATAAATGTCAAATCATACAGCGTTTTGCAACTTTTCTTCCTGGCAGCTTCATCCTATACTTCCTTTTTAATGTATTGTCAAAAAAAAGTTAATGTGGCCTTTCACTAAAATCGCTTTTGATGCTTGTCAGCAGTACCAAACAGTATTGTATTTTGAATATAAAAAGTACTTCTTACCTGTATTTATTAAAGCTTAACCACTTCAGCCCCGGAAGGTTTTACCCCCTTCCTGACCAGAGCACTTTTTACAATTCGGCACTGCGTCGCTTTAACTGCTAATTGCGCGGTCATGCAATGCTGTACCCAAACGAAATTTGCGTCCTTTTCTTCCCACAAATAGAGCTTTCTTTTGATAGTATTTGATCACCTCTGCCGTTTTTATTTTTTGCGCTATACACGGAAAAAGACCGAAAATTTTGAAAGAAAATGATATTTTCTACTTTTTGTTCTAAAAAAAATCCAATAAACTCAATTTTAGTCATACATTTAGGCCAAAATGTATTCGGCCACATGTCTTTGGTAAAAAAAATGTCAATAAGTGTATATTTATTGGTTTGCGCAAAAGTTATAGCGTCTACAAACTAGGGTACATTTTCTGGAATTTACACAGCCTTTAATTTATGACTGCCTATGTCGTTTCTTGAGGTGCTAAAATGGCAGGGCAGTACAAAACCCCCACAAATGACCCCATTTTGGAAAGTAGACACCCCAAGGAATTTGCTGAGAGGCATGTTGAGCCCATTGAATATTCATTTTTTTTGTCCCAAGTGATTGAACAATGACAAAAAAAAAAAAAAAATTACAAAAAGTTGTCACTAAATGATATATTGCTCACACAGGCCATGGGCATATGTGGAATTGCACCCCAAAATACATTTAGCTGCTTCTCCTGAGTATGGGGATACCACATGTGTGGGACTTTTTGGGAGCCTAGCCGCGTACGGGGCCCCGAAAACCAATCACTGCCTTCAGGATTTCTAAGGGCGTACATTTTTGATTTTACTCCTCACTACCTATCACAGTTTTGAAGGCCATAAAATGCCCAGATGACATAAAACCCCCCCAAATGACCCCATTTTGGAAAGTAGACACCCCAAGCTATTTGCTTTGAGGCATGTTGAGTCCATGGAATGTTTTATATTTTGACACAAGTTGCGGGAAAGTGACAAATTTTTTTTTTTTTTTTTTTTTTTTGCACAAAGTTGTCACTAAATGATATATTGCTCACACAGGCCATGGGCATATGTGGAATTGCACCCCAAAATACATTTAGCTGCTTCTCCTGAGTATGGGGATACCACATGTGTGGGACTTTTTGGGAGCCTAGCCGCGTACGGGGCCCCGAAAACCAAGCACTGCCTTCAGGATTTCTAAGGGCGTACATTTTTGATTTTACTCCTCACTGCCTATCACAGTTTCGGAGGCCATGGAATGCCCAGGTGGCACAAACCCCCCCCAAATGACCCCATTTTGGAAAGTAGACACCCCAAGCTATTTGCTGAGAGGCATGGTGAGTATTTTGCAGCTCTCATTTGTTTTTGAAAATAAAGAAAGACGAGAAAAAAATTTTTTTTTTTTCTTTTTTCAATTTTCAAAACTTTGTGACAAAAAGTGAGGTCTGCAAAATACTCACTATACCTCTCATCAAGTAGCTTGGGGTGTCTACTTTCCAAAATGGAGTCATTTGGGGGGTTTTTTTGCCACCTGGGCATTCCATGGCCTCCGAAACTGTGATAGGCAGTGAAGAGTGAAATCAAAAATTTACGGCCTTAGAAAGCCTGAAGGCGGTGCTTGGTTTTCGGGGTCCCGTACGCGGCTAGGCTCCCAAAAAGTCTCACACATGTGGTATCCCCATACTCAGGAGAAGCAGCAGAATGTATTTTGGGGTGTAATTTCACATATTCCCATGGCATGTTTGAGCAATATATCATTTAGTGACAACTTTGCGCAAAAAAAAATAAAAAAAATAAAAAATTGTCTCTTTCCCGCAACTTGTGTCACAATATAAATTATTCCATGGACTCAACATGACTCTCAGCAAATAGCTTGGGGTGTCTACTTTCCAAAATGGGGTCATTTGGGGGGGTTTTGAACTGTCCTGGCATTTTATGCACAACATCTAGAAGCTTATGTCACACATCACCCACACTTCTAACCACTTGAAGACAAAGCCCTTTCTGACACTTATTGTTTACATAAAAAAATAATTTTTTTTTGCAAGAAAATTACTTTGAACCCCCAAACATTATATATATTTTTTAAAGCAAATGCCCTACAGATTAAAATGGTGGGTGTTTCATTTTTTTTTTTCACACAGTATTTGCGCAGCGATTTTTCAAACGCATTTTTTGGGGAAAAAACACACTTTTTTACATTTTAATGCACTAAAACACACTATATTGCCCAAATGTTTGATGAAATAAAAAAGATGATCTTAGGCCGAGTACATGGATACCAAACATGACATGCTTTAAAATTGCGCACAAACGTGCAGTGGCGACAAACTAAATACATTTTTAAAAGCCTTTAAAAGCCTTTACAGGTTACCACTTTAGATTTACAGAGGAGGTCTACTGCTAAACTTACTGCCCTCGATCTGACCTTCGCGGCGATACCTCACATGCATGGTGCAATTGCTGTTTACATTTGACGCCAGACCGACGCTTGCGTTCGCCTTAGCGCGAGAGCAGGGGGGACAGGGGTGCTTTTTTTTTTTTTTTTTTTTTTTTTCTTTATTATTATTATTTTTTTATCTTATTTTTAAACTGTTCCTTTCATTTTTTTTTTTTTAATCATTTTTATTGTTATCTCAGGGAATGTAAATATCCCCTATCATAGCAATAGGTAGTGACAGGTACTCTTTTTTGCAAAAATTGGGGTCTATTAGACCCTAGATTTCTCCTCTGCCCTCAAAGCATCTGACCACACCAAGATCGGTGTGATAAAATGCTTTCCCAATTTCCCAATGGCGCTGTTTACATCCGGCGAAATCTAAGTCATAAAATGCTCGTAGCTTCCGGTTTCTTAGGCCATAGAGATGTTTGGAGCCACTCTGGTCTCTGATCAGCTCTATGGTCAGCTGGCTGAATCACCGGCTGCATTTTCAGGTTCCCTGTTGAGACAGGAGAGCCAGAGAAAAACACGGAAGACGTTGGGGGGGAGGGGCATTCCCTCCCACTGCTTGTAAAAGCAGTCTAGAGGCTAATTAGCCGCTAGGATTGCTTTTACATGAAAGCCGACCGCTGGCTGAAAAGAATGATACCAAGATGATACCTAAACCTGCAGGCATCATTCTGGTATAACCACTCAAAGTCGTGAATGGCGTACCTGAAGACAAAAAAATGGTTAACAATAAAGCACAGTAAACGGTAAGGTATAAAAAATTGCATACCTGAAAAGCAAACATGATAAAACATAATAACAATAAAACATTGCAGAATAGAATACAGTAAAAAAAAACAGAACAATAGAGAGAGAATAGAGAGAGAGAGAGAGAGAACAATAAAACGACAACTATTTTTTTTTATTTTATATTTTTGTATGTGTTTTTTTTTTTTTTTTTTTTTTTACACTTTTTTTTGTAACTAACTTTTATAACTGTAACCGGTTCCAGGTTCGGGTCTCTCAAAATGCGATGGCATCTTGGGAGACCCTGTGAAAGTGTGCCTAGTCTGTGCAATGCTGTACCCTACGCTAATACTCAACTAGTGAATGGTAGCGTTCAAAACATTCACCAATGCAAAGACCAGGATTGTCAGGACAGGAGGGACAATAATAGAGGGTGTCACGCCTATATCCGCGCTTGCTGCAGACACGACATCTTTTTTGGGGGTTCGTTGGGTAGGGGTACTCGGGAGGACATAAAGAAAATGCCTCTCATGCAGCCGACTGCATTTGGTTGGGGATGTGAATGGGGGAAGTACGGGCGCTGCAGAAGCGGTGGGTTCCCAATTAGGATTGGCGAATGCAGCAGGAAGGGCACTATGGGCATGACGGGTCTGTGTTTGTCTTCTTGGTGGCAGCGGGACACTATTTGTGCTTGCCACCTCACCAGCTTGAACTGCACTTATGGGACTCGCCACGTCACCAAGTGTTACTGCAGTGCTGGTTTGACTACGACCGGGGTGTACTAGGCCGCTGGTGCTTGCCAGTTCACCAAAACGCTACCAAAAAAACTGTTAGCGATCGCAGGGATCAGGCCTGACTCTGCGAACGCTGCAGTTATGCGTTTAGTGTTTTGTAAGTGTCAGTGATCGATCGATACTGCACTTGGGTGGGCTGGGCTGGGCCGGGCGGAGGGGCAAAACGCAGGTGCTAGCAGGTATCTGGGCTGATCCCGCTAACACTGCGTTTGTGGGAACCCTAAACTGCTGGGGACGCTAGTATAGATCTGATCGGATCAGATATTGATCCGATCAGATACTATACCACTAAGGGAGGCGTATGCTGCGTGCGTGGGTGTTAGCGGTACTGGCGCTAACCTGACACTGCTTGGGGCTGGTGCTTGCCAGTTCACCAAAACGCTACCAAAAAAACTGTTAGCGATCGCAGGGATCAGGCCTGACTCTGCGAACGCTGCAGTTATGCGTTTAGTGTTTTGTAAGTGACAGTGATCGATCGATACTGCACTTGGGTGGGCTGGGCTGGGCCGGGCGGAGGGGCAAAACGCAGGTGCTAGCAGGTATCTGGGCTGATCCCGCTAACACTGCGTTTTTGGGAACCCTAAACTGCTGGGGACGCTAGTATAGATCTGATCGGATCAGATATTGATCCGTACAGATACTATACCACTAAGGGAGGCGTATGCTGCGTGCGTGGGTGTTAGCGGTACTGGCACTAATCTGACGCTGCCTGGGGCGACGCATATCACCGCCGGGCGATCAGGGGGCTAAACTTTTATTCGGTAATAAACGGCGGGTGCCCTGACACTATAAAAAATAAACGAACTAACCAGCGTCACCCGTAACAGTTATACGGTGATCAGTGGTGAAAGGGTTAACTAGGGGGCAATCAAGGGGTTAAAACATTTATTAGGTAGTATATGGGGGTCCCTGTCGCTATAAAACGCTGACGGCAAACCTAAATATTTACCTCACTAACTAGCGTCACCAGCGACACTAATACAGCGATCAGAAAAATGATCGCTTAGTGACACTGGTGACAGGGGGTGATCAAGGGGTTAAAACTTTATTAGGGGGGGTTAGGGGGGTATCCTAGACCTAAAGGGGGCCTAACACTCACTGCCCTAACACTGTAACTGTCACAAACTGACACTATGCAGTAATCAGAAAAAAAAAAAAAAATACTGCTAATGTCAGTTTGTGACAGGGGGGGGGGGTGATTGGGGGGGGATCGGGGGGCGATCGGGGGGGGATCGGGGGTGTAAGGTATGCCTGGCATGTTCTACTGTGTGTGTTTGTGTTGTGTGCACTTACATGTCTTCTCTCCTCGGCGCTGGACTGAAACTGCCAGACCGAGGAGAGATGACATCACATCCTCTGCCTGTGTGAAACTACACACAGGCAGAGGAGGATTCCCATTGGCTGGGAGCGATCGCGAGGGGGGGGCCACGATCGGATGGTCTCCCCCTCGCCTCCCGACTCTCCCAGTCAGATGCCGACCGCCGCTGGCACCGGGGGGGGGTCCGATCGGACCCCCCGCCCGCGGGAGGCAGATCACGTATATATAAGTGATTCTGCCTGCCCGTGCCACTCTGCCGACGTATATCTACGTTAGGCGGTCGGCAAGTGGTTAAAGTGTTACTTCACCCACAACAGCAAATAAGTCTGTGGTTGCAGTAAAGCATGCTTGTTATACTCACTGTGTAACCTAAGGGGTTAATCCTCTGTATCCTCTGTGTATAAAGGCTGTGTGATCCTGTCTGATCCTCTGATCCTTCTCTTCTTTAGCTGACTCCAATCCATCTCATGATAGAACAGAGCCTTTGGAGCCAGGCAGCACATGCTCAGTTTGATGTGTATTGCTAGAGAGTTTTTCTTTTTTCTTGGAAGAGTACATGTGATCAGCACAGCACCAATCAGCACTGTCCTGACATGTCCAGACATGTCCAAACAGAGAATCAGGGTAGAATTAAAACTCCTCCTACAAACTTTACTAGGAACTGATATAAGTCACAAGAATATATATATATACTGCTGATGAGAAATTATACTTAGCAGTTTATATTTACTAAAATAATTGCATTTCCATGTTCTGTGTACTGTAGAGACCAGATATAATGAATGCAGGTTCTGGGTTTAGTAACACTTTAACTCTAGGCAGATGTAAAATACTCAAATATATACAGCTATTCATTAATACAGCCTTAAGCCTAGTACTAAGGATGACCCAAACACCCCCGGTTCGGTTCGCACCAGAACATCCGAACAGGCAAAAAAATTTGGACGAACACTGTTAAAGTCTATGGGACACGAACATGAAACATCAAAACTGCTCATTTTAAAGGCTTATATGCAAGTTATTGTCATAGAAAGTGTTTGGGGGCCTGGGTCCTGCCCCAGGGGACATGTATCAATGCAAAATTTTTTTGAAAAACGGCCGTTGTTTTAGGGCAGGGCCGGACTGGCCTACCGGGATAGCGGGAAATATCCCGGTAGGCTGCCTGCTCCGAGGCCGCTGTCAGCTTGGAGCTTTGTAACTTTTTTTTTTTTTTTAAAGAACAGCTGAGAGTGAAGTGGCTGGGCTGTGATCAGGAGGCAGGGCTGGCTGAGGAAATGTGTAGCAGCGAGGGCCGAAGGAGCAAGTGACCATCGTGCAGCAGGCCGTGTAACCCTCCTCTCCAGCCCGCCACATTTAAAAGTGCCGAGGTGCTGCATCGGGGTGAACGGGGCCCGTCAGGAGGGAGATACACAGTACCTGAAGCCGAGAGGAGATAGAGAGAAGGTATGACCACAACCACAGCCAAACTTATCCTGCAGCACACAAGAGCTCTGGCTGAATGGAAACAAGATCGTCTGGAACAATGTCATATATAATGCTGGCCGGCCGGTGTCATCCAGAAATCTCTGCCTTTTGGGCAGTGTGCAGGTTACCGATCAGCCTCCCCTCCCTCTTGTCTGGCTCTGTACTCTTTTGTTTTAGCTTCCTAACCTGCACACTGATAAGATTTCTGGGAGACGCTGCAGCCAGCCGCATTCTGTGTCCAGTGACGGGTCACACATGGTTGGCTGTTAACCATTTCAACTCAGCTATGTAGCCAGAGCTCTGTGTGTTCTGCACAGTTTGATGTTTTTTGGATGATTTACTGCTGATTCAGGCTGGAAGCTTCACAGACTCATTAACTGTCCCATAAAGAGGAGTGTATCTCCAATGGTTGAGACGCAGGACCTTTCATTCTTTTACTAGTGTAGGACCCACTAATTAAGGGGTACTTTGATGCAGTAAGTGGGCTGCCATATAGTGTGACCAAATCCCCATTTTTTTTTAATATGTTCGGGTTTTTTTAAATATCCTTGCAGGATTTAAATGTCATTTTTTATGTGTGCGCTGTAATATTTTTACTGTTTGTTGGTCTTATCAGCACCATCTTGAATGTAAACGCATTGTAGTATGATTTTGTTTTTTTACACATACAGAACTCACATCGTGTGTGTGTGTGTATAATATATCTCTATATCTCTATATCTATCATTTTATGCAATAAATGGGCATGTAGCCATTTACTTTCCGGAAAGAGGGAGAGGAAAGGGGGCAAGAAAGGAAATGAGAGAGGGGAAAAAAGAGAGAATGCATGGAAAAGAGGGGGAGAGACATAATAAGAGAGAGAACAAGAAAGATGGATAGAGAGAGAGAGATGGGGGAAAAAAACAAGAAATTATGATAGAGAGAAATAAAGGGGAAAGAAAGGAGAACAAAGAGGAGTGGTACATTCTAAAATATACCATAAGGGGTTTAATACAGTATGAGTGGAAGAGACTCGGGGAGCGCTAAATGTCCGCCGGTTAGGGGTGCAATTTACTTGCCTACCTTGGGTGCTGACAACCCACGCTACGTCCCTGGGGCTGGTATGAAATTATTTCCAGGGCTGGTTTTTATTCCCAGTCCGGCCCTGTTTTAGGGAGCAGTGATTTTTTCTTTAATGTTTAAAGTGAAACAATAAAAATGAAATATTCCTTTAAATATTGTGCCTGGGGGTGTCTATAGTATGCCTGTAAAGTGGCACAGGGTTCCCGTGTTTAGAACTGTACCACAGCAAAATGACATTTCTAAAGGAAAAGAGTCATTTAAAACTGATCACGGCTGTAATGAATTGTCGGGTCTCAGCAATATAGATAAAACTTATTGAAAAAAAAACGGCATGGGGTCCCCCCCAGTCCATTACCAGGCTCTTTGGGTCTGGTATGAATATTAAGGGGAACCCCGAACCAAAAATTAAAAACAAAATTGCGTGGGGGTCCCCCCCAAAATCCATACCAGGCCATTCAGGTCTGATATGGAAATTAAGGGGAACCCTGCACCAAATTTTAAAAAAATGGCGTAGGGGTCCCCCCAAAATCCATACCAGACCCTTCAGGTTTTGTGTGGATTTTAAGGGGAACCCTGCACCAAAATTAAAAAGAAAATGGTGTAGGGGTCCCCCCAAAATCCATACCAGACCCTTATCTGAGCACACAACCTGGCAGGCCACAGGAAAAGAGGGAGGACGAGAGAGCGCCCCCCCCCTCCTGAACCATACCAGGCCACATGCCCTCAACCTGGGGAGGGTGCTTTGGGGTCTGACCGCAAAGCACCTTGTCTTCGTGTTGATGGAGACAAGGGCCTCATCCCCACAACCCTTGCCCGGTGGTTGTGGGGGTATGCGGACGGGGGGCTTATCGTAATCTGGAAGCCCCCTTTAACAAGGGGACCCCCCGATCCCGGCCCCCCCATGTGAATTGATAATGAGGTACATCGTACCCCTACCATTTCACAAATAAAAGTGTCAAAGATGGTAAAATAGACAAGAGACATCTTGGGACAAGTCCTTTATTAAAAGATAACAAAATGAAAATGTCCAGTGATGTCCATTCATCTTCTATCACGCCACCGATGAGCCGAAAAAAGAAAAAATGCAACACCTCCGCCTCCATGGGAGGCTCCCACCAAGTGATGCTTCCCATTAGTGACAGCTGTCATATACCTGAGGGCGGGGCCACCCGGTGATGTAAACGGGTGACCCCGCCCCCCTCTGATGCCACTGGGGATCCCCCATGGCTTCCCCGTGGCATCAGAGGGGGGGCAGGGTCACCTGTTTACGTCACCAGGAGGCCCCACCCTCAGCTATATAATAGATGTCACCAATGGGAAGCGTCACTCGGCGAGAGCCTCCCTTGGAGGCGGAGGTGTTGCGTTTTTGTTTTCTTTTTTTAGGCTCGTCGGTGGTGTGATAGAAAATAAATGGACATCGCTGGACATTTTTTTTTTTTTAATCTTTTAATAAAGGACTTCTTCTAAGCTGTCTCTTGTCTTTTTTACCATTTTTGACACTTTTTTGTGAAATGGTAAGGGTATAATGTAACCCGTCAGACTCCAAAGCACCCTCCCCATGTTGAGGGCAAGTGGCCTGGTATGGTTCAGGAGGGGAGGCACTCTCTCATCCCCCCTCTTTTCCTGCGGCCTGCCAGGTTGCGTGCTCGGATAAGGGTCTGGTATGGATTTTGGTGGGTACCCCTATGCCATTTTTTTTTTAAATGTGGTGCAGGGCTCCCCTTAATTTCCATACCAGACCTGAAGGGCCTGGTATGGATTTTGGGGGGACCCCCACGCAATTTTTAAAAAATTTTTGTATCGGGGTTCCCCTTAATATTCATACCAGACCCAAAGGGCCTGGGGGGGGCCCATTCCATTTTTTTCAATGAGTTTTATCTATATTGCCGAGACCCAACAATTCATTACAGCCGCGATCAGTTTTAGATGACAATTTTTCCTTTAGAAATGTCATTTTGCTGTGGTACTGTTCTAAACATGGGAAAAATGCGCCACTTTACAAGCATACTATAGACACCCCCCAGGCATGATATTTAAAGGAATATTTCATTTTTATTGTTTCACTTTAAGCATTAAAAAAATCACTGCTCCTGAAAAAACGTTCATTTAAAAAAAAAATTGGCTGCCAATAGCTGAGAGCACTGATCGGACTGTTCTGGCAGGGGGGGCGTTCCCCTGTCAGAACACAATAGAACAGCAGGGGAGATTGCTGTACTAACATTGGATAGTTAGTACAGTGGCTCCAACCTGACCTGTCAGGTTTTTTTTGCTCAACCTGCTGGGTTGAAGGAAAACTAAAAACTAGTGGTTTGTACGAGGCGTTAAAACTTACAGTCTCTGTACAGCGCTGCTCAGAGAGCGTAAGGGAGAAGCAGCATAAAAAGCCAATCAGTTGCGCAAGAAGAATGCTCATAGGAGGAAAGAACAGAGTGGTAGAGAGATGAGGTCATCAATGCACTGAATTTCCTTTTACTATGCAGTCACAGGGTAGATAAGGGTTTCTCAACCAGGGTTCCCCCAGAGGTTGTTCACGGTTCCTTGAGCAATGAGCAACTTCTGTCTTTCAGATAAGTTTCCACAGACATTATTGATCTTTATAGCTATCTCTAAGAGGGTAATTCTTCCCAGTGACTACAAGTGTAAGGAGCATTCTTCCCACTGACCATCTCACTATGTATCATGAGTTGCAGATATAGTAATGTTTAGCAGGGGTTCCCAGAGACCAGAAATTTGTTTCAAGGGTTGCTCTGTGTTGAAAAGGTTGAAAAGTACTAGGGTAGAGGGTGGGCAGTAGATCTGTAAGAAAAAGTGGAAATACAGCAGAAAAAAAAAATGATGCCTCTTCTGCCAGGCAGGGCAGTATTTTGTGCTAGAGCTGTGTAAACCTCAGAACTAGACAGACAAGAATACAAACCCTTTGACAGATAAAACAGCTTTTTTATATGTATTTCACCTGTGTATTTACTGTAGCTGTTTTCCTGGAGTTCAGCTTTAAACACAGTTCATAAGCTCCCTTGTGTTGCATAAAACCAAGGGAAAAGATTACATGGTTACGGTTGACATATGCATTGTTGGTGCTTCCTATAACACCGTTGTAGAAATTGTATACAACAGCTTTGATCAACCTTTTTAATTTTGAAGAACCCTTAAAAGAATCTTCAAGTCTCAAAGAACCCCTTCTAAAGTTGATTATACATTTGACTCATGGTACATTGAGTAAGATTAGTTGTAAGAAAAACAAAACAAAAGAACAAAGAATGTAGTGTAATAACCATTAACTGAATAATAATGGACGGAAAAAAAAACTCAGACAATAAAAATTGTAGTGCCCTGTAATTTTGGTGGTCTTTTTGAAAAAATACCCTGTTACATTGATGGTGAGTGGGAAGGATGTTTTGTTATCCTGGTGGTTATTGAGTGGAAAATGTCATACATTAGTGGCAAATGGAAAGAATGCCCTGATACAGCCATAGCAGTCTCAGGGCGTTTTGATATCTGACAAAGGGAGACTTTAAAGTGGTTCTAAAGGTTTAAAGCGTTTGTAAACCCTCGTTTAAAGAAAAACAAAAAAAACAAACCTGTCATACTTACCTCCACTATGCAGTTTGTTTTGCACAGAGTGGCCCCGATAATCCTCTTCTGGGGTCCCTCAGTGGCGCTGGTGGCTCCTCCTCGCATCGAGTGTCCACATTGGAGCAGTGCTCTCCTTGGTGGACACCCATGCGGGCGCGCTCCCGAGTCCTGCATCTGTGTCCATTCACACAGAATGCAGGACTCAGCCCCCGCCCCCTGGCACTGCATCATTGGATTTGATTGACAGCAGCGGGAGCCAATTGTTGCACTGCTATCAATCTAT
Source organism: Aquarana catesbeiana (assembly GCF_042186555.1). Classification (NCBI taxonomy): domain Eukaryota; kingdom Metazoa; phylum Chordata; class Amphibia; order Anura; family Ranidae; genus Aquarana; species Aquarana catesbeiana. The sequence continues at coordinate 231,889,844 of NC_133324.1, forward strand.
CCAATCAGGACAATAGACACCAGGTAGAGCTGGTGTGCTCGTTCCCGGCCGGGGAAGAATGTGGTTTAGGTAAGTAAAATGGGGGGGGGGGGGCTGAGGGGGCTGCAGCACCACAGAAGGTTTTTCACCTGCATTAGAATGCATTAAGGTGAAAAACCATGAGGGTTTACAACGCCTTTAAGGTTTTTTTTTTTTTTTTTTACCTTTATGTGTTCTCTGCATTAACCACTATAAGACCAGGATTTTTCTGGCACTTCTTGTTTACAAGTTTAAATCAGTATTTTTTGCTAGAAAATTACTTATAACCTCCGAACATTATACATTTTTTTTAGCAGAGGCCCTAGGTTACAAAATGGGGATCCTTGCAATTTTTTACATGGTATTTGCGCAGTGATTTTTCAAACTCAATTTTGTTTGAAAAAATACATTTTAATGAATAAATGATAAAGTTACGCCAAGTAAATAGATACCCAACATGTCACGCTTTAAAATTGCCCACGCTCATGGAATGGTGACAAACTATGGTACTTAAAAATATCTGTAGGCGACGCTTTAAATCCCTTTACAGGTTACCTGTTTAGAGTTACAGAGGATGTCCAATGCTAGAATTATTGCTCTTGCTTTAACAATCGCTGCGATACCTCACATGTATGAGGTATGAGGTATCTGGGCCCCTCCCCCTTGCTGAATCCCCCCATAGCAAGCTGCTTGCATGCTCACTCCCGAGCCAGCTCTCTGTGTACATAAGACACAGAGAGGCTGTCTCAGCCCCGCCCCACTCCCGCCTCACTGAATGTGATTGACAGCAGCGGGAGCCAATGGCTCTTGTTGCTGTATCTCAGGCAATCAGGAGGGAGAAACCAAGGAGAGCCTTGGGTCTTGTGCACATTGCTGAATCAAGATTGGGCTTAGGTAAGTAATAGGGGGGCTGAGGGGGGAGCTGCTCACTGAAGGTTTTTAACTTTCATGCACAGAATGCATGAAGGTCAAAAAACCTTAAGCCTTTACAACCACTTTAAAGATCCTTTTAAAGGGCTATAAGGCAGAAGTGGCAAGGGGTTAAAGTAGAACTAAAGGGAGCTATACTTACCTTTCCTTCAATGGTTCTTGTCCCTTGCTGGTGCCAGAATCTTCTTCTGGGTACTGGTCTTCAGCCATCTTCACTGGCCTGGCGCAGGAGGCCATTATCCAAGCACACAGGGACAGTACCAACGATGTAAACTGAGCTTCACTTGAGCAGCTAAATTTTTATTTCTTGAGAAGACAGCAAGCAGGCAGGTAGCTATATTTTAATGAAGAAGAGATATCGCATGTCTCTTCTTCAATAAAAATCCTGCCCGCTCGCTGTTTCTGACAGCTTAAGCAGTTGCAGAAACAGTTTTTTCCTTTTGGGATAAATGTTTTAACTCAATGTCTAAAAGCTGACCATTGTAAGCATCGATTTTTAGTGTTAAATGGTTTGTCTCAACCCTCTAACTTTTTCTGGATTGCTTGGTCTGTTTAAGAAACTTGAATAGTAAAAGACTTACTGGCTGGACCACTTGGTAAAAAATAAAGATAAAAAAAAGTCTTAAAAAGAAAATGAATTCCACCACCACATGCAATGATTGTTAAACTGAAATACAGTATATAAAATTTTTGCTTTTGAGTTTAAATGTGCTTTAATGTAAAATCAGCTTTAATTTGTTTTCTAATCAAGGTGAATAGTCTTCAGTCTTCAACCCCAATGAACTCTAAAATATAAATGTCAATTAGAATTCTCTTCCCTGTTGATAGCTTACCTCTTCTAAGATCATTTGGCAGAGGCAGATTACTTCCTGACAATTGTCAGTAAAAAGAAAAAAAAGTTTGTTTACAGTACAGCATTGGCACCAAAATCCTGCTTTAAAGGCTGTCTTCGTCCTAGAACACGGATGCAATTAGGTTAAAAGGGAAATGAAACTTACACACTGTGACTTTCCTTTGAAGAAATAGCAGTGTCAAAAAAAAAAAACCCTTAGACTATACCATGAGCCGATGTCAAGAAGACATAGTAGTTTGGTGAAATGCAGTGCTGTAGTCATTGAAAACTTTCAAGACATTAAAAGAAGTTTTGCACAATAAAAGGTAATTTTTTACAATAATTACAATAATGAAGTAGATTTAAATATTGGCAAATGTGCTATGTTAACCTGTTGATTGACATATATTGAAAAATCAGATTTTTATTATTATATGCACAATAATTTGGGGCAAAGACTACAAAATTTGAGTGGGTAAGATTACTTATTTCAATGAGGCTTTAAAAGGCTAAGTACAAATTAATATCTGTGTCTGATATTAATGGGGGTCAGTCAGCAACATTTCAGATTACTTCAGGTACGGTTATGCATCAATGCCTCTTAGTAAGTTCTTCTCACTGAATTATATCCATTTTTGATACTAGGCTGATAACTTTGGTAATTCTGTCACTGACTTGTTTGCATTAGCTGCTGATTACTCAATAATTGCGCCTGGCTTTATAAACCTAAATGTTGTATATTTTTGTTTAAGAGCTAAAACTTTTGTCCAAGTGTACCATACCAAATTCCCTAGCCCCTTACATGAATTTTGCTGTATTCTTTATTGAAACACATAGGGATTGATTTACTAAAGGAATAGAGACTAACAACCTAGTAAAATATATGCTCACTTTTGCAAAGTTAATGTTTGCTGAAGTTGTGCGTTTGAAAAAAAAAAAAAAAACATCTTTTTTTGTAATTACCCTTGATTTTGTAATTACCCTTGATTGGCTATTCAATATAAATACTGTATTTACAAAAAGTCACTTTAAAAATGAGTGTACACTTTCCAAAGTAAACATCCACTTCTCTAGATAAACAACATTTATTTAATAGAGATTAATCATACATTTTCCTTTTACTAACTCAGTGCCCATTTTTGGGCACCAAAAGTTGCTTATGGTAGGCCTGTCACTTAAGATTCACTGATAGATAACCTATAGCAATACATAATTTTCCCATGTTTTCTCACCAACCCAATTGCCAGAAGGAACCCCTGGAAGATTCTAGTACTTTCAGGTGTAGGGAGGCATGTGACCCTATACTTATACCGTCTACAATGCAATAAACAACATCCAAGCAGTCAATTACTAAGCTCAAGAACAGTCACATAGGGTTGAGAAAGGTCCTTAGCCTTGGGTAAGCCCCCACATAGAGCTTTTTATGCAGGGTTATTGCAGAAGAGCTCAGGAAAGGTGCATTTTAATAGGAGAGGAATGGCTATCAAGAGAGCCCTATAGTCTTCAAAATAGCCAAAGATGTACATAATGGAGGATACCCATGGATAGCTTTATTGACAGTGAGCATAAATCACTAATATGTGCTTGTTTTTCTCTGCAGTCACATGTGATATGGCCCTGATTAGAAATTCAGAATTCACATTGTTTTAGATTTTCCAAAGATGTCCTAACTAGTTTCGGGAAAATTAGGTGTTCCATCTGTACATAAATTACCTATGACAAAGCTAGGCAGCAAGACCCCTGCACATAACTGCAGCATTGCCAGTCCATAGTGGAACGATGCAAAGAGGTATTATGTACCAGGCCCCTCACTTTGATGCCCACAAGCTGGGCTTTAATTAGTTTCAGCAGTTTTACAAATGTGGTAAAAATATAGTAGTCATTCATATCAAAATGATACCTAATAATATTTCTTAAAATAATTATCTTATCATGTATATACTTTAACAATTGACTTCTATTCTGTTTCTAATTATTTTTCTGTATTTTTTTTTAATTGATCACGCTGATGGTGAATTAAGCAATTTAAACAGTTCCTATTAATTAAATCAAAACATTTTTAGCACCAGCTGCTGCCATGAAAACAGCATGTGTCTTGACAGCTCTTGTCTAGAAAAAAAAGTAACTGTAAAAAACATGGTGTCATGGACATTCTAGACAAGAAAATCAGAGCTTATTTTAACGCTCAGTAAATCTAAATTGCAAATGAAGAAGCTGGCTGTTATAAAAGCTTTATTTATGATATATAGAGATGTGGGTGTTTATTAAAACATTTTATATGATGCTGCAATTGTTAGTAGGGAGGGCATATCACTTTGGATTGTGTAGACACACAAAAGTTTGTGAGGCCATGGCACATATTTCTTAAAGTGTGAAGCAGGAGCGTTGCTAGGTCTGCAAAAGATCTGGGGCTAGAGCCCATAGCAGCGGTCACCGGTCACCAACCGGGGGGGGGTACGCTGGTGGTAAGCAATTTTTCGTGGGCAATGGCCGGTGTTGGCGGTACAATCATCATGGCACCATGGTTGATATGGTGTCAGGGTGATTGAAGCGCATTGTTTCTATTGTTACATTCTAATATATAATGCCACCAGATGCAGCTTGTTACTTGCCACTGTCACCTGCCACTAGATGTGGATTGTCACTTGCCACTGTCGCCTGCCACCAGATGTGGATTGTCACTTGCACCTGTCACCAGATGTGGATTGTCAGTTGCCACCTGATGTGGATTGTCACTTGCCATTTTCAGATTGCCACTTGCCACGTCACCTGCCACCATTTGCAGATTGTCACTTGCCATGTCGCCTGGCACCAGATGTGGATTGTCACTTGCCAACTGATGTGGATTGTCACTTGCCATGCCAGCCAGTGCCACCAAATGTGCATTGTTGCTGCATTGGTGGCAGGCTGGCAGCACTGGTCCATTTAGTGAGGGCAGGAGAGCAGTGATGCAGGCGGGCAGTGAGAGATGATGTCATCTCTGCTCATCCGCCCGCTCACTTCTTTCCTCTCTTTTAGGCTACTTTCACACTGAGGCACTTTAAGCTAAATATTGCGCCTGCAAAGCGGCTGTAAAGCTCCTCTCCTGTCACTTCAGTGTGAAAGCCCGAGTGCCATTGAAATCAATGGGCAGCGCCACCGAAGCACCTGCAAATCGCTTCAGTAGCAGAGCTTTGCGGGCGCTATTAACCCCTTAATCGGCCGCTAGCAGGGGGTTAAAAGTGCCCCGCTAGTGGCTGAAAAGCACTGCTTAAACTAAGGTAAAGCGCCACTAAAAATAATGGCGCTTTACCGTTGATGTCCCCCGCCACAGTGTGAAAGCTTTGCGGGTGCTATTAACCCCTTAATCGGCCGCTAGCGGGGGGTTAAAAGCGCCCCGCTAGTGGTCGAAAAGCACTGCTTAAACTACGGTAAAGCACCGCTAAAAATAGAGGCGCTTTACCGTCAATGTCCCCCCGCCACAGTGTGAAAGTGCCCTTAGAGTAGCCTCTGTGTGTGGGACATCTGCTGCAGGGAAGGCAGAGAGGGAGTCAGTGTTCTCCTCATGATCAGCGGGTTGTGCTGGCAGTGAAGCCTAGTGCTGCTTTTTGGCTGAAGGCAACTTAGTGGGTGATGAGGCTGGGGAGACTGCAGCTCTCTTACTTCTGTCAGATGAGGAGGAGAGGGAGGCTTTGTCTATGTCAGAGTCTGGGTGACAAAGTCTCTGGGCAGTGGTTGTGGTGAGGCAGGGTGGACGTTCTCTGCAGAGCCATCTTGGACTGCTGTGTGCTTCATGAATAAATCTGTGAGGCGGCAGAAAGTGGCGTCACTAGGGTTGGTGTCACCTGGTGCCGCAAAAAATGGTGTCACCCCCCTCCTGTCTATCCTGCCCAGCGCCCTGCAGGCGCACCTCCAAATGGTCCCTGTAAATTAAAGTATAGGGTGGTATTGGGCAGGCTGGGGTGATATAGGGCAGGTTGGGGTGGTATAGGGCAGGCTGAGATGGCACAGGGCAAGCTGGGGTTGTATAGGGCAGGCTGGATTTGTATAGGGCAGGCTGGGGTGGTATAGGGCAGTTTGCGGTGGTATAGGGCAGGTTGGGGTGATATAGGGCAGGCTGGGGTGGTATAGGGCAGGTTGGGGTGGTATAGGGCAGCCTGGGGTGGTATAGGGCAGTTTGTGGTGGTATAGGGCAGGTTGGGGTGATATAGGGCAGGCTGGGGTGGTATAGGGCAGGTTGGGGTGATATAGGGCAGGCTGGGGTGGTATAGGGCAGGTTGGGGTGGTATACGGCAGGCAGGGGTGATATAGGGCAGGCTGGGATGGTATAGGGCAGGCTGGGGTGGTATAGAGCAGGTTGGGGTGGTATAGGGCAGGCTGGGGTGGTATAGGGCAGTTTGCGGTGGTATAGGGCAGGTTGGGGTGATATAGGGCAGGCTGGGGTGGTATAGGGCAGGTTGGAGTGATATAGGGCAGGCTGGGGTGGTATAAGGCAGGTTGGGGTGGTATACGGCAGGCTGGGGTGATATAGGGCAGGCTGGGGTGGTATAGGGCAGGCTGGGGTGGTATTGGGCAGGCTGGGTGGTATTGGGCAGGTTGGGGTGGTATACGGCAGGCTGGGGTGATATAGGGCAGGTTGGGGTGGTATAGGGCAGGTTGGGGTGATATAGGGCAGGCTGGGGTGGTATATGGCAGGTTGGGGTGGTATAGGGCAGCCTGTGGTGGTATAGGGCAGTTTGCGGTGGTATAGGGCAGGTTGGGGTGATATAGGGCAGGCTGGGGTGGTATAGGGCAGGTTGGGGTGATATAGGGCAGGCTGGAGTGGTATAGGGCAGGTTGGGGTGGTATACGGCAGGCTGGGGTGATATAGGGCAGGCTGGGATGGTATAGGGCAGGCTGGGATGGTATAGGGCAGGCTGGGGTGGTATAGGGCAGGTTGGGGTGGTATAGGGCAGCTTGGGGTGATATAGGGCAGGCTGGGGTGGTATACGGCAGGCTGGGGTGATATAGGGCAGGCTGGGGTGGTATAGGGCAGGCTGGGTGGTATTGGGCAGGCTGGGTGGTATAGGGTAGGCTGGGGTGGTATAGGGCAGTTTGCGGTGGTATAGGACAGCCTAGGTTGGTATAGGGCAGGCTGGGGTGGTATAGGCAGTTTGCGGTGGTATAGGGCAGGTTGGGGTGATATAGGGCAGGCTGGGGTGGTATAGGGCAGGCTGGGTGGTATAGGGCAGGTTGGGGTGATATAGGGCAGGCTGGGGTGGTATAGGGCAGGTTGGGGTGGTATACGGCAGGCTGGGGTGATATAGGGCAGGCTGGGGTGGTATAGGGCAGGCTGAGGTGGTATTGGGCAGGCTGGGTGGTATAGGGCAGTTTGCGGTGGTATAGGGCAGGTTGGGGTGATATAGGGCAGGCTGGGGTGGTATAGGGCAGGTTGGGGTGGTATAGGGCAGCCTGGGGTGGTATAGGGCAGTTTGTGGTGGTATAGGGCAGGTTGGGGTGATATAGGGCAGGCTGGGGTGGTATAGGGCAGGTTGGGGTGATATAGGGCAGGCTGGGGTGGTATAGGGCAGGTTGGGGTGGTATACGGCAAGCTGGGGTGATATAGGGCAGGCTGGGATGGTATAGGGCAGGCTGGGGTGGTATAGGGCAGTTTGCGGTGGTATAGGGCAGTTTGCGGTGGTATAGGGCAGGTTGGGGTGATATAGGGCAGGCTGGGGTGGTATAGGGCAGGTTGGGGTGGTATACGGCAGGCTGGGATGGTATAGGGCAGGCTGGGATGGTATAGGGCAGGCTGGGGTGGTATAGGGCAGGCTGGGGTGGTATAGGGCAGGTTGGGGTGGTATAGGGCAGGCTGGGGTGGTATAGGGCAGGTTGGGGTGGTATAGGGTAGGCTGGGGTGGTATAGGGCAGTTTGCAGTGGTATAGGACAGCCTAGGTTGGTATAGGGCAGGCTGGGGTTGTATAGGGCAGGCTGAGGTGGTGTAGGGCAGTTTGCAGTGGTATAGGACAGCCTGGGTTGGTATAGGGCAGGCTGGGGTGGTATAGGGCAGGCTGGGATGGTATAGGGCAGGTTGGGGTGGTATAGGGCAGGTTGGGGTGGTATACGGCAGGCTGGGGTAATATAGGGCAGGTTGGGGTGATATAGGGCAGGCTGGGGTGGTATTGGGAAGGCTGGGTGGTATTGGGCAGGTTGGGGTGGTATACGGTAGGCTGGGGTGATATAGGGCAGGCTGGGGTGATATAGGGCAGGTTGGAGTGGTATACGGCAGGCTGGGGTGATATAGGGCAGGCTGGGATGGTATAGGGCAGGTTGGGGTGAAATAGGGCAGGCTGGGGTGGTATAGGGCAGGTTGGGGTGGTATACGGCAGGCTGGGGTGATATAGGGCAGGCTGGGGTGGTATAGGGCAGCCTGGGGTGGTATTGGGCAGGCTGGGTGGTATTGGGCAGGTTGGGGTGGTATACGGCAGGCTGGGGTGATATAGGGCAGGTTGGGGTGGTATAGGGCAGGTTGGGGTGATATAGGGCAGGCTGGGGTGGTATAGGGCAGGTTGGGGTGGTATAGGGCAGCCTGGGGTGGTATAGGGCAGTTTGCGGTGGTATAGGGCAGGTTGGGGTGATATAGGGCAGGCTGGGGTGGTATAGGGCAGGTTGGGGTGATATAGGGCAGGCTGGGGTGGTATAGGGCAAGTTGGGGTGGTATACGGCAGGCTGGGGTGATATAGGGCAGGCTGGGGTGGTATAGGGCAGGCTGGGGTGGAATTGGGCAGGCTGGGTGGTATTGGGCAGGTTGGGGTGGTATACGGCAGGCTGGGGTGATATAGGGCAGGTTGGGGTGGTATAGGGCAGGCTGGGGTGGTATAGGGCAGGCTGGGGTGGTATAGGGCATGTTGGGGTGGTATAGGGCAGGCTGGGGTGGTATAGGGCAGTTTGCGGTGGTATAGGGCAGGTTGGGGTGATATAGGGCAGGCTGGGGTGGTATAGGGCAGGTTGGGGTGATATAGGGCAGGCTGGGGTGGTATAGGGCAGGTTGGGGTGGTATACGGCAGGCTGGGGTGATATAGGGCAGGCTGGGGTGGTATAGGGCAGGCTGGGGTGGTATTGGGCAGGCTGGGTGGTATTGGGCAGGTTGGGGTGGTATACGGCAGGCTGGGGTGATATAGGGCAGGCTGGGGTGATATAGGGCAGGTTGGGGTGGTATACGGCAGGCTGGGGTGATATAGGGCAGGCTGGGATGGTATAGGGCAGGTTGGGTGGTATAGGGCAGTTTGCGGTGGTATAGGACAGCCTAGGTTGGTATAGGGTGGTATTGGGCAGGCTGGGGTGATATAGGGCAGGTTGGGGTGGTATAGGGCAGGCTGAGATGGCACAGGGAAGGCTGGGGTTGTATAGGGCAGGCTGGATTTGTATAGGGCAGGCTGGGGTGGTATAGGGCAGTTTGCGGTGGTATAGGGCAGGTTGGGGTGATATAGGGCAGGCTGGGGTGGTATAGGGCAGGTTGGGGTGGTATAGGGCAGCCTGGGGTGGTATAGGGCAGTTTGTGGTGGTATAGGGCAGGTTGGGGTGATATAGGGCAGGCTGGGGTGTTATAGGGCAGGTTGGGGTGATATAGGGCAGGCTGGGGTGGTATAGGGCAGGTTGGGGTGGTATACGGCAGGCTGGGGTGATATAGGGCAGTCTGGGATGGTATAGGGCAGGCTGGGGTGGTATAGGGCAGTTTGCGGTGGTATAGGGAAGTTTGCGGTGGTATAGGGAAGGTTGGGGTAATATAGGGCAGGCTGGGGTGGTATAGGGCAGGTTGGGGTGGTATACGGCAGGCTGGGATGGTATAGGGCAGGCTGGGATGGTATAGGGCAGGCTGGGGTGGTATAGGGCAGGTTGGGGTGATATAGGGCAGGCTGGGGTGGTATAGGGCAGGTTGGGGTGGTATAGGGTAGGCTGGGGTGGTATAGGGCAGTTTGCGGTGGTATAGGACAGCCTAGGTTGGTATAGGGCAGGCTGGGGTGGTATAGGGCAGGCTGAGGTGGTGTAGGGCAGTTTGCGGTGGTATAGGACAGCCTGGGTTGGTATAGGACAGGCTGGGGTGGTATAGGGCAGGTTGGGGTGGTATACGGCAGGCTGGGGTGATATAGGGCAGGCTGGGATGGTATAGGGCAGGTTGGGATGGTATAGGGCAGGTTGGGGTGGTATACGGCAGGCTGGGGTGATATAGGGCAGGTTGGGGTGATATAGGGCAGGCTGGGGTGGTATTTGGCAGGCTGGGTGGTATTGGGCAGGTTGGGGTGGTATACGGCAGGCTGGGGTGATATAGGGCAGGCTGGGGTGATATAGGGCAGGTTGGGGTGGTATACGGCAGGCTGGGGTGATATAGGGCAGGCTGGGATGGTATAGGGCAGGTTGGGGTGGTATAGGGCAGTTTGCGGTGGTATAGGACAGCCTAGGTTGGTATAGGGCAGGCTGGGGTGGTATAGGGCAGGCTGAGGTGGTGTAGGGCAGTTTGCGGTGGTATAGGACAGCCTGGGTTGGTATAGGGCAGGCTGGGGTGGTATAGGGCAGGTTGGGGTGGTATATGGACGGCTGGGGTGATATAGGGCAGGTTGGGATGGTATAGGGCAGGTTGGGGTGGTATAGGGCAGGTTGGGGTGGTATACGGCAGGCTGGGGTGATATAGGGCAGGCTGGGATGGTATAGGGCAGGTTGGGGTGGTGTAGTGCAGTTTGCGGTGGTATAGGGCAGGTTGGGGTGATATAGGGCAGGCTGGGGTGGTATAGGGCAGGTTGGGGTGATATAGGGCAGGCTGGGGTGGTATAGGACAGGTTGGGGTGGTATACGGCAGGCTGGGGTGATATAGGGCAGGCTGGGATGGTATAGGGCAGGCTGGGGTGGTATAGGGCAGGCTGGGGTGGTATAGGGCAGGTTGGGGTGGTATAGGGTAGGCTGGGGTGGTATAGGACAGCCTAGGTTGGTATAGGGCAGACTGGGGTGGTATAGGGCAGGCTGAGGTGGTGTAGGGCAGTTTGCGGTGGTATAGGACAGCCTGGGTTGGTATAGGGCAGGCTGGGGTGGTATAGGGCAGGTTGGGGTGGTATACGGCAGGCTGGGGTGATATAGGGCAGGCTGGGATGGTATAGGGCAGGCTGGGGTGATATAGGGCAGGCTGGGGTGGTATAGGGCAGGCTGGGGTGGTATTGGGCAGGCTGGGTGGTATTGGGCAGGTTGGGGTGGTATACGGCAGGCTGGGGTGATATAGGGCAGGTTGGGGTGATATAGGGCAGGCTGGGGTGGTATAGGGCAGGTTGGGGTGGTATACGGCAGGCTGGGGTGATATAGGGCAGGCTGGGGTGGTATAGGGCAGGCTGGGGTGGTATTGGGCAGGCTGGGGTGGTATAGGGCAGGTTGGGGTGGTATACGGCAGGCTGGGGTGATATAGGGCAGGCTGGGATGGTATATGGCAGGTTGGGGTGGTATAGGGCAGTTTGTGGTGGTATAGGACAGCCTAGGTTGGTATAGGGCAGGCTGGGGTGGTATAGGGCAGGCTGAGGTGGTGTAGGGCAGTTTGCGGTGGTATAGGACAGCCTGGGTTGGTATAGGGCAGGCTGGGGTGGTATAGGGCAGTTTGGGGTGGTATACGGCAGGCTGGGGTGATATAGGGCAGGCTGGGATGGTATAGGGCAGGTTGGGGTGGTATAGGGCAGGTTGGGGTGGTATATGGCAGGCTGGGGTGATATAGGGCAGGCTGGGATGGTATAGGGCAGGTTGGGGTGGTATAGGGCAGTTTGCGGTGGTATAGGACAGCCTGGGTTGGTATAGGGCAGGCTGGGGTGGTATAGGGCAGGTTGCAGTGGTATAGGGCAAGCTAGGGTGGTATAGGGCAGTTTCCGATGGTATAGGGCAGGCTGGGGTGGTATAGGGCAGTTTGTGTTAGTATAGGGCAGTTTGTGTTACTATAGGGCAGGCTGGGGTGGTATAGGGCAGGTTGGGGTGGTATATGGCAGGCTGGGGTGATATAGGTTAGGTTGGGATGGTATAGGGCAGGTTGGGGTGGTATAGGGCAGGTTGGGGTGGTATACGGCAGGCTGGGGTGATATAGGGCAGGCTGGGATGGTATAGGGCAGGTTGGGGTGGTGTAGTGCAGTTTGCGGTGGTATAGGGCAGGTTGGGGTGATATAGGGCAGGCTGGGGTGGTATAGGGCAGGTTGGGGTAATATAGGGCAGGCTGGGGTGGTATAGGGCAGGTTGGGGTGGTATACGGCAGGCTGGGGTGATATAGGGCAGGCTGGGATGGTATAGGGCAGGCTGGGGTGGTATAGGGCAGGTTGGGGTGGTATAGGGTAGGCTGGGGTGGTATAGGACAGCCTAGGTTGGTATAGGGCAGACTGGGGTGGTATAGGGCAGGCTGAGGTGGTGTAGGGCAGTTTGCGGTGGTATAGGACAGCCTGGGTTGGTATAGGGCAGGCTGGGGTGGTATAGGGCAGGTTGGGGTGGTATACGGCAGGCTGGGGTGATATAGGGCAGGCTGGGATGGTATAGGGCAGGTTGGGGTGGTATAGGGCAGGTTGGGGTGGTATACGGCAGGCTGGGGTGATATAGGGCAGGTTGGGGTGATATAGGGCAGGCTGGGGTGGTATAGGGCAGGTTGGGGTGGTATACGGCAGGCTGGGGTGATATAGGGCAGGCTGGGGTGGTATAGGGCAGGCTGGGGTGGTATTGGGCAGGCTGGGTGGTATTGGGCAGGTTGGGGTGGTATACGGCAGGCTGGGGTGAAATAGGACAGGCTGGGGTGATATAGGGCAGGTTGGGGTGGTATACGGCAGGCTGGGGTGATATAGGGCAGGCTGGGATGGTATATGGCAGATTGGGGTGGTATAGGGCAGTTTGTGGTGGTATAGGACAGCCTAGGTTGGTATAGGGCAGGCTGGGGTGGTATAGGGCAGGCTGAGGTGGTGTAGGGCAGTTTGCGGTGGTATAGGACAGCCTGGGTTGGTATAGGGCAGGCTGGGGTGGTATAGGGCAGTTTGGGGTGGTATACGGCAGGCTGGGGTGATATGGGGCAGGCTGGGATGGTATAGGGCAGGTTGGGGTGGTATAGGGCAGGTTGGGGTGGTATATGGCAGGCTGGGGTGATATAGGGCAGGCTGGGATGGTATAGGGCAGGTTGGGGTGGTATAGGGCAGTTTGCGGTGGTATACGGCAGGCTGGGGTAATATAGGGCAGGTTGGGGTGATATAGGGCAGGCTGGGGTGGTATTGGGAAGGCTGGGTGGTATTGGGCAGGTTGGGGTGGTATACGGTAGGCTGGGGTGATATAGGGCAGGCTGGGGTGATATAGGGCAGGTTGGAGTGGTATACGGCAGGCTGGGGTGATATAGGGCAGGCTGGGATGGTATAGGGCAGGTTGGGGTGAAATAGGGCAGGCTGGGGTGGTATAGGGCAGGTTGGGGTGGTATACGGCAGGCTGGGGTGATATAGGGCAGGCTGGGGTGGTATAGGGCAGCCTGGGGTGGTATTGGGCAGGCTGGGTGGTATTGGGCAGGTTGGGGTGGTATACGGCAGGCTGGGGTGATATAGGGCAGGTTGGGGTGGTATAGGGCAGGTTGGGGTGATATAGGGCAGGCTGGGGTGGTATAGGGCAGGTTGGGGTGGTATAGGGCAGCCTGGGGTGGTATAGGGCAGTTTGCGGTGGTATAGGGCAGGTTGGGGTGATATAGGGCAGGCTGGGGTGGTATAGGGCAGGTTGGGGTGATATAGGGCAGGCTGGGGTGGTATAGGGCAAGTTGGGGTGGTATACGGCAGGCTGGGGTGATATAGGGCAGGCTGGGGTGGTATAGGGCAGGCTGGGGTGGAATTGGGCAGGCTGGGTGGTATTGGGCAGGTTGGGGTGGTATACGGCAGGCTGGGGTGATATAGGGCAGGTTGGGGTGGTATAGGGCAGGCTGGGGTGGTATAGGGCAGGCTGGGGTGGTATAGGGCATGTTGGGGTGGTATAGGGCAGGCTGGGGTGGTATAGGGCAGTTTGCGGTGGTATAGGGCAGGTTGGGGTGATATAGGGCAGGCTGGGGTGGTATAGGGCAGGTTGGGGTGATATAGGGCAGGCTGGGGTGGTATAGGGCAGGTTGGGGTGGTATACGGCAGGCTGGGGTGATATAGGGCAGGCTGGGGTGGTATAGGGCAGGCTGGGGTGGTATTGGGCAGGCTGGGTGGTATTGGGCAGGTTGGGGTGGTATACGGCAGGCTGGGGTGATATAGGGCAGGCTGGGGTGATATAGGGCAGGTTGGGGTGGTATACGGCAGGCTGGGGTGATATAGGGCAGGCTGGGATGGTATAGGGCAGGTTGGGTGGTATAGGGCAGTTTGCGGTGGTATAGGACAGCCTAGGTTGGTATAGGGTGGTATTGGGCAGGCTGGGGTGATATAGGGCAGGTTGGGGTGGTATAGGGCAGGCTGAGATGGCACAGGGAAGGCTGGGGTTGTATAGGGCAGGCTGGATTTGTATAGGGCAGGCTGGGGTGGTATAGGGCAGTTTGCGGTGGTATAGGGCAGGTTGGGGTGATATAGGGCAGGCTGGGGTGGTATAGGGCAGGTTGGGGTGGTATAGGGCAGCCTGGGGTGGTATAGGGCAGTTTGTGGTGGTATAGGGCAGGTTGGGGTGATATAGGGCAGGCTGGGGTGTTATAGGGCAGGTTGGGGTGATATAGGGCAGGCTGGGGTGGTATAGGGCAGGTTGGGGTGGTATACGGCAGGCTGGGGTGATATAGGGCAGTCTGGGATGGTATAGGGCAGGCTGGGGTGGTATAGGGCAGTTTGCGGTGGTATAGGGAAGTTTGCGGTGGTATAGGGAAGGTTGGGGTAATATAGGGCAGGCTGGGGTGGTATAGGGCAGGTTGGGGTGGTATACGGCAGGCTGGGATGGTATAGGGCAGGCTGGGATGGTATAGGGCAGGCTGGGGTGGTATAGGGCAGGTTGGGGTGATATAGGGCAGGCTGGGGTGGTATAGGGCAGGTTGGGGTGGTATAGGGTAGGCTGGGGTGGTATAGGGCAGTTTGCGGTGGTATAGGACAGCCTAGGTTGGTATAGGGCAGGCTGGGGTGGTATAGGGCAGGCTGAGGTGGTGTAGGGCAGTTTGCGGTGGTATAGGACAGCCTGGGTTGGTATAGGACAGGCTGGGGTGGTATAGGGCAGGTTGGGGTGGTATACGGCAGGCTGGGGTGATATAGGGCAGGCTGGGATGGTATAGGGCAGGTTGGGATGGTATAGGGCAGGTTGGGGTGGTATACGGCAGGCTGGGGTGATATAGGGCAGGTTGGGGTGATATAGGGCAGGCTGGGGTGGTATTTGGCAGGCTGGGTGGTATTGGGCAGGTTGGGGTGGTATACGGCAGGCTGGGGTGATATAGGGCAGGCTGGGGTGATATAGGGCAGGTTGGGGTGGTATACGGCAGGCTGGGGTGATATAGGGCAGGCTGGGATGGTATAGGGCAGGTTGGGGTGGTATAGGGCAGTTTGCGGTGGTATAGGACAGCCTAGGTTGGTATAGGGCAGGCTGGGGTGGTATAGGGCAGGCTGAGGTGGTGTAGGGCAGTTTGCGGTGGTATAGGACAGCCTGGGTTGGTATAGGGCAGGCTGGGGTGGTATAGGGCAGGTTGGGGTGGTATATGGACGGCTGGGGTGATATAGGGCAGGTTGGGATGGTATAGGGCAGGTTGGGGTGGTATAGGGCAGGTTGGGGTGGTATACGGCAGGCTGGGGTGATATAGGGCAGGCTGGGATGGTATAGGGCAGGTTGGGGTGGTGTAGTGCAGTTTGCGGTGGTATAGGGCAGGTTGGGGTGATATAGGGCAGGCTGGGGTGGTATAGGGCAGGTTGGGGTGATATAGGGCAGGCTGGGGTGGTATAGGACAGGTTGGGGTGGTATACGGCAGGCTGGGGTGATATAGGGCAGGCTGGGATGGTATAGGGCAGGCTGGGGTGGTATAGGGCAGGCTGGGGTGGTATAGGGCAGGTTGGGGTGGTATAG
Organism: Aquarana catesbeiana; assembly: GCF_042186555.1. Taxonomy (NCBI): domain Eukaryota; kingdom Metazoa; phylum Chordata; class Amphibia; order Anura; family Ranidae; genus Aquarana; species Aquarana catesbeiana. The sequence continues at coordinate 231,905,614 of NC_133324.1, forward strand.
GGTAGGCTGGGGTGGTATAGGACAGCCTAGGTTGGTATAGGGCAGACTGGGGTGGTATAGGGCAGGCTGAGGTGGTGTAGGGCAGTTTGCGGTGGTATAGGACAGCCTGGGTTGGTATAGGGCAGGCTGGGGTGGTATAGGGCAGGTTGGGGTGGTATACGGCAGGCTGGGGTGATATAGGGCAGGCTGGGATGGTATAGGGCAGGCTGGGGTGATATAGGGCAGGCTGGGGTGGTATAGGGCAGGCTGGGGTGGTATTGGGCAGGCTGGGTGGTATTGGGCAGGTTGGGGTGGTATACGGCAGGCTGGGGTGATATAGGGCAGGTTGGGGTGATATAGGGCAGGCTGGGGTGGTATAGGGCAGGTTGGGGTGGTATACGGCAGGCTGGGGTGATATAGGGCAGGCTGGGGTGGTATAGGGCAGGCTGGGGTGGTATTGGGCAGGCTGGGGTGGTATAGGGCAGGTTGGGGTGGTATACGGCAGGCTGGGGTGATATAGGGCAGGCTGGGATGGTATATGGCAGGTTGGGGTGGTATAGGGCAGTTTGTGGTGGTATAGGACAGCCTAGGTTGGTATAGGGCAGGCTGGGGTGGTATAGGGCAGGCTGAGGTGGTGTAGGGCAGTTTGCGGTGGTATAGGACAGCCTGGGTTGGTATAGGGCAGGCTGGGGTGGTATAGGGCAGTTTGGGGTGGTATACGGCAGGCTGGGGTGATATAGGGCAGGCTGGGATGGTATAGGGCAGGTTGGGGTGGTATAGGGCAGGTTGGGGTGGTATATGGCAGGCTGGGGTGATATAGGGCAGGCTGGGATGGTATAGGGCAGGTTGGGGTGGTATAGGGCAGTTTGCGGTGGTATAGGACAGCCTGGGTTGGTATAGGGCAGGCTGGGGTGGTATAGGGCAGGTTGCAGTGGTATAGGGCAAGCTAGGGTGGTATAGGGCAGTTTCCGATGGTATAGGGCAGGCTGGGGTGGTATAGGGCAGTTTGTGTTAGTATAGGGCAGTTTGTGTTACTATAGGGCAGGCTGGGGTGGTATAGGGCAGGTTGGGGTGGTATATGGCAGGCTGGGGTGATATAGGTTAGGTTGGGATGGTATAGGGCAGGTTGGGGTGGTATAGGGCAGGTTGGGGTGGTATACGGCAGGCTGGGGTGATATAGGGCAGGCTGGGATGGTATAGGGCAGGTTGGGGTGGTGTAGTGCAGTTTGCGGTGGTATAGGGCAGGTTGGGGTGATATAGGGCAGGCTGGGGTGGTATAGGGCAGGTTGGGGTAATATAGGGCAGGCTGGGGTGGTATAGGGCAGGTTGGGGTGGTATACGGCAGGCTGGGGTGATATAGGGCAGGCTGGGATGGTATAGGGCAGGCTGGGGTGGTATAGGGCAGGTTGGGGTGGTATAGGGTAGGCTGGGGTGGTATAGGACAGCCTAGGTTGGTATAGGGCAGACTGGGGTGGTATAGGGCAGGCTGAGGTGGTGTAGGGCAGTTTGCGGTGGTATAGGACAGCCTGGGTTGGTATAGGGCAGGCTGGGGTGGTATAGGGCAGGTTGGGGTGGTATACGGCAGGCTGGGGTGATATAGGGCAGGCTGGGATGGTATAGGGCAGGTTGGGGTGGTATAGGGCAGGTTGGGGTGGTATACGGCAGGCTGGGGTGATATAGGGCAGGTTGGGGTGATATAGGGCAGGCTGGGGTGGTATAGGGCAGGTTGGGGTGGTATACGGCAGGCTGGGGTGATATAGGGCAGGCTGGGGTGGTATAGGGCAGGCTGGGGTGGTATTGGGCAGGCTGGGTGGTATTGGGCAGGTTGGGGTGGTATACGGCAGGCTGGGGTGAAATAGGACAGGCTGGGGTGATATAGGGCAGGTTGGGGTGGTATACGGCAGGCTGGGGTGATATAGGGCAGGCTGGGATGGTATATGGCAGATTGGGGTGGTATAGGGCAGTTTGTGGTGGTATAGGACAGCCTAGGTTGGTATAGGGCAGGCTGGGGTGGTATAGGGCAGGCTGAGGTGGTGTAGGGCAGTTTGCGGTGGTATAGGACAGCCTGGGTTGGTATAGGGCAGGCTGGGGTGGTATAGGGCAGTTTGGGGTGGTATACGGCAGGCTGGGGTGATATGGGGCAGGCTGGGATGGTATAGGGCAGGTTGGGGTGGTATAGGGCAGGTTGGGGTGGTATATGGCAGGCTGGGGTGATATAGGGCAGGCTGGGATGGTATAGGGCAGGTTGGGGTGGTATAGGGCAGTTTGCGGTGGTATAGGACAGCCTGGGTTGGTATAGGGCAGGCTGGGGTGGTATAGGGCAGGTTGCAGTGGTATAGGGCAAGCTAGGGTGGTATAGGGCAGTTTCCGGTGGTATAGGGCAGGCTGGGGTGGTATAGGGCAGTTTGTGTTAGTATAGGGCAGTTTGTGGTAGTATAGGGCAGGCTGGGGTGGTATAGGGCAGTTTGTGGTGCTATAGGGCAGGCTGGGGTGGCATAGGGCAGGTTGCGGTGGCATAGGGCAGGCTGGAGAGGCATAGGGCAAGTTGCGGTGGCATAGGGAAGGCTGGGGTCGCATAGGGCAGGTTGCGGTGGCATAGGGAAGGCTGGGGTGGCATAGGGCAAGTTGCGGTGGCATAGGGAAGGCTGGGGTGGCATAGGGCAGGTTGCGGTGGCATAGGGAAGGCTGGGGTGGCATAGGGCAGGTTGCGGTGGCATAGGGCAGACTGGGGTGGCATAGGGCAGGTTGCGGTGGCATAGGGCAGGCTAGGGTGGTATGGTGCCAGGTTAGGACTCTATGTAGTGACATGTGCATCAGTGCAGTAACTTACAGCATGCCTGGAGCTGAAGACGCTCTGGGCTGCTGTGTTCTCGTCTCTTTCTCCTTCAGCTGTGGGATCAGTGAAGGAGTCTGTGGGAGGAGTGGAGGAGGCAGCCACCCCCCCAGCTCTGCCCACCAACTCCGGCTGCCTCCGGAGACATTGGAGATCTCCGAGGCCGAGGGACAGCTTAAGACAGAGGGAGTGCTACAGGCAGCCTCCCCCGCATGGCTTGGTGCTCTGCTCACACCGCTCTGCTGCGGCTCTGCAAGCAGAAGTACAGAGTGTAGCAGTGGGCGGCGGCCCTGGTGTTACCCCTCTGGCGGGTGTCACCCAGTGCAGTCCGCCCCCCCCCCCCGCGCCCGCATAGCAACGCCGGCCGGGACCTGATTTCTGCACTCTGCAATCGCCGCTGGGCCATGATCTGCTGGTGTGCAGGGATCTCCTCCTCCCTGGGACAGACAGGCTGAGATGCAGAGAGCCCGGTTCTTCACCCTGTGAGGCTGATCACACAGCCATACTGCTCGGCGGCAAGGACACCCCCCCGCTTGTCTCCTCTCATCCGCCTCTCATGCAGTTTGCCTGCCGTAGCCGCGGCCCGAGTCTCTGCGGCAAGAGACTCGGGGCTATGGGACCCAGATTCGGGGCTATAGCCCCAATAGCCACCCCCTGGTGACGCCTCTGGTGTGAAGGCTAAACTTTTTTGTTTGTTTTTTTAGTTTTGGACAGAATGGACATAGATTAGAACACCTAATAGGTTTTTACTGCTACCTCTGCCCCCGTTAGGTAGATTCACCCTCTTTATTTGTCCTGTTTACTGATATAATGAAAAGTTAAAGTAAAAGAAAATGCCAAATTTTTGGTTGTCCCCAGAACAGTAAGGCCCCCTTCTGTAGGGTGTTCCAATCAGGTCCACCAGCAAAATTGAAAGTAAAGGAAAATCACAAATTTTGGGTTGTCTCCAGAACAGTAAGGTCTCTTTCACACTGGAGTTCTGATCAGGTCCGCCTGTCAGTTTTTCATGCTGACCTGATCAGGTCCAGTTAGGCAAGCTAAAAAAAAAAAATAAAAAAAACAGGAAAGGACTGCATCCTCTTCTGTTTAGGTAGAGCAGATCAAAAGTAGCTGGACATAAATGGACAGTGGAGTCTGTTTACACCTGATCGCCCATAAAGCAGAGTGGGCTCTGCCCTTGTCCGCTCAGTATTGCAGAGCAGACAAGGGCAGAACACACTCTGCTCTATGGGCGATCGGGAGCAAACAGGCTCTGCTGTCCATTTACACCTGGCTACCTCTGATACGCTCCACCTAAATGGAAGAGGATGTCATCTGCCCTCTCTGCTCTGATCAGCAGGGGATCAGCTCACAGATCTAATGCTGACTGCAGTGAAATCTACCCTGTGTGAAAGGGGCCCTAATAGAGGGGAAACCTATTTCTGAGGGGCCCCAGTGAGTTCTCTTAATTTGCAGAGATTTCCTCTTGCTTCCTGCTTTGGTTATGGGACAGGAAGAAAAGGAATGTCTCCCTAATTGGACACCGACGGGAAAAAAACCTGACATGGGTTATAACTCTCCCTTTTACTTTATATTTTCTATTAAAAAGTTTTTTTGTTTCTATGCTTGTTTATGTAGCTGGGCTCACAACGCTTGTGTCCCTTCATTCCATGATGTGAGCATTCAAGTCTTTTAGTTGAGTAGTCAATACAATGTATGCCACCAGCCACCTTGTCACATTACCTGCCTTAGTGATATCACACTAAGTCTGAAGGAAAACAAGAGACAAAGGACACTATGGCAGAAGACCCAACCCTTAAGATAGAAGAGGTAGAATTTTAATTGGACCTGTGCTATGGAAGCTGCACCCAAAAAGGTAGACAGAGAGAAAAAGATTAGTCACCAGTATTGCATGTGGTCTCTCTGCAGTTGATCTTTCTCCGTTACTGACTTTGTTCTACCCTTGTTTGATTTCTGTGGAGGCAGCCATTTTGGTAAAGGGAGGGCTTTGCTTTGTCATGTCAGAACCCCCTGCAAGGAATACAGTGAGCAACAAAGAACCAGCATTAGCAAATCTAACTTCAAAGCTTCTGAGACCAGCAGCCAGAGACAGCAGTGACTTACACCCCACACAGTGGATATACAGCTATGAGGCAGTAGACACAGGTGTGTCTAGGCAACTTCACTTGCCTTTTGTGGTCCAAAAATAAGCCATACACATTCAGTACTTAATTGCTCTGTAATCTATTGTTCATAAAATAATCCCTTACTGCATTTTTGTCTCCTTGTGAAGTTGTGCATGAGCCCCTAAACCTCTACTTTTTCCTCTCACTTCTCCTTGGAATGAGCACTGCACATTAGTTGCAGTCATGTGCACTGCTCTATACACACTACCCATAGTCCATAGTCCCTAGTCCATCTCATGAGCAAGTAGGAGATGGCTAGGTTCTGACATACAGTGTGACCAAGGAAAATTAATATAGGCACCCTCTAAACGGAAGTTCGGTCACAGCTGCACATAAAAGGAATTTGAAGATTTGGAAGTGCCTGGGAGCAATAGTAGGTACATTTTTGAGTTAAGAATACTTAAATAGATTTTATGTTTTATAAACCAGAGTTTAGTGTCACTTTAAGTTCAGAATTAACACAAGTTGCCTGGCTGAGATAAATGTAACAATTGCAGTGCCTAATGCGAAGATAAGGCAGTAGCAACTAGACATGCGGCAAACCCTGTCTCTGGGCTCTTTTGCAGCAAGCACAGACAAACTTAATACAATCTTCCATATTGCAGCAAGTTCGTTTTTTTATTCTTAGAATTTATGATAGCTCCTTGGCTGACAGATGATGTGATCATCTGTCAGTTTGACATTTACTGCATTTTCTTTTCTCTTTCACTTAGCTGCAGTCTGCAAGCCAGGAAAGGGATATGGATGCACAAAAAACATGACTGAAAGTTTATTATGCTTATAAATGGCCAATTATACACCTCACAAGGAAGGAAAAGTAGTAAGAACCTGTTTTACAACTTTGGCCAACACAAAGAAATTAGGAGCAGGATGTGTCTCTGACAGCATTACTGTGGGCTTCATGTGAGGTTTATAGGGGAACTGGTCTGATTTCTTTCTTGATAAAAGCATAAATAGCAAAAACAAATTCAAGCCAGGGCAGAATAGCAGTGAAACCAACACAACATTTCAGACCGCAGAATGAGAGAGTATTGGAATTCTTTACTTTCTTTAGAAGTCAATGACCGAGCATACAACTAGCACCACTAATACAGTCAGAGATGTAAGATGATCAGCAATGCTGTAAAGAAAACACTGAAAATACCTACTCGCTTGGTTAAAATGTATCCCGAAGTCTCTTCGTTGTGCTTCCATGGATGTGAGCATGTGGGCTCCTTGCACCACATTTTGTGGCTATGCCCTAGAGTCCAGGGCTTCTGGAACCAAATTTTTCATCTGATTTGCAAATTTCGGGGGTTGCTCTGACCCAATCCCCACAGATAGCCCTTCTCAATCAAAGAGTAGAAAAGATTCTTAAATGCACCCAAGCACTGATCTTTTTCATCATATTAGTGGCTAAAATTAAGATTGCTCACGCTTGAAGGAGCCTTTCTGTCTCCTTTAACTTAGCCAAATGTAAAATCTCATGGATAATGTCTCTAGAGAAAATTTTTAGTGTAATCCAGAACACCGGCAACAAATGTGATGCTATTTGGGAACCCTGGGCCAGCCATATTAAAGTTTCCTTGATGCCCTGACCGGTTTCCTTTCGAGTTTTGGTACTCAGCACCAGTTACTCTCTCTCTCCCCCTCATTCAAGCCCCCTTTTTTTTCCTCTTTTCAGCTCCCTTTTTTCTTTCCTCTGTTCTTAGTCTTTCCTGTTCTCTTTTCTCTTTCCCTTAGTAGTCTATTTTTTTAATTGCTATTATGCTGTGATATTTTTGAGCACACCCTGGGGTCCTAGTCCTTATAAGGCACCCTATGCTTGTTCCTGAAGGCTGAGCTTTTTCACCCCTTGTATTGGAGAAAGAAAGAAAGAAGCAAAACTGTATATATATATATATATATATATATATATATATATATATATCTTTTCATGTGACAACACAGAAGAAATGACACCTTGCTACAATGTAAGTAGTGTGTACAGCTTGAATAACAGTGTAAATTTGCTGTCCCTTCAAAATAACTCAACACACAGCCATTAATGTCTACACCGCTGGCAACAAAAGTGAGTATACCCCTAAGTGAAAATGTCCAAACTGCGCCCAAATAGCCATTGTCCCTCCCAGGTGTCATGCAACTTGTTAGTGTTACGAGGTCTCAGGTGTGAATGGGGAGCAGGTGTGTTAAATTTGGTGTAATCGCTCTCACTCTCTCATACTGGTCACTGGAAGTCCAACATGGCACCACACGGCAAAGAACTCTCTGAGGATCCGAAAAAAAGAATTGTTGCTCTACATAAAGATGGCATAGGCCAGGGATATGCAATTAGTGGACCTCCAGCTGTTGCAAAACTTCAAGTCCCATCATGCCTCTGCCTCTGGGTGTCATGCTTGTGGCTGTCAGAGTCTTGATATGCCTCATGGGACTTGTAGTTCTGCAACAGCTGGAGGTCCGCTAATTGCATATCCCTGGCCTAGGCTATAAGAAGATTGCCAAGACCCTGAAATTAAACTGCAGCACAGTGGCCAAGACCATACAGCGGTTTAACAGAACAGGTTCCACTCAGAACAGGCCTTGCCATGGTCGACCAAAGAAGTTGAGTGCGCATGCTCAGCATCATATCCAGAGGTTGTCTTTGGGAAATAGATGTATGAGTGCTGCCAGCATAGCTGCAAAGGTTGAAGGGGTGGGGGGTCAGCCTGTCAGTGCCCAGACCATATGCCGCACACTGCATTGAATTGGTCTGCATGGCTGTTGTCCCAGAAGGAAGCCTCTTCTAAAGATGATGCACAAGAAAGCCCACAAACAGTTTGCTGAAGACAAGCAAACTAAGGCCATGGATTACTGGAACCATGTCCTGTGGTCTAATGAGACCATGATAAACTTATTTGGTTGGTGTCAAGCATGTGTGGTGTCAACTAGGTGAGGAGTACAAAGACAAGTGTGTCTTGCATACAGTCAAGCATGGTGGTGGGAGTGTCATGGTCTGGGGCTGCATAAGTGCTGCCGGAATTGGGGAGCTACAGTTCATTGAGGGAACCATGATGACCACTGCCTTGCTAAAGAAGCTGAGGGTAAAGGTGATGGACTGGCCAAGCATGTCTCCAGACCTAAACCCTATTTAGCATCTATTGGGCATCCTCAAACGGAAGGTGGAGGAGCACAAGATCTCTAACATCCACCAGCTTCATGATGTCATCATGGAGGAATGGAAGAGGACTCCAGTGGCAACTTGTGAATCTCTGGTGAACTCCTTGCCCAGGAGGGTTAAGGCAGTGCTGGAAAATAATGGTGACCACACAAAATATTGACACTTTGGGCCCAATTTGGACATTTTCACTTAGGGGTGTACTCACTTTTGTTGCCAGCGGTGTGGAAACCCCAGAGGGGCTTACACTCTAATGTCATTGCTATGGTCACACCTCCTACCATTATCATTCAATTATGTAGCTCTGGCATATTCTACAGTGCTGTACATTATCATTTTTCATTCGCAATGGTCTTTTTTAACAAAATATTTTCTATAATCCAATGTTTAAAGGGTACCCGAACCCAAAAATAAAACAGTTATATATTGCAGCTTACCAATCCTTTAATGTCATGACTGCCTGAGATTTATGTTTCATTTTTCTTTCTTTATTTTCACCTGGTGATTTGGTCGGTAAAACACTGTTCTGTCTTTGTCTCTATCTATGTCCTATCTTTGTCTCAATCTATGAAGGACCATTTGAGACACCTGTGGACAACAGAATTGTCTGGACATGGTTGTTTTAGATGGACCAGTAGATTTACATTGACTTTACAGTTAGGTTATTAACAAATGAATGCCTAATTCCAGCTAACACTGTATAGGCAGCTTTAGCAACATTTTTTTTTCCTTTTGGGATTTTTAACTAAATTAATAAAAATTGAATTGTAAGCACCCCTGTCAGTGGAAAATAGTTTGTCTCAACCCTCTAACTATCGGCTGCTTGAAGTCTTCAGGAGTCTTTGTGACAGGGCAACAACACAGGAGCACAACAGAAAGATAGAGAAAGAGTATTGTCACCTTATAACATACTAGCTAATGTAGCTAAAATAAAGTCTCATTGGTTGTGCCTCATGGAACACATTCCTTTTTGCACCATCCACAATTTCCAGTTATTAGCGGTAAGGCTTCATTTAGAATAAATATGTGTTGGGCAGTTCACATTAAAACTCACTGAAAATACACTGCTTTTATCTCTGGAATTTCTGGACTGCTGGCAAGTCTAGAGTAAGGCAATGTTAACAAAAGTGGTAACTTACTGATTTTGACATTTTAATTAAGTGTTGTATTATTTCTTTTATTTTCAGTTATCCTCGTTTTTTCATAAACTATTAAGATTGCCTATTACATTTTTAGACAGAGCTCAATTTACTGTTCAGTTTCTTTATCTCTAAATTAAATTTTGGGTAGTATAAAGCATGGAACTACTATAATTATGCTACTTACTGAAAAGAGAAAATAAAGTAATTGAAAGCAGAAACTTTGGAATTGAAACAAGGCATATTTTTTTTTTAAATTATTTTGAAACTGTTTACTTTTATTTTGTGCTCTCTTTCAGTTGTGGCATCATTGGACTGTGTCCGTGAACATAAGAATTTGAATGTATGTGATTATTACAAATGTACAGTATAATTTCTATAGGAAACCATGCCTATAACTGAATAATAACACTGGACAACAAATATTTTCAAAAGATTTGCTGAAATTTTTTTCTTGATTATGATAGACCCCTTCAAACTGAGTAAAATTTAATTTCAGAATGACTATATCATGTAGAAAAAATCTTGGGAAATATGAAATTACCTTTTAATGACTATGATGTGTTTAATTGCATAATGTTTCTGACATGCTGAATGAGTTCAATGAGGCTAAAAATGTTTTGCTGTTGATTTTTTTTTTTTGTATTCAGTGTCAGGTGCATTTCACTACAGTTTCCAACAATCTGTGGATCAACAAAATGCCTTCCTAATATTAGCATTAGTTAGTATTGAACAATATCGGAAGCCCTTCACCCTTCACAAATGTTTTCAACAGTCTACGTTTTATGTAAAGCAGAGGCAAAATATCTTTGTCAGATCAACAAGTGGTTTATGTGCCACATTTTTCTTTCCTGGATCCAAATTCTTTTGGATTGTCCATTTCTTTCTAATGTAATGTGAGCCTCTTGCACAGTTGTCCCATTTGCATATGTAACAACAGTACTTGGTCTATCCGATCTGCATTTCAAGCAGGAGAGCCACTGATTTTAGAACTTGATAGAGATTCCAGTTGTACTTGGTGTACTTGGATGAACTTCAACAACAGTTTCATATTTTTATATGTTTCTTGTGTGTGTGTAGCATAGCGGACAGGTATTGCATATAGAAAATTGCAAAAACAGAAGATTTTTATAACACGTACATGATAGGTTAAATTACAGGGTATTTTTGTTATGAGTGCTAAATATCTATAAGCTACACCTAAAAGTTTTCAGTAAGCAAAGTGTTTGCAAGCGCAAATCAGTGCAAGTGTTAATTAAACATAAGCAAAAGATGCCAAGACTGTTTTGAAATGCCCCCTTTGATTGTGATGGCTACGTCCATTTTGAGAGCAACTCTGGATGTCTGAACATACTTACATCAACCTTCCGTTACCTATCGGTAGGCCTAAATGCCAGGCCAGTCTGATGGGTAGAGCTCTTTCACGTCTCATTAGCGTTGAAGATTACCTGTCCTTCTTGCCTCCTGCATATTTCTATTTACCAGTGAGACTGCCAAACATAGCAGTGGACCAATAGGAATGTGTGGGAGATATTAGGGTAAAGGCAAGCTTAAATACTACTAGGAAGTATAGAAGCCTGCTCAGGAGATAAAACTATTAAGACAGGGAACTGTGGAGCTATTGAGGCTGTTGTAAGAGGTGATGAAGAACATTATTTTAACACTCCACAACGCTGTAGGTGGAAAATTATAAAATAAAACTGCAGAATATTGATTAAACAGTTTACCTTTTTTATATCTAAACTGCAAAATCTTAATGAACAAAATATAATCTAAATGTTTTGTGTTGTATTACCCAATATTCAGTATAGGTCACTAATACTATTAATACTATGATAGCTTGAATACATGGAACATAGTGCATTCAGCTTGTATATTAGCTGGATTATAAAATGCTGGAAATCAGGCTGATGACCTCCATCACTTGGCCTGCGAAACATTTTATGAGATTGAGATATTAAATTGATGGTCCATTGGAAGTAACTATATCAGCAAGTTTAGGCTCCCCAAATAGCTGATATATAACATTCTTGCTTAATGATCCTTTATGAATGGTTCTAGTAATGCCATAATGGTTTTACAGTTGAAACTCACAAATGTTTTTTTCACAGACCAAAGGAAATATGAACAACACACCCTGGTTTTAGATGCTGAGAAAATGAATATTAATGTATCCTGAAAATAGAATATTAATAAGGCAGCTTGATGTAAAAATCGGTGCTGTTTCTTTTTATGATAAACATGTTTTCACTACTTTTCCCTAAAGGTATTTCTATGTTCTATGTTCAATCTTGAAAGTGTCAACAGGAAGTGCCTTGAGTTTTCTCTCCCATTGAGCTTTGCAGCTATTGAAAGGATTTTTCACTTTTATATGAAAAACATAAAACTGAAAAGGTTTACCAATATGTTGGTGAAAATCTCTGTGTGCAACATACACTTTAAAGGATAAGAAAGGATAGGCATGTAAAGCATTGCACCAGCAATCAGAAGATCACTGGTGCCATGCAGGTCTCTTGCAGATCTGTCAATGTATCTGTGCGCCCGTACATCCCTTACGGGCAAGCAGATACAATCTGACAGGAAGAATCAATGAACTACCATAGTGCTTCACAGTGCTGTGGTAGTTTATTGAGAACTTCAAGCCGACAGCCACAAAGGATGTTGGGGCTTGTAGTTCATTAACACACAGAGCTGTATGAATAAATGATGTGGCTGTGTGAGCAGAGCCCCACATGGCCACGCTGATTTAAAAAAGTGACAGCTAGTACGGGGAAATTCTTCCCGTACTGCTGACATGGGGGTGGGGGTGGGGAATCAGGCAGCGACTGCAGCATGGGAGAGTGTGGAACATGTAACATGTTCCCAAAGGTGAACTTATCCTTTAAAACACAAATAAAGGATAACAGACCCGAGTTAGATGGAAAGCAGAGAAAGTTACATGGCGGGTGGGGGATCGTAAAACTTCTAATGCCCTGTACACACGGTCGGACATTGATCGGACATTCCGACAACAAAATCCATGGATTTTTTCCGACGGATGTTGGCTCAAACTTGTCTTGCATACACACGGTCGAACAAAGTTGTTGGAAAATCTGATCGTTCTGAACGCGGTGATGTAAAACACATACGTCGGTACTATAAACGGGGCAGTAGCCAATAGCTTTTGTCTCTTAATTTATTCTGAGCATGCGTGGCACTTTGTGCGTCGGATTTGTGTACACACCATCGGAATTTCCGACAACGAATTTTGTTGTCGGAAAATTTTATAGCAAGCTCTCAAACTTTGTGTGTCGGAAATTCCGATGGAAAATATGTGATGGAACCCACACACGGTCGTAATTTCCGACAACAAGGTCCTATCACCCATTTTCCGTTGGAAAATCCGACCGTGTGTACAGGGCATAACAGTATCATACCCACTATTTAGCTTTTCGATGGGATGTTCGATGGGAGCTTGTTGTTGGAAATTCCGACCATGTGTAGGCTCCAACGGACATTTTCTGTTGGAATTTCTGACAAACAAAATTTGAGATCTGGATCTCAAATTTTCTGACAATAAAATCCGTTCTCGTAAATTCCGCTCATGTGTACACAATTCCGACGCACAAAGTTCCACGCATGCTCTGAATCAATCAGACATGGTCTGGTAAAACTAGCATTCGTAATGGAGATAGCACATTCATCACGCTGCAAATTTTGAAATCTTTTAATGCGGCACATTCTCTTCTTCTTTATAATAATAGAATAATGAAGTTGTTTTGCTGACCATATTCACACAGAGTTCTGAAAAAATGATTTCCTTATTATTTCTTGTGATCTCCTGAATAATTTTTTTTTTTTTCGTCAGATCTCCATAATAATGTTTTTAATTTTTGTTTATAGTTTTTTTTTTAATCAAGATCTCCTGCTTTTTTTTTTTTCTAGTGCTCTCCATAATATTGTTTTTCGTTTTGTGTGTCAAGTTACCACAACACCATTATTATCTTGTATTTTTTTAACCTCAAGGAGGTTGGTTGGTGTTGGTGTCCCTTGTTAATTTGACATTTAGGAAATGTACCTGCCTACTCATAAACAAACTGTCCTTTTTTAAGTAAAACATGTAGGCAAGTATTTGTGAATACAAAATAGCCATTTAATATGGGTCATAATAAAATAAAGAGGAAGGCAACGCTGGAGAAACTGGTGAAATTGGTGAAGCCTTTGTACCCCAGGGCACACATCAACTATTTTACAGCCAAAATTGGTAGCATGAGGTGTCCATATAATAGTGAGCACAATCCCGTCTCAGACTACAAGAGATCAGGAACAGCAGAAGATGACATATATGTCCCCAGGCTGTGGTCATACAACAGCCTACGTCTTTTGCCAGACCAAACTGAACCCAGGCCAGCACACTCTTGTCTTCCTTCCACTCTTCCTTCCAGGCTTGCTTCCAGGCTGTGATTTTGGAGTTGTGGCAGGAGGTGGAGGAGGAGGAGGAGGATGGTCGAACTCATACAGGTGGGTTTTGGTTGTGAGTTGGCCCCTCAACCCCTTATTTAGGGGCAAATACATAATTTCCTCACAGATGAGGCGTTGGCCCTCCTCCATTTCTTGCATTTTGCATGCAGCCATGGAGGCAAAGGCCTCTTGAAGAGTGGGGGTGGTTCTGAGGGCAGCATTAGCCTCCTAAATCAGCCCAAGCGCTGCCTCCTCCACGCTGCTCCCCTTCCTGGGCCTTTTGGTTGGAAGGCGCAGGGGAGGGACCTGGGATTCGGTCAGGCTACTGGGCTGGGCCACCTCCTGACTGCCACTTGCTACTGGGCTGGGCCACCTCCTGGCTGCCACTTAGGCCCGCCACCTCCTGGCTGCCACTTAGGCCTGCCACCTCCTGGCTGCCACATTCCACAGCCACCTCCTGGCTGCCACATTCCACACCCTCCTTCTGGCTGAGGCTTTCCTGTGTATGAAAAATGGACATAGTTTTAGTTTTTTATTCATCAATCACACAGAATTTTCAGCTCATGAATGTTGCAAATTGAATGTTAACAAATAGAAAAGAATATCATTCTGACCCCAGCATTTTTCATTCTTGTCCCAAACATTTTTGGCCACTACTGTCTATTGATATGTAAAACACTTTATTAAATCAGCAATTAGTGATCAATAATAACATCTAGTTAACATCATTAATTTTACGACAAGAAATATGTAGAACAATGCTATACCTGGCTCAAGCTGGGCTCCTCCACTTCTTCCTGGCTGGAAGGTCCAGGTTGGACGTCAGAAGCCTCAGCTGGGGTGGAAGGAAGCGTGGAAGGAAGAGTGGAAGGAAGGGTTGAGAGTGATTCCTGACTTAAGTCTGGTCTGACAGAAAATGCAGTCTGTCATAGTACCACAGCCTGGGGACATAAATGGCATCTGCTGCAGCTCCTGATCTCATGGAATCCTGGACCTTATTGTGCTCCTCAGCCCAACAATTTTTGCCTTCAAATAGGGGATAGTTGCCGTGGGGATCTGTGGCTTCACCAACTCCAGCAGTTTCTCCAGCGCTGCCTGCTTCTTTTGTTTATGATTATAATGTTGATGTTTCACCTGCCACAGACAGGGCAGCTCCCTGTTCTTGTCAATGAATAGGGGGAGGAAGTTGTGATCATGGAAGCCATCCATTTTCTCTGCAAGACACAACACAAGACAAAACCTAATGTCAGGCTAAACTCTCCTAATCTTGTCCCAATATAGGTCTCAATCTAGAAGCAGTATAGGCCACTGATGCACCAAGTTAAACTTGTACCTTCGTTAGAATGATCGGTGCTTCCGCTACTCCTTCCTCCGCTCACAGATAGTACGTACGACACACGCGTGTTACGCTTTATATACACTGCGCATGCATGAAACTCCGCCCACCCCTGATGTTCTTTCTAGTTTATTCCCCGCCCCTTGTCTTTCGGCGCAGTGGGAGAGCACATGGCGGAGAAAGAGCAAGTGCATGCAGACAGCAGCAGCAACGACAAAAGGCCAGAGCCACGAACGTCCCGATCCCAGAGGAGATTTAAGGCCTCAAATATGACCTTTATAGAGATAGTGGAGATGGTGGACATCTTGAAGAGGGCTGACTATGACGGGAAGAATGGACCTTACCCAAGCCCAAATGTGAGAAAAGCCAAGATCACAACTAAAGTTATGAAAAGTCTGCACAGGAATTTAGGGGTACGGCGATCCAAGGATCAATTGAGGAAACGCTGGTCAGACCTGAAATTAAGGGAACACGATCAGTACAGAAAGATCAAGAGAGTTCTTCAAAAAAGTAAGTAGTTATCATGTATTCCTATTATTATTATTACGTTCGTGCTGCTCCATGTACTTTTCTTTACTGTTGTACAGTTTAAAATGGCAAGTTTCAGGTTCGTGGGCACAGTAATCGTTGGTAGTAAACATCGTTTGTTCACTCACTAATACAATGTTTTTGGCAGATGCAGGTTAACTACATTTGTTCATGCCTATTTGTATTAAAATAAGTTTGTTGTCTAGATGGGTTTGTAACTATAATGAAATGCAAACTTGATTCAGTGTAAGGAGAGGACACTCAGCAGCTGTTTACACATCTGGACGCGGGAGCACTAGTGTGGGACACCAGAACCTATTTGTATTAAAACAGGTGCTCCAGTGGATACTAGGGGTGTCTCCATGTGTGAAAATTGTACAAAAAAGGTAAGTATTCCAGCTTTATAAAGGGAAAAAAATAATGTCTTCAGCTTGGAACTCTGCCAAAAAGGACAATTGTACGACACTTTCAAGCAATGTTTCATATTATTATTTCTTCCATCAAATATCTGTGTGCTAAGTATACCTTTTTTTTACTCACATAGGGAAGAAAAGACTTGGGACATCTGAGGACACCAGGGACCCCCCACCTCCTAAAGAAAAGGAAATCCCCACACCACAACCAGAAGATGTGGAGGAAGGAGAGGTTTATGAAGTGGGCAAAATAGTGACCACAACAGGTGAGTGTCTGAGACCACAGCTTCAAGTAATAGATGGATGCATGCATATTTATAATACATGGTGTTTTTTTATTTTAGGTTATGTGGATGTTGTGGAAGCAAAATCTCATTTTACAAGTGCAAGTGCACACGTACTCATCGGGGAGATCATGGTGTGCAATTGTGATTTACAGAAGATCAAGGAAGACATCAATGATGTGGAAAAAAGATTCAAAAACATCATTGATCTTTTAGACAGCATATAAAACACCCCAAAATTCTTCTAGTTTGTTTGTATTTTTATTATTTTCACACATTTTAAATATTTTTTAGAAAGCCAAATTTGGAAGATGCACACAGTGTGTCAACATGTGCTATCTGCCATCATAGGATATCAAGGTACGTGTTTTGGGGGTGCAACCCCTTCCTCGCAACTAAAGTAGATGAGAGGAAGGGGTTGCACCCCCGAAACATGTCCATTGATCACCCATGATGGGAGCTAGCACATGTTCACATTAGGCATGGGATCAGGAGGGAAATCCCCATTTTGACTCTCAATTTGTTTGCATCTTCAAAATTTGGCTTTCACAGGGGTGATATCACCCCATCCGATGAAGGCAAAATCAACACAGTTTGGACATACTAATGTCTGATATTGCCTTTACTTTGTCAAAGTTGAACTTTGTAAGTTCCTGAGTTGTGTATTGTTTTATGGTTTTAAACATGCCTGTTTTAACACAAAAAAGGCTATTTGTACTTTTAAAAACAAAAATGTTATTACTAAAATATGTTGGTTTGTTCAAAAACCATTTTCTAATGCACATTTGAATGTGCACAGAGTAAAAAGTTTTCTACGCAACAATGTGTGGCTTCTTCTTTCAATGCTCAATATTATTTTTTGGACTAAGTTGGTGTTTACACTGAAATGGGGGTTATTTACTAAAGGCAAATCCACTGGCAGGTAAGAAGTGTCATAATACAAACATATAAATACACACTGTACAAATTGAAGCACTTTTTTACATTCTGCATTTACCTATCAAGATAATAGAACAAAACTTTAAACAGTACAATTTGAAAGTATTCTGGCAGGCCCTTTCACTACATGCTTTGGTGAATTCAGAAATCTGACCACAAAAGAGGTAGGTATAGTGTGTATGGGTTTGGCAAAGTCGGCAGATAGAGGATTGGTATGATGGAGGGAGGGTTCCAAATGATTTTGGGACCCAAAAAAATAGCCCCTGGCACTCTGCATGAATTTAAGGACACAAATAACATTTGTACACATTTTAGGGGGTGTTTAGGGTAAAGCACTACTATGGAGCTGACAAAATACATTGTTAAGTGACTAGGCTAGGTGTGTATGGGCCCAGGATAGCATGCTGGGGAAGTTAGTGAAGGCAAATATGCATGAAGGACAAAAAAGGAAGTTTAAAAAATGTAAGCATGCATGAGAACAAAGGAGACATTCACAGCATATTACAATCATGGTAATTAGGGAATGATGAAAGAAATACAATACATTAGCAAACATTAAATACATAGAATGTGATGTTAAAGGAGAAAAGTTACCCTAATATAGTCCTTCTGCAGGACCTGAATGATGGCAAGACAGGTCTCTGGTATAATGATCCCCAGAGCCTGGGGGGAGATGCTTGTCGAGAACTTGATATCCTGCAGACTTCTCCCTGTCGCCAAGTACTGCAACGTGGCGACTAGCCTCTGCTCGGGAATGATGACTTGCCACATGCAGGTGTCCTGCTTGGTATTATAAGGGGACAGCAAAGCCAACAGACGGTGAAAAACGGGGTCTGTCATCCAGAGATAGTTCCTGAAATCATCAGGATTATTCTCACGGATCTCACGCAACAAAGGCATATGAGAGAATCGGTCATGTTGGTATAACCAATTCTTGGTCCATGAACTCCTCCCTGTCCTGTTCATGGACTGGAATTGGGTCAAAGAAAGAACCCCAACTAGACTTGTGCACAACTGGAAATTTTGTTTAGTTTCGGTTCGTTGTCATTCGTAAAATACATAATTTCGTTCTGTTATATTCGTTATGTTATGTTTATTTATTTTCGGATAATTCATTATTATTCGCAGAGTGTCTATATTTGTACTGAATCTCGAATCATCAATCTCGTTATATCCGCTATAATTTCTTTCGTATTAGTTGAAATTCGATATTTATGTATGTGTATTGATTCCTGATGACGATTCATAGTTTGGAAAGTCGTTTGTTTATTGAATCTATTAACACACACAATTACAATATCTCTTCTCCTCTGCTCAAATACAATACAACACCCTTCTCACTCAGTTCTCAGGAATGCACTTTGCCAGTAATCCAACCTCCAGCACAAAATTAATCAGCTGATTGGACTGTAAGATTTACTTTGAGTTGACCTTTTGTTTCATTAGATCTTTAACGAATTACCAAATCATGTCGAATTCATTCATTATATTCTCTATAATTTCTTTCGTATTAGTTGAAATTCGTTCGTTTTTTTATTCGGACATTTGGTTGCATCCGAATGCCTGAAAGATGCAAAATTCGGCCGAATTTCGGTTCGCTACGAAACGCATTGCACATGTCTGACCCCAACACCAAGCCCCTGCACAGCACGAACTCTATGACGAGTACGCACCCAAAACATGGCTTCAAAACGATCGGCTGGTCAGAACGAACTAACAGAACACACTGATTATCAGAGAGGCCTGAGAAGAGCGAGCTGAAAATCAGAAATGAGCGGACAAGAACGCGCTGAAAATAAAATACATACTATAATAATACTCACTGAAAAACAAATGCGAACTGACTACACGCACTGAAAACCAGATACGAACCCACAAGCACAAACTGAATAGCAGTAACGATCGGAAAAGTGCAAGGCTAAAAAGCGCAAATCGTCTCTCACCAAACTTCTACTAACACGAGATTAGCAGAAGAAGCCCAAAGGTGGCGCACTGGCTATTGAACTTCCCTTTTCTAGTGCCGTCGTACATGTTGTACCTCACCGCGTTCTTGACGTTCGGATTTTTCCAACAAGATTTGTGTGACCATGTGTATGCAAGACAAGTTTGAGCCAACATCCGTAAAAAAAAAACATGGATTTTGTTGTCGGAATGTGCGATCATGTGTATGCGGTATAAGAGACAATGGACCCACATCACACGTTTGTCCTGCATTTTGCCAGCATTTTTATGCATATTGCAGCTTGCATTTTTGAACATGCTTGACTACAAACACCTCCCATTGACAACAGACTTCCCATGCTGCCCTGCAAAACAGGAAGTCAGATCCAACACAGCAGATTAGATGGTGAAAGCAGAGGTGCTGATACAGCTGATGAGAACCTGCGTTTATCTATACGATCCAGCTGACCCAGACCACAAGATCAAGGTAAAACAGCAGGCATGGCAGGTAATTGCTGAAGAAGTTTATCTGGAATGAGATTCCATCACCAGGGGACAGAAAGAAAACAAAAGTGAATACTATGGATGTATCTGTGACAAAAATGTATGTATTCTGCTGATTGATGGTGCTGTATAGATGTATTTGTCAGAAAACAACACTGATCTCCAAACTGCAGCTAGGGATACATGCAGCCTTTTGCTTGCTGTTCTGACTCATGTGTTTTGTAGAGCCCTGCACAATATGCAAAGTGTTGCTGACAAGTGACAAGAGGAGGCATATTATTTTTTGCAGTGCAGATAGACCCATTATCTTTACTTATGTTAAGTTATTTGTTTTGTTGTTTGTTTTTTTTACATCACTCAAAAAAAAAAATACACACAACTCAAAAATGTGATAAAATATATATATATACATCCCTGATAACTTGACCACTCCTGCTGCCATGAGTTGCTGTTATATCTGCACTGGTCAGGTTAATGGAGTTGGTGTCCTCCAACTGAATTCCATCCCATTTGAGAACAAATTTATGGAGGGCACATGCTGCTTTGACAGCTCGGATAGCACTCTGCATCTTCAGATGGATGGAAGTGTGCTGTAGGAGCCATTTATTTGCCAGAATGCCAAAAGCACACTCCACAACTCTACATGCTCTAGTAAGGCAGTAATTAAACACCCTTCTCTCAACATCCATGGATCGACTTCAATAAGGTCTTTGTAGATGTTTACTGAGGGCAAAAGCCTCCTCACCAACAAAAACGTATGGTAGAAGCGGACCCCATGTTCCTGGTAGTCAAATAGAGAGAACAATTACCCCAATGGGGACTTTACAGGCAGACTAATGGAGGGTATGACAAGGGAGTAATGGAGGGTATGACAAGAGGTATAAAATATAACACAATTTTATTAGTTTACAGATCTAAAAAGTATAGCCCAAAGAGAGCAAATTAAGTCACATGATAAAAACATAGCATGATGATACATAAATAAGCAAAAAAGCACCCAGATCAGATCAGATATGCTGGAGCACCAAGGTGGCCAAGATGAAATGAAAGCCAGATTGCTACAAGGTGTTCATTGCAGCGTTCATGGAAGACAGCAGCTATGTTGCACCAGGCTTCCACCGTAGGTTTCCTGAAGACCACATCCTTGAGTACCTCCCATATGACGGAGCACGTGTCACGTACAATGTAGCTTGCAGTCAATTTCCCCACTATGAAGCTGTGGAAAGAACAGAAAGCAAGGAGTGGGTCTCGTGCCAAATGTGTTAACCCCTACACATTTGGAAAAGACCTGGAATTTCTCAGACCGGTCCTAGAGATGATAAGGTAAGCTAGGACCATAGCATTGTTTCACAAAGTTGTGTTTTAAATCCAAATGATTTTTTATTACATTTTCTTATTTTGCTTTTTTCTGTGTTTACAGCACTGATATTAGCTGGGATTCTCAGGCAGCATGTGCAGAGGATCCTGGGGAGGGACCATCAAGACTGCTGTACACTCCAAATACTGTCTCGCCAGCATCCAGGGTGACAGAGGAGATGAGGGTGGAGGAGTTTGAGGAAGCGTTCCAGAGGCCTTCTGCACCACCAAGTGATACATCTTGGAGGGGAGGAGCTTCAAAGAGGATCACTACGTGTTAAAGCGAGAAGATGATGGAGACATTAAGTGAGCCAGTAGCTCTTTTTAAAAAACAGATGTCTCTATTACGGCAGTATGTGAACACACTGGTCCCCTTTGTAAACCATGTGCCTCTGGATAAACAGGGGGAGATGAGGCTTGCTATGATGCAGTGCCTGACCTCCTTCATTCCCTTAGTGATGACCGGATGGACCCAGAATCTCCATCTTCTCTGATGCTCTTCTTCTTCCTCCTCCTGCATTACTGTCACAGTCACAGTGGCAATTTCCAGAAACAGGGAGATAGCAGCCATGGTGGTGAGCTATGCAGCATCCACTGAATCTGGAAGTAAAAATGCTATCTGACATCCTGTGACATCAAACCTGTGTCTTTTTCCTATTGGTCAATCCCCCTCCCAAAAATAACAAAAAAAGCAAAACACATGTAAAACACAACAAAACTGCAGGTCAAAAATTCAAGCCACACCACAAAAAACGAATGGAAAATGAACCAACTGCAAACCGCATAGATGTTAACCTAGCCTGTTGAAATCTACTGTATGTAGCGCAGTGCAGTTTGAAAAATGATCCATGTCCATTTTTCTGTGCATTTGCATGCACTGTGATGCCCAATAGACTAATGAAAATACATGGAAATGTGCTTCGATGAACATTAAAAAACACGTACTAAAAAATGGTCTAAAGCAAACAGATAGCTGTAAAACTGTCCTAAGTCTTTTATGATGTAAGGTTATATATATTTTTATGATGTAGGGTTATATATATTTTCATGGACAGGCTGTCATCAAGCTATGCACTGAATACAGCAAGTATGTGTAATACAGGGCATTTATCTTCTTAGGGAGGTCAAGCAAAACTCTGCAGCACAAGTACGCATTATTTTTCTCATAGATCACAATTACTGCTAGTCCATCAGTGTCTTTGGGACATTTATATAAATAATTCTCTACCATTTAAACTATGAGTGAAATGCATTTATATCTGTTTATTGGGATTGATGTGTACTGTACCAAACAAATGGCTGCTTCAGCGCAATATAAAGTGGTAACTTTGATCCACTTTTTTCTTGTTTTGAAGGCCAGCTAAAGAATGCATGGCTGTGTAGTACAAGTGCATGGTAAAACATGATCTATTTTTATTTAAGGGAAGAATGTGGTTTCACTGCTGACTGATCGGTGTTCAGTAACCCTTGGAAGGAATACAATTCTTTAAAGCGTTATTGTGGTGTGAAGCTTTGCTATAGCTTTGAAACTGCCAGGTATTCATCACCAGACATGGCTTACAGTGTGTGCTTAAAGGAAACACTTTGTCTATTCATTGTTATCAATGTGTGTAAATGCTGGTTTCTATTTGCTCTGTCTTTCAAAAGGAGTGCTAAATGGGAGATTCTACCATTATTAACCGCTTGCCTACCGTATAACTTACATATACAGTGGCAAGGTGGCTCTCCTGTGTCAGATTGCATACTAGGTACAGTACTTGATCTGGCACTGCTGGGAAGGGGGTGCATGTGCATGCCGCTGGCGACCTAGCTCTGCTGTGATTATGCACAGAAGATGCTGACCAACGGGTGCCAGCCAATAGATTATCGCTGGCACCCATTGATCGTTGGGAAGACACACAAGACAGGGCTGTGCCTATGTAAACAAGGCAGAACTCTTTCCTGTCGGCTGGGGGGAGGGAAGGATTTTCTTTCCCTGCAGTAAGTTCCTGTAGCACCACCCCAGTGGGGGGCTGCTAGGTATTGCTTGTCCTCCTGTATTGCTCTGACCCTGGGAATTTCCCAACCCATCTGACACTCTAGGTTCTGACATGGTGTATACCCCTTTAAAAGAAACACAGACACAATGCAAACTGGGTTCAACAGTCTTTTGTATTAACTGAAAAGCAAAAGGGGGTGTGTAGGAGCATCAATCAACCAAATCCTGGGAAAACGCCCCAAATACTGTTTAAATTGAAGACTCTGTGGACTGGTATGTACAAAATAGCCATCAAACAGTGAATGACAACAGCCCTCCAGTGTGCAAAGCAATAACAGACACTTAACATTAGACATGTGCATTCATTTCCGTCCGAATGCATTTTTTTTTGTAATTGTAGTTTTTATTTATTTTTGTAATGCAATAAACAACAAAAATCTACTTGGTACAACACGGAACATGAGACAAGTAGCATTAGAAAGGTACACAACTGTTCACAGCTTAGAAACATATATCTATAGAATTTCTCTGTTTACATAGTACACGAGTATAAATTAACATTAATCGGTTCAGGGGCGGATGCAGAGCTTAGTCTCGGGAGGGGCACTGCCAGAAAATACGTTTTTTTGGGGGTAAATTTAACGGGGAAATGGCTGGTGTTAGCGCTTCAATCATCACAGCACCATGGTTGTTATGGTGTCAGGATGATTGAAGCGCATTATTACATGGTTATAAAAAATGAAATGGTTCAACTCACCATAGAATCAGTGGGAGCCCCGAGCGTGTCACTTGCCACTGTCACCTGCCACACGTTGCGGATTGTCACTTGCCATGTCACCTGTCACTAGATGCGGATTGTCACTTGCCACGTCCCATGCCACACATTGCAGATTGTCACTTGCCATGTCCCATGCCACACATTGCGGATTGTTACTTGCCACGCCCCATGCCACACGTTGCGGATTGTCACTTGCCACGTCCCATGCCACACGTTGCATATTGTCACTTGCCACGTCCCATGCCACACGTTGCGGATTGTCACTTGCCACATCCCATGCCACACGTTGCAGATTGTCACTTGCCACGTCCCATGCCATACGTTGCAGATTGTCACTTGCCACGTCCCATGCCACAGGTTGCAGATTAAAATAAAGAAGGGGTTCCCTAAACACCACTTGTCTAGACATTTTGATGAGGTGCACCAGAGAGACCCCACAGGGCTTGTGTTTTATGGTATAGATCATGTGGAAGATCATTGGAGAGGAAACAACAAACTCACTCTGATCTCCCAAAATGAAACCGAATGGATCTACCGCTTACAATCCCTGGCCCCGAGGGGGTTAAATCTGGATATAGATCTGAACTGTTTTATAGCTAACCCTTAGCTATGGACCTGTTTTTACCATATGAAAAGCCCCTTGGGGGGATCAATTAATATTGATCCTAAAATTAATATTGATTCTGGTAGTGGCACCCCTCAGGTGCCCCATCATGCCCCCCTGTTCTATGTAGGACATACCTAAGACCTTTTATGTGGGGTTTTTTCCCCTATACCATACAGCCTGGGGGTACACAGGCCCCTAAGGTATTCTGTCTGACATGGGTACCTATGGTCAGGGGTATACATGTGGAGCCCCCATATGTGGTATTGACCCTGAGAGGGGTCATGAGGGGGTGTACATACACTTGAGGGGCTACTGATGGGTGGTTTGCCAGAATATATAACATCATCATGCATGAGCACGTATACTATTCCATCATATGAACACAGGGGTCCACTATGTGGTATATTGCTTCCTTTTTAAAAAATCCTAAAAATTTTTTCTTAAAAATTTTTTCTTAAACATTTTTTCTTAATTATTTCTAATGTTTATATATATAATTTTATTAATTAATTTTTAATTAATTTTTAATTTTAATTTTATTGATTAAATTATTATTTTTATACATGTATATGTTTTGTTTTTACTATGCCGATACCTATTCCTTAATCCAGCTTATGCAGTAACAATTGATGAATATAATCCCCTAGGGGGCTAGAAGTGGGGGGCTAGAACACTCTTTAATTTCTATAATTTTGATATCCCGTAAGGCTAGGGATTATCATGTCATCAACACTATGGATAGAGTAGTAATACATCGGGCTACCACTAGGTTCACCCAACGTATGGTTCATCCTATTCCCCCTCTTATCTCTGCATATAAACAGCTTGGAGCAGGAGTTGGTATCGTTTAGTCATTCTGAGAGGTCAATTGAGCACATTACTATCTATGCTGTTAAGGATCATGCTGTTAAGTCTGCTTTTTTAATGACAAGCGGAGATATAAGTTCAGGCTCCAATATATGGCAATTGGATCTCCTCTCCGCCCTACAATGATTTGCTCTGGGAGGCGACATGAGACTATGAGTACACCCAGGGGAGGAGAGTGGGAGGAACACATACACTGCTTGTCTTTAAATAACATAGGATGAGGTACGCTAGCTGCGCCTTTGATAACGTCGATGACGAAACGCGTAAGGCGGAGCTACGCACTGACGTCACACGCGGAAGTAGGAGAGTGTGGAACGCAGCTGAGGCGCACGCCGCGCAGCTGACGGTTCTAGACGGCCTGCACTCTCCATACGAAACAGCTTACACGCTGTGTGACTGTTTGGCTTGGTTTTTGAACTTTTATTCACCTGGTTTATTTTTATTTTTGTACTGTTGTGATAAATAAAAAAACTTTTTAAAAAAAGTATCACACTATGGAGCCCTGTTTCTTCTCTGTGAGGATACACTGAAGGATACCTTACAGCTGGAGCGGTGGACCCTGATGACCCATACACATCTTATTGCTGCCTACTATTACATGCCTACTACCCCTGCAGGGGTGCAGGGAGCTGGTGAGTGGGGATCTTTGAGGGGGAGCACCGCAAGTCACTGGATTTGATCAGCTGGTTTCACGAAAGTCACCGATTACAGACGTTTTCATTTTCTGTTATTGGACTTTATTTCACTTTTTACACTATATATTTTTTTCATCAAAATTTTTTTCCACTAAGTTGTTCACCAATTTCCATTATTTATATTATCTAATGAGCAATCCTGCACTATATGTCTAATGTTGGGACTATTCATATTCACATTTTTGCTTATAAGCACATTTGGACACATTTGGGGATTAATATAAGTTCGTACCGTGGTATTTTATTTAACTTTAACTTTATTTTTGGTTTGTTTGGTTGCCACTATTGATTTTTTTATCAATTGTCACTTAATTAATTTGTGTTGCTTAATCACATGGTGTACACCTGTATATAGGTATGAGACTGATTTGCTAGCACAGTCCACTCAGGTAACAGGGGACATCTAGACCCACTACCTAATGTGGGATAAAGGGGTGCATTTATTATTATTATATAGTACCTGGTTCCTTTTGAGGTTCATTAAATTATAAGTCAAGATACCCAGATAAGGTAGCGCCATCCACCCCTAATCAATCTCTTCCACAGGTTGCAGATTGTCACTTGCCACGTCCCATGCCACACATTGTGCGGATTGTCACTTGCCACGTCCCATGCCACACGTTGCGGATTGTCACTTGCCATGTCCCATGCCACACGTTGCAGATTGTCACTTGCCATGTCCCATGCCACAGGTTGGGGATTGTCACTTGCCTGCTATAATTGTCTGCTGTGTCCCAGTAAGAATCAGGCTTATTTAACTGGTGCCCCCCCTGTCATCAGTGCTGGGCAGGGAGGAATGGGCTGGCTGCTGCCGCTGGGAGAGCGATGGGAGCAGAACGAACAAAGGGCTCATCCTGAGCAGATGTGTCAGCGCTGCATCCCGCCCCAGGGGCAGCAGAAAGATGATGTAATCTCTCTGCTGCCGCGGCTGCCTGTACATTCTACAGTGAGGGCAGAATTGCAGGGATGCAGGGCGGCGCTGGGCGGTGAGAGATGATGTTATCTCTCTGCTCCCCTGCCCGCCGGCTCCCTGATTGGCCAACAGCCGCTCACAAACTGTCACTGAGCCGCACACAGCTGTTCACCAACAGAGTCGGAGCCGCCCGTGCTCTCAGCTGTGGAGCCGCCCGCCGGCTCTGGACTCTCACCCACAGCGATGCCTGCCCTGCCCACCCACTCACCCACAATCTCGGAGGGGGCAATTGCCCTGTTGCCCCCCCCTGGATCCGCCCCTGAATCGGTTGTCAAGGGCAATAGCATAAATTGCAGAGTGTGTATAGTTACATATAGTCTCACAACGAAGGAATCTACTGAAGAACAATAGATAAAGAACAGGGAAGGGCCCATTGGGAATAACATATTCAAGTCACAAAAAAAAGAATATTCAGTTGACATGATCCCCATATTTGGATTGATCCCAGAGCTCCCAAATTGTATTAAACTGAGAGACTGTATCATGCACTGTAGCTGTAAGATATTCCATCCTTCTAATTTCTGCTTCAAGTTGTAAAAACTGTAAATGGGAGGGTGGGGTATTGGACAACCAACATAATGGTATGGCCCTTTTTGCAGCTAGGAGTACATATGAGGTTAATCGTCTAATTGGTTTAGAGATAACTGAAAAGGGGAGCCCAAGTAGATAGTGAATAGGGTCCAGGGGTAATGTGATACCTGTTACACTTTGAATAGTTTGCATGACCTCTAACCAAAATGTCTGTATAAGTGGGATAGACCAGAAAATATGAAAATGTGAACCTGTCTCCTTTCCACATCTCCAACACTGAGGTGAGAGGGCGGGATTAATGTGATGAATGCGTTCTGGAGTTTTATACCAAAACATTAAGACCTTCACCGCCGTCTCCCTCTGGGATACACATTTAGAGGATTTAAAGGTTGACAACCAAATTTTATTCCATATTTGCATAGGAACAATACGTCCTAAAATCGTGTTCCATTTGCGCATATATAGGTGGGAGTCAACTAACACTTTTGCGGATTCATGCAGAATATGATATATGGATGATATTAAATGTAATTGATGTGGACACTTAGCACACAGGTGTTTGAAGGGAGTGGGTC
The DNA here is from genome assembly GCF_042186555.1 of Aquarana catesbeiana. Classification (NCBI taxonomy): domain Eukaryota; kingdom Metazoa; phylum Chordata; class Amphibia; order Anura; family Ranidae; genus Aquarana; species Aquarana catesbeiana. The sequence goes on from NC_133324.1 coordinate 231,933,608, forward strand.
GATCCAGAGTGAGAGTCGGTGATAGAGAGTGGAAGAAATGTCTAACCTGAAGGTAAAAATAAAGTAGATTTTGAGGAATATAAAATTTTTCTTATAAAGTCGCAAAAGAATGTAATTTGCGAGTAACCGGATGTACTAGGTTATGTAATTGAAAAAGGGGGGTTTACATCCAGGGCAGCAGGCGTCTATAGGCCATACTGTCAGGTATTATTGGGTCTAACAATATGGTACATAGAGGGGGACATGGTGATGAGAGCGAAAATTTCAGCACACATTTATCCCATGATGACTTGGAGAACAGCATTGGTGCTAGGCACATATTTTTCAATATGGGATCGTTTGACAGGGAACGAGACCATATCAGCGAGCAGGGATGTGCTGGGTATATGGCACCTCTTTCTATCTCTGACCACCGGTTTGGAGCCACATGAGAGGACCAGGAAACTACCGTCTGAAGGTGAGATGCATAATAGTACTTTATGATATCAGGTGCGCCCAAACTGTGATCCGTTGTTCCATATAAATTTTAAAAAACCCCTATGAAGGGCTTTAAGCTGACTAATAGGTATCGCTACCGGTAAAGTTTCAAAGAGGTATAGCAACCTTGGCAATATACACATCTTTAAAACGTTAATTCTACCAAGCATAGTAATAGGATATGTAGCCCACTGGTGAAGACATCGGTGTATATCCTGGAACAGCGGTGGGAAATTAGTGGAGTATAAGCTAGAGTATGAGGAGGTAAGCTTAATGCCCAAGTATGTTAAAGCTTCAGAGCACCATTTATAGGAGTATAGACCTTTAAGTTGTGTTAAGATATCTGAAGGTATGTGCATGGGAAGTGCTTCAGTTTTAGCAGTATTTATTTTGTAGCCGGATATGGATCCAAATTTCTGAAGGAGAGCATGTAAGGAAGGAAGTGTAATGCCCTGTACACACGGTCGGATTTTCCGACGGAAAATGTGTGATAGGACCTTGTTGTTTGAAATTCCGACCGTGTGTGGGCTCCATCACACATTTTCCATCGGAATTTCCGACACACAAAGTTTGAGAGCTTGCTATAAAATTTTCCGACAACAAAATCCGTTGTTGGAAATTCCGATCGTGTGTACACAAATCCGATGCACAAAGTGCCACGCATTCTCAGAATAAATTAAGAGACGAAAGCTATTGACTACTGCCCCGTTTATAGTCCCGACGTACGTGTTTTACGTCACCGCATTTAGAACGATCGGATTTTCCGATAACTTTGTGTGACCGTGTGTGTGCAAGACAAGTTTGAGCCAACATCCGTCGGAAAAAATCCATGGATTTTGTTGTCGGAATGTCCGATCAATGTCCGACCGTGTGTACAGGGTATTATAATGGGATTCGTTAACGTGAGAAGAATATCATCCACGAATAGGGATAATTTATATTCCCTCTGTCTCATTAGTACCCCCTTAATATCCGGGTGACACCTTATCGCCTCTGCCAGAGGCTCCAAGCACAGAATAAAAAGAAGGGGAGACAGGGGGCATCCCTGCCTAGTGCCATTTGACATGGGGAAACAAGGTGATAGAAATGATGCCATCTGTACCTGTGCAGATGTCTGATTGTACAATGCCTGTATAGCCTTAAAAAAAGGTCCCTCAAACCCAAAATGTAAAAGTGTGGAAAACATATAGGGCCAGCTTAAGCGATCAAATGCTTTTTGCGCATCCAAACTCAATATAAGAGCAAGACAGGGGAATTTGTTTAGTAGATCAATCAAATCTATGGTACGTCTTGTGTTATCCCCTGCATGTCTAGATGGGGTATGATTTGGGATAACCGTGATGACAGAATCTTCGTGAAAATCTTATAATCAGAATTTAGTAAGGCTATAGTCCTATAGTTATCGGGTATAGAGGTGTCCTTTCCCGGTTTTGGTATTACCGATATATACGAATGCGTAAACTGGGAGTGGAGTGTGTTACCTTTTAACAATGAGCTAAATAAATGTAACAAATGGAATTAAGACGGGCAAAAAAGTTTTATAATAAAGATATGTGAGGCCATCTGGACTTGGGGATTTGTGGAGAGGAAGATCCTTGATTATTCTAGTTAACTCTTCAGGGGAGATTAAGCATCTCAAGACCTGAGGATGTAAGCTTAGGAAGTGATACATCTTTTACAAATTGGTCAAAATTTTTTTGTGTATAATGAAAATGTTTTTCAGGGGTAAGACAATTATAGAGCTTCCAAAAGTTTCCAAAAGTTTTCGTCAGGGTTTGAGGACAATGTGTAGGTGAGCCTTCTTTCTGGATTAATAATTCGGGAAAGGAATGAAAGGGGCGTGGTCATAATTTATTAACCAACATACTATGTGGCTTGTTAGAGAATTCATAAAATTTTTGTTTTGCCCACATAAGGGATTTTGCTGTTTTGCTGTATGCTAGTGATTTCAACTGATTACGTAGTGCAACTACCTTACGAAGGGCCTCAACCGTTGGGGAGTCCACAAGTCTCCGCTCCGCAAGCCTCAAATCAGCTAAGAAAGAAACTCGACGACCCTCGCTATCTTTCTTCAGGCGAGAGCCCTCGGCAATGCAGAAGCCACGAAAGCAGGCCTTGTGAGCCTCCCAAAGGGTCGAGACGTTTTGCACTGATCCTACATTAATCTTGAAGTATTCACTCAAAGCTCTGGTCAGTCTGTCTTTTACAGGAGTAGAGTTAAGGAGATGTTCATTGCGTCTCCAATGACAAGTTTTGGGAGTAGGATTGTGCATTAAAAGATCTAGTGAAATAGGGGCGTGATCTGACCACGTGATAGGTGATATATCAAAGTCTATTATGTGGGGGAGTAATGGTGTTTTTATGAAAAAATGGTCTAATCTAGAATACATTTTATGGGCCTTAGAGTAAAAAGTATATTGTCTTCGTGTTGGGTGTTTTATTCTCCATGCGTCCAAAAGACGATGGGATCTAATTAGTTTTCTAAAGGATGAGGCCTGGGAAATCACACGTTGAGGGGTTAAGTCTCCGAAAAGTGTATGTCTATCTCTTCTATGAGACATTATCAGATGAAAATATCCCCCTAAAATCATAAAAGGTTGGGAATATCTCTGTAACTTACCAAACATTTCCTCCAAAAAAGTAATCTGACCAGAGTTGGGTGCATACACATTTACCAATGTGAATATAGTCCTCATTTATTCACAGATCAGGATAACAAACCTCCCCTGGGGGTCGATTCATTTGTCTTTAACCCTAATAGGGCATGTTTTTTTGATAAGGATGGCTACCCCAGCTTTACCAGACGGGTCCGAAGCTATATATGAGGTAGGGAAATGTTTAGATGCAAATTTCATTGAGCCCCCAGCACGAAAGTGAGTCTCCTGTACTAATATTATATCCGCACCCGATTTTCTAAATTCTTTAAGGGCTAGCCATTGCTTCTGGATAGAATTCAGACCCTTAACGTTATGATAGATTATTTTTAAAGCCATAGTATTTTCACAGTGAACTTGCTATTAATCTCTATGGATCAAGATATCTGTAACCCTCTTGGGTGAGAGATTGCCCTATAACAACATGTGAGTGTACCAATTATGAACTATTTGTGATACCTTAACAAACACAATAACAAAGTTAAAGGATAGAAAACTGTAACCCAAAAGGGGGCCAAAAAAAGTGAAAAATATGAAAAAAGACAAAAACAGAGTCAATGTCCATTGGCCTGAGAAGCAGATGCTGCTCAGGAGTCCAAGTCATGGACAAAACGGGGCCACTTGGCGACTCCCATGAGATGGGAACCTAAGGAGGAGGGATCCCCCCGCTCTCCAGCGAGAATGTAGCGAGATTAGGAATTATCATAAAAAAGAAAACAAAAGAACTCCATTCTTCTTTGCAGTTTTATGCAACTACAAACGATGTACATAAGACAAGACATGCACACACACACAATTTCTGCACCTTTATACATTCCCCATATGGCTGCGCACGCATGCGTACCTGATCACGCATGCATTTGCACCCGTGCGTGTGTAGATACACAACATACAATTCTTTAAAACCTCCCCCCTTTCCCTCCCCCCCCTTTTTTTATTTTTCATGTTCAAGCCCCCTTATTTATTATTTATTTGCATATTTATTATACTTACACATTCTAAGGTCAACCTATTGTCTAAACATACTATATTATATATCATATACAGCCCACCAGCAATAATGATTTTCCATTTAATGAATCATGTATTTTCTTTTCTAGTTGCCTTTTAATTGTCGCATGATACTTTTATTTTATTATATACTTGGTTTTCATGCCAATCAATGTTTATTTTTACTGACTATATATTTTTTATTGTTTCATTTATCTACCCTGTTCTATAATGATTATCCTTTCACCTCATTGGTGCTTGCTGTAATAATGGTCTTTTAATTATGTTGCTGTAAGGTCCTTATTCCCCCTGTTGTTAAATGCTGCCCAATACGTATATTCTGCATGTCTCTTGGACTTTCTGGCCCCGCCCCCTGCCCGCCCCCCCCCCCCCGGACTATTTAAACCCAGTGAGTCTTTTCCATTCCCTATGCTTGATAAAGGAATGCGGCCATTCTACCATCAATGGCAAGCCGATTCAGAAACGTGTCGCACTAATGTGACGTCATCACCGGGTGCCACGCTTTGTTTGCCCTCCAAGCCTCGCTGTGATCTCTCACACGGCCGGCCGTGTTACAGCTTAGGCCTTAGAGGCTCTCCATGCACAGCGGTGAGCGGCAGCGCGGCTGTACGGTTGCAGTGACGTCCCCCCCCATCTCCTGTCCTTCTTACTTGGAACCTTTATCCTGATATCCAGGAAATCGCCAGGATAAACACAGGATATGTGTTGGACTGATTACTACTAAAGTCTGCATCTGGCTGCACCAGCTTATTTCCCATCTCTGGATCTCACATCCCCTGCAGGAACCGCTGCGACTTGTAGTTCTACTGCTCAGCCATCTGACCTGAATGCAACTTCTTCTACCCTCATGTGAGTGGATATTGCTGTTTTTAATAAAATTTGTTTGTGATATATATTCAGAGGCGCTCCTTTCCTTGTTATTGTTCTAGCTTGCTGGATCCCGCTTTTGGCTCCATCGGTGGCTGCCCTGACTGACCTTCATTTATATACTTCTAAACATATATGCATGAACATTTGCATGCATCTTCCCCGTTTATTTTAAGTTTCTGGACTAATCGGTTTTTTTGAAGGTAATTGTGCTCTGCGCCTTTTTACTTTTTTTACATTCCCTTAGTGAAAGCACCTCACATAGTACACTAAAAGGCACACATTTAGCCCTTTGATCACCCTAGATGTTTAACCTCATCCCAGCCTGTGTCATTTGTGCAGTGACAGTGCATATTTTTAGCGCTGATCACTGTATTAGTGTCACTGGTTCTGAAAAAGTGTCAAAAGTGTAAGTTAGTGTCCGATTGTCTGCCGCAACATCGCAGTCCCACTATAAGTCACTGATCGCTGCCAATTTTTGAAGACATTTGATTGTTTACATATGTTTTATAGTAGAAAGTGAAAAATATGTTTTTTTTCAAAATTGTCGGTCTTTTTTTGTTTATAGAGCAAAAAAAAACAAAACGCAGAGGTGATCAGATACCACCAAAAGAAAGCTCGATTTGTGGTAAAAAAAAGTACATACATTTTATTTATGTATAGCGTTGCATGACTGCGCAATTGTCAGTTAAAGAAACGCAGTGTCATATCGCAAAAAATGGCCTGGTCACGAAGAGGGGTAAACCTCCTGGAGGTCAAGTGGTCAAATTACACAATCAACGCATGTCTTGTAATAACAAACACTGTATTACCAGCACAATGCTTAACTCAAAGATGAAGCTTCAAGTGCAGAAAACCTTATGGCGCGTACACACGAGCGGACTTTACGGCATACTTGGTTCTGCGGACCGGAGTCCGTCGGACAATTAGATCGTGTGTGGGCTCCAGCGGACTTTTTTCCCCCAAAAGTTTGACGGACCTAGAAATGAAACATGTTTCAAATCTTTTCGACGGACTCGAGTTCGGTCAAAAAGTCCGCTCGTCTGTATGCTAGTCCGGCGGACAAAAACCGACGTTAGGGCAGCTATTGGCTATGAACTTCCTTGTTTTAGTCCGGTCGTACATCATCACGTACGAATCCGTCGGACTTTGGTTGATCGTGTGTAGGCAAGTCCGTTCATTCGGAAAGTCCGTCGTAAAGTCCGTCGAAAAGTACGCCGAACCAAGTATGCCGTAAAGTCCGGTCGTGTGTACGTGGCATAAGAACATTGCCCATGCCCAAGTTGCTATACAGTGGGGAAAATAATTATTTGTTTCCTTGCAGACTTTGTAAGTTTGACCACTTTTTATCGTAGGTGTATTTTAAATGAGAGAGACAGAATATCAACCAAAAATCCAGAAAAAACACATAAAACAAATGTTACAAATTGAGGTTCAGTTCAGTGAGTAAAATAAGTATTTGATCCCCAAGGAAAACAGTACTTGGCGGGGAAACCCTTGTTAGCAAGCACAGAGGTAAGACATTTCTTGTAGTTAGTGACAAGGTTTGGACACTTCTCAGGAGGGATTTTGGTCCACTCTTTTTTACAGATCTTCTCTAAATCCTTAAAGTAGATGTAAACCCAATGTCATCTTTTCTAAACTACTGCCATAGGCATTATCTATAAGGATATACATGCCTCCTGCATGTATCTTTACCTGTCAAATGTCTCCCCTCTGTCTGTTATGAGACCCGAAAAACGGCATATTCTGTGGGTGGGTCTGTTGTCTGGAGCTCGGTGGGTGGAGTCGTGATGTCAGTAGACTCCCCGCCCACCTCTACACTCCCCTTGTCAATATGCATTTTCCCCTGTGTATTTCTTACACTGAACTTCTGCTATGATCTCTAACATCCAGTGAAAAGACAGGAAAGTAACCACATGACTTCAGCATGCCAAATCATGCCGTGGTGTGGAACAGCCAATCCTTGCAGAGCTGCTGAAGAAAGGAGTGGGGGTGGGAATTAAAAAATAATGCATGTCTTAGGCTAGTGCACGAGATATGTAAATCACCTGTCACTCACAGCAAGGGGGAGGATTTGACAAAGTTTTTCTCTGTTTGTCAAGATTTATCTCACTGAACAATAAAAGAGGATGGCTCGGAGCTGGATTAACTCTTTGTGGCAAGACTGGGCTTAAATGATAGGAAATCTTATACTCTACATTATGACATCAAAAAAAAATAAAAAATTTCGGGTTTACATCCACTTTAAGGTTTCTTGGCTGTCGCTTGGCAACTTGAAGTTTCTGCTCCCGCCATAAATTTTCTATATGATTAAGGTCTGGAGACTGGCTAGACCACTTCATGACCTTAATGTGCTTCTTCTTGAGCCACTCCTTTGTTGCCTTGGTGGTATGTTTTGGTTCATTGTCATGCTGAAAGACTCATCCATGACCCAACTTCAGTGTTTTGGCTGGGTAAAGAAGGTCCTTATCCAAGATTTTACAATACATGGCCCCTTCCATTGGTTCCAGAATATTTTAACATCCTCAATACCTGCATGTTTCTTTACTTCTAAAAAAAAGTGGCAAAAAATCATCTTGGGATGTTTACTTTCCAAAAAATTTAATTTCAGGGTTTTCATACTGACCTGGCATTTTTATTTGCTATGTTTTGTAATCAAAAGTAAGAAATACAGATTTTTTCAAAATGTTTGGTCTTTTTTGCTTTTCATAGTAAAAAATATTTTTTTAAATTAAATATCACCAAAAGAACGCTCTGTCTCAATAATGGTATAAAAGTAATTTATGTACAGTGTTGCATGAGCGAACAATTGTTAGCCAAACTGTCATAGCACAGAAAACTGTACATGGCCTGGTACATAAGTGGTAAAAGCTATTTTAATGGGACTGCAGGCAGAACCATATAGAATTTATGTAGCGCTATACAAGTTACTCATTCATTCATTCATTCATTTATATTAACAACCCGCACACATTTTGGAATAATTGGCCATGACCCTTTATTATTGATAATAAATAAAATTGTTTATTCAATAACCATAAACCATAGCACAAGAAATATACCAACCAAAATGAGACTCAATTTATCCAAAACACAGATAGGCCCCTTTTACACGGGCTTTCCGATCAGGTCCACCTGTCAGCATTTCAGGCGGACCTGATCAGACACTCTATTCACCTCTATGGAGTGGCGGATGTCAGTATTGACATGTCGGCTGATATCCGCCATTATCCGAACCAATCCTGTCTGTAAAATCCAGACGGATGGTGACCCTATTTTCAATCATCTGGAGGATTGGACTGTCTTCTTGTTATGGACCAGTGGTCACCAGTGTTTAAGCTGGGCTATAAATAATGAATTATGTGCATCAGTTGTCAGTAACAGAAATAAAACATCAGCTCCAAAAGCATCTCAACCTCCCCCACCCCCACCCACACACACACACTTTGTCAGAGTTCATATTATGTGGTTTGCATCCCTGCTCCAATGAAGGTGACAGTTAAGTTTAGTTCTTGTTGGTTACATTTTGTTATTTCAAGCTGCAATGGCTATGGGCTCTTTCAAACGGGTGGTCCGCCCGAAGACTTTGCTTTGCTCAGCGGGGGATCGATCCACTCATCCCGTCTCTGCACAGTGAGCTTAGATGAACCTGTCACCCGCCTGCTCAGCGAGGATCAGCGGATTGATGCCCCGCTGAGCAAAGCAGAGTCCGTCGGGCGGACTGCCCGTTTGAAAGAGCCCATAGACATTACAGCTCAAAATAATGAAATTTAACCAACAAGAACTAAACTTAACTGTCACCTTCATTGGAGCAGGGATGCAAACCACATAATATGAGCCCTGACAAAGTGTGTGTGTGTGTGTGTTGAGATGCTTTTGTAGCAGATGTTTTTTCTGTTACTGACAATTGACGCACATAATTCGTTATTTATAGCCCAGCTTAAACACTGGTGACCATTGGTCCATAAAAAGAAGACAGTTGGATTCAAGTAAGTAAGCAACTTTTAGTACCCACTGTACCAAAAATCCTGGGCTTGCCATAATTCACATGATGTTAAAAATAATAGTATTACATTTTTCAGAAGGTATTTGTGTAAGTGTCATTGACTGATTGGATTAATAAACTTGCCCAAATAGCACTTGAAAGAAGGCACATGGCAATTTCTATTCCAAACACCTCTCTACCTTATGTATAGATATATATTAATGGAACACAGGATTATTAGACATCTGAGTCCAAGGCAATTGTTAAATGACTTGACCTGAAAGCAATTTTCACATTTTATCTACTCATTGTGCCACATTGCCATGATGGTATTTTTATATTCTCCCCATTAGTGGCAATCTCTTATAAGGCAACTCAGCCAGCATGCTTGCTTGCTACTTGTCGAGATCAATTCAAATGATCACAATCAATTACAGAACAAGCGATCTAGGGAGTGTATTGCTTTCCATTTGTCTAAGCGGAAGCACTACTTTAGTTAGCAATGGTTACCACTGAGGTACCTTTAGTATATCCACTGGAGTTTTAGAGTATATAGTATACATTAGAAAACACATATGAAGTACATAGTTGTCTGTTTTTTAAAGTATTTAACAAGTCAGAAAAAGAAAATAGGAGGTATAATACTTTAAGTAATTATGAATGACAGACTAAACTGCCCTGACATTTGTAAACGTAAAATGGAACCATGGGCAAAATAAAAATGGCATATATGTTCCCAAAACTGTCAACAGCATTAACAAAACAGTTTTTGTTTCCGAGTCTTACCATAACATCATTTTATCACCTGTTAATCTGACCAAAATAGCTGCTATTTGTCTACTTTCTTTAAGAGGTTGTTTGTTTATTATAGGTATTTATATAGCTCTGACAATTTTCGCAGCTCTTTACACATACTGTATATATTGTACATTGACATCAGTCACTGCCCTTAAAGAGCTTATCAAGAAGGTTTTTTTTTGTTTACAAAAGCTTTTATTTGGAAGTTTAGGTAATAGACATACGGTATAGTTAACATTATTGTAATACATCGGTACAAAAAAATAGAATATAGAAAATACAAAACAGAAGTTATATAACTTTAAGTTACAAAAGTGGTAGTAGTGATAGGAATACTTTTATATGCTCATAATATAAGGTAAATCACTATATCAACGTTAGGTGATAGGTAGTTATGATAATGGTATATTAAATTATTTAGATTGGGTTCCAATAGGCCCATTTCTTCTGGTGAATATGGATAGTGTCGTTAAGGGTGTGATAAATCCACTCAGAAAGTTTGAGGAGCTCCATTCTATTAATTACTTGTTGCCATGACAGGTTAGTGGATTTCCAGTTGTATGCTGTCATCCAGTGGATTGAACTACACATGGAGTGGAATAATCTCAAACATGGGGGAGGAATGCCTGGTATATTAGCGTATAGTAAGCAAATCTGAGGAGAAGGAGTAATTTTTTGTTTAGAAAGTTGTTCTATTAAACTGATTGCCTTGAGCCATATATGATTAATATGTTTGCAGCTCCAAAAAATGTGTAAGAGGGAACCAGGTTCTGGACATCCTCTGAAGCAATCAGGAGAGATGGATGGGTAGAAGGTATGGAGCTTTGAAGGGGTGAGGTACCACCTAGAGAATATTTTAATGGGGGTCTCTCTGAAGGTGATAGCTCTGTTACTTTTACGGAGGTTTTCTGACATGGAGCTCCACTCCTCTATAGTAATCGAGACATTCATATCCACCTCCCATTGAAGCATTTGTGTAGATTTATCGGGAACACCAACATTATTGATATAACTATACATCCTGGATATGAGGCCTCTATCTCTAGAGGATAAAATACATATATGTTCAAATGTAGTGTATGACGGATGAGTGTTGAGTGCAAAATATTTAGCGTAGAAGGCTTTAATTTGTTGGTAACGTTGATGTTTATTAGTATGTAAGTTATGTGTGGCTTGTAGATCTGAGAATGGGATAAATTCCCACTTTTGTTGAAGAGATCTCAGAGTAATCAAGTTTTTGTCAATCCAAGTGGAAAAATCTTGTATGTTATTATAGGCATATTCAAATCTATGATCTCCTATAAAGGAGGCTAGGGGAGGTGTGTCTGATGAGAGTTTATATATATCTTTATATTTAGACCATAATTGGTAAAGTTGAGCTATAATGATGTTGTGTTTCATAAGTTTGCTGTAAGTGGTAGTGTTGGACCAAAGAATTCCCTGCAGATGAAGCGGGAGAATTGAGATGGATTCAAACATTTTCCATGGGGAATTAATTGAGGGAGTGTACCATTGGGTAAGTTGTGTGAGTCTTGATGCCAGATAATAGAGCCATATATTTGGGAGGCCTAGGCCGCCTGTAGTTTGTGGCCTATGCATGAGGGCGTAACTGCATCTTGGTTTTTTCTCAGCCCATATAAATTTGTTTATTTCTCTTTGAAGAGAGGTCAGTTTGGATTTAGGAACATTGATAGGTAAGGCGCGGAAAAAGTATAGGAGTTTAGGGAGGATTGTCATTTTGATAGCACATATTCTACCTAAGAAGGAGATATGAAAGGAGGACCATGACTTTAAAAGAGATGTGATATGTGAGAATTATGGGATATAATTAGATTTATATAGAAGATTGTGTGTGGAGGTTATTGTGACGCCTAAGTATTTGAATGATTTAGGACACCATACAAATGGGAAATTTTGTGATAGTAAGGATTGGGTATTCTGAGGGTAGTTAATTGGTATAGCGGAACATTTTTTAGTGTTAATTTTGAGGCCTGAAATATTTTGGAAAGATTTCAGTGTTCTTAAAAGGGATGGAATAGAAGTGAGGGGGTTTGTGAGAAACAGAAGAGCATCATCAGCATATAGGCTGAGTTTAAATTCTTTGTCCCCCTTTGTATATCCTTTTATGTCAATACTATTCCTAATCTTTTGGGCTAAGGGTTCAATTGCTAGAGCAAATAATAATGGTGATAGCGGGCAGCCCTGTCTGGTGCCTCTACTAAGAGGGAAAAAATCAGAGTTGTGTCCAGGGATTTTAATTCTAGTTTGAGGGTTGTGATAAAGAGCGTTGAAACCCTGTAGAAATTTATCTGAGATTCCATATTTGGGAAGTAAGTGGTTTAGATATGACCAGCTAACGCTGTCGAACGCTTTATGGATGTCTAAGCTGAGTAGGCATAATTGTTGGGAGGTTAAGTTGGCATCTTGAATGATATTAGTGACTAATCTGACATTATCCACTATCTGTCGGCCAGGGATGAAACCGGTTTGGTCTATATGTATTAAATTTGTGATTACTGCAGCTAGTCATCAAGAAGGTTTTTACAGTACTTTAGTAAGATTATTTACATCGGTCTGAACATTTTCACAGGTATATCTAAACAGTATTTCAAAAAAGTCTATACATTCCCTGTAAGAACGTATTCCACTTTGCTTTACATATATTACTTACCTCCTGTCCTTAGTTCCAGAAAGGTTGACATCAGTAAAGTAACAAGTAAAAACCAAACTGGATTTTAAGGTCAGAACTTGAAAGGATAAGAACTATGTCTTCATCATGCTGCATTAAAATAAATTGCATTACTTATACCTTGAAATAAATAGTGTGTCTCTTTCCTGCCTATTTGTTCTCTCATCTGTCATCTTTTTTTTCTGCCTTTTTTTTCCCAAGGACGCACTTTTCTCAATTCGTGCAATTCAAAGGAACATAAAAAGTGAACAGTTCTTCTCAATGGAGAAAAATATTTGATGTAAATTAAAATGACAAGCAGAAGGCCAAAATGTAATCGATGTAGTATGAACTTTTTTAAAGGCTACACAATGACTACCAGAGCATTATAATTACCTTGGCTGTATAGGCAGACATTTAACACGTGTTATTCATTGCCTTTCTTTCTAAACATGCAATGGACATTACTAATGTTTAAAGGGAATGTATAATTTTTTTTTTGTTATACATGAAAAAGAGATCTTAAGTTAAAAGACAAGTGTGAGAATGGTAAAAAATAAACACACATACTGCGTTATTGATCTGATGCTGAGGCGGTCCACCGCTATCTCTAAGCCCAATCACGTGACCAGTGATCACTCAGTTCTTGATTCTGCTCTGAGCACAGAGCGGTGACTGTCAGTCACTGTTCTCTGCTCTGCCCCTCCAGTACACACTAGAGCATGAGCCAGGAGAGGGGGTGGGACAGTTACACGCCGAGAGGCTGAGCCAGCTGCCCGTAAGGCATCTGGGTGGATCCTGACATTATTGTTGGTATCCCTCCAGAGTCTGGAGTGGCTCTGTGATGTTAGCTGACAGTGGGCTTTAGCCTGCTGTGCTCTGATTCTGGGTCACAGGAGAGTGCACAAGTGCACTCCTGTGACCCACAAGAGAAGTATGGCCAAAAGAAGTTTGACATTACTTCCTTTTTTATAGCCTTATATTTGTATATAATCCTTTACAAAACCTTGCATCTAGTTTTGGTTTAAAATTATATATGTACGTGGGTGCAACATTATTTGCTCAATAAATGCACAGACTTTGTTTCTTGTTTTACAGAGCAGCACAATGTTTGTGTTTTACTGCTCCTTTTTACATTGTCACGCTAGAACAGCCTATCTCAACTGGGGTGCTGCCTGAGGTTGTCAGGGGTCCCACAGCATCCTGGTTGAGAAAGGCATTCAGATCAAACCAAGATCCCACTGCTCCACTGAATTATACATCAGCACAGCAGGAGCTTGATCAGGACAGTGTGTGTATATACATATATATGTACAGTTTATAGTGTATGTATGTATAGTATGTGCTTGTATGTATGTATGTATGTATGCATATTACTTTTAATCCTGACCCCTAATCCTGTACATTTAGAACTGCTTTTTTAATGCTCATTCAAAATAACGGCAAGGGCTGCGACTGTGATCCAAAACAGACAAAATGTAGGTGCCACTCAGGTAGAGAGTTAAAGTCCAACTAGACCACTGTGAGTGTAGGTAGGGACAGGGAGCTCATCCTAGTTCCAAGCTGCAGCAATGTCAAAGGAAAAGATCCATAATCTGCACATCATGAAGCAGACCCATGTACATGAAGTGAGATACATGGCAGCCCCATCCTGGACTCCAGCCAGGCCATGCCCTCAATGCGTTTCTCTCCGCCCATTGGAGCTTAGTCATGGGGAACTGGAAGGACTGCAACTCCCCTGAAAAGCAATCCATGTCCATTTTTCTTTTCAGAGGCATTTGACAGGTGGTAAAAAAAGCAATATGTCACCTCATTAATGCCTGTATTAACCCCTAAATGCAGCATCAACATACCACAGCCATGACTGCAGTGTGGTTGCAGCGCGGTCCCATTCACACGGGGATATATTTCCTGCTGCAGCCACAGAATGTGTACAACCCTGGCTGTTGCCTCTGCGGCTAAAAGGGGAGCAGTTGAGGGTGGTAAACCTTATGGTTTTATCGTCCCCCAACCTCACGTGTTTCACATCTGTGCAGCTGCATTCATTTTAGAGGGCTGCCCTACCTGCAGAAACGCAGGGAAAGAAATCCTTGACCCTTATTTCAAAAACCCACCACCCCGAAAGCACACACTGTTTGCTAATGCTTGAGGTTACTATTAAGAATAATGGCACCCCAGTGCATCTGCTAAAGAGCAGCACATTTGTCTGCATGTCAGGAATGCATGTGATTTTGAGCACATTCCCAACATGCAGTGATGTGAACTAAGCCTTAGACCGGGGTGCCTTGAGACTGAAAAACAGAAAATTTTATCAAATACTTACCGTAATTTTCCTTTCCTGACGCCAATCCATGGCAGCATACTAGTGATAGAGCTCTGCCTCTTGACCAGTCCCTCGGGACCAGTGAATAGCATAAAAAAAGGCAGTTAGTGGCCCCCCCATTCTTTTTAACAAGCCACATACCAAAACACAGGTGGGTCCATATGCTGCCATGGTTTGGAGCCAGGAAAGGAAAATGACGGCATATATTTGATACAATTTTCCATTTTACTGACCCCAACATGGCAGCATACTTGTGATATATAACTAGCTGACATGGTGGGTACTGCTTAAACAATTTTATTTTTATTTACAATGTAAGGAAAGATTGGATTGTTCTTCTCCCAAAATCTACAGATGATAAGGCACCCGGATCTACCCTATAATGCCTTAGGAAGGTATTTTGAGAGGACCATGAAGCTGCTCTGCAGATGGTCTCCATCGACTCATTTGAAAAGGCCGCCCATGAGGCTGCTACCACCCTGGCAGAGTGTGCATTCATCGAGAGTTCACAGTTGCCCTGTACGCTATGTGCATAAGCTTGACCATCCAGCTTGCCAAGGTTCTTGAGGTAGCCTCCTTTCCTTTGTGTTTCCCACTGGGATTATGAAAAGCTTATTCAAGCATCTGAAGGGAGCGGTGGCCGACAGGTATTTCCTTAAGATTCTTGAAACATCCAGCTCATGTAGCCTGCCCAAATCTTCTTTCGGGAAGTTTGTTAAAGCCCAGACACCTGTTAGATGAAATGTAGTGGCTACTTTTGGCATAAAATGGTCTACTGGACAAAGTTCCACTCGGTCTGGAAAAAAGGTAATATGCCTATCTGATACTCCCAAGGCCTGAAGTTCAGAGACTCTCCTGCCTGAAGTGATGGCCATCAGAAAAACTGCTTTTTGTGTAATGCCCCACAAGGAACACTGCTCAGTCGGGGGAAAAAGGGTGGCCAGATAGAAAGTCCAGCAGCACAGACAGATCCCATTGGGGAAAGATTCTCTTCCTAGGTGGTCTAATTTTATTGGTCACCTTTAGGAGCTACACTACTAATGGGTCTTTAGCCCATTTGATCTTTGTCACTGCTGAGATTGCCGACACTTGCACTTTGAGCGAACTCAGACTAAGGCCCATGTCCAATACTGATTGAAGAAAATCCAGGACAGCTGAAAGTGGAGGTGCACAAGGATCCAGTTCCCGTTCCACCAGGAAATTTGAAATCTTGTCCCAAACCCTGGCATAGACTTGATTAGTGGAAGGTTTTCTGGCTCTTAATAGAGTAGAGACTACCCTAGAAGAGCATCCTAGGCTCTCCAGCTTCCTCCTCTCAACAGCCATGCTCACAGCTCCAGTCTGTGCATGCTCGGATGCAGGAAGTCTCCCTGAATCAGAAGGCAAGGGAGGGTATAGGTTGCTGTATGCTGACATGGACCGCCAGCGGAAACCAGGGTCTCCGCGGCCAAAATGGAAGAATCGCCATGACCATCATGTTCTCCTTCAGAAGCCTTACGAGGAATCTCATTATCAGAGAAAAAAAGGCGTAGACTAGGGCACAGTTCCAAGGCGCAACTAGAGCATCTGTCCCCTCCGCCTGAGGATGCGGGAACTGGAATAGAAATCTCGGGAGTTTGCAGTTGCTGGGAGAAGCAAAGAGATCCATTTGGGATTTGCTCCACATGTTAATCAGTTGTGTAAAGACTCGGGTATGTAGAGCCCACTCGTTGTGGTCCGGAGATGCGTGCAAGAGACAGTCTGTCTGCAGATTCAGCATCCCAGGGAGATAGACTGCCCTTACAACATGAATGTGATTCTCTGCCCAGGACATTATGAGCATTACCTCCTTCAGCAGGACACTGCTGTGGGTTCCTCCCTGGAGTTGTATATAAGCAACCGCCGCCCTGTTGTCCATCCTCATCGTGACCAGTTAGCCCTGGATCTTGTGCTGTAAGGCCTTGAGAGCCAAAAATGCAGCTCGAATTTCTAGTACATTCGAGACTATGCCTTTGGCTGGGAATCTCCACCTGCCCTGTACAGACTGTCGTTCACAGTGTGCCCCCCAGCCGACCTCTCTGGCATCCGTTGTAACAATGCTCCAGTCTAATGGACCTAAGGGGCGCGAGTTCTTCAGGGTCTCCTTCTTCAGCCACCACTGCAGGCTCCTCCTCATTCTGAAAGATACTGTTATCAGTTGTGGTAGGAACTGTTTCCTCCACTGTGCAAAAAAACCCTTGCTGGAACTGCCACATGTGCCAATGTGACCAAGGGAATGCACGAAGACATAGTGTCCAACAGGCTGAGACACTGGGATGCTGACAGGTGGGTGGATGTTGGCAGGAAGTGTACGAAAAAGTTCTGGACAAACGCACACCGGGAGAAACTTCAAGTGTCTTTATTGAAGATGCTGGATCATAAAATACATAGGACACCACAGCAGAAAAGTACAGGACAACAGCTGATGCGTTTCACACTTATACCAAGTGCTTACTCATGAGTAAGCACTTGGTATAAGTGTGAAACACGTCAGATGTTGTCCTGTACTTTCCTGCTGTGGTGTCCTGTGTATTTTATGATCCAGCATCTTCAATAAAAACACTTGAAATTTCTCCCAGTGTGCGGCTGTCTAGAACTTTTTCATACACTTCCTGCCTATCTCAGCAATAGCCAGCACCTGGGGCTCTTCTTTCTTGGAGGTAATAGGATTTGTTTATCCTGGTTTGAATCTACCTGTGCGGTGGAGTCTCTTTTGCTTCAGGTGGGTGGATGTTGCTGCTCTCTGGACCCTGTTCCTGAATGTCAACGCCTTTTCTGGTGGGATTGAGACCGAGACATTGGTCGTATTGAAGAGTGCCCCCAGGTATACCAATTGCTGGCTTGGGGCAAGCTTTGGTTTATCCAACCAAACTTCTGTAAGGTGCCAATAAGGATCTCCCTGTGTGTCAGGAGTTCTCTCCGGTCCCTGGCCAATAGAAGGACATCTTCTAAATAATGATAGATTCGGAGACCCTGCACTTTGAGAGGGGCTTATACTGCAATGAGGACCTTCGTAAATGTTCTGGAGGATGTGCATAGGCCGAAGGGAAGGCAGGTAAATTGCAGGTGTGTGCGACCAATGGCAAACCTGTGATACCTCTGAAAAGAGGGCAGGATTGGGACATGCAGATAGGCGTCCTGTAGATCCAAGGAAAGCATCCATTCACCTGGTTGTACTGCCTGGATGATTGTGTGGATGGACTCTATCTTGAATCTTTCCAGAAGGATAAAGTGGTTTAGCCTTTTTAGTTCTATGACTGGATGCCAGCCTCCATCTTTTTTGCGGACCATGAACAGGGTGGAGTAAAACCCGGTATATCATTCTGAAGACAGAACCTGTATCACGGCTTGCTGTGCTTGCAATGTTTGTACATATTGTAGCAGAACCGCTGCCTTCTGTGGAGCCTCCAGAATCTTGGTGGGGGAGAAATGATCTGGAGGAAGGGCGCTGTGAAACTGACATAAATGGCCCCGGGTTACTGTTGCCTTCACCCATAGGTCTGTGCAATTGTGCGCCCAGACATCCGCAAAACGTGCCAGCCTGGATCCTACCACAAATACTTGGGGCTGCACACTGTCAAAAGGGTTTGGTGGGTTCCTGGGGGACTTTCACGGCTTTTTGTCTGTGTGCGCTGAGGAAGGTAGATTGGGTACCCTTCCATCCACCACCTGACACTCTGGTTTGTCTGTTGGATCTTAGGAAAATATCTCGCTCGCCTCTGTTTCCTGTCCTGTGGAAGTAGGCCAGACTTGCCCCCCGATATTCTTGAGATGGCCGTTTCCATCTTACTGCCGAATAAGGCCTTGCCATCAAAGGGGATCTTGCACCAATTCTGTTTCAATGATGCATCGGCGGCTCAAGGTTTCAACCATAGGACCCTTTTAGCTGTGATGAAGTGTAGCATAGCCCTGGCTGAACACTTGATCGTGTCTATAGCCGTATCACCGATTAAATCAGATGACACCTTGAGTTCTTCTAGAGACTGAATAATATCTGCTCTTGGAACCCCTTCATTTATGGCTGATTCAACATTTTGGATCCAGATCGTAAAGGCGCTGGCCACCGAGGTGAGGGCTACAGCTGGACGACAGGCTACCCCAGCCGCTTGATAGATTCTCTTTAAATCTAGATCTATCCTCCTGTCCATTGCATCTTTAAAGGAGGTTGAATCCTCTATTGGGAGGGTAACCTTATTAGCCAGCCTGACGACTGCTGCATCCACCACCAGGGGGAGTCAAGAGATTCTGCATCTGCCTCCTGCAGAGCATATAGCTTATGCAGCCTGTTGAATGAGAACCTTTTTTCAGTGTTCTGCTACTCTTGCTTAATGACGCCGTTAATTTCCTCCATGAAAGGAAAGAAGGATTGGTGCTTTTGGAAGAAAGGAAAATAGGATTTTGCCTCCCTGGGGGTTTCCTCTTCCTCTCTTGCAATGGCCTGCTTGATTGCCTGGATATATGGCTCCACCAGGGAGAAGCTAAATCCGAGCTGTTCCAGATCACCCTCTGAAGAGGAAGAACTGCTGTCTTTCTTCCTCCTGCTGTGCAGACTCTGCCGACATAGCGCTGAAATGAGGAGTGCTACCTGCTGAGGTTCCTGGTTGATCCTCTATCGAAGCTTCCTGGTTGGGGCCACCAACAGGCTGTCTGGCTGGAATAATGGACGTGACCACAGAGATGGAGTCTCGCACCACTTTCTTTAGTAGGGTTGACACTTGTGCAGTCTCATGCTCTCTGTCCACAGCGAACTCCTCCAGGCAACCCCTGCACACTAGCTTGTTGGGCATTGGGGCTGCTCCACAGGCCCAGCGGGTCTTTTTATTAGGGCTCTGGTATTGCTCTGGAGGAGAGGGGGCGTGCCACCTCTTTTTTGACTTCCTTTTGGAATGGGAGCGGTGCCTGTGGCTGTGCTCTCCTGGGGAGTCTCTTTCTTCTCCGGCTCTAGATCTTTGAGAGCGTGAGCGTGTGGGGCTGAAACAAATCAAAGCAATCCGCAATAAGAAGGCACTATTTTTTTTTTAAAACCTGAAAACTTACCCAGATGTTGGTCCCCTACTTTAGAAGTTGAGGGTCTTGTATAAACGGTGACTTACTCATGGCTGGAGAACGGGTGGGAAGGCCAGCTGAAAAAGAAAAGGCAGGAAAAAAGAAGACATGGTTTTAGAGATATTTGGGATGAAAGAATAAAATATGCTTCCAAAAGGTGAAAGGAAAATGCTCCCTTTTTTCTTTTCCTTTTTTTTGTGAATAATACCTGCAGGGAAACAGCAGTGGGTGCTCAAAGGATGCTTATCTAACAGAGGGGAAACCCCAAGGAAAAACGTCTGCCTAGAATACAGAGGCTATGTGCCTGCCTGCCATTCAGGCAGACCAAGCCTATTAAATAGAGCAGAGGGAGGGCAGAGACCTCCCTCAGCCCCACCCGCCCACTTGCTGACAAAATACCAGCAATTCTTCCCTCATCCAACGTGGCAGAAGGGCTTCCACCGACCGTTGCACATATGCAGACCGGTGTGGCCTGCTGATCTCATCACCGGGCTCCATAGAGAGAAAAGGGGCATTAGGTGGCCGCGCTCACCCTATAGGGCAAACAAAAGACCCCTGTAAGGTGTGCATTGTACCCCTGGACGACATGGACACAGGGCCACCACCAGAGACCTATGAGGGGAACAGAGTGTAAGAAACAAACAGAGAACCAAAAAATAAAATAAGGGACAGCAAAACCCTAAACAGCGCAGATGGCCAATATAAAGGAAAATAAAGAAAAAGCTACCCCCCACACCTCTGCCCGCAGTCACTTTAGTAAATGGCAGATTTTGTTCCTAGTGAGGAAACACTGCAGGCCCCATCAAGACCGACAGAAGGGACTCCCTAGGCTATAGCGCATTTAGCAGTCCGAGCCTGGGACCTCATACTAGGAGAGGCTCAACCCAGCCGGATGCTGCACGGAGGCGGGGACATACTGCTTACTTCATCACTGGTGCATTGAGGTATAAGGAAAAAAAGAAGAATGGGGGGGGCAGCTAACTATGCCTTTTTTTTATACTTTTCACTGGTCCTGAGGGAGTGGTCAAGAGGTGGAGCTCTATCACTAGTATGCTGCCACGTTGCAGTCAGGAAATACTTTTTAAGGGAGCTGTGACTGGAAGAAGGTTGAGAAACACTGGTCTAGAATAAGGCCAACTATTGGAAACAATTAACTCCCTGTGTGACCGTTGTCATATTGCAACAGTTGTTAAATTGGACCTAGCATCAGTTAATTTTTTTCATCTTAGGTACATGCAAAGTAGCATGTCATTGTAACACTTTGAGTTATTTTTTTCCTCTCACAGAGATCACAGTACTTCCCCTGACAATGCTTAATTTGCTTTCTCATCAAAATGGCAGAACCATCCTCATTTTGCCAACCTCCAGGGTCAGCATCTTGATTAATTTATAAACATCTATACTGCATTTTGTAGTAAAAGAAGATAACCTGGAAGATATTTTATGTACAGTATATCAACATTTGTTTTCAAATTAATGATTTAGATTATTACTTAAAAGAGGAGTTCCGGCCCCCCAAAAATGAAAAGTCAGTAGCTACAAACACTGTAGCTGCTAACTTTTACTATTAGGACACTTACCTGTCCAGGCATCGAGCGGTGTCCTCACCCGAGCTGACTTTTCAATTGGTTTTCAGGTCCTGGTGCCTTCATCTTTGCTGAGGGAAACTGGCAGTGAAGCATTGCGACTTCACAGCTGGTTTTCCTACTACACATGCACAAATCCCGCTGTGCTTTGTGAATGTGCCAGCTGCAGGGGTAGGGAGGAGGGGGCCGAACTTCTGGCCCACTTTGCTGCTGTGAAGTGAGCCAGAAGTGGGAGTGAGTACCTGTCAAAAGTGAACAGTCTATTTGCCTTTAGTAAATTAAACCCTATATCCCAACAGTAGTGATGGGCGATGCGCTTGGGTTTGATTTGTGGGATGTTCTGTGAAATCATAATCCCACAGAAGTCAATGGGAGAATCCTGAAAATAAATTCTGTCCTTTTTCAAGGCTAATAGGCAAGGTATTGTCAAACTAAGGACATAGGGAGCTGAACACCGTGGGGCGGGGGGTTAAGCGTAATGTTCCGCACAGATCAGGTTTTTTAATAAGGCTTAAAATAAAACATCATAAATGCACAATTCCTTTAAACAACATGCTTGGGGGATGCCTTAAACCTGTCTATGAATTGGTGCACCTGTAGGATGTACTAAGCCAAAAATAACTCAATATAAAGTGGGGACGGAAAGTATTCAGACCCCCTTAAATTTTTCACTCTTTGTTATATTGCAGCCATTTGCTAAAATCATTTAAGTTCATTTTTTTTCCTCATTAACGTACACACAGCACCCCATATTGACAGAAAAACACAGAATTGTTGACATTTTTGCAGATTTATTAAAAAAGAAAAACTGAAATATCACATGGTCCTAAGTATTCAGACCCTTTGCTCAGTATTTAGTAGAAGCACCCTTTTGATCTAATACAGCCATGGGTCTTTTTGGGAAAGATGCAACAAGTTTTTCACACCTGGATTTGGGGATCCTCTGCCATTCCTCCTTGCAGATCCTCTCCAGTTCTGTCAGGTTGGATGGTAAACGTTGGTGGACAGCCATTTTTAGGTCTCTCCAGAGATGCTCAATTGGGTTTAAGTCAGGGCTCTGGCTGGGTCATTCAAGAACAGTCACAGAGTTGTTGTGGAGCCACTCCTTCGTTATTTTAGCTGTGTGCTTAGGGTCATTGTCTTGTTGGAAGGTAAACCTTCGGCCCAGTCTGAGGTCCTGAGTACTCTGGAGAAGGTTTTCGTCCAGGATATCCCTGTACTTGGCCACATTCATCTTTCCCTCGATTGCAACCAGTCGTCCTGTCCCTGCAGCTGAAAAACACCCCCACAGCATGATGCTGCCACCACTATGGTTCATTGTTGGGACTGTATTGGACAGGTGATGAGCAGTGCCTGGTTTTCTCCACACATAGAATTAAGGCCAAAAAGTTCTATCTTGGTCTCCTCAGACCATAGAATCTTATTTCTCACCATCTTGGAGTCCTTCAGGTGTTTTTTAGCAAACTCCCAGCGGGCTTTCATGTGTCTTGCACTGAGGAGAGGCTTCCGTCGGGCCACTCTGCCATGAAGCCCCAACTGGTGGAGGGCTGCAGTGATGGTTGACTTTCTACAACTTTCTCCCATCTCCCGACTGCATCTCTGGAGCTCAGCCACAGTGATCTTTGGGTTCTTCTTTACCTCTCTCACCAAGGCTCTTTTCCCCCAATAGCTCAGTTTGGCTGGATGGCCAGCTCTAGGAAGGGTTCTGGTCGTTCCAAACGTCTTCCATTTAAGGATTATGGAGTCCACTCTGCTCTAAGGAACCTTAAGTGCAGCATACATTTTTTTGTAACCTTGCCACAATTCTGTCTCTGAGCTCTTCAGGCAGTTCCTTTCACCTCATGATTCTCATTTGCTCTGACATGCACTGTGAGCTGTAAGGTCTTATATAGACAGGTGTGTGGCTTTCCTAATCAAGTCCAATCAGTATAATCAAACACAGCTGGACTCAAATCAAGGTGTAGAACCATCTCAAGGATGATCAGAATAAATGGACAGCACCTGAGTTAAATATATGAGTGTCACAGCAAAGGGTTTGAATACTTAGGACCATGTGATATTTCAGTTTTTCTTTTTTAATAAATCTGCAAAAATGTCAACAATTCTGTGTTTTTCTGTCAATATGGGGTGCTGTGTGTACATTAAGGAGGAAAAAAAAAGAACTTAAATGATTTTAGCATATGGCTGCAATATAACAAAGAGTGAAAAATTCAAGGGGGTCTAAATACTTTCCGTCCCCACTGTATGTGCTCACTAAAAATAGACTGTAAATGGTCTGTAAGAATGGATAGAAAACAAAATTCTTTGAATATGATTGCTTTGACATCAATAATCAGCTGAAACAACACAGAAATAATAGTATATAAAATAGAATGTTTGCTGAATCATGCCACTTGACTTGCAAATATCTGTGTCTACAAACTGCTGCTAGAATGACAAAAATATTTCTAATAGTTGGATTTCGTTGATTTTGGGTCTTCCATACCACCTTGATTTGCCTACCACCCACTCCATTTCATACCTACCCTTTCCCAAGCCAATAAATACGATTTATGTTACCCTCATATAAAACATAGTAGGATTACAGTTATTATTTTCTGGGTGGACTGGATGCATCTCTGATTTTACATGGAGCCTGCACCTGTCAAAGCTACAGTAAGCACTATAGTAAGCACTGAGTGCTAACAAAGGTGGTACAATTGTTAAATTGCCAATGTTCACTACAAGTTGTCAATGATCCTTCTCACTTCCCACTCAGTGCTTTAAATGCCAACATTTTTCAGTCACAGACTTGCTATTTGTCAGTGATCACTACAAGATGTCAGTCATTCTTCCCACTTCTTCTTAGTGCCAGATGGTTTCTGCCATTGTCATAGCCTCTCAAACACACAGGCTAATAGGACTTCACTATAAATCATCGAGGAATATCATTAATGGGCTAAATTGAAAGTAATAGGGATGTAGCACTGGTAGATTTGCAATCTACCGCAGATTAGGTAGATTTAGTAAATTGTGTGTTAGGAAGGTTAAAAGTTCGCCTCTGTTCCAGCTTGGCTGATGTGTGTGCTTCCGTGCTGACCGGTGGGTGTCGCTGTTACCATTAGTCAGTGTTGGAAGGGTTTTGAGGAGGAGGTAGTGTTGCCAAGCTGCACCTTGGGTTTCAAGTTTAAGTCTAGCAGATATTATAGCAATGACCATGGTTAAGATGACCACTTAGAATTCCAGTTAAGTTATTTGTGTACAGTGACCTGAGCTGGCTAGGTCTAACATCAGGTGGTTGTCAATCCCAATTTTGTTTGTCATAAAATGGAATTAAATCTTTGTTAATATATCAGTTTGTAATCACCTCTTTCCAATAAGCAGATGCCACACTACCAATGAGTGCAATCTACCCACTCTTGCTTTTTTAATCTTTTGTACGATCTGACTGACAGTGCTGATGCGATTGTAGTTGGTGCCCCCAAATAAGGTAATGGAACTTGACAGAATGGTGAATGTAGCTTTGGAATCTTTTAAAATCATATGCCTAAATTACTGCAATCAATTTTAGATCCATACAGATTTGGGTTTAAAATCAAATAAGCTAAACAATTTTATATTTGTTCATATTGTTAAACAGTGCTTTTCTTTTTTTCTGTAGGTGAAAAATTGATTGACAATAAGATTTTTACCATTTTCATGGATACCCCCATATCAGGAATTGTAAGTATTAATTTAATTTTTTTTAATGCCACCATTCTTTTTCGTATGTAGAGATCCTGCCCTATGCAGGTATATCTAAATTTAAAATACAGTATCTCACAAACGTGAGTACAGCCCTCAACATTTTTGTAAATATTTTATTATATCTTTTCATGTGACAACACTGAAGAAATGACACTTTGCTACAATGTAAAGTAGTGAGTGTACAGCTTGTATAACAGTAAATTTGCTGTCTCCTCAAAATAACTCAACACACAGCCATTAATGTCTAAACAGCTGGCAACAAAAGTGAGTACACCCCTCAGTGAAAATGTCCAAATTGGGCCCAAAGTGTCAATATTTTGTGTGGCCACCATTATTTTCCAGCACTGCCTTCACCCTCTTGGGCATGGAGTTCACCAGAGCTTCACAGGTTGCTACTGGAGTCCTCTTCCACTCCTCCATGATGACATCACAGAGCTGGTGGATGTTAGAGACCTTGTACTCCTCCACCTTCCATTTGAGGATGCCCCACAGATGCTCAATAGGGTTTAGGTCTGGAGACATCCTTGGCCAGTCCATCACTTTTACCCTCAGCTTCCTTGGCAAGGCAGTGGTCATCTTGGAGGTGTGTTTGGGGTTGTTATCATGTTGGAATACTGCCCTGTGACCGAGTCTCTGAATTATGCTCTGCTTCAGTATGTCACAGTACATGTTGCCTCAATGAACTGTAGCTTCCCAGTGTCGGCAGAACTCATGCAGCCCCAGACCATGACAACCCCACCACCATGCTTGACTGTAGGCAAGACACACTTGTCTTTGTACTCCTCACCTGGTTTCCGCCACACACGCTTGACACCATCTGAACCAAGTAAATGTATCTTGGTCTCATCAGACCACAGGACATGGTTTCAGTAATACATGTCCTTAGTCTGCTTGTCTTCATCAAACTGTTTGCAGGCTTTCTTGTGCATCATCTTTAGAAGAGGCTTCCTTCTGGGATGACAGCCATGCAAACCAATTTGATGCAGTGTGCGGCATATGGTCTGAGCACTGACAGGCTGACCCCCCCCCCCCCACCCCTTCAACCTCTGCAGCAAAGCTGGCAGCATTCATACATCTATTTCCCAAAGACAACCTCTGGATATGACACTAAGCATGTGCACTCAACTTCTTTGGTCGACCATGGCGAGGCCTGTTCTGAATGGAACCTGTCCTGTTAAACCGCTGTATGGTCTTGGCCACCATGCTGCAGCTCAGTTTTAGGGTCTTGGCAATCTTCTTATAACCTAGGCCATCTTTATGTAGAGCAACAATTCTTTTTTTCAGATCCTCAGAGAGTTCTTTGCCATGAGGTGTCATGTTGAACTTCCAGTGACCAGTATGAGAGAGTGAGAGTGGTATCACATGCATACATACACATACTGGATATAAGCCAATTCACCTACCAGCATGCCTTTGAAGTGTGTGAGTAAACTAGTTTACCAAGAGGAAACCCACACAAAGCACAGGGAGAACTTAAAAAATCCATGCAGGTCCATGCAGGTCCTGTATCCTAATTGGCATTTGAGCTAATGACCCTATGGCTCCATGCAAGGAATACCACTCCTGGCCTATTCAAGTGTTTGGGCACTATAAAGGGGCCACACATAATATTTCTGTAGCTGGGCCTAAGCAGCAAATGTTTTAATGTTTGCTGCAGGGTAAATCCTGCATTGCACCTCCAAGTTTGTGGATTGTTCCACTGCTCAGGCAATATAAATGTAGTACTACCCCCGTAGGAGCCGCTGGTGAATAGGGATCCCCTACCCTGCACAGCCAGGCACACCAAATTTCCACAGCACACTTGAGACAGGAAACAGTCCAGCAACTTTGTTTTTTTTTTTGTTTATTAGGGGTATTGAACTTGGATAGGGATAGGGGTATTATGGAATGCCCACTTGACTTTTCAGCAAAAGAACTCTTCAGGGACACAACTTTATACAGTCTATATATGCACTCCTCTTCTGCCTCCTACACAAATCTTGCTTGCAGAACACTCAGGCCCAGATGGAACACTGTTAGGAGAATCTGACAAGGTACTCAGTCAGATCCAGTGAAAGCCCTTTACAGGTAGGGACCATGGGCCCCTTTGGTGTGTAGAAAAGTCCCAGTGTCCAGCTGCCCTACTGTGGCTACTGATCCCAGGAACCACCTCATTAGCAGGGTTGCCAACTGCCAGTAAATTCACGGATGGTTTGCAAAATCTGTGATTTTTACATCTGTCCATGAGTGCCTGTTACGGACATGCAGTCTGCATGTCCATAATAGAAATTTATGGACAGATGTAAATATCACAGATTTTTCAAACCGTCCGTGAATTTACTGACAGTTGGCAACCCTGCTCTTCAGGCACTGCCAGCCCTCCTGGCTGCAGCTGGCCCTTTCACTAGCCCTCCCGGCTAATCTTCCACAGTCCACCCAGACTCACTCTACAACCATCTCAGACTGCCACTCCTCAGTCCTCTTAGTCCTCCCCAACTGTTTCACTCACCAGCCACCTGGCTATCCTCTCCCTGGAGATCTCCCAGATGTGCTTGCTAGCTCCTGCTGTCCTCACACCTGCTCTCATGCTACAGGACAAGACTCCTCCTTGTGTTGTCAGAGCATCCCTCCTGCACCCCTGATGACTTTGCCCAATCATGGCTCAGTGCTCATAGTCCTTCCTACAGAAACCTTTTGCAGTGTGTTGTTGGAGTGGAAGATAGCTAGAGCAGGGCTCTGTTTGTTACTAGCGAGTTTGTGTGTAATGCCGCGTACACACGACCGGACTTTCTGGGAAACTAGGTCCGACGGTCTTCCCGCCGGACTTCCGCCAGACTTTCTGAATGGACGGACTTGCCTACACACGACAGGACTTTCCGGCAGACTAGGTCCGCCGGTCTTCCCACCGGACTTTCGATGGAGTTACAGCAGACTTTCCAAATGAAAGGACTTGCGCACACACGGACAAGTCCGTTCATTTTGAACGTGACTCGAGTACGACGGGACTAGAAAAGGAAGTCAATCTCGCCGCTTTCATCGGCGAGATTGACACCTTGCGAGCCCCGTCACGGGGCATACCAGGCCCTTAGGTCTGGTCTAGATTTTCAGGGGAACCCCCTACATCGAAAAACCGGCGTGGGGTACCCCCAAAATCCATACCAGACCCCTATCCAAGCACGCAGCCTGGCTGGTCAGGAAAGGGGGTGGGGACGAGCGAGCGGCCCCCCTCCTGAACTGTACCAGGCCACATGCCCTCAACATGGGTGGTGGGTGCTTTGGGGGAGGGGGGCACCCTGGGGCCCCCCACCCCAAAGCACCTTGTCCCCATGTTGATGAGGACAAGGGCCTCTTCCCGACAACCCTGGCCGTTGGTTGTCGGGGTCTGCGGCCGAGGGGCTTATTGGAATCCGGGAGCCCCCTTTAATAAAGGCTCCCGGCCCCCCACCCTATGTGAATGAGTATGGGGTACATGGTACCCCTACCCATTCACCTGAGGAAAAAGTGTCAATAAAAAAACACACTACAGTTTTTTTAAGTAATTTATTAGACAGCTCCGGGGGTCTCCGGGGATGTTGATCCCACCTCCTTATGCTGTCACAGTCCCAGCATGCCCAGGGACTATGATGGCATAAGGGGGCGGGGTCAATGCCTATATAAGTCATAGAGGAGTGCTCAGGCAACATTACAGCCGGAGAGAGCGTCGTGTCAACATCGGAAGAAGAGAAGAGGGAAGAAGACAAGAAGGCAGAAGGCAGAAGTCTGGGCCACCACTAGCAAAAGAGCAGCAGAAGATAGCGGAGGAGGCGGCAGAAGATCCAGACACCGGGAGAAGATGCCGGAGAGACCCCCGAAGTTGGAAGAAGACCCCCAGAGCTGTCTAATAAATTACTTTAAAAAACTGTAGTGTGTTTTTTTATTGACACTTTTTCCTTAGGTGAATGGGTAGGGGTACCATGTACCCCATACTCATTCACATAGGGTGGGGGGCCGGTATCTGGAGGCCCCCTTATTAAAGGGAGCTCCCCGATTCTGATAAGCCCCCCGCCCACAGACCCCAACAACCAATGGCCAGGGTTGTCGGGAAGAGGCCCTTGTCCTCATCAACATGGGGACAAGGTGCTTTGAAGTGGGGGACCCCAGGGCGCCCCCTCCCCCAAAGCACCCACCCCCCATGTTGAGGGCCTGCAGCCTGGTACGGTTCAGGAGGGGGGGTGCTCACTCGTCCCCACCCTCTTTCCTGACCAGTCGGGCTGCATGCTTGGATCGGGGTCTGGTTTGGATTTTGGGGGACCCCACGCCGTTTTTCGGCATAGGGGGTTCCCCTTAAAATCCATACCAGACCTGAGGGCCTGGTATGCCTCGTGCTCACCACAATAGGAAAATTTGTTTTTTCTATTGCAGTGAGCGCGAGATGCAGTACCCTGCCTTTGCGTCGTATCTGGTCCGTCGGACCAGCATACAGGTGAACAGGCTTTCCATCAGGAAGTGAGTCCGGAGTTACGGAGTTACGACGGAAAGATTTGAAACATGTTTCATTTCTAGATCTGTCGGACTTTTGGGAAAAAAAAGTCCGCGGGAGCCCACACACGATCGGATTGTCTGGTGGACTCCGGTACGCCAGACCAAGTCTGCTGTAAAGTCCGCTCATGTGTACGCGGCATAATTATGACTCTAGAGTTTAGAGTATAAGTGTAGTGTTAATATAGTCTGAGTATAGTGTGAGTATAGTGTAGTGTCTGTGTAGTGGGTCCATAATTTAAAGTGAATCAATCACGTGCCACATCCGTAAAATGAATTGGAAAAAAAAAGAAGAAACCCTCTAGGTCAGACTTTGGAAGCAGATTGGAACAAAAAAATTAAAAAATTAAATTTTGTCCATGTCACTTATGTCTGATGATAAGTGTACCATATAAGCTCTCATTTATGTTTAGTAAAATGTACCTTTTTAAGACAATATATTGTTGTTACAATCTGCTTCCAAAGTCCGACCTAGAGGGTTTCTTCTTTTTTTTTTTTTACAGTGTAGTGTGTCAGTGCAGTGCTAGTGTAGTGTAGTGGGTATAGTGTAGTGTGTCAATGTAGTGTGAGTATAATGTGTCAGTATGGTGTGAATATAGTGTATTGTGAGTGTACAGTGGGTGTAGTGTTAATGAAGTGCAGTGTTTAACACAGCATAAAATTTAGTGCTGTATACAGTGCTGTAGTGCTGTATACCTTCTTTTTTTTTGGTTTCTGCTTTTTTTTGTCCCGTGCCTGGGGCAGGCACGGAACAAAAAAAAGCAGCAACCAAAATTGTCAGACACAGGTTTTTCTGACTGCAACGCTGTTGTTCCCCCTTATTTATTTTCCTTTTTTTGTATATTTTTACATTTCTGTCAATTTAAAGTGCACCAAGCACCACTTTTCATTAAATAAAGTGCATCCAATTACACATTTCCCAGTATCTATTAAATTTGAATAACAAGCCCCCCTATCATGTCTGGGAGGCCAACAATGAGAGGCAGACATTCCCATGCCACTATGAGGGGGCCAGCAGCGTCTGTGTCCATAGGTGGACATGGTCTGTCCTCATGAAGGCACGTTTTTCTCTGTTTAGTGATGTTGCCCGTGCTATGCAGCCATAGCAAGCGAGGGGGTGGTGGCTTGGCTTACTAAAGCATCCTCATCCTCCTCATCCTCTATCACCCAAGCTGAGGCTATTGTGCACTCCGCCGCAGCTGCCAGAGTGGCTTATTCTGCCTCCTTGTCCACAGCTACTACTGCCACAGCCCCAGCATCATGCATGAAGGAGTTAGCTGAATTGTTTTCAACACAGCATCAGCCACTTGCTTCTTGATGATGCACAGGCATTACTTGATTCTGATGTTGGTTCTGAGGTTGAGGAAGGGAGTAACATACAGAGAGGGGAGGACACCCATAAAAACTAAATTAGCAGTCATGTTCCCCCAGCCACAGCGTATTGCCAAGTTGGCTCCAGTGATGTTCAGGATGGAGGGGATGATGATGATGAGGTCACTGACGCAACATGGGTGCCTGATAGAACAGAGGAGGAAAGTGAGGGGTAGGCACAACCCCAATGAGGCAGGATGTCCTCCAGAGGCAGCCATCATGAAAAAGTAGAGAGCAGCCACCCTATTCCATCAGATTGTGGAGCTGTTATCTCCCAGCCCACTTCCCACAGCTTGGCTGTGTGGGTCTTTTTTAGCACATGTGCAGCTGATCGCAGGTTGCAATTTGAAATCTCTGCAGCAAGCAGATCAAGTGTGGCAAAAATACCAGCCATTTGGGTCCCACATCCTTGCAAAAGCATTTAACCTCCCACCACTCAGCCTGTTATCAAGAGCACCTGAAAGCCACACAAAAGGGACACAGTTCTCCTCCTCACTCCTCACCTTTCAAGTCTACCCCCGCTATATCTTATGTTCCCTCAGCAGCCCCCACTTACATGGATGGTATAGCAAAGGATGTCACAGGTCCTTGCAGCTGTAGAGAATAGTAGGCAAATTTCTCTGCCCCAGCTGCTGCATCGAACAAAAAAAATACACTCCCTGCCACCCACATGCCCAGTGTCTAAATTCCAGCTTGTCCAAATTGCTGGCTTTACAAATGCTGCCTTTCCATCTGATGGATCCTGCCCCTTTCTGTGAATTTGCAGAATGTGCTGTACCCCCATGGCAGGTTCCCAGGTTAGATCACATGGAAGGCAATGTTTTGGCATCGTTGGGCAAGGCAGTAAGCAGCAAGGTCCACCTTTCTACTGACACGTGGTCCAGCAAGCATGGTCAGAGATGATATATTTTGCTCACAGCACACAGGGTAACTCTGCTTGCAACTAGGAAGGATGCAGGGCTCAGTACTGGAGCTTGTTTTGTGACTATGTCTCCCTACAGCTAGTGGTGATGATGCAAGATTTGTCAGCTCCACCCCCTCCACCTCCTCCTCACTGCCTCCTCACTGCTGAATTGTCCTAGAAACCACCAGTACCCCCTAAGCGTTCAAGGAGTTATTCAATGTCAGGCTAAAGGATGCCATGTAGTGCTTCAGCTGGTCTGTCTAGGAAACAGGAGCCACACCGGAGCAGAGATTCTGTCAGTTCTGCAGAGGCAGGCCCAGAGGTGGTTCACACCATGGAAGTTTAGCCAGGAATGATAGTATGCGATAATGGCTATACTTCTGTCCACCCTTCAACAGGGAAAGTTGACACATGTGCCATGCCTGGAACATGTCCTCAATTTGTTTGTGCAGCATTTCTTAAACAGGTACCCAGGTTTGCAAGATCTTCTAAGGCAGGCCAGAAGAGTTTGTAGCCATTTCAGGCGGTCATACAAAGCCAGTGTTCGGTTGGCTGAAAATCAGTGGGAATTCCACCCACCTGTAACCTTCCTGATTTGTGACATGCACACCAGGTGGAACTTAACTTTGGCAATACTGTAGCAGCTGCGCATGTAGCAGAGGGCTGTCAACAGGTACCTGTGTAATAATGGCACAAGGACATGCTCAGTGGAGCTCGGCTTATTTTCCCCACGCCAATGGCTGCTTATAAAGGATGCATGCACTGTACTGTCACCATTTGAGGAGGCAACAAGGATGGCTAGCCATGACAATGCATGCATCAGTGAAACTATCCCTCATGTGTTCCTTTTGGAGCATACTCTGTGTGGCATTATGGACAGGGCACTCGTGGCAAAGCAGCGGGCGGAAGAGGTGGACTTCCTTTCATCACAAGGCCCACATTATGCAGACACCATTCTTGCGATGCCACAGAACACATAAGAGGAGAGGAAGAAGGAGGAGAAGAATTCTGGCAATGTTGGAGGCATTGAAGCAGAGGAAGACATACATCAAACCTTAAGAGATGGTTTTCAGTTCCCAGAAACCTTGGGAGTAGTGCGTGGCTGGGAGGAGGCAGTTCCAGAGAGTGTAATCCTCAGTTACCCAGAGGAAGCTGTTTCTCACGCCTCCGAAAACTTGTGGTGCATGGGCTCCCTTTTTCTTCAAAGCCTGCGAAAGGATCCGAGAATTCATGGCATCAAGGAAAAGGATCATTATTGGCTGGCAACCCTACTTGACCACTGTTACAAGGGGAAAGTCTCAGAACTCCTCCTGTCCTCGCAGAAGGACCACAGGATGAAATATCTTGAGGACACCTTAAAGAGGAGTTTATGTTACACCTTTCCAGACTACAGTCTCATGGAAAATGTATTTTTTAGTCCTCTGCATCCAGGGCTGTCAGCTTCCACATCCGATCGGCAGCGTCTGCATTATATGGTGGAAACTTATCTAGAAGCGGAAACAGACAAGGAGAGCATTCCAGTACACGATCCACTGGGTCATGAGAATAAACCACTGGCCAGAACTTGCCCAGCATGCAATTGAGCTGCTGGGCTACCCTGCATCCAGCGTGCTTTCCAAATGGTCATTCAGTGCTACCGGAGGTTTTGTGATAGAACGTGTCTGTCCACATATTCCATTGACCGGCTGACATTTGTCAAAATTAAGCAGTCCTGGATTAGCAGCAGTATCAATTATCGATCCCCTGATGCCGATGTCGCAGATTAAATGCTTTTGGAATCTGGAATCTCTGCAAGATTGTCTAGGCTGCCTAGCTTTGTGAATTTTGATTTTATCTTGAAGTAATTTTTTGGTAAAGGTTTCATGGGCACAGTTAAAACCCAAGGACCAATTTTCCCACACCTGTTTGGTAGGTGCATATAATTTCTATTTTTTACAGCAAGGCCAATTCTTGCTATCATCAAGAGTACCTCTATAGAGTTACAGTGTGAGGGCACCACCAACACCCAAAGCCCAATTTTTCCACACCTGTTTGATAGGTGCATAATTTAAAATTTTTTACAGAAAGGCCAATTCTTGCTTTCATCAAATGTACCTCTATAAGGTTATGGTGTGAAGGCATTACCAACACCCAAAGCCCAATTTTTTCTGCACCTGCTTGACAGGTGCATATACTTTACATTTTTTAAAGAAAGGCCAGTTCTTGCTTTCATCATGAGTACCTATAGCCATTTCCTGCTCTCTTTGGCGGTGTGTTCTAGGAGCATTCTGCAGGGAGATGTTTTCTTCCTTTCAGTGGTGTGTAGATCAGTGGCAGCTTCAGTGGCAGAATGAGTTCGCCACTAAACCCAAAACCATTCATTAACGGCCTTACTGGTAAGCCAGTAATGCTGAAAAAGAAGTGGGGTATGGAATACAAGGGATACCTGGTCTCTGTGGATGGCCACGTGAACATGCAGCTGGCCAATACATAAGAGTATATTGATGGGCCATTGTCTGGACATCTTGGAGAATTTGTAATAAGGTGTAATAATGTATTGTATGTATGAGGAGTAGAAGAGGAGGAAGAAGTTTGTAAGATGAGAGAATAAAGCAATTTACAAATTCGTTTTGTAAATTTATTTTGAAACTTCTCTTTTGAGATTATTGTTGGACATTGTTTTTGCATATTTTGTTAACCTCTTCACGCCTGCGCCTCCCGACCCATTAAGAGGTTTATGATGCTTAAAGGTGGGGCTTAAGATCACGCAACCACCATGACTGGCTATCACAGCGGTCATGTGATTCTAAAACTCCCAATCACAAGCAGCGATTGGGAGCTTTCAGTTATGCGCTGGTACCTGTGCCGGGTGCGCACCGAGCACACGCTTTCACCACAGCTGTATTGATTCATGCATATATGCGGCCTCTCAGCGCCAAGGACCAGGTGCTGAGAACAAGGGGTTAAGAAAAATAAACTGAACTCTATAGGGTTACAGTGTGAAGGCACCACCATCACCTAATGCCCAATTTTTCCATACCTTTTACTTCTATCCAAAGTCTGCAAAATAGACACCAGACCTTATTTTAAAAAAAAAATAATTTTGGCCTGAGTGTACTATAATTTGACTTCTTCACATAAGGCTTGCTCACTTCGGTGCAAAAATTTGTTATTTCCATCCAAAGTTTGCCACAGAGACACCAGAATTTATCCAAAAAATGTTGAATCTTGTTCTGAGTGCACTAAATTGTGGCCTCATCATACAGAGTGGCTCCCCAAGCCGTTGTTTACAAAATAAAGAAAGCTAGCCAAGAAATTCAATTTAAATGTCTTATTTTTCTCTTTATATATGTCTGTTTCGCTGCAGCAGGTTCTATACACGGTACAAATGCGCCACCTTACAGGCAGCCTAAGGTGACCCCCCAGGCACTATATTTAAAGGAATTTTTCTCTGTTATTGTTTCACTTTATGCATCATTAAAATCACTACTCCTTTAAGAACTATCTTTTTTTAAAGTTTTTTTGCATTGATACATGTCCCCCAGGGCAGTACCTGGGCCCCTATACCATTTTCATGGACAATAACTTGCATATAAGTCTTCAAAATGGACACTTGATTTTGGGGTCCGAACCTTTGTGATGTTCAAGAGTTCTGGCGCGAACCGAATCGATGCGGGTGTTCAGTCCAACGCTAGTGACTACCGTTGCAGTTGGTACCACACTGGAGGACTCTAGGAGAGGATAGTCCATTGTGGCAGCAGGTGACATAGAATTCCTCAGGGCACAGAGTGTAAGGGCCAGCCAGTATTCACTAGAACTTCTGATGGTGAAGATGGGCTTTTCTGTGTGACCCCAGGTGGTATCCCATGGGTTAACCATACTCAAGACCAGGGACCCAGAGAAAAGAAGATACCAGGAAGTAGGTCTGGAGCAGGAAGGTACACTTCAGTGATTGTCCAGAGGATGAAGCTGGTTGCAGACATAGTAGGAAAGGTACAGGTGAGAGGTTAGGTCTGGCAGCAGACTCAGATAACCAGGAATGAAGCCAAGAGTCAGGGCATGTAGCAGACTTGGATAGCCAGAAAGGAAGCCAGGGGTCAGGGCAGGTAGCGAACTGAGATAATCAGGAAAGAAGCCAAAGATCAAGGCAGATAGTGAACTCAGATAAATGGGAAATAAAGCCAGAGGGTAGTGCATGGGAGTCAATGGAGGAAAGCAGGCTAGATAGCAGGCAGGTACAGGGCTCAGCAGCTAGCTTGCAGAAGTATTGCTTAGGCTAGCTGTGTAGCTGAATATATCATTGAGCAGTTGGCACCCTCCAATTCTATATTATTATTATTATTATTATTATACAGGATTTATATAGCGCCAACAGTTTACGCAGCGCTTTACAATATAAAAGGGAGACAATACAGTTATAATACAATAAGATACAGGAGGATTAAGAGGGCCCTGCTCAGAAGAGCTTACACTCTAATAGGGTGGGGCAGGTGGTACAAAAGGTTGTAACTGTGGGGAATGAGCTGATGGAAGTGGTAAAAGATTAGTTAGAGACGTTATAGGCTTTCCTGAA
Organism: Aquarana catesbeiana; assembly: GCF_042186555.1. NCBI lineage: Eukaryota > Metazoa > Chordata > Amphibia > Anura > Ranidae > Aquarana > Aquarana catesbeiana. Next base: position 231,970,094 of record NC_133324.1, read on the forward strand.
GAGATGAGTTTTCAGGGATCGCCTGAAGGTAGCTAGAGTAGGGGATAGCCGGACAGGTGGGGGTAGCGAGTTCCAGAGGATGGGAGAGGCTCTGGAGAAATCCTGGAGATGAGCATGAGAGCTCAGTCCTGTGCAGGAACAAAGTAAAGCAGAGCACATGTTGTAAAATTAAAAATAATAGATCAGCAGCAGCTTTAACTGCTGTTCGGAGACATTTTCGCCTCCTCTGCCCTAACACCATTACCATCCCCTGCTACATCTTCTGGCCTGCCACCATTACCAGTTATTGCCACCTCTCTAACCTTCTGCTGCCACCATTACCAGCATCTGTTCCTGCACCTGGCCCGCTGCTGCCTAACCATTGCCAGCTCCTTCCATCTTGCATAGTATTTAACCATTACCAGCTACTATAACCTCTTCTGGACTGCCACCATCACCAGCTTTTGTCCCCACTCTCAGCCTATTCTGATGCTCTTACACTGTAAAGATACCCCACATATTTATGCAGCTGGGCCTCATTTACAGAATGTTCTTTATTACATCATGCAATATACATAGAAAAATAAAAATTCCACTCCAAAAATATTCCCAATATCCATTTAATAAGTGATGACTTTGTCAACCAAAAATGACACTATGTTACATTCCTAACACATTCTGGGCGCACTACAAACAGGCCTTGTGCCATTCCTACATCTAGGCCTGAGTCCAGGAGTATGAGATGACCACCTGAGGTGAACTATCCCTTGCTTTGCCCATCCTTAGTAGTTTGTGAATCCATTTCCTGCTTCCAGGGACATGACTACCAGCAGTTTATGCAAGCATAGTACACAAAATCAGCCTGCCCTATATTTACTGCTCTGGTGAACCAAGCTCATGGTAGGGACTAATTGATGCCGTGAGTAACAGTACATTTTTGTGGCCAATTATGCTGTAAGGTCTTGGAGTGTGCCTTTGTAGTGGTGTTTAGTGTATCTGTTTTGTGTTGTGAGTGGAGTACACTCTGTGACCAGAATGGATTAACATAATTACCTGCTCTGAAGGGCTGTCCCACGTTATTAATAACTGCTGTTTATTTGGTCAGTGTTACTAGTAGTAAGGCTTTGGAACTGTGAATGCGGAAACTGCTGTGTACATTGGTGATTATATTATCACATTATCAGAAACTACTGCACACATTGATCACACAGTACAGATTTTATCGTTTGTCAGTGAGGGTTGAAATTGTGTTGATACATGAAGGGACTGATTCAGTATCATACATACACTTTCCATCAGAGTCGTTTTCAGTAGTATACAGCACAAGTGCTTTTTAATAAAGGGCACTGGTAATATAATCTTTGACTTGTCCATGCTAGTAAAGGTATAGACATTTGTAGCTGGGTATAAGTGATGGATTTTTATGAGTAAGCTTTATTTATGAAGTGTTTCACCTGTTTTACTGGACCGTATTTTAATGAGTGCATTGGAAACTCACAACATCTAAAGTACTGGACTATACACCTATTGGCATTAAAGGGGTATTTATATGGAATTGCTTTATGCATTACCATGTCCAGTTTAAGCATGTATCACTACCATTGAAGTATCTTTTAGGATATGATTAAATGTACCAGAACTTTATTGTGCCCCAGCTAATATGTTTGAGTTTTCTGGCATCGGAGGGACTGACTACCAATAGACTGTTTAACTAACATACAGTCTTTCACAGATGCATTAGAATATTATCAACTATAAATGCGTGTTGCCTACTTACAGTTATGAGCCACTTCTATGTATATGGCTAACACATTTTTAGACCCGTTTTCATTGAATATGCAGGAATATAATGTAGTGTCCCTTTCAGTAACAACATTGTCATCACTTTTCATATACAGTGGGAGTATTTTAGAGGGGTTAATTTCCCATTTTGTATTGATATCACTTGATGTAATTGTTGTGGCTTTATTCCTTTATACCGTTTCTTTTTTTGGTTGTTCCAGCATTCTTTGACATGGGAAGAAGTCAATACTCACTACTGATATATATTTAGCTGACCATCAATGGGATACATGGAAGAACTTTTATTTGTTTCTTGATAAATTCTTCTTTGTGTCCTAAACTTTGTGGTCTATTCTGATATGGCAGCACTGTAAAGGTGCCACACACATTTCTACAGCTATATTTCAGCTGAAAAATTTCTAGTGTTTGCTGCAGGATAAATAACATGCTGTGTATTCAAATTGTCAGCCTATTCTAGTGCTTCAACATTTAATCATCGAATATAGCCTAATGTTTATTTCAAAATAAATATAATAATTAAGGATAAAACCTGTATTAACTCGCCCTTTTGTATTTTAGCCTAATCAGGCTGCTTGCATACTGTTTAAATATCTGTGTGACTATTGTCCCTAAGATAATACACTCTAATTATTATTGTTGTATGATAAAAACTTCCAAATCTTGCCCTCTTTTATTATGACCCAAACACATATTGTCCAGTGATTATCCATTATGTGTGGCTATTGTCTCTGAAATAACACGCTCTCATTTTTATTTTCGGATAAAAGCTTGTCTTGTCTCTCCATCTTATGTTATGTCCTACCCAAGCTGCTTGCATGCTGTCCAGCAAATGAACAATAGTTGTGGCTATTGTCTCTTTACTTTTTATTGCAAGATAAAATTTGCTTTGTCATATTCTATTTGCCACTTTTCATATGTCCTAATGCTAGCCAATTTGCACCAAACACATACCTGAAGGTCTAATTTTTGAATATTTTGGGAATAATATGGCATACAGGGGTGGAAGGGGGTTCTGAAAATGTGTTGTTATGGTACATAAAACACGTTAGAACCACATTTAGACATTTTATTACACTTTACTTATCAAGACATAAAGTTTACATAAAACAATAATTTTCAAATTGTTGATTGGCAAAATGTACACGAAACGGAGAAATGGATTATTTCTCTGGATTGACTTTAAATAGTACAATATTCCAAATTCTGTAGACAGCTAAATGTAACAATGTGATACATGTCTTGAACCTTTCAGCTTAGGGTGAGAGAGTGGGTTTATACAGAAGGAGTGGTTGAATCACTAATGGGAGACCTAAACATAGACGTGTAATTCAACTTTTATGATACTAAACTGTTAGGAACTGTTGAAAAAAAATAAGCTTACAGGCTATACTGATAGAGTAAAATCAAAAAGTATTTTATATGAAAAAATAGTGGCGCTGTGTTCACATCAATAAGTGACAACAAATCTAATTTATCAATAACAGCTCGTGATAAACTACATATTGCTACATGAACTGAGTGTCCAAAATATTAATTCCTAATGTATTACCAACAAAGAAATAAAAAATTAAAAAAAAAAAGTCCATGGAAAGTGATATATTTCACATAGAATTTAATGAATAATCTTCTTATACACTTTTAAGCTTCCTTCCACCACACCGATTGTGATTGTGATCCACTCCCTTTGAAAACTTCCAGCAGAGCTCAACAGAAGAAGATGTTTCCACATGTAAACATTAAATGAAAAAGTGCCTCCAATAGCGTGACAACATAAAACCATTTAATTAAAATAGACACACGAAATCCTCAACCATTACACTCACATCACTTCAATCATATAAAAGCATTTCAGGGAAAACTCCTATAACTGAGCTGTAGCGGTGTACTGTGGTCACAGCGGAACCGGGATGCAGCTTTTGAATCTCACCCTCCACTCGCTTGCTTGTCTGTATAAAAGCACCATCACAACCGTAAACAGCAGAACGTCACATGTCACAGATGGTTGCCATACAGCCACGCCCGACATGTTTCGTCATTCCGACTTATTCATGGGATTGGCTGTACGGCATGGCAACCCCCTCTTTATACTCTCCCTACCATTTACTGGCGGAAGCAGTCCCAGAGCACATGCGCGCATCCCGTGTCCCCCTGACCACAATATATTGTTTTTTTCACCGCTAATCTTGGTTCATTGAGGATAATAGTTTCATACATCACAATATGTTAGAACTTCAGCACAATTCATGCATATATCACATCTATCAAATATAACACAATTACATACGAACAGGTATTTATAACCCATTTCGTATAATAACTACAAAAATTAAAATACTATAAAATTGATAAACCAACTTTACTAAATATACCTATTGAGTGGTTAGAGCCATAATTATCCTATTACTTCTAATCAAGCAACTGTTCAATATTAAGGTCAAATACCTCAGAAATTATTAATAAAACAATTGAGATCTAGCTCAATATTTAACCCTCTCGGATAGAGACTCTTTAAAAAAAAGATCCATTTTGTTTCTCTCTGAGACAAATCCCTAATCTGATTGGACCCCCTCCATGATGGGAAAACGTGGTCAATTCCACAAAATTGGAGCAATGATGGATCCTGACCATGTTTTTCCTTAAAGTGCATGGAAACACTATGAAATTTAAATCCATTTCTGATATTTGCTAGATGCTCAGCTATCCGAACTTTTAAAAGTCATTTGGTTCTTCCCACATAATATAACCCACATGGGCACCACATAAGAAGAATTGCATGTGATAAATGTATCTATCTCAAATGTTTCATGGTCTAAGTTAGTGACACTGGTCATGCCCCTATTACTTACATTCACAGTCCTACAGCAGATACATTTCCTGCAGGAAAAAAAGCCTTTTAGATCTATTTTTAGAGCTTGTTTATCACGTGGATCCAAGATCTTTCTTACTACCTGATCACCAAAGTTTGGGGCCCTTCTATAAATAAACTTTGGTTTTCTGGGTAAAGTGTCACATAAATGCCTGTCCCTGCATAAAATGTGCCAATATTTACTGAAGATATTTTCAATCTCCCTACATTGGTAATGAAAATTGGAGATAAATCCCCATTGATGTTGGTCATTCAATGGTTTAGCATCCTTATTCCTCAAACATTGTTTCCTTGGTATTTTCGCTATTTCGGTAATAGTGTTATCCTATACATCCTCCCTATATCCTTTTTGTATGAACTCTTTCTTAAGCGTGTCAGCTTATGCGAAATAGTCTTCTAATTCAGTGCAGTTGCGCCTGGCCTTGAGCATTTGTCCCTTAGGAATGTTCTTGATCCAGGCAGGATGATGACCACTCCTAATAGACAAATAACTATTTCTGTCCATTGGTTTTAGATAAACCTTGGTGCTCAGCCTAGTTTCAGATTTGGTAATAGTTATATGCAGAAAATTAACAACCATATCACTAATGACATGGTCTATCACAATATTATTCATATTATTATTAAGATGTTGCGAAAACTGAATCACAGATTCCTCAGACCCCTCCCATATAAACAGGAGGTCATCAATGAACCTGCAATAGAGTTTTAGCTGGGGTCTGTCCTGGTTAAATACATGCCTATCCTCCCATTCCCCCCATAAACAGGTTGGCTAGGCTGGGAGCATATTTTGCTCCCATTGCCATGCCAACCTGCTGGGAGTAGAACTGGTCATGGCACCAAAAGTAATTATGTGCCATGCAAAAGTCCAGAACTTTCCCCAGGAAGCACTTATGCATATGTGGAATGTCATCCCGTTTGCTTAAGGCCCAGTTTAGAGCCAGCAGAGCGTCATAATGTTGTATGATGGTATACAACGAACGAACATCTGCGGTTACTAGATAGGTCGTAGAGGCTGGATTGAGGCTAACCTCATCCAGCAACCGCAGAATGTCAGTAAAATATGCCTTAGTCATTTTGACGCTCGGTTGAAGGAACTTATCCAGGTATTTACCAAGTCTCGCAGTTACTGATCCAATACCGTTGACAATTGGACATGCTGGTGGTTTCTCTATATTCTTATGAATTTTAGGTAGTGTATATATCACTGGAATTTTACAAGAGCTTGGATTCAGATATCTGCTTTCCTTAAGATTTAGGGCATTATTTCTAAAGCCCCATTCAACAAGCAAATTCAATTGATCTTTGTATGGACCAGTTGGATCAGACTGTAATTTCTTATATGTCACCTGGTCCCCTAGCAGTTCCAACAGTTGGCTATGGTAGAAGGATTTGTCCAACACCACAACCCCTCCCCCCTTATCCACTGGTCGGACTATGATATCTTTCCTTTCTTCTAAGGATTTGATTCCTTTTCTGATATAATCTGGATTTACTCATTTTTTCACATTCAGTTCTTCAATATCCCTGAACACCATGTTTTTAAACAATCAAATGATTATTGGAATTCTGAGGGTTAAAGATTGATCTATTTCGCAGGCTGCTGTCTATTTTCCCTGCATCCGTCACTACTCTTCTAGAAGTGTCAGCTGTATGGCTTCGAAAATATTTTTTCATATTTAATGTTCAAATAAATTTGTGCGTATCTATATACACCTCAAATTTATTCATGGTTTTCCTAGGTGCACACTTCAAACCTAAATTCAATATATTTATTTCATTAGGATTAAGTTCAACTTTACTTAAATTATAAATACCCATATTTAAATATCCCTCCTTCTTTTTCTGGGATTGTTTTCGTCTACCTGCCCTGCACCCTCTACTTCTCTTCGGAAGGGCACTGGGTCCCTGTTTGGGTAATGGGGGGCTGAACTCCTCCCCCTCCTGCGATTGTTCATAGGGAGTTCCCTCGCGATGTCCCCCCTCCTCTCCCCCCATTGCCAAGCTGTTCTAAAAAAGAATCCTGTTGCTGACTATTCTCATTGTATCCATCATACATTAAAGATTGGTATCTATTCTGCGTGGGAATTTGATATCTAAGATCAGGATACTGGTTTGAGGGGTACTGATTCCCTTGCTGATAATACGGTTGAGTATTATATGGACAACGTTCCCTATTATGTTAAGGATGTCTAGGAGTCATATAGTTTCCACCATATTGATTATCATCATGGTAGTTTTCCCTATAATCCTGGGCTGTATTGTTACGGTTGCCTCTCGGGGTGTTGTTTCTACCTCTAGTAGTTTGGTTCTTATCGCCACTGCCCTTACCCTGGTTGTTTTTTTGTGGGACACTCTCTGCAACTGTTTCTTTCTCACGTATATTTTCATTATTCTCATTCTTAGCTGCATTAGCATTTTGACATAAATACATATAATTGCTCCTAAAGTCATTAGAATCCCTATTATATTTTTTTTACTTTCTTTGATTTTCTTTCTTTGTGTGTGTCTTTCCTGTGACATGTGATGTTCTGCTGTTTCCGGTTGTGATGGTGCTTTTATACAGACAAGCAAGCGAGTGGAGGGTGAGATTCAAAAGCTGCATCCCGGGTCCGCCGTGACCACAGTACACTGCTACAGCTCAGTTATAGGAGTTTTCCCTGAAATGCTTTTATATGATTGAAGTGATGTGAGTGTAATGGTTGAGGATTTCGTGTGTCTATTTTAATTAAATGGTTTTACGTTATCACGCTATTGGAGGCACTTTTTCATTTCATGTTTACATGTGGAAACATCTTCTTCTGTTGAGCACTGCTGGAAGTCGAAAAGTGTGATTAACCCTGGTGGGCTTAAACAGCATTTATGCCGAGCATGAGAGTGCAAGGCAAATCTTTTTGGTGAGTGCGGTTTCAAAGGGAGTGGATCACAATCACAATTAGTATGGTGGAAGGAAGCTTAAAAGTGTATAAGAAGATTATTCACCAAATTCTATGTGAAATACATCACTTTGCATGGACTTTATTTTTTAATTTTTATTGTTTATTTCACCTTTTTTATTTCACTTTTTATTTCTTTGTTGGTAATACACTAGGATTTAATATTTTGGACACTCAGTTCATGTAGCAATATGTAGTTTATTATCATGAGCTATTATTGATAAATTAGATTTGTTGTGACTTTATTGATGTGAACACAGCGCCCCTATTTTTTCATTTAAAATACTTTTTTATTCTATTTTTATTCAAGTAGGCAGCTTTAGGAATTATTACATATTTACATGAGCGCAGTGGTGGGACACCAAGTTTAGGTGTGCAGAACTTGCTGACCGTCATTTGAGTATACTGATAAAGTGTTGTGCCACTGACTAATTTGTATGAAGTTAAGGGCTTTAGCTTTGTTTTTTAAAAGTAAACCTTCTGATAAAATTTTGATTTGTTGTGCATCCTACTTGCACCCACTGACAAATCAATTTAAGCCTAATACTGCTGGGTTGAAAAAATAATCAAGTGTCACAGCCAAACTATAAAAATCAAACTTTTTTTTAAGTTGTAATGAGTCAGGTTGGGGTGTTGTTGCTGTATTTAAGTCATGAAGTATTGTAATAGTAAAACATTTAATTACACATGCAAATGATGCCAAATTACAGTGTTGCTGATGCTGTCCTTGAGACTCATACTGTTCCATAATTTCACAAAAAGCTTAAAGTGAAAGTAAAGTTTGATCAGTAACTTTTACCTATAGGTAAGCCTATAATAAGGCTTACCTATAGGTAGTGTAAATACCTCTTAAACATGCACTGTTTAGGAGATATTTACATTATATGCAGCCAGTGACAGAACTGGCACATGCGCTTTGAAGGAGTGGCCACCCATGCCGTTCCTTCAGCGCCCCGTGCTGTAATTTGCATCTCCCATGTGCATGTGCAGGAGTGATGTCATCACGGCTCCAGCCAGTCACAGAGCTGGAGTCCGCGAACCTGGAAGCAAGACAATGAAAATGGGATCCCCTGCAGCGCTGACATCTCGGCACTGGAAGAGCTTTGTTTTAAGGTAAGTTTAAGGTAAGGTAAGTTTCACATAATGTGCTAGTATGCAATGCATACTAGCACATTACGATATTACCTTGCAGGGTAAGAAGAAAAAAAAAAGTCCAGTGGTTTACAACCACTTTAAGGGCATCTTTGAAAGAATTGGTATTTCTCCCATGTCACAATAAAAGGTGGACCCTCCTCCCGCTGTACAGAATTATTTATTTATTTATTTATTTTGCATTGCTACATGTCCCCCGTGCGAATGCCCAGCTCCTGTTGCCCCTTTTGACTACCCTTTGCATATTAGCCTTAAAAATGTGCAAAACTGATTTTTAAGATTTCCCCTCATACACTTCAATGGGTTTGGGTTTTAAAATTGCAAGAGACTTCACAATGAGTTCAATGAATGAGATGTGACTGAAACCCAGACTCCTCCACACATCTAGTGACTTAACAATACTTATGTAAGTAAAAAGGAATTTCATTGTTTTTTTCAGCTATTTAACTTGAAATGTGTACCATGGAAATTTTCAGACACAGGTATTTGTTTCAAAACTAAACATTAGACAGATTTGGAGCACAAACTGGATTATATACCCCAAAATCACAGTTTTAATAGTTTATAGTTATATTGCAACCACAAAATCTTCAAAGCGTTAATGAGTACATAGAACAATTAATTCCTTTCCATGCCCTACAAAAAAAAAACAAATTCTTAACCTAATTTTGGCTTGCAAAAGTCAGAAAAAAGCACCCTATTAATTATGGTATGGTTTTGTGTGGAAGATAGCACTGCATTTGAAGGAAACCCAGATAGATATGGGAAAAAAATATCTTTTAAACTCCATGCAGATAATATTCCTGCACAAATAAAACTTAAGACCCCAGTTCTGCAAGGTCACGGTACTAACAGTTTAGACAATGCTCTGCATGCTAAGTTTCTATGTATACTGTTCGGGTGGTGACATGATTTGTTTTCTGATCTAAAATTTCGTTCACCATATGTAATTTTTCCACAGTTATTGACATAGTGTCTTCTAAATCTTTTTTTAGGCTATGGATTATGAATATGAGATAAACAAATATGCTTATAGCACTGAGGATTATAATGAAGACACATTGAATGTTTTCCACAATGAGGACCAAAGCAAAGATAGTAGCCTAGCTGTCCGGATTGCTCCTACTCTACTTTACATGTTTGTCTGGTTTTTGGGTGTCATTGGAAACGGCCTGGTCATTGGTATAATTGTATTTAAGATGAAGAAATCTGTGAACACTATCTGGCTTTTTAATCTGGCCGTGGCTGACTTTATGTTCACATTTTTCCTGCCCTTGACTGTGGTTTATACAGCTATGGATCACCACTGGGCTTTTGGAAGGGCTGTGTGTAAACTGAACTCTTTCATTTTGGCGTTGAACATGTTCACCAGTGTCCTTCTGCTGACCATTATTAGTCTGGATCGTTGCATATCTGTTGTGCTTCCTGTTTGGTCACAAAACCATCGTTCCACTAGGCTTGCCAGCTTTCTGTCTGCAGTCGCATGGTTTATTGGATTCTTCCTAAGCTCACCTTCTTTTGTTTTCCGTGATACTCATTTTGAAAATAACAAAGTAATCTGTTTCAACAATTATTCAATGTTTGGTAAAATTAATTCTCATGAAACCCACACTGTGATGGTGGCAATACGATTTATTTTTGGGTATATAATCCCACTCATCATAATAACATTGAGTTATGTTACAATTGTCTTCAAACTCAAGAAAAACAAAATGGCAAAATCCAGAAAACCCTTTAAGATCATATGTACAATTATTGTGGCGTTCTTCATTTGCTGGTCACCGTTCCACATTCTGCATGTTTTCGAGCTCTACCACCATGCTTTTTCACACTATTTATTCAAGATTGGATTGCCTATTGCCACTGCTCTTGCTATTGCCAACAGTTGTGTAAATCCTATTGTGTATGTTATTATGGGCCAGGATTTTAAGAAGTTTAAGATGAGTATTCTATCAAGACTTGACAATGCAATAAGCGAGGATACAGTGCACACACGTCTCAGCCACAGGAGCTTCACACAGCGATCTTCAGTTACAGAAAAGGACTCAACTGCAATCTAATATTTTCAAAACTCAAAAAAATTACATTGAAAAAAACTAAAAAATTAGTAATAGATGCTTGGAAACAGCTACTGACAAATGTTACAAGGACATGAACAGCAACTCACTTTCTGCATTAAGCACCACCAATATACCATGAATATTTTATGTTACTATGCTGTTATTTTAAAATGAAATGCATACAAAATATAAAATGTATTTGTTTTCCAAGTTTACTTTCATTTGAGCACTCTGATTCACTAGTAAAATGACAGGGCAGAAATGCTGATTTAGTTTAAAGTGTACCTGTGTCTATACTATGCATGGTAAAGTATTTACATATTCTTGACAAGCAGTTAAAGTGTAAGTAAACCCCCCTATCGTTTTCAGCCAAGGAAGCTGCCATCTTTGCCTCTGTTTATTCTACAACTGCCATGATGCTGCACATGTGATCAGTTTAGACACCAGCCATTGGATCGTTGGACAGTTTGGTTGAGAGCACAACCAATGGGAGTGTAACATTTCCGGCACGTGCCGGAAATGAAACTGTTTGATGGATGGGTTTACTTCCGCTTTAAAACAAGCTTAAATTTGCAGCTCCAAATTTCACAACAGATGCCATCCTTTCAATATATATATATATATATATATATATATATATATATATATATATATATATATGAATATAAACAGCAGGTATTTCAAGCTGTGAGACTCAACTGAAATCCAACTTCAGAGTCCCTGCTATGATCTTTAAAGGATGAATTACCTCACAGTACATTCACCTAGAGAGGTTGGTGAGATAATCTTTACATTTATTATACTGTTTGCAAAAATAATGCTTTTAATGCACTTTAATACCCATAGTCTGGGCACAAGTCCACATTAAATGTTAGGTGGAAAAGTGGGTACTAAAGACATTTTTTTCTGAATACTAGGGCCCTACTGATATTGGTCCTCTAGTACTCACACAAACTGCACTGTGCATGGAAAAGTTTAAAAGATGATATTACACAAGGTTATTCAACAGCTTCTACAGCACAGGTGTCAAACTGGCGGCCCTTCTGCTGTTGCAAAACTACAAGTCCCATGAGGCATTGCAATGCTGACGGTTACAAGCATGACTCCCACAGGCAGAAGCATGATGGGACTTGTAGTTCCGCAAAATTTGGAGGACCTCCTGTTTGACACCCCTGTTCTATGGTTACACAGCAGTTGCATGTGCCTAGCGCCTGTTACATTCACTTTCATATTTTACTAAATATATGCTTCAATACCATTTTCAGGAATTTATAACCCTTTCCACAACTACAGAAAAATACCCATTAGCCTACCATAAATCCAGTGTGCTCCTAACTTCCTGTTTGGTCTGAAAACACAATGCATTGCAGTGTAGTTAGGCCTGCCTGCTGGACTACAGAACTCTGCTAATCCACACCCCTCTATCTCCCACTGAAGTTACATAAGATAATGTTAGAAATGTATCAGTGTGTCATTCTGTGACCATTGGATGGAGACCATTTTATAGGAAAAGGTTATGTCTAATGGTCTGCAAACTTGAAATGTTTTTTATTCAGATGATTTTAAGAAAAGTAACTGACAGCAATACTGACACCTCATAAACGTGTTATGCCGCGTACAGATGATAGGAATTTCCGACAACCAATTGTATTTATTTCCAATGGATGTTTGCCCATACTTGTCTTGCATACACACGGTCGTACAAATGTTGTCAGAAATGCCGAACGTCAAGAACGCGGTGATGTACAGCACGTACGACCAGCCGAGAAAAATGAAATCCAATAGCCAGTGTGGCTCTTCTGCTTGATTCCGAGCATGCGTGGAATTTTGTGCGTCGGAATTGTCTACACACGATCGTAATTTACGACAACGGATTTTGTTGTCAGAAAATTTGAGATCCAGCTCTCAAACATCTGTTGTCCGAAATTCTGACAGCAAATGTCAGATGGAGCCTACACATGGTCGGAATTTCCGACAACAAGCTCACAACGAACATTTGTTGTCGGAAATTCCGATCGTGTGTACACGGCATTATGGCATTGGTTGCAAATTATTACTAAAACATACAATAGTAGCTGGCAACTTGGCTCCAGCATTCAGGGGCATATTTTCTACACGCAAAGCCATAATGCCAAAGCTGGGCTGGTCTTAGAGGCATGGCTTAGTGTTAAGTGACAACAGACAATTTGTAGTTTTTTCAGTGGACATTGCACTTAAATTTTTATGTTTTTTGGTACAATGTTGACAGATACAGTCATATTATGATCAGATTTTCACATCCTATACATTGACAATCTCAAAGAATTGTAATTGCTTGTAGAGGTTTACTAAATTATCACAGCGTGAAACAGATGAAAACAGCCAAAATCTTTTTTTATCTGTCATGCACAATATGATTGTATGGTATGCTTCTTAACATGTTCAGCAGTAATAAATTATTTCATATAACATTCATGCTAGATTTATATGCTACGTATGGTACATAAAGATAACCTTTTGGCTTGTTACCTTCATTAAGGCATAGACATCAAATCTCCGCATAGTGTAATTTTTATAGAATATTCTAAAATGATATCTTTGGGAAAATTTTTTATTTTAAAAATATTTTATTATTTGGTTTAGAAACTCATAGTATCCTGCCCAGTATCATTTTTGTTAAAATCAGTCCTGAAGTAGTTGTGTGGTGACAACAGAAAGTCCACATTAGATTTGTTACTAGTTAGCTATCAGTAAAATGTTAACTATTAATATGACATGAAACAAGTCAGAGACAGGAGAGATCATTATCATTGAGGTATTTTAGGAAAATAAAAACTATAAATGTAATATAATTAAAATTGAAGCATTACTATATATTTAATTTTTTCTGAATAATGTATTTCACATAACATTTACGCATTTTTTTTTTATGCTACAGTCTACTACTTAATGTATGCATTAAATATTACTTTATCTCTGTATTTTTTTTGTGTGTTAAATATTAAATCACACTTTTATACATCACTTAAGTAAAATGTTAAATTCACCAGTTATGATGTAATTGGGAATTAGCAAAAAAAAAAGTTGCAAAAATAAAGAAGTATCATTCAGTTAAGACCTAGGATGCATAATTTCTTCTCACTATACTGCATAACAATTTAAAAAAGAAATTCACTAAACACTTTTTCATCACATAGATCCAAAGAAACAAGTAACTTTTGTATATAGAGTCCTTATAAAACAGAAAACCTGCAAGAATGAAAAAAATAGGGCTTCTGCATGGCAAATCCCATCTCTCAATATAACTGAGCATGAACCATGTTAAAGTAAGGATTGAACACTGGGGTGTGTGATTTTGTGAACATAAAACACATTCACTTAAAGCGATAGTTTACTGTGGCTGTTTAAAAAAAAAAAAAACACCTGTAGGGCAATTGCATAATGTGCTAGTATGCATCACATTCTAGGACATTATGAAATACTTACCTTGGAACAAAGCCTTCCAGTGGTGCACTGTCCCCGCTAAGAGGGCTGACATCCACCCCTGATCTTTCTTCTGGGTTCGCGTGCTCCAGCTATGTGATTGGCCTGGGGCCGCCAAGACATCACTCCTGTGCATGTGTGTGGGAGCCCTTGGTTCCAGCAAGAGCTCTGAAGGTCCGGCAAGGTATGTTGGACCTTCAGAGCACATGCGCCAGTACATCACCAGCTGCATCCAGGGTGAATATTTCCTAAACGGTGTACATTTAGGAGATATTCATTTTACTTACAGGTAAGCCTTATTATAGGCTTACCTGTAGGTAAAAACCACAAAGCGGGCTTTACTACTACTTTAAAGTATCTCCAGGCAAACAGAATTTTTTAAATATAATTTGCACACTCATATAACCCCCATAGTTTTCAGCTCTTGACTTCTCCAAGTTTTACTTGTTAATGCTGTCAGTTTGTTTCAGAGACACATCACTTTCTGCATTGGGATGACAATGCTTCCCCTCTTAGTGGGTACAGCGCGCCGCTGGAAGGCTGCTGAAATTGCGGTGGTGTTGTCGCCTTCTCTAAACTGCGCCTTCAACTCACAAGTGCTGCAAGCTCATGGGAGGAGAACATGTCCTGTGATGTATTTGATATGTGCTGCAAGTCCCAAGCCACTGGCCACACTGAAAAAAGAATGGAAGACCAAGCAGTTGCATGGCAGCAAGAAAACATGAGGAACAAATGAGTATTTAGTTGCCAATTTTTTCTAAAGCATGTAGGGTGCTGTAGTGCTATAATTACAATGCAGTTCCCTTTGTTAAAATCTGTAGCCCTTCCATTTACTTTAAATAAAATTGCATACACCCATAACATAGAATCTTCATAATTAAGCCTCTTTTAAAGCTTGAAAAGTTGAAACTGTTAAATGTGCAATCACAGAACCTACTAGACATTATGAGAAGGAAAGCTTGTGACAGAAAATGTCTTTTGCTAAGAAGAATACCTATATAATAGGGAAAACATTTGTTAAATGGCTTTTCTTCTGAATATTTAAAGTAAAGAACGTGTGTAGTTACTGCTCAAAGTACCCATTTAGCAACCAATACAGCAAAACTGTGAATTCTTGTTAAATCATGTAAACAACAACATTTTACTATACTGCCTCATACAACCCTTTGCCCATAATAACAGCTTTTCACACGTTAAATAGTACAAAATAGCAATTTGCTATATTGTTTCAAAGCCAGTCTGAAAATACATGAGATTAAATAATGGTCTCTCTCTCTATATATATATCTATATAGATATCTATATAGATATCTATATAGATATATCTATATATATCTATATATACACACACTCATACACACTTGTCACACTAGTCACTACTGTATTTCCAGGTTTCTTGCTCAAAGTAGAAGCTGTATTTTTTGTTTTATTTTCAGTGAATACATTTTTGCACAACAGTTTCAATTCTCCCAGTTTTTTTATTAAGTTCAAGGGTAAGCAAAACAGAAGTCTCACAATCACAGAAATCTCGTCACTTCCTTCCTATTTTTGTTCATAAAATTGAAATGAATGAGGTCAAAGGCAACATAAAGAGTCACTTCACCCAAGTGCACCATGAACTGTATACATCAACTTTATAGTGGTTCTAAAGTCTAAAGGTTTTTTTATCTTGATGCAATTTCTACATTAAAGTGAAAAACCTTCCACTGTGTGTTTCCCACCTCCCCTTCCTAACTCTTTATTGAGTCTGTATTGATCCAGCCCAGTAGCAGGTCTTCTTTACCTTTCTTTCTGGTCTCACAGGCTTTGCTGAGAACAGCAGGAGCCATTGTCTTCTGCTGCTGTCAGGAAAATCCAGTGAACAGAAATCGGAGGGAGGGGCCAGCCTGGCTGTGTGTGTCCCTTGGCTTGAGAGCAAGCCAACAGGTCTGCCCCATAAGAAGACGATTGCTATGGGGGCGGACACAGAAGAGGAGGAGTCAATATCTCTGGCAGGGGACCCCAGAAAAAGAGGTAAGAAGCGGCTCTGTTCAATTCACAGAGCAGGTAAGTATAAACCTTTTTATTATTTTAATTAAAAAAATGTACTTAACAACCTATTTACACCAAAGAGCTTAATACCACTATTGATACTCATTATGCAGAGGTAATCTCTAATGCAAAAATTATTAGTCAAGTTGTTGAGCCATGCAGATCCACTCCATTCATATTGAACAATACCTGCTTACACATTCAATCCCATTAACTACTCACCACAAATGGCAGCTTCTTTTGGGCCCTGAATGTAAAAAAGGGGCTGGGTATTCCAGGTGATGTCATTGATTGATTGTTATTTATTGATTGTCATCTATTGTTATAATTGGGGCCATTTGCAATCCCATAACTCTTAGCATCCCTGCTACAGAGATGATATAAAAAAAAAATAAAAAATAGAACAATGATGATGTAGTCTGGGATATTAAGATGAAAGGGTGGGTCCTGGTGGAATTGGCAGTCAAGCTAGGGGTGCTCTGGAACAAGAAGAAGCATATATAAGGCAGAAGAGCCTAAACCTGAAACTCCAAAAATAACACTGAAATTTGGATTTAGCTTGGGATATTTTATTTCTTTAAATTTAAAATGTTCTAGAAATTTTGGGATCAACTCTACTATTTATCCTCAATCTGTCATTGTATGACAATGGTAAAAAAAAAAGCACTTTAGTCATTCTGGAACACTGGATGGTGAAAGAAAATGGAAACAAACCCGCTCTACTAACTTTGAGAAAATAACTTATCTTATGATAAAATCAGCTCTAAAATCAGGTCTATAAATTTTATTCCTATAGGGTCACACTACTTGTGAATATTTTTAATATTTGAAAATTCTCTTAGAGAAGGGATGCCATTGTGACACAGACTGTATTTTGGATGTTGTACTTTGGAGCTCAGAAACCACAAAAATCTCAAAAACCACTAAATTCTCAAAACAAGTTGCTGGAAGTTGCACATACACAGAACAATTGTAGTATTAGCGACCCCCCCCCCCCCCCCCTTCTATCCCTTACACAGCACTGTTCACTTAGATTCCTATACTCACAAAATAATTAGTGATACCACCTATACCTTTAGCAATCACCTATTTTATGTTGCACAAAGCATTGTGTATTCTGATTGTCCAGTTACTATCCCCACAAAAAAACATGTAGGTTTAACAATCATTCCTCATGCTCTCTGATTTAGGTGGTCAGATACAAAAAAACTGCCCCTAACCAATGACTTGTTTTCTGTGGAAAGACACAGGAGGTGTCTGAAATTCGTCAAATTAAAGTGGTTGTAAACCTAGTTACACCACTTGTACCTACAGTTAAGCCTATAATAAGGTTTACCTATAGGTGCTGTAAATATCTCCTAAACCTGCACAGTTTAGGAGATATTTACCATATACGCTTGCGCGCTGAAGAAATGGCTCGATCTTGCAGGTTTTTTTTTTCATATGGGTTTACTACCACTTTATGCGTCTTGAAAAGGTTGTGCACAATAGTACTTGTGTTCTTCATTTTTTAGTCTAAACAGACTAGGTATTTTTAGTTATTTTTTTATGGTGTTTTTAATGTGTTTTATTGAACTCTCTGGATTGAATTTTTAAAAACCATATCACTTTGTAAAACTTTCTGGGAACTAATGCGGGGTCCAAGGTGACACTCTGTTAGACCTGATTCACACCTATGTATTTTTAGTGCTTTTTGCATTTTGCAGATTTGCACTACAGAACGTGTTCCATAGGAAACCATGTTAAATGGACTGTAGTGCAAATCTGCAAAAAAAAAAAAAAAAAGCACTAAAAATGTATAGGTGTGAATCAGGCCTTAGACTGGATCTGAATGGATAAAGTCTGCAAAGTCTGCACCCAGTGTGGGATTTTGATATGTAAATGAAGAAAAAGCATTCTGGGGGTGTAAATTTAAACAAAGATTGATGGGGTATTTTACATATTACACAAGGAGAAGTGTCCTTTTTTTTTCTTCTGAGCCTATGGAGAGAACCTGGAGGGTGTTGGAGACCTGATATACAAAGGCAGACAGAAAACTATTTTGGAGAGGAAAGAGTGGATGCACCTGCACTGAAGAATAATCTGCCATAACTCAATGAAAGAAAACATTCTGTGAGCGAATTTTCAAAGTTTGATGATGGTATTTATTATATTACACAAGAAGAAATAATTTTTTCCCTTTGAGCTCGGAGGAGTGTTGAGAATCCAAATGCTGCCTACACACGAGTGGACTTTCCGGCAGAAAAGGTCCGATGGGACGAATCCGTCAGACATTCCGATCGTGTGTGGGCTTCATCAGACCTTTTCTGTTGAAAAATCTGACGGACCTTAGAAATAGAACGAGTTAACGAGTTTCAAATCTTTCCGACGGACTCGATTCCTAAAAAAATGTTCGTTTGTATGCTAGTCCGACAGACCGAAAACGACGCAAAGGCAGCTATTGGCTACTAGCTATTGAACTTCCTTTTCTAGTCCGATTATACGTCATCACGATCGGACTTTGGTGGGATTGTGTTTAGGCAAGTCCGTTTCGTCAGAACTCCGTTGAAAAGTCCTTCGGAGTTCAGTCCAACGAGAAGTCTGCTCGTGTGTATGCGGCATAAGTAGGCAAAAAAGTATCTGGACAGGAAAGGGTGATTCCACCATCACTGAGAAACAACCTGGAAGGAATTGGGAGACACAAGCACACTGGAACAGAGATCTGCAAACTACAAACTGAAACTGTAAGATAATCTTTTTTCTTTTTTATGGTTCCATGTTTGAATGGTGACTTTATTTCTGCAACTGAATGTCAGCATCAGCAGGCACTTATATTGAAAAAAAGACTATATTTAATATATTTATTTATATATATTTATACATTTAACAAGTAGTTAGTTACTAATAAACTAAAGGCTAATAAGCTTTTAAAATGATTTGTCACTAAAATGAAATCCGGATCAAAGGTTCTGTAAAGCAGATAGTAAATTGCTTTCCCACTGCCTGTAACCAAGGGAAATAGAATCTTATTCAGATATTTTGCTAAGAGTGCACATACTTTTACATACCCACTATGGAAATGTATATATTATAAGTGTAACTAGATATCAAAAAATAATACTGCGCCAACCAAAATATGTGAAGCAGCCGACACAACAATCAGACCAATTGTGAATCCATAAATATAATAAAGTGTGGCGCTAAAAAGAACGTAATGTTCAGCAACATTGAGCAAGACCCACCAAAATATTAGTCTGGAGGTCATACAATGCACAATAAAGTGTTTAATGAAACAAAGCTTCTACCAACCACATGTGAGGTCATATGTAATATAATAAAACCTGTGTATCTGTGAAATAGTCCCATGTGTGGAATATCTAATTATGCATAAGAACAACCAAATGATACATAAACTGTAAGTCACTATGCGCGACTCAAAAAAAATTATCAAAAATGATATACATACATATGAATGGTGTTACAATCATAACTTAAAAATAAATATGTGTTCAAAGTGTAAAACTAAAATAAAAGTTCATAGAAAGTTCTTGAAACATATATCAGGGAAATGACCAATATGGCCTGCACTAGAACTTGTTTTATGGGTCTCTTGTAGCTAGGACTGGCTTTGGTGTAGTGTGGTGACCAGACTTGTGGTGTAGATAAGGACAGGTAGTATAGTCCATAGTATAGGACTGTATGTCAATCCAATTAGAAATCTTCACGGAGAGGATACGGCCCTCAGATTGAAAGATTAAAAAGAAAACTTCCACATAGTGTGAATCAGCTTTCAAAAAAAACTTTAATAAAAAGTTTTATAATAAAAAGCACTCTGGCTCCTAAGACAAAATAGAGGCCGGGTGCAAAAACAAATAAAATAAGCGCTTACATCGATCGTGGCAAGACAGGCATATCAAACCCGGGTTTGATATAGTATAGTCCTATACTATGGAGATTGGAAGCCAGTGAGACTGGATAAGGGTGACCGGTGAGTGCTCCTACCGCTTCTCTATTGAGTTTGTATACAGTGCTGCATCTACCAGCTTCAGCCACTCTCTAAGCCTGTTTGACTCTCAGCCGCTGGCTAGTGAGTCCATCGATTCCGATAAGGGTATTTTCACCTGTCCTCATCTAAACCACAAGTCTGGTCACCACACTACATCGAAGCTAGTCCTAGCTACGAGAGACCCATAAAACAAGTTCTAGTGCAGGCCATATTGGTCATTTATTGGTCATTTATCATTTATGATATATGTTTCAAGAACTTTCTATGAACTTTTATTTTAGTTTTTCACTTTGAACACATATTTATTTTTAAGTTATGATTGTAACACCATTCATATGTATGTATATCATTTTTGATAATTTTATTTGAGTCGCGCATAGTGACTTACAGTTTATGTATCATTTGGTTGTTCTTATGCATAATTAGATATTCCACACATGGGACTATTTCACAGATACACAGGTTTTATTATATTACATATGACCTCACATGTGGTTGGTAGAAGCTTTGTTTCATTAAACACTTTATTGTGAATTGTATGACCTCCAGACTAATATTTTGGTGGGTCTTGCTCAATAATGAACATTACGTTCTTTTTAGCTCCACACTTTATTATATTTAAAGCGGGGGTCCACCTATCTATCGTTTTTTTTTTTTTTGGAGTTCATTCACAAACTTTTCTTCTCATGATTATCTACTCACATGTTCTGTGTAATAAGTCCGCCTGTGTCCGATTTCGTTGTAAAGAATAACTTATAAAATTCACTGAAGGCGGTTTCCATCTTCATTGTGTACATTTGAAGCCCACAAGCATGTATTTCCTGGATGCGGTGAATGCTGTGCTCCCAGCATTCACCGAGATGTTGTGATGACGCTGTTGCACAATGCATGCTGGGAAGCCTGAGACTAGCTCCCAGGGGACTGTGGGAGGTCTGGGAGAGGCTAGAAACACGCCTACTCCCATGGGAGGAAAACCGGGAAGTGCTAAGAAGATTAGAAAAAAAAAGGTAATTACGGCGATTTAAATTTTTTTACACAGCATGTCAGCATCTAGGCAAGGAAGAGAATGCATAGAGATAATGTTCAAAATTCGGGTGGAACCCCGCTTTAAGTGTAACCAGATGCTTGCCTACCAAAAAGATACATAATCAATTAAACTTGTTATAGAGACAACAGGATTACCTAGTAACTTTTTATACAGCATATTGTAGAGTACAAAAGTTGTCTAGTGATGTCTTGTTCATAATATCTAGCATTCATAATTATCAGTGAACCCCTCAAGTCCTTCAGGTCTAAAACAGAAAGTTTAGTATTATTCAATGTTATCGTACAGAGGTTGAGTAATACTGTAAGTTCATTAAAGTTCCAAGAGCCCATCCTATGGTTTGTTTTTCAGTGATGTATATATGTATGTAGATATGTCTGTATATTATGCTTCTGTGGAAGTTTTGTTTCAAAAAGGAAAAAGGTAGAGTTGTACCGATATGAGTATCAGTATTAGTGCCAATACTAGGCATTTTTGCGAGTATCGGTACTTGCGAAAATGCTCCAATACCCAGAGATGATACCGGAAGTGACATCAGCTTGGAAGGAGAATGCCTCCTCCTTGTCCTGTGGCCGGCTGTCTCTTCTGGCGGGTGCCATCCCCGCCTCCTTCTCCCAGTGGCTTCGCTAGGCGGCAAAAGCCCACAGCAGTAGCAGAATATCACGTACCAGGTGCTGGAGGCCAATGGAGAGAGGGCTTCCTTTGCAGCTAAGTTCCAGACTCCCCTGAAAGTGAGACATGAGGAGTCGGGCATAAAGTAGCACAGGTCACCTGTGGAGTTGCTTGCAGAAAGCTCAGGAATACTGCTGATCTGATGAACAGAGACTGCAGGCAGGTGGCACCTGCGAGGTGTGACAGTTCTGTAACGTCACTGAGATAATAGAGTAGTCAACACAAGCCGAGAACAGAACCAGGTTTAAAGCAGAGCAGAAAAAGTCAGGTGGAAGCCGGGTCAAACATGAGAAGCAGGCAGAGGGTATCCGTGAGACGATCCGGGGTCAGGAACTGGAGATAGGCAGACAGGTCGGGAACAAGCTGGGTCAGAAACTAGGGATTACAGGAGCAAGGAATCACAGGAACACAGGTAACAAGCTGAGATCAGTCAGCGACTTCAAGCACTGATGCACTTCCTTATAAAGGCCTAGAGCCCTTCTCCTGCTGTTAGTGTCCTGACAGATGCTGGGTCCTAAAGACCTTCTCCTGCTGTCAGTGCCCTGACACAGAACTTCCATCTCGTCCAAGTCCTGCCTGTAAAAATGATTGGTTGCTGGGCCCGCCTAACATCCCAGCAACCAATCAGGTGCATGTAGGCCCCATCATTCAGAGGAAGAAGATGTAACATCCTCCACCTGAGCTGGTCCGCCTCCACCAACTTCCCACTGACTATGGAAGGGCCTGTAGTCTGAGGAGACTTTGCAATCCGGATGGGACACTGCAAATGTAAGTAATCAGAGCTCCAGCGATGGCTGCACACTGAGGGGGTTGAGGGAGCAGAGATCACACAGGTGTATTGTAGAGGATTGTAGAGGACATTGTAGAGGACAGGCTTCCCCCAGAGCTGTGTACACTGACTGCAACTTCATCACACCACCTATGCCATCTCTGCAGTCTGTGATTGTCTCCTGTGTCACTTCTGCAGTCTGTGACCATCTCCTGTGCCATCTCTGAAGTCTGTGACCATCTCCTGTGCCACCTCTGCAGTCTGTGACCATCTCCTGTGCCACCTCAGCAGTCTGTGACCATCTCCTATGCCATTGCTGCAGTCTGTGACCGTCTCCTGTGCCATCACTGCAGTCTGTGACAGTCTCTTGTGCTATCGCTGCAGTCTGTGACCATCTCCTGTGCCATCTCTGAAGTCTGTGACCATCTCCTGTGCCACCTCTGCAGTCTTTGACCATCTCCTGTGCCACCTCAGCAGTCTGTGACCATCTCCTATGCCATTGCTGCAGTCTGTGACCGTCTCCTGTGCCATCACTGCAGTCTGTGACAGTCTCCTGTGCTATCGCTGCAGTCTGTGACCATCTCCTGTGCCATCTCTGCAGTCTGTGACTGTCTCCTGTGCTATCGCTGCAGTCTGTGACCATCTCCTGTGCCATCTCTGCAGTCTGTGACAGTCTCCTGTGCCATCTCTGCAGTCTGTGACAGTCTCCTGTGCCATCTCTGCAGTCTGTGACAGTCTCCTGTGCCATCTCTGCAGTCTGTGACTGCCTCCTGTGCCATCTCTGCAGTCACTGCTGTCACTTCTGCCTGTTGCCTCCTCCTTCCCTCCACCAGCTGTCACCTCTGCCCCTATGTCTCCCAATGACCCTCCCATCCTCATCCCCTTCTCCCCCCTCTCCATTGATCACAGCCTTTAACATCCCAACTCTCCCACCCTGCAATCCCTATTTTACCCCACCCTCAACTACCCTGCCCTCACTTTTATTGCAGCTAATGAAGGACTTAAATTTGACTTGTCATCAGCTTCTTGTAATCCCCAATACATCAGCACTTATATAGTGTGGGGTAAAGGCTGATAACAACATATATTAGATTTTTGAGGGTATATGTATTGCATAATGTTACTGGTTCTTGTCTTTTACTCTAAAAAAATCAGATTAGTTCATTCCATTTTTAAGAAATTCTGAAGAATTTACTACCTTATTTTTATTATCAAGAGACAACGATGGCTGTTTTCTGTCTCAAAGAGGAATTCAGGACCTTTGTCTGTTACATGCAATGGCAAACTGCCAAATGAAATGAGATTCTTGTAAGTTCTCCACATTGTGATATAAAACAGAGAAGGATCAAGACTCAAGGGATAGACACAGAGAAGATGAGAATATGAGGTATGGAGACAAGACCCTAAGACTGTGAACCAGATACTGTATGAGCATCCAAAAAAAGCACAGTAGCTTTTTTTTCTTTCTTATATATTTGTATTTGCATGGATGTTTTGAAAAGTAGCATTTGGTTTCTGCTTCAAGTTGTTTTATGGAGAATTTGTGGTAGTTTCAAATATTTTACCTAATACAAATATACACAACTATTTAAAGCATTGGGGGTTGCTTTGCCCCACCCTCCCTAGAAGTTTGGAGTATAAACAGTACTGTTGCAAACTATAAATGAACGATACCGAGGGCCTTTGGGCTTGCTTTTAGGGGCATTCTGCTTGAATTTGATATCACATGAGATGCATCATTGACAGGTGTATTTCACCTGCAGTTGACCTCCTTCTGAGCTGTATTTGACCTCCTTCTAATCTCCAGCAAGCTGCTTCAAGCTGGTGCACCATAACAAGCAATGATGGTACGGCTGCAAGAGGTTTGCTTTGGTGGGAGAACAAGCACACTAGTTAATTCACCTGTTCAGTGAACTGTGAACACTGAACATTCATCGGAATCCTGCATGACCAATAATGCTAACCCCATTCCTATTGCTGATCTACTGCAGGCTCTTTGCAGCTAGTTCATGTCTACATGTATGTCCCTCAGCAATGGCTGCATGTCATTTATTTTAGGGCAGGTTTCATGATAGTGACAACAGTAATCAAAGACTGTGTATTTTTGTGCTGAAATTTACAGTTTTAGTCTCCAACAAAGTGACAGGATGAGGACAACTGGGAGACAGGGACAGAGCATTGTCACTCTATTTACAGTGACTATACAAAAGTATCACCTTTCATAAGTGATATGTGTGCTCATCAATAAAAGTGTAATAATAATTCAAAAAATATAAGTGAAACTAGACAACAAAATATAAGTTCAGTGCCAACACGAATAGATCACCTTTTATGAGTAATATATATCACCCTTCATCAAATCAGTGTATGGTGGTATATAAACTTTGAAAGAAATAAAATCCATAAATAAAAGAAAACTGTAGCGACAACACTGTGTAGACTGTGGCACAGAGGAGATCCCGTATCGATTGTTACATCTGGTGGGCAATCTTCCTGCATACAGATTTCATATAGAAGTAGTAAGGTGGATGCGCTTACCAGAAGGGATGGACACTCTCACCGTACGGCAGGGTGTCATAAGAGCTTGCGGATCCAAATGATCCTATGGGGGTTCACTGGAGACTTGCTGAGACGTGCCAATGGACAATACCGGAAATTGCATCCAAAGCACATCCTTTCGGCCACCAGCATACTGAGAGAGGCGAATCCATCCATCCATCTATCCGATGACTTACGGTCTATCTCGCTCCTGAAGTCGCTTTGGATGCAATTTCCGGTATTGTCCATTGGCACGTCTCAGCAAGTCTCCAGTGAACACCCATAGGATCATTTGGATCCGCAAGCTCTTATGACACCCTGCCGTACGGTGAGAGTGTCCATCCCTTCTGGTAAGCGCATCCACCTTACTACTTCTATATAAAATCTGTATGCAGGAAGATTGCCCACCAGATGTAACAATCGATACGGGATCTTCTCTGTGCCACAGTCTACACAGTGTTGTCGCTACAGTTTTCTTTTATTTATGGACTTTATTTCTTTCAAAGTTTATATACCACCATACACTGATTTAATGAAGGGTGATATATATTACTCATAAAAGGTGATCTATTCGTGTAGGCACTGAACTTATATTTTGTTGTCTAGTTTCACTTATATTTTTTGAATTATTATTACACTTTTATTGATGAGCACACATATCACTTATGAAAGGTGATACTTTTGTATAGTCACTGTAAATGCATGTTTAATGACACTTAGCACTGCATTTATTTATTTATCACATTTTGTATACGGTTATCATACTGGTGATGCTGGCTGCTGACTTACACTTTTAAGAGTAATTTTTCTTAGTAGCGCAACAATACCTCTCTCTTTTTTAGTATTGTCACTCTATAACAGGAAGTGCTTAAATGAGGACCTTTAGCATCATCCGTTATTATTTAATGAATGCTTATGTTTAAAAATATTCAAATAGCATAAATGTGTTAAAGTTTATATGACATTTCATTGATTGTGTTTACATATAATACATTAATATTATCTGTATAATGTGATGTGCCAGGCAGGGGAGCATTTGGTAAAGAATGTAAATAATAGTATTCCTAAGAAATAAATAAATATGTTTAAGTTTTTATAAATCATTTTAGGAAGATGTTGGGCACAAATAAAAAAAAATGAAAATTACTTCCAATAAGCAATGGAAAAAGCAAGTTATCACAAAATAAATATTTACAAAATAAATATAATTTTATTCTCATACCTGTATTTAGTTAAATGCAATGATGGTATAGGTATATAAATGTAGCACCCTCTACCATAGGTAGGTGCTAGCATAGGATTTTTGCTAGGGAAAACTGTCAGCACAGGTAAATTTAGGCAGGCCTATGCTTTGAGCTAGGCCTGTCTGTTTTGATCTGGGGGCAGGGAGTGGTTAGTGTAGCAGTGGGTGTGACCACCTGTGCTCTAGTTTGGAGGCGCCTCCCCTGCTTCCAGGAAAAAGTTCTGGAGGAGAGGCAGGGGCTAGAACTGGAGTGGCAGGCAGCTCATGTGGGAGCCCTGACCAATCCCCAACTGATATTAGCAGGGGACGGGCCTCCTATATAAGCTGAGGTAACAGGCCACTGGAGGGAGTTGTTGGCTGGGAGAAGTGGAGAATGGAGTACTAGACAGCAGCAGGAGGGCACCCCCATTTGGGGGGGGGGTTCTCTGATCGCAGGAGGAGGCCCGGGGAGAGCTGTGAGAGAACTTCACCTTTACACGGTCATTGGTGAAGTCTGCATCTTTACACGGTCATTGATGTGGAATTCCTGGAGCAGAGGGGCAGGAGAAGCTGTCAGAACATACGGTACAGTTAAGTTCTTCATCATGGACTCAGAGCAGAGAAAGGTCAGTGAGTGTACCACAGTGGAGGACTGGATGTGGAGACATGCCAGGAAGTCTGTGAGGGAACTTCACCTTTACAAGGTCATTGGTGAAGTCCTTATCATTACACGTCATTGGTGAAGTTCTTATCATTACACGGTCATTGATAAGGAGTCCTGGAGCAGAGGAGAGACTGTGTCGAATAGTGTCAAATTGATGTGGCCCGAGGGCACAGAATTTGCAGGTTGGGCTAGCTGGGAACAGTAGTCCACCGTTCAGCACATGTTATTAACCTACTAGGCTTCCGGGGTACTGGAGGCCTCTGGCCTAGTAGCAGCAATAACTCAGAGTCAGCATTAGAGACTATTCAGAATGGGTTCTTTTGCATACAGAAAATGTGACAACAAATTAATGTGCTACAGTATAAGTTTTGTGCAGGAGGAAAGGATTTCTGGAAACTTCACCCTTACACGGTTATGGGTGAGGTCCTTATCTTTACACTGTAACTGATGAGCAATTTCTGGGAGCAATAGTCTGCAGGAGTTACGCAGAAGAGGAGAAATAGTCTGCATGGCAATGCAGGGAAAAAACTGTAGCTGTTACATATGCACATCATTCCTTCAGGCTCAAACTAAATTCTAAATTCTAATCTATAAAGTCTTTAAAATATGATGGCAAAGTGATCTGATCTATGGGCATCCAATATACCCCTTTCCCCAACCAAGTTATACCCCCCAATAAACTAAAACAAAACAAAGCAAAAGACTGTTCATTGTCTCAGATATGATATATGGAGGTCTGGCAACAGGGTGATATGGTGGACGTTTTTTACTAGTGGCAACTACACCGCTACATAATAACACAATCGGTAACCATTAATAGAATATGTACTTTTATAATGCAGCATCTGCTATCAGCCTTCTGCAGTCCCTGTACAGCAGACCTGGACTGTAGGAGAAAGAAACACTACAAGAAGCCAATCAGCAGGAGCACACTAATAAGGAATAAAGCAGAATGACATGAAGATGAGCTCATCACTATGCTGCTCCTCCTTCCAAGACTGCCTCTGCTTAGCGCAAATTTGTTAAATACTGGACATCAAACTGAGGACACCTAGTGGTAAAAAAAGAAGTGCTATGGGGAAGAGTTCTGTATGGAAGGTAAATATTGCAACAAAAGCGGTTTCTTTAACCAGTTCCCGATCGCGCCCCCCCCCATGCCCGCGTCGGTTGGATTCGTTAGAGGACCGATCGGTCCTCAGGGCCAGACCAATGATTTATGGTGATCGGTCCTAATGAATGGAAACCTTCCCTTGTCTGTGTAATGCCCTGTACACACGATCACACATTCCAACAAAATCCATGTTTTTTTTTTCCAACCAATGTTGGCGCAAACTTATGTTGCATACTCACGGTCACACAAATCTTGTTGGAAATTGCGAACGTCAACACATACGACGAGCCAAGAAAAATGAAGTTTAATAGCCAGTGCGGCTCTTCTGCTTGATTCCGAGCATGCGTGGAACTTTGTGCGTCGGAATTGTTTACACACGATCGGAATTTACGACAACGAATTTTGTTGTCGGAAAATTTGTGATCCAGATCTCAAATTTTGTGTAATGGAAATTCCGATGGAAAATGTCCGATGGAGCCTACACACGGTCGGAATTTCTGACAACAAGCTCCCATCGAACATTTTCCATTGAAAAATCTGACCGTGTGTACGGGGCATAAGTGTAAACACAGACAGGAGGAAGTGATGTCATCTCTCCTCGTGGGGTCTTTTCGATTCCAGGGAGAGGAGAGATAACATCGAACCATGAGTTCCACCAACACTACACTAACACCAGTAAACACGCCACCCCCTGATCGCGCCCCCAGTTAACCCCTTCACTCCCTGTCACTGTGTCACCAATTGCAGTTTTCAGATTTTTCACTGATCACTGCATTGGTGTCATTTGTGACTAAAATAAGTGTTAGGGCAGTTAGTAGTAGGCCCCGTTAGGTCTAGGTTACCCCCCTAATAAGGGTTTAACCCCTTGATCGCCCCCCCAGTTAACCCTTTCACCCCCTGTCGCCAGTGTCACTAATCAGTCTCCGTATTTGTGTCACTGGTGATGCTAGTTAGCCAGTTAGTTGATTAGTTTCACCGTCAGGTTTATATAGCGTCAAGTACCCCCATATATTACCTAATAAAGGTTTTAACCCCCTGATTGCCCCCTAGTTAAACCTTTTAAGCCCTGTCACCAGAGATCACCGTATTAGTGTTACAGGTGATGCTGGTTAGTTAGTTTGTTTTTTATAGCATCAGGGCACCCGCTGTATATTACCCAATAAAGGTTTAATCCCTGATCACCTGGCGGGTGATATCAGTTAGGTTTTAGCATCATTCACGGTCTGCGTCGCCCTAGGGAGCGTCAGATTAGTGCCAGTAGCGCTAACACCCACGCACGCACCATACACCTCCCTTAGTAGTATAGTGTCTGAACGATCAATATCTGATCTGATCAGATATATACTAGCATCCCCAACAGTTTAGGGTTCCTAAAAGCGCAGTGTTAGTGGGATCAGCCCAGATACCTGCTAGCACTTGTGTTTAGCCCCTCTGCCCAGCCCAGCCCAGCCCAGCCCACCCAAGTGCAGTATCAATCGATCACTCTCACTTACAAAACACTTAACACATAACTGCAGCATTCACAGAGTCAGGCCTGATCCCTGCGAACGCTAACAGTTTTTTGGTAGAGTTTGAAGCAGTTGCTAACAATCAGGTGCTCTTTTTTCCTGTGAGTCTCACTAGTGTACCAGTAAATTTAGAGACCAAAATGTCAAATCGAAGGTACAATAGTGAAGATGCCTACACGTTTCTGAGCATGACAGATAGTGAAGAGAAAGTCACTCATCTGTCAGATCCAGGCTCAGAATACGATCCTGTAGACAGCAGTGGCACCCTGACAGATAGCTCTGACAATGGAGTTGTGGTCCCTGCCAAAATCAGGTGTACCCGACCCCGTTCTTCTGCTGTCGTTGAGGTGCAAGAACAGCAGGGCTCTCGTATGGAGCAGAGAGCCAGTACTAGTGCCGCTCATCCTTCTGGTGAACTGGCAAGCACCACTGGGCTAGTACATCCTGGTTGTAATCAAACCAGCACTGCAGTAACACGTGGTGACGTGGCGAGTCCCATAAGTTCATATATGCTGAAGCATGGGGGAAGGGGTGGAGGGGTGATTTGTCCCTAACATGTATCAAGTATAAAACCAACCATTGTATACAGCTTTATTAAATACCTTACTAAGAATATTCCTAAATTACATATTCTCGGCTGCTTAGATATCACAGCTCGAGCCTACCGGAGTATATAAATCCTGTTTCCCCCTAACCGGGATGCCCTGAACTGCAGTATCACACACAGCCCTGCGCGGAGAAAGCGAGTGACAGAGAACAGAAAAAGCAATAAAAAGGACCAAGGAAAAAGGCTAAAAAATACCACATATATGAAGCTGGGCTAATGGGGTCCCCACACCCATAGCCCCCTATTAAGGCCAATAATAGACTATTAAGTAAACATAACATCCCCTCAACCCTTCCCATTCCCCTACTCCCTCCCCCCACCATCCCCATACCTTTTCTATTCAAAATCCTACCCAGACACAGGATTTAATAATTTCTACTGTTACCTACCAACACCATATCACCACCAACCCTAAATCCCTCCGTGCAAACCAAAAAGTTCTATATTCCTCCAGAGCATGTAATTCTGAGCCAATAACCTAGTCCCTTACACTCCAACCTTTCCCTTTAGGCAGACCACCTTTTCCACCCATGGCTTCCACATTTTATCGAATTCCTGGAGATTCCCTCTCTTGATATACTCCAATCTCTCCCTGCCAATGGAGACACTAAGTGTACCTATCCAATCATTCACAGTCGGGGGATCCTTTGATTGCCACCTTAGCGTTATCATTTTCCTGGCTTGAAATAAACCTCTCAAAATTGCCTGTGTAGTACTCCTCCTCTCCCCCTCTACTCTTCTGTGTCCCAAGATGCATTCCACCGCCTCCCTTTTCACTGACGTGCAGAAGATATCTCCCAAGCTACTAGTTACCCCCTCCCAGTAGCGGAACAGCTTGGGGCATCTCCAGAACAAATGGATAAGATCCCCAGGCTCCCGACACCTAGGGCATCTATCGTTGGGCCTTCTACCAAACCTAAAGAGCCGTTTTGGAGTATAGTAGGCTCTGTTAAGCAGCATCAAGTGCGAGATCTTCTGTGAGGGGGATACTGACACCAGGGGCGCCATCTCCAATATCCTCTTCCATTGTTCCTGGGATATTATCCCCAGCTCCTCTTCCCATTTAGCTCTTACCTTCTGAAGTACCCCCCTTCTGTTCTCTAAGTTGCTTAGTTGGTCATAGATTTTAGATATTAGCCCCCTAGTGGGTACTACCTGTAGTAAATTACGAACGAGGGGCATTTCCACCCATCCCAGGGACTGATCTCCAAATTGGGCCCTAAGAGCATGTTCCATCTGCCGATATAGAAAAAGGGAACTCTGTGGGATCTTATATTCCCTAACCAACTCAGGGAATTTTTTAAGAGTATTACCTGAGTAGAGTTGTCTTAGCATTTTAATACCACAAACCTCCCACCCCCTAATTTTTCCGATTTTTAAAATTTCCTGTAAATTGCGATTATTCCAAATAGGGGTGTAGTCTGTAAATCCCTCTTGCCCCATTAATTTCTTAACAGATTTCCAGAGCTTAGTTAGCAACTTAATTGTTGGGAATTCATGATAGAACGTGTCTGCCTCCAAAGCCTCAATTAGCGTATTATGCCGAGCACTTATCAATATTAACCTGCCGTTTGGAGTACCCCCCTCCGGAGTCCCACACCCCATTAATTGCTGCAGTTGAGTTGTGAGGAAATAACGCTCCGGATGGGGAAGAGCAAACCCCCCCCTCCTTAGTGGGGAGCTGGAGAACTTGAAGCCGTAACCTGGCCTGCCCTCCTTTCCATATCAGTTCCCTAAACAGAGCCTCAATTCTCTTAAACCAACTCTTACAGATCCAAACTGGGGAGTTATGCAAGACGTACAGCAATTGAGGCATCCAGATCATTTTTATCAAGCTGCATCTTCCTGCTACTGATAGGGGGGAGGCGTCTCCAAATGCTTATCTTTTGTTTGAATTTGGACAGAAGAGGTACTAAATTCTTACTGATATATTGATTGGGGTCCTTCGTTAGAACAATTCCCAAGTACTTCAACGCTTCCACTATTGCCACCTGGGGTAGTCCGTGTACCGTTGGTGCTCCTAAGGGGTCCAGCGGTAGAAGCTCGGATTTCTCCCAATTTATTTCCAAACCGGAGAATCTATCAAATTCCTCCACTATTCTCATTGCGCCCAGCACTGAATTCTTGCTGTCACCCAAAAATAACAAAATGTCGTCTGCGTATAGCGCAATTCTTTCATCGCTCGACCTCCTCTGGAACCCCTTTATCTCATGGCTCGCTCTAATGGAGATAGCCAGGGGCTCCATCGCCAATGCAAAAAGCAGTGGGGAAAGTGGACACCCCTGTCTCGTCCCCCTCTCTAGCTCAAACCACTCTGAAAACTCATTGTTTATTTTTACTCTTGCCTTAGGACTGTTATAAAGCATTTTAATCCACCCAATGAAGGATGGACCAAAACCAAACTTTCCCAACTCGTGCCACATATAACCCCACTCCACACTATCGAAAGCCTTAGAGATATCTAGGGTCAGAAAGGCTCTTGAGCCCTCATTCTCCATAGGGGACTGTAGGTTCAAGAAAGCCCTTCTAATGTTCAGACTTGTGGATCTATTGGCCATAAATCCCGCCTGGTCCTCGTGTATTAATTTATGTATAACTCCGCTCAATCTGGCAGCCAGTACCTTGGCCAGGATTTTAGCATCTGTACATATTAGGGAGATTGGCCTATAAGCAGCCACTTCGAGGGGATCTTTCCCTTCTTTCTGCAGTACTATGATTGTTGCTTCTAGCATTGATGCAGGCAGACACCCCCCTCATACGCATCCCGCAATGCTTTCAATAGTTCAGGGACTAACACCTCCCCAAAGTGCCTATAGGCCTCGATTGGTATTCCATCGGGGCCAGGCGACTTTAGGCACGCCATACTTCCAATTGCTTGTTGTAATTCAGTGATTGTTATTGGGGATTCTAATAAATCTAATAATTCCCTCTTGTGAAAGGATCGGGATTGACAGTTTCCCCAGGAAGTCCTCCATCTCTATCTCTTTACGTTTTTTCTGGGAGGTGTACAGCTTTTTATAATAGTCCCTGAAGGTTTGCACTATTTTTGGGGAACTTGAGAGAATATCTCCATTCTGTGCTCTAATAGCGAAGACCGTTGATGGAGCCTTATTGGATTTCACCAGCTGTGCTAACACTCTTCCCACTTTCTCTCCCTCCACCAAAGATACCTGACACTGGAGGAGCCGCCTAGTCTCAGCCTTCTGCATGGTAACCTGTTTATACACCAGTTGTTTCTCTTGCCATATCTTTTCCTTTTCAGGGATTGGGTCTCTAATAAAGTTATTTTCAGCCTCCGATGCTTCCCTTAGTTAGTTCTCTTCCTCCCGCCTAGCTTCCTTATTAAATTTGGCCATCTGCTGTATTAAAACCCCCCTAAGAAAGGCTTTACAAGCATCCCATAGCACAGCGGATGTCACTGTTCCCTGGTTGAAACCTACAAACTCCCTCAAAAAGGGGAGAATTCCATTCTCCTTCCTGATTACCTCAAACCAGTGCGGGCTTATCCTCCATTCCTTCCGGGGGCTGTGTCCCCCTGTCTTCAGTGTAACTACCATGGGAGAGTGGTCCGAAACACCTCTTGGCCCATACATAATCTTGCCTGATAACTGAAGTGTTCTATCATTCCCCAGGGCCATGTCTATCCTCGAGAGGGCTGAGTGTGACGCCGATCTGCAGGAATATTGAAGCACCCCCAGATTCCGCACCCTCCACAGGTCCACCAACCCCACTTCATCCAAGAACTGACTCAGACGGCTCTTAGCGGCATACTCTGAGAGGGTTCTCACAGGAAAGCGGTCCAACTTTCTGTCTAGAACCTCATTAAAGTCCCCCAATGCTATAATCGGAAATTCCTTTTTATCTATCAGAAATTCATTCAATTTAAGCATGACATCTATATTAAAAGGGAGGGGGGGATATATATGTTTTCCAGTACATACATAGCGCTATTAATAGAGCAAAATAAAAAAATGTATCAACCTTTTTAATCTATCCTGGCTTGCCTACAGGAAAATTTGACCCCAGTTCTCACCAAGACACTCACCCCTCTACTATATGAAGAATAAACCGCATGGTATTGATATTGAAATTCATGAGACTGTAAGTATTGTATTGTATCCCTGGGGAGATGGGTTTCCTGCAGACAAACCAGTCTGCCCCGTAGTTCTCCATCACAGAAAGCACTGCCAGCTTTTTGAGCGGAGTCCCCAGCCCTCTAACATTCTAGGAACCAACTTTCACTGTTTCAGCCTGCATCCTAGATATTTAAAAATATATAGTGGATAAGCAAGAAAAAACCCATACAAATCCTTCTACCAGAACTTAAAGTGGAGTTCCACCCAAAAAACAAAAATACCTGGAAAAATTCTAAAAAAAAAACAAAAAAACATTTGGATATTTTTTTTTTTTCACTTACCTCTAAATGCCTGTTGCTAGGTGGTCCCTTGTAGTCTGCCTGTTCCTTTGCCTGGGGTGGTGACATCACTTCCCCCCCAGGCACAGGAAGGGCTCCGCTCTGCTCCCTCCCTCCTGTCAATCTTCTGGGACCCATTACAGGTCCCAGGTGATTGAGCGGCCAATCACGGTGCGTGGCGCCGCTCGCGCATGCGCAGTGGGTGCCAGGCTGTGAAGCCACAGCCCGGCGCCCACAGTTGAAATGCCGGCGCCGACGAGCGGAGGGGGGGGACGAGCGGGGCTTTGATCCCCCGCATCGCTGGACCCAGGGACAGGTGAGTGCCCAATTAAAAGTCAGCAGCTGCAGTATTTGTAGCTGCTGACTTTTAATTTTTTTTTTTTTTTTTGACGGCCCCCCTGGGTGGAACTCCTCTTTAATTACTATATGATGTATTTTGCGCCTTGTGTGCCACGAGTGTAATCTAGTGGAGAACATATCCCCTTTAACCCTACAAACAACAGTAAGATTGAAAGAAAAGAAGAAAAAGGTGCAAACAGAAACCATAATGATACTACCTTAATATAATCGTGAGCATTAGACATATGTGCATTACCAAAATAAGTTTAAGAGCCAGTTTCCTGTCATTGTGCCTAGATATGTGTCTAGATGTGAATCCCAGGTTCCAACCCAGGTATTTTCCACAAGTGTGTAGATTTCCTGTGAGTATTTTTTTTAAGCATTCTACCCCTCCCACCCCCCCTGCTACTCCAGCCCACTCCCATCCCCCCTCCAACCCCTCTCCCGCCTCCCCACCACCTACCTAGGTGAACCCCCTGGGGGTTAACCGTGACCATTACCCACCTAACTAATTCCAACTAATTCCATCCGCTTCGTCCTATGCTCCTTCCCCATTCACTACTCCTCCCCAGACGCCTGTGTGGCCCTACCCCCCCCCCCACCCCCCACCCACATAGCCCAAAATATCCCAAACCAAACATATCTCCCATAGCACTCTATGCTGAGCTTAAAATTTTTTCTCTATTCTCCTCGAGCCATTTCTCCACCCCGATAGGGGAATCAAAGAACAGAGTTCCCCCCAAAGCTGATACACATAGCTTCGCCGGGTACAGAAGGGCGTAGGGAAGATTAAATTTTTGTAAGGTGCGTTTTGATTGAATGAACTCTGCCCTTCTCTTCTGCAAATCTGGTGAAAAGTCGGCATAAAAAGAAACTCTGGCCTCCTTGAAGAAAACATTCCCTGCCTCTCTTACTTTACGAAGCAGCACCACTTTGTCTCTATAGTTAAGAAACCTTATAAGTAGAGGTCTGGGGAAGCCCCCTGCTGGGGGAGCTCTGAAGGGCACCCTATGGGCTCTTACAACTGAAAAAGAAGCTGAGAATGATTCTCTCCCAAATAGATCCACCAACCACTTTTCTATAAATTCAGGCGGGTCAGTGCCCTCGCTTTTCTCTGGAAGTCCCACCAGTCTCACATTATCCCTTCGGCTCCTATTCTCCATTTCGTCTAATTTAGAGGCTTGTTTGAATAGCTGCTCCTTCAGCAATTTCATCTCTTTGATCAATGGGGATAAGTCATCCTCTAGTAGGCCTACTCTTTCTTCCAGAGCTGTTGTTCTCTCAGCGGTTTTCTGAAGGTCTTGCCTGACCAATAACAGGTCCGCTTTTACTCCCCTCATCTGCTCGCAGAGTTCTTTAAGCGAAGAGTTGCACACCCCCACTGCCATAAATATATCCGTAAGTGTTGGTTCTTTCTCTGAGGGCAGGTTTGGGTCAGCACCAGCTTCCATGTTTGCATTAATATTTTGATCACTTGACCCCGATCCTTTTGTATTATGCAATTTGGATGAATGGGCCGCCTGAGATCCACCAGTTGGCATTGCTTGCTGCTGACCCTGGCTTTTCCTATCGGGCACCCCCCCCGATGTGTTTTCAATTGTGCCCCCTTCTTTGGAGGGGTCACAGCTGGGCCTGAGCATATTGCTCTAACTTCGCTGCTGCTGACGCTACTACTGAGAGCTGCGGATTTTTATCTTTAGCAGAGCGAAGATTCTGCATTGTACGTTCTTTTACCTTACGCCTAGGAGCCCGCACTGTACTTATATGAAGGAAGTATGTATAGGAAAAGAGAAACCAGGAGGAAGGTACTATATGTTGTATCCTCGGTATGCTCCGCTATTGCACCAAATGGAGACGCAAGCAATATGCCCCCTGCTCTATAACTCTATAACTCATAGAAAGGTGCAACCAACTGAATTGCCCCTCAGTTAACCAGAACACAAGATATTGCAAAGGGAGTATCTACCCCCTAAAAGGCAGAGCATACTATTGATACTGAACAGCCCACCATGCACACCCACAGTCCCACAGTCCACTGAGCCCTCACTGAGCAGTATAGCTGGAACATGTATAAGTCCCTTTCCCCCTCCTATCACTGTATCGCATTGATCCACTCAGCAAAGTAGATAGAGCAGTGTGGGGAGTGTGAGAAATGCGACACTTCCCGGTTAGCATGAACATACTTTGTTGCGTGGGGGGTATCTTCACCCTAATTACTAAGTCCTTTTCCCCACCTGGCACCGTAACACAAATGCTCCACTCAGCTTTGTATAGAGAGCAATGTGAGGAATGCGGTGCGACCCAGACACTCCCAGCATGTTCTTCCTGTTTCCCTTATTGGACTGAGTGTTACCTGCTTTGATGCTTAGATTTATGTGCACCGGTCCACTTACTGTACCCCTCCGCCAATGATTCTCTGGGTGACGATCCTGCTGTGTAATCCTGAGTGGTCCCGAGTGTAGCCGAACACCTCTCTTACGCTCGGTCTGCAGTCCTGAACGGTCCCAGGCTTCCACCTGTGAATAGGGATACACGTGCCTCCTGGGGATTCCTAGGCTCACACAGCCTGCCAGCAGCGTGGGGGGCTAAGAAGGGGACAGGCAGGTAGCCAGGTGCCTGAGGCTTTCACTATATCTTCCACTGGCTTCCCTCCAAGCCTGGGTATGCCGGCAGGCATGCCCAAGGAAAGTGCTCGGCTATACGGAGGAGTGGAGCGGGGGGTGGGGAGAGCAGCACAGCGTCCCTGCATTCACTCACTCACTCCATCTCACAGCGCCGCACACACCCATTCATCCGGTCACGCCCCCCGAAGACCAAGTACTATTTTAACGAAAGCTGCCAAATGTTTTATTTTTACTATGTTTTATTGTATTTGCTTTGCAGGTATGGTAAGTCTTACTGTTATATTGTAATATTACTTTGTTTTATTGTTAACCATCATTTGCTTAGCAGGTATGCCATTCAGCTGCAGTACGGGTTTATGTATCTTGACAGCAACAGCGTTTGCTCCCCCTATACGTAAATCAGCGACTCTGGTGCTGTAGGAGATGATTTCACCACCACAGTTAAAAAAAAAAATGGTGCATGTATGCCCATCATTAGAAGTTGGTGGATGAAGGGCGCTATTCTAATTTCTTATTATGTCGAATTCTTTTTGTTCAGCCAATAGGCTGCATGAAAAAAAGAACATTACAATGTATGCCATTGCCCAACAAGGACCAGCAACCTACTGGTATGTTGCTGGACTTTGAGTGGTTATACCAGAATGATGCCTGCGGGTATAGGTATCATCTTGGTATCATTCTTTTCAGCCAGCGGTCAGCTTTCATGTAAAAGCAATCCTAGTGGCTAATTAGCCTCTAGACCGCTTTTACAAGCATAGAGGGAACGTCCCCCCTCCCACCGTCTTCCATTTCTAGGGCTCTCCTGTCTCAACAGGGAACCCGAGAATGCAGCCGGTGTTTCCACCAGCTAACCATAGAGCTGATCAGAGACCAGAACAGCTCCAATTATCTCTATGGCCTAAGAAACCGGAAGCTACAAGCATTTCATGACAAAGGTTTCGCCGGATATAAACAGCGCCATTGGGAAATTGGCAAAGCATTTTATCACACCGATCTTGGTGTAGTCAGATGCTTTGAGGGCAGAGGAGAGATCTAGGGTCTAATAGACCCCAATTTTTTCAAAAAAGAGTACCTGTCACTACCTATTGCTATCATAGGGGATATTTGCATTCCCTGAAATAACAATAAAAATGATTAAAAAAAAAAATTAAAGGAACAGTTTTAAAATATAATAAAAAAGCTAAATTAAATCATTAAAAAAAAAAAAAAAAGCTTCAGTCTGGTGTCATATGTAAACAGCAATTGCACCATGCGTGTGACTGCGAAGGTCAGATCGAGGGCAGTGATTTTAGCAGTAGACCTCCTCTGTAAATCTAAAATGGTAACCTGTAAAGGCTTTTAAAGGCTTTTAAAAATGTATGTGGTTTGTCGCCGTTGCACGTTTGTGTGCAATTTTAAAGCATGTTGATGTTGTGTTTGGTATCCATGTACTCAGCATAAGATCATCTTTTTTATTTCATCAAACATTTGGGCAATATAGTGTGTTTTAGTGCATTAAAATTAAAAAAGTGTGTTTTTTCCGAAAAAATTGCGTTTGAAAAATTGCTGCGTAAATACTATGTGAAAAAAAAAAAATTGCAACACCCACCATTTCAGTCTGTATGCCCTTTTCTTTAAAAATATATATAATATTTGGGCGTTCAAAGTAATTTTCTTGCAAAAAAATAATATTTTTTCAAGTAAACAGAAAGGGCTTTGTCTTCAAGTTGTAAGAAGAGTGGGTGATGTGTGACTTAAGCTTTGAAATGTTGTGCATAAAATTCCAGGACCATTCAAAAAAAAAAACCCAAATGACCCCTTTTTGGAAAGTAGACACCCCAAGGTATTTGCTGATAGGCATGTTGAGTCCATGGAATATTTTAAATTTGCCACAAGTTTCGGGAAAATTACACTTTTTTTTTTTTTGCACAAAGTTGTCACTAAATGATATATTGTTCAAACTTGACGTGGTTATATGTGGAATTAGACCCCAAAATACATTCTGCTCCTTCTCCTGAGTACGAAGATACCACATGTGTGAGACTTTTTGGGAGCCAAACCGCGTATAGGACCCCGAAAACCAAGCACCGCCTTTATGATTTCTTAGGATGTAAATTTTTGATTTCACTCCTCACTACCTATCACAGTTTTGAAGGCCATAAAATGCCAAGAGAAGATTTACCAGCAAATCTGATATGACTCAACTTCCTGTAAAGGCAGGCATCCCAATACTTTCAGTACTATAGTGTATATAATACTTTGCAGAGAGTATTGTAATGTAGGCACTTTCGCCAGATATGCATCATGGTCTTTGACCTTCATTTCAGCAGCATCTCAACATAAGATACCTATACTGTGTAATGGACAATGAATGAGCAAAAGTACATTAATCAGCTATCACTCTGTGTAATTTACTTTTATTTCCTGCCAGCATGTTCCTTGTCTGCACTGCAGAGTGGTGGTACTCCCCTCTTTCATATTAAAACAATTTCAGTTACTTACATTGTCTTTTTTTTAATATTACTTTAAATATTTTAATGCATATAAACCTAACTGGTGTTCTTTTATATCTGTCTTGAGTGTGGCTTTAACACAGATTGCATCTATAATATGTTTAACCTACATAACTGATTTTAAAAGAACCAACACACATACACAATCTAAAGTTTCTAAAGCAGGCTTTGTACTTTCTCTATACAATGGTGATCTAAAATGGGAGTACAAGAAAGGATTTTTGTTTCTAATTGACACATAATTACCATGAAGGGGAGGCTCCATTCAGTGGAGTCAGTTGTACATACTACACAAATAAAAACCATTTAGTGTTCTAACAGAGTGCATAGCTTTAGAAAATAGATTAAATGGTGCCATTATTGCACATTAATAGCAAATGCATGCTGTTACCCTTATGTTGCAAATGTATAATAAATGCCCTTTCACTGTTCTCTCTTGCCAAATGCATATGCCATTGATGGTGGAAAGAAAAATAACAAAACCTTAGCTCTGTGAAATATTAGGGCATTAGCGTACAGTACTACATAACACCGATTATCAACCAGAAGGTATGTCTGATGAGTTCAAAAAATATTTCTGCTGGTTTCAAAAGATACTTATGCTTCCTATAGTAAGAAAATCATATTCATATAAGAACATTCAAAGAACATTTATACACATTTAGGATATAATGGTACCCACATCAATGGCTACTTTTTATTTAACAGGTAAATCATAGGGAGCTTAAAGTTCACCTGTGCCAAGACTATGAACATTGAAATATTTATGTATTCCAACAAGTAGTAAAACAGCTTTAAAACAAGGTATTCCTGATCTCTCTAGCTTCATGTATTATAAAGTAATTAATTCTCAAACAACTGAAAAGATCACAAGTTGGTTTTAGTGAGTTGCTAAAAGCTTAGATATAGTATAGTAAGGATTTTTTGAATGAGAAGGGTGTACTTATCTCATTTGATACCCAGGAGACATTGGAGAACAGGGCCACTGTTAGAAATTATAGCGCCCTATGCAACTTACCTTTTATTGGTAAAAATACACTAAAATCATTATTTGTGGACACAAACACAGCATAACTTACACAATTCCTGCTAAATCTAAAAGGTAAAACTGTATTGAGTTAATAAATAAAGCTCTATGTTTGAATGAGGTCTTGGGGCTATACCTGTACAGAATCAATGTTTTTGTATGTGGTTAGAGCTGTGTGAAAGTAGGACCTTAATGTTTTGTATTTTTAAATGGTTTATTATCTTTTACAGTGTCTTATTGTTTCTTATTTATTTTTTCACAATGTTGTTGGTGGTGGTGGAAGGGGGGGGGGGCTTTGGTGAAATGTCATGGGGCTAAACAGATCCCTGATATCTCACTTTGGAGAATGGGAAAGGGACAGAGGATGACATTTCTAGTAAACAGCTTACAATGCTTCAGTTATGAATAAACACTGTGTGTGATTGGTACCACATCACTCATGTGTTCACTCATTGTGTTCATGTTAATATGACATATTTACTGGCCCCTTCTCCCACTATCCATCCTGAAACATCCCCCTGTGTGCCTATGGCTGCCGGCGGGAGGGAAGCCAGTAGCGCTGCAAGTGGGGGGCACACAGGAGGGTTATTGGTGCAGTGAGGGGCAGAATCTGGAACTGATCTTTTCTATGGATCTCTCTGCAGCAGCTGAAAGCCAGCTTCTCCTCCACTCCCTTGTGATGACTTTCAGCTGCTGTAGAGAGCTATACAGAAGATGGGTTCCAGTAATTGCTGATCACCCTCCCTGCCCACATTAGATTCCCTCTGCTGCCCAGGCTCTTCTGCTGGTCCAGGCCCTGAACCAGCAGGCCATGGATACCCCCTTATCAGCTGCCAAGTTTGAGGAATAACTAATAGTCTATATTTTTCTGTTAGATTATGGATTACATAGGAACTATTGAGGAGAAGTACTACAACAGTCAGGCTATGTGAAGTCTTATTTTGGAAAATCTCCAAACCAATAAGGGTTTTAGAAGAAAATTTAACTTCAATACAGTGGTTAATCTTCCAGTAATATTTATTGTGATAGAGATGTTTAACCGCCAAAAAGGTAATGTATAACCAAAGGCAAAACTTTTTTATTTTTTATTTTGGGATAGAGTGGAGAAGGATTAGAACACCTGTCAGTTTCTATTGCTGTCTGTGC
This sequence comes from Aquarana catesbeiana, assembly GCF_042186555.1. Classification (NCBI taxonomy): domain Eukaryota; kingdom Metazoa; phylum Chordata; class Amphibia; order Anura; family Ranidae; genus Aquarana; species Aquarana catesbeiana. The sequence continues at coordinate 232,012,546 of NC_133324.1, forward strand.
CCCTGCTAGGGAGATTCACCATCTCTATTTGTCTTTTTTATTGTTATCATTGAAAGTGAAATTAAAAAAGAATATCCCAAATTGTGGGGGACACCAGAACAGTAATAGAGGGGACTCTTCCAATGGGGGCACTAGTTTTGATGGCCCTGTTAACACAAAGGGATTCCCTCGCTTTGGAGGGATTTCTTCTCAGCTCTTGTTGATGAGCCCGATGTTCAACTCGAACATCGGGTGTTCGTCTGTTCGCTGAATAGTGAACAATTTGGGGTGTTCGCAGCAAATTCGAAAGCCGCAGAAAACCCTTTAAAAGTCTATGGGAGAAATCAAAAGTGCTAATTTTAAAGGCTTATATGCATGGTATTGTCATGAAAAGTGTTTGGGGACCTGGGTCCTGCCCCAGGGGACATGTATCAATTCAAAAAAAAAGTTTTGAAATTCGGGAGCAGTGATTTTAATAATGCTTAAAGTAAAACAATAAAAGTGAAATATTCCTTTGAATTTCGTATCTGGGTGGTGTCTACAGTATGCCTGTAAAGTGGTGCATGTTTCCCGTGTTTACAACAGTCCCTGCAAAAAATTACATTACTAAAGGAAAAAAAGTAATTTAAAAGTGCTCGCGGCTACAGGGCGTGGCCTGACGCAGCATGGAGTAGGACGCTGGTAGCCAGAGCTCCGTCTATTACTCCTTATTTGTATTGATCCTGGACTCGCTGTACTTTCCTGCTGGCTGGATCACCTACCTGGGACTTTTGAGATACTCTGGGCTTCGTTCCGGGCCGTTTGGATGCACGGAGGCCTGGACAGAGCGGCGATCTCCCGTGTGGCGGCCGAAACTAGACAAGTCTGCGGCCATCTTGGTCCATCTTGGTCCTCCTATGTTCCAGCTCTGCCCTGTGAAATCCACAAATTAAAGGTACCCAGCTGCTGAAAAACCTCCCGGGGTGCGGGGCAACACTAACCCCTCATTAATACAACCCACCTGGCCAGCGGGGACCCCGGGAAGGCTGACAATTGAACCTGGCCTGGATTGTGGCCTAGGCCTACACGAGGCGGCCGGCGACCATTTTAGCACACCTGCTTCTTTTACTTATATTGTGCACATGAGCTGTGGCCCTGATGTCCCCCTTTTGGCAGCCTTCACTGGGACCCCACGTATCCTACGTGTGGTAGCCTCAGATTGCCAGCTCCTAAAGAGGCAGTGAGGAACCACACACATCTGCCCTGTAAAACCAACCCCAATCCTTGGACACTTTGGGGACTACAAGAACCTGCACAGCAATTGTCTTTAATTAACCAGCAAATCAGTCCGCCACATTAAGTTTGGAGGTTGTCTGGGTGCTGCCTGGGACCTTCACAATATGTCACCAACTAAAGCACAAAAAGCAGCGGCAGCAAAACTTGATCAGTACCGCAGACTAGAAAAGGAGGACATGGAGGAGGAAGGAACAACTAAGAAGGCTGCGGCGGGAGAGCGAACTGCGAGCGATACCGACAAACTCCTTGAAGCAATTACCCTCTGCAGAACTTCTATCACAACACAAATTGAGGAAGTTAAGATGGATATCTCCCTTATCAGACAGGACTTTCAAAAGCTCAGGGAAAGAGTGAAAGAAACTGAGACCAGACTGGGCGAGGTGGAGGATGCTATTCCACCCTTAAAAACATCTTCAGACCGTGTGCAAAGGCAGATACAGCAACTCCTTATAAAGCATGATGATATGGAGAATAGGCTGAGAAGATGTAATATACGCCTGATAGGCCTGCCGGAGGGGTCTGAGGGCAAGGACACTACCACTTTTCTGGAACAACTATTGATCACTACTTATGGGAGAGAAGTCTTTTCTCCTATGTTTGCGGTAGAGCGGGCGCATCGCATGCCAGCAAGACCCCCTCCACAGGGAGCTCCACCTCGCACGTTTATAGCTAAACTCCTTAACTACAAGGATCGGGACACTGCTTTAAGAATGGCAAGGGAAAAAGGCAATATTCCAGTTGGAAATGTTAAAGTAGCCATTTTCCCAGATTTCTCGGCAGAAGTCCAGCGTCGTCGTCAGAGCTTTACGGAGGCCAAACGCAAGCTAAGAAATATGCAATACAAGTACTTCATGCTCTTTCCAGCCCATCTTAGGGTGGAGCATGAAGGTCATGCGGTCTTCTTCGAGGATCCAGAGGAGGTGATCTCTTGGTTGGAACGAAGAGCCAATCCTCAACAAGCTGATTGATTAAGTCCCATTGATAACGTAGAAATGACCAGGAACTGTTCCTAACCAGCGTAAGTTCTATGCACTAATCCTGTTTACCCATAGTACAAGAGTCAAAATACCCTCCGGGGCTCCGGAGAGAGAAAAAACAGTCCTACAATCAACATGCATCGTGTTCATATGGCATCTTTGAAATTTCTTACATGGAATGTGAGGGGCCTGTGCGAGAAATTTAAGCGCGTGGCAGTCTTCACATTCCTGAAGAAGCAACATGCGGACATAGTGGCACTAGTGGAAACACATATTGAGGGTAGCGTTCAGATGGCGCTTCGCAGGCCTTGGGTTGGATGGGCATATCACTCTACCCACACGTCCCATTCCAGGGGAGTTTCTGTATTAATAGCTAAGTCCGTACATTTTGAATTGTGTGAGTTAATTACTGACCCGCAAGGCCGTTATGTATTTATTCATGCCAAAGTATATGGAGAACCTCTGCTCATAATGGCTTTTTACATACCACCTCCATTAAATGTGTCCATAGTCAAGGAGGGTATATCATTCATGACTCGCCATCCAAATGTAGCAGCGGTTTGGCTAGGAGACTTCAATGTCACTTTAAATCCGAATCTAGACAGGTTACAGCTAACATCAATGGCTCCTAATGCCCCCACTGAAACTAAATTCTCTAAACTTGTCTCCACCTTCCATTTAATAGATACGTGGTGCTATAAGTTCCCACAAGTCAGGTCATATTCATGTTTCTCGTCCTCTCGTGGTTCCATGTCCCGTATAGATTTTATACTTATCTCCCGTAGGTTGACTCCAAGGTTATCGGAGGTAATGTTCTGCCCTAGAGTACTGTTGGACCATAGTCCTTATTGGATTACATTAAGGATTCCAGTGGCAAAGCCACCGCGGACATGGCATCTAAACCCATTCTGGCTCTCTCTCTTACCAGAGGATGGCGAGCTTATAGATAAATGGAAAAGGTACTTTCTGGAAAATGATGAGTCAGCATCGCCATCCGCAGTTTGGGATTCTTTTAAGTTATTTGCTAGACATACATTGATAACCGCTATTAATAAAATTAAGATGGACTCTTCTGGTGCCCTCGGTAAGGCGCTGGAGGACTTGTCCTCTGTGGAAAGAGTGTACGCTAACACCCCGACATCAGTAAACGCAGACCAACTCAAATTACAGATTAGAGTGGTTAACCAGTTACAGTATCAGAAAGCCAAACAAAAAATCTTCTTCTCCAAACAGAAAATGTTTGAACATGGGGAAAAGGCAGGCAAGTTACTGGCTGTCAGGGGCATGTCAGCAGTCGTCGGGTGAACCTGCATGCACGCAGGTCCACAAGGAATGTTTCTAGGCGAATTCAGCTAAATTCCCCACCAGGGGGCACCGGCGCGCTCCCGCGTGTGCCCATATGCGCGTTCGCGGGTGCGCGCGCCCGTTCGCGCTAGCGCCGTTTGGCGCCAAGGGCCCTTTAAAAGAGTGACAGGTGCTCATGTCAGGTGCTGTTCGTCTGCAGCTCTGCACCTGAAAGTTCCTGTATCTGCCTGTCTGTTGTTTGCTACTGACCCGGCTACGTCTGACCACTCTCCAGTCTCCAATCCAACCCGGCTTGCCTGACCTTGCTTATTCTGATACCTGTTGCCGAACTCCTGCCTGTCTGACTATCCTTGGATCATCCCTCCTGTTTATACCTGCCTGATCTCCTGCCAAAACGGACTGTCTGACCTTGCTTGCCTGTGTCCTGTGACGTTGCTTCCAGCCTGCTTGTTTTGCATCCAGCTGCTGTTATCGCATCTGTCTGCCTGCCCCCCGGCCTGCACCAGTTTACCTGCATCCGCAGCTCAGCCATCCCTGAGGGACATCCTTCCAGTTCCGGTGTCTGCTTCTGCTGGAACCTGCATCAGGCCCTCCTACCCACTGCGCTCAGGAGACCACTGTTCCCACTTCCAGCGGCTCCTGAACCAGCGTTTAAGAGAGGTCTCCTTCTACCAGTCAGGCTCAACTACCAGGTACATTACAGTACGAACAGCCATGACTGAGCCTGCAGGAGAGACCTCTCCCATTAAGGAGATCTGTACACACTTGGCAGCCCTCACCCAAGCAGTAAAGACTTTACAGGACAGTTATAACAGACTGGAGGGTCAAGTGTTAAACCTCAGTGGACCCGGTGGTGTGGCTCCTGCTCCCGCAGCCGCTCCAGTACAGGCTGCTGCACCACCCTCCGTGGTCATGCTTCCACCGGAACCAAGAGTCCCTGTTCCTGAAAAGTTTTCTGGTGACCGAACCAAGTTTTTGGCTTTCCGCAGCGCTTGTCAACTTTACTTCGGTTTACAGCCACGGACTTTTTCCTTGGAAGTCACCAAGGTGGGATTTGTCATATCCCTCCTCCAGGGGGAACCCCAGACCTGGGCATACCGCTTGCTTGAAACCAACGCTGTACAGATCCAGACTTTACCCGCCTTTTTTGAAGCCATGGCCCAGCTTTATGAGGACCCTCAGCGGGCTGCCACCGCTGAGGCAGCTTTGTTCGCGCTCCAGCAAGGCCGTAGGCCGGCCGAGGACTATGTCATGGACTTTCGACGCTGGAGCGCGGACACTCAATGGAACAACTTAGCCCTACGCCACCAGTTCTGCATGGGGCTATTTGAGGGTCTTAAGGATGAACTTGCCCGGGTGGGGATGCCTGACACCTTGGAGGAGCTTATTGCCATTACTATCCAAATTGACCGACGCCTTCGTGAGCGCCGGTCTGAACGATCTTCTCAACAAACACGGCCTATGTGGATGACCGCAAGAGCCCCGCTGCCTGCCTCCCGGTATCTGCCTTCTGCCGGGCCAAGTCCAGTCAACCAAACAACTGATGCCTCTGAACCTATTGTAATAGTGAGAGTCCCTGTCGCTATAAAAATGGGGTTAAAGTGGACATAGGGTATGCACATTTGCTTGAGGCAAGGCTTCAGAGCATAAATGTGGACTGGAGAAAACTGCTTTTGCAGCTTTCTCCAGGTTTTGAGATCCACCAGCAGATTGACTGGTCAGGTGTGTGTTGGGCTATTTGTAGACACCTGACCATAGTTCTGGGCTCCACCCTCCCGAGGAGTCCAGGCAAGCAAGGGAGAAGTGTGCATGTCTGCACAGGTCTGTCAGAGTAGACAGAGGGCCCAAGCCTGTGGGCTGGAAAAGGAAGCTGGAAAAGAGTGCTGAGGTACTGGGTGTACAGGAAATCTGTTATAGAGCCGAGAGGGCTGAAGCATAAGTTTGAGCAGCAGTGCTGCTAAAGAGAGCCAGGTGGCTTGGTATTTCTGATTGAACTTACATTGTTGCTGTGGAAAGCTGAAACCCCTGTGTGGGCAACACTTCTGTTATCGGACATTTTCTTTCTTTAATAAAAGTGGGCCGACAAGCCCTTAAAACTGCGTATCTGGCGTGGACTCGGCTCACTGGTAAGCTCTACCTTTAAGCTAAACCAACCCCCGATGTTACAAGTGGTGGAGAATGCGGGCAGAAGACGGTGGAATCCGGGTTCTTGCTCCACAGTGAGTTCAAGTCAGGAACTATTGGCTGTGTGTGGAAGTGCAGCCAGGCAAAAGGCATTGCGTGTTGCAGGTGGTGTACCTGTGAATGAAAAGTCAAACTTATTTTTTTTCTGCTATGAACTGTGTTTGTGTGCATGAGACAGCACAATCTGTGTGTGCACTGTGCAGGTGAGGAAATCTTGCATGAAGTGAAAAGCAACTTGCTTTAAAGTAACAGTGCTTCATTTTTTTTTGCTGGAAAGCGCAAAAGTGTGGTGGAAGTGAGCTCAGCGTGGCCTGAGAAGATGTCGCCACCTAGGAGGGCCAGTCCAGAAGGCCTAGTGATGTGCGATGCAGTAAATGAATGGTTCAAGCGGAATCGCAAAGAGTGGGCCGCAGTGCAAGGGGCTGAGATTGTGGCCTCTGACTATGTGCAACCCATGCTACCTACAGAGGAGGTTGGGGAATTCCTGAAAAAATCTGAAAAAGTTGCTGTAAGGAGAAAATGGCCTAGGGATCGGTGGCCAAAATTGCTGCAACCCTTGTTACGGATAGAGTTCCGGTCGGTTTACCATTTAATGGATTGGGAACAGGATGACTACTGCAAGTTTAAAGAGGAAATTCTTCTTAGAGGAGTGTTCCAGCGTATCATGGGCCACCAGCAATGCTCCAGGATGGGAGAGGTGTCACCGGAAGACCAAGGTTTTGGAAATGCAGAGAAACGCAAAGTTTCGTGTCATGGCCGCTTAGGGAAAGTGGTCAGCCCAGAAAGGAGGGTGCAACAGTCTACATCCTGCATGAGGTATAGCCAACCAGTTTTGGAGTGCAAGTCTGCTGTTATCCCTAGCAACAGGAATCGTGTGTTGCCTACAGGGGGCATCAGTGGGTCTAGAAAGGCTGCAGTATTGCTCCGTGACCACATGGGGGCGTCAGCCTGTGGAGACACCACAGATGAAAGACATCGCACTCAAGTGAAGGCTATGACACCAGCTGCAGGAACTGGTAAGACTGTTTCAGTTTATGATGCTGAACCCGGTGAAGTGGGAGTATGTCCAGTGGGGAGATCCGCAGTACAAATGGACATAGACTTGCTGCAGTGTGCTACCCAGAGCAGTGGGGAGGCACAGCGTAAAGCCCAAGTAGCTGCAGGGCTAAAGACTGGAAAGGACATGGGGACTCTGCAAGTGCCTGCTATAATCCAGCAGATGGCTGGAAAAATTGAGCTAGGGGTGACCAAAACAGTGTTGGTGCCATGTTCCCTAGTTACAGGTGCTGCAGGGTTGCCCAGGGAAACTTCCAAGGAGCTCGCAGTGACGGAGCAGAGAGTTTCCCAGGTCAGCTATGGAGCTGCCCAAATAGGTAAGAGTGCCCCTTTACAGAGAGCAGGCGCTGTGAAGAGTCACTCAGAGGTTATGGTGGCTCATAGACAACCCATAAAAACGGCAGTTGTGTCTACATGCAATGAAAAGGCTAATGATTGTTTTGACAAAAGTGTTACTATGGGTAAAAGTGATGTGGATTGTAATGACATTGAAACATGTATTTCTTGTAATGTCATATCTGAGAGTGAGGTTGGTAATGTGTTCACTACCAATGATGAGAGTAGATCTCACGTGACAGGCGGAGGCATAGGATTGTCCATGGAGGTCTCAGGGGGTCTCCATGTGATGAAGCCAGAGTCTGTCCAGGATGGTTCTGGTCCTACTCTGGTGGAACAAGGTTGGACTGAGTCACACAGTGAGTGTGTGTGGGCACAACCTGACAACCCTAAGTGTAGCCCAGTTGGCAAGGGGTTAATTCAGCCTGTAAAAGCTGAGAGTTCAAAGCTAGATGTGTTTGTAGCGCCACCAGAGCAAGGTGGTCAAAATAAGGCATTGCACATTGCCTTGGTTGAGGATGCAATTTCTCAAGTTGATATGAGTAAAAAAATATTGTCACAATGTGAGGTAGATAGAAGTGACAAGTGTGCTGTTTTGGCTAGTGAATCCCAGGTTCCTGTGGGGCCTTCTAGAGCAGTTGATGCAGCGCTGTGGAGCACTGGTGATGGAACCACAAGGGACTGGGATGATTGGTGCAAGGAAACACTTGCGGCGCTAGGCCAAGTGACAAAGAATTATGAAACAATGATGTGTAACAACGGTGTGGACAGAACACCTGCTATGCCCATTGGAGGGGTCACAGAATGGCCGATGCTCATGGGTACACTAGCCCCTGTAAAGACTGAGGCCCTCCAGTCTGAAGGAACGGTTCTGGGCGCAGGCATGGCAGATGGGTTGTCCACAACCCAGCAACTAAGTAATAGCAAGTGTCAAGGTGACAATGTGACTATTGTTGACCTGCAGAGGCTCATTGTTGAGTTGGAGGGGAAGAGGAGACATGTGGCTGACAGTGCTCCAGGGGAGCAACAGGCAGTGATGGTGAGTACCTCCAAAGAGGTGGAGGTCTCTTCCAAGGTCTCAACCTCTCAGACTACAGTGGATGAGCCCCTCCATGTCTCGGAGGAGGGAAAGGTCCCTAAAGAGGTCACAAATTTAGACTTGGAATGTATTGAAATGACAGAAACTTTACTTGAAATGCTGGAGTTGGCAAAAACACGCTCACTGTACACTTGGGTGTCTCCATCGTGGTCGGACCAGGTGGTGCTGCGTAGTACCAATGGGTGGAGCCAGGTGATACAGGCGGTGCTGGAAAACCTTGCCCAAGAGTGGAATTGGTGGAACCAATGTTTATTAACCATTTGGCACAGGATCTCTCGATTCCCGGTGAGAGTACTTCCAGTTGTTGATTGGTATGGAGGTCGCTCAGGGGAACTGTTGGAGATATCAGAGGTCTCTCCGCCTGGTGCAGTGACTGAGAACATCTTTGCTGGTGCAGTCCGAGGTGCGGCTGAGCAGTGGTCAGTAGAGGGCGCAGACACTGTCTCACCTGCTAGACCTCATGAAAAGGAAGGGCCCAGAATGGACGCGGCAGTAGTCGAGATGCTTTCTGTCACTGGCCAAGAGGTACAGGTTAAGGTACCCGGAGACACTGTAGGAGAAAGTGCTGAAGATTGCTGTAGCAATGTAATGTGTACACCAGTTGGCATTATCGCAGTAAGGAATGATTTGTGCTTGGGTCTGTGTTTGTTAGGACAGCCGCCCATGGAGCGTTGGACAGCAGGTGAGGTGGAGCTTGGTGATAGTTCCATGGAGCATAGTCACTCGCCTGTGTGTGGTCCCTCCTCAGGACAGGTCCTAACAAACTCTGAAAAAAGCACTGGTGGTATCGGAAGTTGGAATCTCAAAATTGGTGATCTGATGATTGGTGCTGTTAATAATGACGTGGTTGCCGTAGACAACCAGAGAAAGATATTAGAACCTATAGTGAAGGTTAAAGCTGATGTCAGTGAGTTGAAAGAAAGGATCAGGGAAAGCAGAGTTTCCCCTAGAAAGATGAATAAGCCCAGGCACCCAAAAAGAAGAGGGAGAAGGCTGAGTATAGGGAAATGTAGGACCCTGTTAAGATCCAGGGTGGGACGTACCTGGAAGCGAACCCGAAAAAAAGGTTGGGCCTACGTGGCTGACAGCCAGCACAGAGGTGTCCCAACCATGACGGGTGCTGGTGTTCCTCCCTCCGGATCGAAACAAAGGGGGGGGATATGTAATAGTGAGAGTCCCTGTCGCTATAAAAATGGGGTTAAAGTGGACATAGGGTATGCACATTTGCTTGAGGCAAGGCTTCAGAGCATAAATGTGGACTGGAGAAAACTGCTTTTGCAGCTTTCTCCAGGTTTTGAGATCCACCAGCAGATTGACTGGTCAGGTGTGTGTTGGGCTATTTGTAGACACCTGACCATAGTTCTGGGCTCCACCCTCCCGAGGAGTCCAGGCAAGCAAGGGAGAAGTGTGCATGTCTGCACAGGTCTGTCAGAGTAGACAGAGGGCCCAAGCCTGTGGGCTGGAAAAGGAAGCTGGAAAAGAGTGCTGAGGTACTGGGTGTACAGGAAATCTGTTATAGAGCCGAGAGGGCTGAAGCATAAGTTTGAGCAGCAGTGCTGCTAAAGAGAGCCAGGTGGCTTGGTATTTCTGATTGAACTTACATTGTTGCTGTGGAAAGCTGAAACCCCTGTGTGGGCAACACTTCTGTTATCGGACATTTTCTTTCTTTAATAAAAGTGGGCCGACAAGCCCTTAAAACTGCGTATCTGGCGTGGACTCGGCTCACTGGTAAGCTCTACCTTTAAGCTAAACCAACCCCCGATGTTACACTATGCAACTGGGACTTATGCGTACTACTCTGACCCCTGAAGAACGGGCACGCAGACGCCAACTGAACCTTTGTCTCTATTGTGGCGGGATGGGCCACTATGTGAACAACTGCCCAGTAAAGATCCATAAGTGTTTTCCTTCAACTCCAACCAGTTTATCCGCTTTAACAGCCAATGCCACTCAACTTGTTCTCCCTCTCTCATTACAGCTCCAGGGAAGAACAATTCAAGTCAACGCCATTGTTGATTCCGGGGCATGTAGCTGCTTTGTTGACTCTGTTTTTGCTACTCAACAAGATCTTCCTTTAAAGAATAAGACACATAGACTTTCAATTTTTCTGGCCGATGGATCCCATATAAGATCTGGACAGGTCTCTCAAGAAACCCTTCCTCTGTCTGCTACCTGCTCATCTCAGCACCGAGAAATCCTAGTCCTGGACGTTATCTCATCACCACTTTTCCCAATCATTTTGGGTATGCCCTGGCTTCAAGCCCACAATCCTCTTGTTAACTGGGCCACGGGCGAGATCAAGTTTCAGTCACCCTATTGCCAAGGACATTGTCTACCTGAACCTGTTAATTCTGCTACTACCTTACTGTATATGGTCATTGACCCAGATCTGCTTCAAAACGTACCAGAGGTCTATCAGGACTTTGCAGATGTATTCAGCAAGAAGGGAGCAGACTCTCTGCCACCCCATCGTCCCTATGACTGTCCAATTGAGCTGCTTCCTGGAGCTGAGATTCCTTTTGGGCGCATCTTTCCGCTATCCGAAAAGGAACAAGAGGCACTTAAGGTTTACATCATCGAAAACCTTGAAAAAGGCTTCATTCGACAGTCCACTTCACCAGCTGGGGCGGGAATATTTTTTGTCTCCAAAAAAGACCTTACGCTTCGCCCTTGTGTGGACTATCGGGAGCTAAACAAAGTCACGGTCAAAAACCGTTATCCGTTGCCCCTAATACCTGAACTGTTTCAAAAATTAAGGTCCGCCATCATCTTTACCAAATTAGATTTGAGAGGGGCCTACAATCTGGTCTGCATTCGGGCCGGGGATGAATGGAAGACGGCCTTCCGGACCCGTTTCGGACACTATGAATATCTAGTCATGCCCTTCGGCCTTTGCAATGCTCCTGCCACTTTTCAGCATCTGGTCAGTGATGTGTTTAAGGATTTCCTGGACATCTTTCTAATTGTCTACCTGGACGATATTCTAATCTTCTCCAGTTCACTCGAGCAACATAGGGAACATGTCCGTAAAGTCCTGGCCCGACTCCGCCTGCACAGATTGTATGCCAAGGCGGAGAAGTGCGAATTTGAACAAAAGGAGATTCGGTTCCTGGGGTTAGTTATCTCCCCAACCGGCATCAAAATGGATCCTCAGAAAGTGTCTGCTGTGTTAGAATGGCCAGCACCCATGGACAAGAAGGGCGTACAATGCTTCATTGGATTTGCAAACTTTTACAGGAAGTTTATCAGGGGGTTCTCTGCCATCATCTCCCCCATTACACAGCTAACCAAGCAGAATCTTCGTTTCCACTGGAACCTGGAAGCTCAGGGGGCCTTTGAAGAGTTAAAGAGGCGTTTCACGTCAGCTCCGATTCTTAGCCATCCTGACCCATCTTTGCCCTTTATCCTAGAGGTTGATGCCTCCGAAGTAGCTGTGGGTGCTATTATTTCCCAACGACAAGGCAACAAGGACCTGATGCATCCTGTAGGGTTCTTCTCTAGGAAACTTTCGCCGGCTGAGCGGAACTACGATGTGGGGGACCGGGAGTTACTTGCTATCAAGACAGCCTTGGAGGAATGGAGATATTTGCTTGAAGGTGCAGTCCATCCAGTACTGATTTATACGGATCACAAGAATCTGGAATATTTAAGATCTGCTAAAAGACTAAAACCCAGACAGGCCCGTTGGGCTCTATTTTTTACACGATTTTGCTTCCATATCACCTACCGGCCGGGATCCAAGAATGTAAAGCCAGACGCGCTGTCGCACATGTTTGATAATCCTAAAGACTCTTCTGTACCTGACACTATTCTGCCGGCAAACAGTTTCCTTCTTCTTCAAACAGACCTTCTATCCATGATCAGAGAAGCATCCCCAGAACCTTCAAGTCTCCAGGGGTCCTCTTTAACACCTCGAGATGGACTATTATGGAGGGGAAGTCAAATTTTTGTACCAGAGAACGTCCGAGTCAAGGTGCTGACACTTTTGCATGACCATCCACTTGCAGGACATTTTGGGGTCCGCAAGACCCTTGAGCTGGTGCAGCGCACCTTTTGGTGGCCTAACCTGAAGGAATTTTGCAGAAAATATGTTAACTCCTGCTCTGTCTGCATCCAGAATAAAACTCCCAGGAACAGAGCTTGGGGACTACTAAGACCATTGCCTATACCAGATAGGCCCTGGAGGATGATAGCAATGGACTTTATAGTTGAATTGCCATGTTCTGAGGGATGTTCGGCGATCCTTGTGGTCGTTGACCGGCTATCCAAAATGGCCCACTTTGTGCCCCTAAAGGGAACACCTTCTGCTGTGGAGACGGCCCGTGTGTTCATTAGGGAAATTGTCAGGTTACATGGGATCCCCGCAAATATAGTGTCCGATAGGGGGGTACAGTTTACTTCACGCTTTTGGAGAGCTCTTTGTGAAAATCTGAAGATTGAACTAGCTCTGTCCTCAGCATACCACCCCCAAACAAATGGGCAAACTGAAAGGACAAATCAGACTCTGGAGCAATACATTAGGTGTTTTACATCTTTTGTGCAAGATGATTGGGTGTCCCTGCTGCCCCTAGCGAAATTCGCTTATAACAATGTCAGCCACTCTGCCACCGGTCAATCCCCTTTCTTTGCCAATTATGGGTTTCATGCATCTTTTTTACCAGATTTTCTTTCAGAATCCTCAGTTCCAGCGGTCCAGGACACAGTGCAGTTCCTCAATCATAATAACCGGATCTTGCAGGAAGCGGTATCCAAGGCGCAAGCGGACAATAAGAGGTTCTTTGATCAGAAAAGAAGAGGAGATCTAAACCTTCAGCTTGGCGACAAGGTATGGCTGTCTACCAATAATATTAGATTGACATGTCCTTCCAAGAAGCTTGCCCCTAAATTTATTGGGCCTTTCCCTGTGAAAAGGAAAATTAACGAGGTATCTTATGAATTATGCTTACCTGACTCACTTAAGATACACCCTGTGTTTCACGTGTCACTCTTAAAGCCTGCTGTAGATGACCCTTTTCCTGATAGGGGCACCAGGGTCCCTGAACCAGTTCTGGTGGATGGCAATGAAGAGTATGAAGTGGAATCCATCCTTGACTGCAGAAAGAGGTCTGGGCAAGTACAGTTTTTAATTAAATGGAAGGGGTATGGTCCGGAAAACAACTCATGGGAACCTGACTGTAATATTCATGCCAAACGTTTGATTCATGCTTATTTCTCTGCCCATCCTGAAAAGAAAAGTTATCTGGGCATCCGGAGGCTGCCCGTTGGGAGGGGGCAATGTCAGGGGCATGTCAGCAGTCGTCGGGTGAATCTGCGTGCACGCAGGTCCACAAGGAATGTTCCTAGGCGAATTCAGCTAAATTCCCCACCAGGGGGCGCCGGCGCGCTCCCACATGTGCCCGTACGCGTGTTCGCGTGTTCGCGGGTGCGCGCGCGCGCCCGTTCGCACTAGCGCCGTTTGGCGCCAAGGGCCCTTTAAAAGAGTGACAGGTGCTCATGTCAGGTGCTGTTCGTCTGCAGCTCTGCACCTGAAAGTTCCTGTATCTGCCTGTCTGTTGTTTGCTACTGACCCGGCTACGTCTGACCACTCTCCAGTCTCCAATCCAACCCGGCTTGCCTGACCTTGCTTATTCTGATACCTGTTGCCGAACTCCTGCCTGTCTGACTATCCTTGGATCATCCCTCCTGTTTATACCTGCCTGATCTCCTGCCAAAACGGACTGTCTGACCTTGCTTGCCTGTGTCCTGTGACGTTGCTTCCAGCCTGCTTGTTTTGCATCCAGCTGCTGTTATCGCATCTGTCTGCCTGCCCTCCGGCCTGCACCAGTTTACCTGCATCCGCAGCTCAGCCATCCCTGAGGGACATCTTCCAGTTCCGGTGTCTGCTTCTGCTGGAACCTGCATCAGGCCCTCCTACCCACTGCGCTCAGGAGACCACTGTTCCCACTTCCAGCGGCTCCTGAACCAGCGTTTAAGAGAGGTCTCCTTCTACCAGTCAGGCTCAACTACCAGGTACATTACACTGGCATACTTGGTGCATAGCGAAGATAGACCCCCGGTGGTTATCACGTTACATGGTCCCGGGGGACAAAAAATCACAGACCCACCTACAGTAACCTCAATGTTTAGGGACTTCTTTGCTGACTTATACACAACGACAGCCCCCACTGAGACCCACCATATGTCTCTTTTTCTTGAAAAGGTGACTTTCCCACAGTTAACAGAAAAACAGGTAGAACTATTAGAAGCACCGCTCACTACAGACGAAATATCAATTGCCATGGCTAGCTTTGCTAGGTCCAAGTCCCCCGGATCGGATGGACTTCCAATAGAGTTCTATTCCCAATTCAGTGAAATTCTAACCCCTAGACTATTAAAGTTGTAGAATCATCTATTTCAGACTGGATCTTTACCCCCATCTATGACAAAGGCCACAATAGTCCTCATCCCTAAACCTGGCAAGGATTTGGGATTCCCAGAGTCTAATCGTCCAATATCTCTCCTACAGGTTGATATCAAAATACTTGCCAAAGTAATATCTATCAGACTCAATCAAGTAATATTAACATTAATACACGCAGACCAGACTGGTTTCAAGCCTGGACGAAACACATCGTTTAACCTTCGAAAACTATACATTAACCTACAAGCTACACACGAGGAAGTTGGTTCACAGGTTGTTGTGACCTTAGACACAGCGAAAGTCTTCGACTCGGTAGAGTGGAGGTATCTTTGGAGATGTTTAGAGAGCTACGGATTTGGCCCAAAATTTATTAAATGGGTCCAACTCCTATACCAGGCACCCAGGGCCAGAGTGGTGGCTAATGGATGGTCGTCTCAGTTATTCGACCTCAGCAGAGGCACAAGACAGGGCTGCCCCCTATCCCCATTACTTTATGCCCTGGCAGCAGAACCTCTGGCAATATCCATTCGAACAAACCCAGAAATTAAAGGACTTGGAATGGGCTCCCTGACTGAAAAAATTAGCATGTATGCAGATGACACGCTATT
Source organism: Aquarana catesbeiana (assembly GCF_042186555.1). Taxonomy (NCBI): domain Eukaryota; kingdom Metazoa; phylum Chordata; class Amphibia; order Anura; family Ranidae; genus Aquarana; species Aquarana catesbeiana. Next base: position 232,027,765 of record NC_133324.1, read on the forward strand.
ATACCTGGCAGACTCGGGCCCATCATTATGCAATGCACTCCGCACGATAGAACAATTTGGAATATTTTCAGGTCTGAAAATTAATTGGGACAAATCCCAAATTTTACCAATCGATAGCTTCCCTCCCCCAGAATCCCAAACCAGGCTCCCACTCCAGAGAGTAGATGTCATTAAATATTTAGGGATTCACATAACCAGATCCCCTACGGACTATATATCCCTAAATATAGCTCCTCTTATTTCCTTAGTTAAAAATAAAATACGGGTTTGGTCCAAATTACCATTAGGTGTCTGGGGCCGTATAAATTTAATCAAAATGATTCTACTACCCAAAATACTCTATGTTTTATGGCACACCCCAGTTTACTTACCCTTGAAACATTTTAAATCTCTAGAGTCCCTTTTAAAGACATTTGTGTGGGGTAACAATAGGCACAAATTAGCATGGCAAGCCCTCAAAAATCCGACTGATTTAGGTGGCACTGCTCTACCCGACTTTAACCTATACTACATCGCAGCACAGCTATCACAGCTTTTTCATCTAGACAAAACTGACAGCGAGAGGTTTCTCACGCTCCTATGTCCGAAGTGGGCGCAATACACCAAAGACCCGATATATGCAATAGCGGCAGATATGGGTGGGATGGAACTAGAAAACATTAGACACACATTGCTATACCATTACAGGAAAATATGGAATTTAGCGACTTCTAGACTTGACATTTCAAAATTTAACGATTACACGCCGTTATGGCATAACAAAAATCTTCAGGAGTTCAATAAAATACATGATACATTTATATGGTCCAAACAGGAAATATTTTACCTGCATCATATATTAAAAGATGGACAGCTTAAAACCTTTGACATACTTAAAGAAGAATTTACAATCCAGGACCAGTTGTTCTTCAGATTCTTACAAATTCGACATGCACTACAATCACAATTCCCTGACTATTATCCTAATCCTTCACCCAATGTACTTATCGCTATAATTAAGAGCACAGACTCTCATAAATTGATCTCAGCTTTTTATAACTTGCTTTTAACCCCTGTAGCTACTAAGATAGCATATGGCCTTAAACCAAGATGGGAGAGGGAGGTGGGAGCGATGGAGGACGAGGAATGGGGGGAGGCATTGGAGGCCTGCAAAACTGTATCTCCTAAACTTTCAGATTGATTGACTCAACTCTACATTCTTCACAGGGCATATCTCACACCCCTCAGAGTGGCAAGATACAAGTGTACACAAACCACCACATGTCAGATGTGTGGAAGAGAGACAGGTACTTTTTTCCACCTAATCTGGACATGCCCTAAGATAAAAGGCTTTTGGGAACATATTGTGGCATTTTTGCATGACACAATGGGTTCACCTCTGACCCTAGACCCTAAACAGTGCCTCTTGGGTATAGTTCCAGACACAACTGACAAATATACTAAAACTTTTTTACACGAAACACTTTTTGCAGCAAAAAAAGTTATTGCCAAGAAATGGATGAGACAGGAGTCTCCTAAAGTAGTGGAATGTGTTAAGTCGCCCCTATTTCTCCTTTGAATTCGGGTTAGACCTATGGGTGTATGGATAGAACTCTCTGATCGATCGGGTAATCAAGACACACACATGGGATGGTGAATCGAAATTACAATGATTTACTGGGTTTGCATATATCTTATACACTTACAGAGAGAGAGAGAAAAACCTCCCTCTTATTATCAGCCAATGAGATTGAAGCATAGACTTTATGAAAAAATAAGCGTAAAACGTCATACATTGCATATTCTGCCTATAGATATCCCTCAGGCTATATCTAAATATAAGTTTATATATATATGTGACCACGTATGCTAGGCAATCTGCCAATGTTCCAGACACCCAACTTCTAACATGTTATAACTTTGTTATTCATTGTCTATATTAAAATGTCAGGCTAACCACACGTACATCCTGTACATAGCTCACAAATAATCTTTGCACTTCTAATTTTCTGCATAAGAAAGCAAAATACATTTCTTCTTGTATAACATATCTTAAAGCAGCACTCTAACATCCTTACAGAATGGAAGGTGGAGATAAATAATACATTACCATACAAGAAATGTATATATATTAATAGAGGTTGCCCAGCAAAATACAACAAGATATGGGGTAGATGGCTACAGGAATCTTCCACCTGTGTCTAATATAATCACATGATCACAGACTGATAAATTGATATAAGTATAGATGGACAGTCTATAAAAACCAAATATATATACCTTGAATGTTGTTACAAGTCAGATATGTTTGTACTTAACGTTATATTTTTATGCAAATGATAACAATTGTAATACTGTTACAGCGTTAACATGATAACGTAAAAACTTTATGTATGCACCAATTATTCAATAAAACCTTGTTTGATTTAAAAAAAGTGCTTGCGGCTATAATGAATTGTCGGTTCCGGCAATACGCATAAAAGTCATTGAAAAAAATGGTATGGGATTCCCCCACAGTCCATTACCAGACCCTTTGGGTCTGGTATGTATATTAAGGGGAAACCCGAACCAAAATTAAAAAAAAAATGCGTGGGGGTCATTGACAGGTTCCAAAACACCATTTCTTTTCACAGAAGACCATTCCGGCTCTCTATGGCATGTGGAAGGCAATGTTTTGGCCTTGTTGGACAGGGCGGTCAGCAGTAAGGTTCATATTACCTCTGATTCATGGTCCAGCAGGCATGGGCAGGGACGTTACCTTTCCTTCATGGTGCACTGGGTAACTCTGCTGTCTATGCTGACTATCCTATTCCTTCTCAATCTTGATGATGCTAGTTTCGAACAATATTTTTGGTTTTTGCGCCCAACAAGGCCCAATATTTTTGCCCCTGTTTAACAGGGGCAAGTAATTACAATCTGTGATCTAATATTTCAAGGCAGGGCTCATTCCCGTGCCCAACAAGGGTCTGTGAGGGGTTACAGTGTTGTGGCACCACACCACCACCACCCAAGGCCCAATTTTTCTGCCCCTGTTTACCAGGGGCATGTAATTAAAATGTTGATATAATATTTCAACGCAGGGCCTGTTCCTGCCCAACAAGAGTATCTGTGAAGGGTTACAGTGTTGTGGCACCACCACCCAAGGCCCAATTTTTCTGCATCTGTTTAACAGGGGCATGTAATTAAAATTATTGATATAATATTTTAACGCAGGGCCCTTTCCTGCGCCCAACAAGGGTATCTGTGACGGGTTACAGTGTTGTGGCACCACCACCCAAGGCCCAGTTTTTCTGCCCCGGTTTAACAGGGGCATGTAATTACAATTTTTGATCTATTATTTCACAGCAGGGCCGATTCCTGCGCCCAACAAGAGTATCTGTGTGGGGTTACAGTGTTGTGTTTTTGATATAATATTTCAACGCAGGGCCCGTTCCTGCACCCAACTAGGGTAACTGTGAGGGGTTACAGTGTTGTGGCACCACCACCCAAGGCCCAATTTTTCTGCCCCAGTTTAACAGGGGCATGTAATTACAATTTTTGTTACAATATTTCACAGCAGGGCTGTTCCTGCCCCCAACAGGAGTAACTGTAAGGGTTTACAGTGTTCTGGTACCACCAACACCTAAGGCCCAGTTTTTCTGCAGAGTATATAGGGCAGGCTGTATAGTATTTATACTGCTGTTTAGAGTATATAGTGCCTGGGGGCCTGGGGGACCACCACACCATTTAAAAAAAAATTTCGGTGAGAGGTTCCCCTTAATATCCATACCAGACCTGAAGGGCCTGGTATGGATTTTTGGGGATGACATCCATGCCATATTTTTTTTGTTGGTATTTTTTGTATTTTTATCTATATTGCCGGGATCTGACGATACTTTACAGCAGCAAGCAGTTTTAAATTACATTTTTTCCTTTAGAAATGTAATTTTGCTGTGGTACTGTTATAAACATGGGAAAGATGCGCTACTTTACAGGCATACAAAGGACACCCCCCAGGCACAATATATAAAGGAATATTTCATTTTTATTGTTTCACTTTAAGCATTATTAACCCTTTCACGCCTAGGCCTATTTCTGACATTTGTTGTTTACAAGTTAAAATCCATATTTTTTAAGGGCGTGGCTTGGCGCGCAACAGCGATGGACGCTTGAAACAAGAGCTCCGGCATCCAGGCAGCCCTAACCCGTCACCTTGCACCCAAAGCACTCGATAATGAGCAAGAGGAACACAGGGACACCCCGCACGAGATCACGCCGCGCATCGGCAGCTTATCAGGGAAGGAACATTGAAGATTTGTTCCGGAATCCCCCGCCTGCACGAGAAGGCCTGTTAGGAGCCAAGATGGCGCCGCCGCATGTAATGGAGGACGACTTCAGTGAGGACTCTCAATCAGCGGCTGAGGAGAACGGTAGGATTACCCCTCATTCCGACCTCCCCCTGACATATGCCGGCATGTCAGGCTTTGCAGCTGACATAAAAGCCACCTTTTCGGCGGCGATAACGGATCTAAAATCTAGCATGCTGATCCTCACAGACAAGATGGCCACGGCAGAACATGCAGGCAAATGCAGGGATAAGGCTCTTCATCGCCTGGACAGAGTTACACAGACACAGTCCCAACAACTTATAGAGATCAACAAACATCTCGAAGATTTAGATAACAGAGGCAGAAGGAACAATATTAGGGTGCGGGGGATCCCAGAGACTGTGGAGGCTGATCAAATAACCCCAGCTTTACAGAGGGTTTTTAACAGCCTGCTAGAAAGACCAGAGGAGACAGACATTGAATTTGTAAGAGCTCACAGAGCACTCAGAGCAAGAGGCCCTGACAACATGCCACCACGTGACATCATATGCTGTTTACAGAGCTTTGCTTTAAAAGAAGACATCATGAGGAAAGCACGCAGGAATGATCAGATAGTCTTTAATGGAGAAACCATTATGCTATTTCATGATCTGTCTCAGATCACCCTAAAGAACCGCAGAGCTCTTAGACCATTACTAGACAAGCTGAGAGAAAAGGATCTCCGTTACTCATGGCGATTCCCATTCGCACTCCTAGTGAACCAAAATGGAAGACAGTATATCTTGCGATCACCAGAAGATCTCCCAGATTTTTGCCAAGCGTTACATCTGGAACAGGTAGAACTGCCAGAGTGGTATCAGGAATTCATGCTACCTCCACTGGAAAGTTCCCCCTTCTCATCGCCCGATAAACGCATCTCCAAGAAGATGAAATCGGCACGCCCTGGAGGCTCACAGGCGGGGACTCCAAATAACAGACCTCACACTCCCAGGGGCTCTGAAGAAGCCTGAAAATGTCCATAGAAAACCACACTACACATGGAAGAGGACGAGCATCTTTCCTGAAATAACACTTTGAATGCTGACACCAAAGTTAATACTTGCTGGCATCAACATTCCGAGTCACTTCGGCTGGTTTCGTTTTATCTGGTAGAATGGAACCTCACATCAAGAATCAACAACACACTAAGTACCAGTTCTTATAGCTCAGCAGTTTTAGTTGGAATTTATGTTTATGGGGACTGTTGCTTTTACCCCCCATGATGGCTTAGGCCAATTCTATAGATAAAATACGGTTGTAAGGAAAACAAATCAGAATAGTTGATACTAATGGGTTTGTGCAGTTCTTGAAGCATAACTGTCAATATCTCACTTCAGCAAGCATTGATTATGGAAATGTCGATGAAAGAAATATCTTTAAAACTCAAAAAAAAAAAAAAAAGCAAAGTAAAACGCAAATTATAGGTTTAATTTAAATCCACCTCTAAAGGGAAGACGACAAGATGATACCCCCGCTTGGAGGGGGGCCTTGAAATCTCCCAGGAGAACAGAGAAATGATCAAACAACTCATCGACATCTCTACCTGTAAAGTTATCTGGATCAAAGAGATCAGGGGAGATTGTATGCTCCTTCATGGTTGCCATTAGGGTGCAATGTAGACCATTAATGTTTACAATATGTTTACTATGGCTGCTGCCGGTTATTGCTCACTAATTGAGTGTTATATTTTTAATTCAGTTTAATCTAATCTGTCTGGTTGGAATAACCAAAGTGATTGGGCGGCTGCCAATCACGCTCCGACAAAGTGCCCCTTGACGGGAGAAGACTTTCCTGGCAGGAGGCACTAACAATTTACCTTGGCCCCATTGGGTTCCCAAGGAGATCACATTATGTCACTCTTACTTTTTAAGTGCTCTCACTTTCAGGGTACTAATTCCTTGTTCTCTTTTCCTCATTTCTCTTTACCTATACCTTTTAAGGGGTAAAGTATAATTCATTGGAAACTTCAGTTATCTCTCCAGTTATTCCCACGACAGCTCTCTCTGAGCCCTCAGGATGGCGTACTCATCCCTAGGACATGAGCCTACAGTAATCTCTCACAACACGAAGGGCCTGAACATTCCTGAAAAGCGCAGGACCCTCTTAAAGGAACTCAAAAAAGGTAAGCCACGTTTTGTATTTTTACAGGAAACGCACTTTAAAACTCAACAAATCCCCAAAATGACAGACTCATTCTTCACACAAGCATACCATGCAACGAATGATTTAGCAAAATCCAAGGGAGTATCCATACTCATTGGTAGGGAGGCTTCCTTTGAATTAACTGACAAACTCATAGATCCAGAAGGAAGGTTCATATTCCTGAAAGGGAACTGCAGCGGTAAGCCTATTACACTAGCAAATGTTTATTTCCCCAACACGGCACACCTTACCTTCTGCCGTAAAATTGTTGGACAACTCAAAGATTTTGGCTCAGGATGTATCATTCTAGGGGGGGACTTTAACGTCCCACTGAATCCTCTTAGTGATACGTCCACAGGCAAAACCTATATCACTTACAAAATACTCAAACAAATCAAAACATTACTGAACTCGCTTCAACTAATAGACTCTTGGAGATTCATTAATCCCGAGGGAAAAGATTACACCTTCTATTCCATTCCCCATTGCAGATACTCAAGAATAGATTATGTCTTTATATCACAAAGAGACTTATGCCGCGTACACACGGTCGGACTTTCCGGCATACTTGGTCCGGCGGACCAGAGTGTGCCGGACAATCCGCCCGTGTGTGGGCGGCGGCGGACTTTTCCGGCGGACTTCTTCCCAAAAGCCCGCCGGACCTAGATTTTAAACATGTTTTAAATCTTTCCGTCGGACTCAGTTTCGGGCGGAAAGTCCGCTCGTGTGTGTGCTGGTCCGACGGAAAGCCCGCTCGTGTGTAGGCTGGTCCGACAGACCAAATACGACACGAGGGGATGGTATTGCATCTCGCGCTCGCTGCAATAGGAAAAACAAATCTTCCTATTGCGGCGAGCGCGGGGCATACCAGGCCCTTAGGTCTGGTATGGATTATAAAGGGGAACCCCGCTACGCCGAAAAAACGGCGTGGGGTCCCCCTAAAATCCATACCAGACCCGATCCGAGCACGCAGCCTGGCCGGTCAGGAAAGGGGGTGGGGACGAGCGAGCGCCCCCCCCCCTCCTGAACCGTACCAGGCCGCATGCCCTCAACATGGGGGGTGGGTGCTTTGGGGGAGGGGGGCGCCCTGCGCCCCCCCCCCAAAGCACCTTGTCCCCATGTTGATGAGGACAAGGGCCTCTTCCCGACAACCCTGGCCGTTGGTTGTCGGGGTCTGCGGGCGGGGGCTTATCGGAATCTGGGAGCCCCCTTTAATAAGGGGGCCCCCAGATCCCGGCCCCCCACCCTATGTAAATGAGTATGGGGTACATGGTACCCCTACCCTTTTACCTAGGAAAAAAGTGTAAGTAATAAAACACACTACACAGGTTTTTAAAATATTTTATTAAACAGCTCCGGGGGGGGGATCTTCCTCCGGCTTCGGGGGTCTTCTTCCGGCTTCGGGGGTCCCTCCGCTTCATCTTCTCCCGGCGTCCGGTTGGCTCTTCTCCGCTCTCCGGCCTCTTCTCCCGGTGTCGCAGGTCTTCGGCCGGCCCCTCCGCTCTCTTCATGTAGCTCTATTGCGAGCGGAGGTCCGGACTTCTGGGCTTCTTGGCTTCTTGGCTTCTTGGCTTCTCTTCTCTTCTCTTCCCCCAGATGTTGACACGACGCTCTCTCCGGCTGGACTGGTCTCTGAGGGCTGCGTTGTGACTTATATAGGCGGAGACCCCGCCCCCATATGATGTCACAGTCCCTGGGCATGCTGGGACTGTGACGTTTTAGGGGGCGTGGTCGACCACGCCCCCTAAAACGTCACAGTCCCAGCATGCCCAAGGACTGTGACATCATATGGGGGCGGGGTCTCCGCCTATATAAGTCACAACGCAGCCCTCAGAGACCAGTCCAGCCGGAGAGAGCGTCGTGTCAACATCTGGGGGAAGAGAAGAGAAGAGAAGCCAAGAAGCCAAGAAGCCAAGAAGCCCAGAAGTCCGGACCTCCGCTCGCAATAGAGCTACATGAAGAGAGCGGAGGGGCCGGCCGAAGACCTGCGACACCGGGAGAAGAGGCCGGAGAGCGGAGAAGAACCAACCGGACGCCGGGAGAAGATGAAGCGGAGGGACCCCCGAAGCCGGAAGAAGACCCCCGAAGCCGGAGGAAGATCCCCCCCCCGGAGCTGTTTAATAAAATATTTTAAAAACCTGTGTAGTGTGTTTTATTACTTACACTTTTTTCCTAGGTAAATGGGTAGGGGTACCATGTACCCCATACTCATTTACATAGGGTGGGGGGCCGGGATCTGGGGGCCCCCTTATTAAAGGGGGCTCCCAGATTCCGATAAGCCCCCGCCCGCAGACCCCGACAACCAACGGCCAGGGTTGTCGGGAAGAGGCCCTTGTCCTCATCAACATGGGGACAAGGTGCTTTGGGGGGGGGGCGCAGGGCGCCCCCCTCCCCCAAAGCACCCACCCCCCATGTTGAGGGCATGCGGCCTGGTACGGTTCAGGAGGGGGGGGGCGCTCGCTCGTCCCCACCCCCTTTCCTGACCGGCCAGGCTGCGTGCTCGGATCGGGGTCTGGTATGGATTTTAGGGGGACCCCACGCCGTTTTTTCGGCGTAGCGGGGTTCCCCTTTATAATCCATACCAGACCTAAGGGCCTGGTATGCCCCGCGACGGGGCTAGCAAGGTGTCAATCTCGCCGATAAAAGCGGCAAGATTGACATCCTTTTCTAGTCCCGTCGCACCTGAGTCACGTTCAAAATGAACGGACTTGTCCGTGTGTGGGCAAGTCCGTTCATTCTGAAAGTCCGCCGGAACTCCGGCGAAAGTCCGTCGGAAAGACGGGCGGACTTAGCCCGCCGGAAAGTCCCGGCGTGTGTGGGCAAGTCCGTCCGTTTTAAAGTCCGGCGCACCTGGCGGACAAAGTCCGTCGGAAAGTGTGCCGGACCAAGTAGGATAGAAAGTCCGCTCGTGTGTACGCGGCATTAGATATAGTCTCTGGAGCTAAAATAGGGATACAGACCTTTTCAGATCATGCCCCAGTTTCAATGTCGTTGAAGTTCACAGAACACCGACCCAAAGCAAACACTTGGAGATTAAATTCAGCACTGTTAACAGATCCAACTACACTCCCTCATATAGCGACATCATTATCAGAATACTTCAAAACTAACTCCACACCAGACATCAACCCCCTTTCAATATGGGAAGCACATAAATGCACAATTAGAGGAGAACTCATTAGAATGGGCGCCTACCGCAAAAGAGAGAGGGAAAATGAAATTAAATCTCTGACAGAGAAGATTCGCACCCTAGAATCCCTACATAAACAATCCCTGACAGAACATACGGCAAATGAACTTTTAAACCATAGAAAATCACTCCAACAGATCTTTGACACAAGAGCTAAAAGATTCCTATTTTTTAGAAAAAAAATCTACTACGAACAAGGCAACAAAACAGGTAGCCTACTAGCAAGAGCCATAAAAAACGCGAAAACACAACAAAATATCTCAGGCATACGAACAAAAGAAGGGAAACTAGACATCACTACCGAAAAAATTGCACACCATTTTCATAATTATTACACATCCTTGTATAACTTACCCAACCCACAGAAACCTAGCTCAATTCAAGGAACAAGATTACATGCCATACGTCAATATCTGATAGACTCTAAACTTCCCTCACTGTCAACTGAAGATATTACCCAACTAGAAAATCCCATAGAAACTTGTGAACTACAACAAGTGATCAAACACCTAAAGACAGGGAAAAGTCCGGGACCGGACGGCTTCACAGCAATTTATTACAAAACATTCCAGGAAACTCTACTGGGACCATTACTAAAGGCCCTGAACTACATGTCTAAGCCCAGGGAGATCCCGGCGGATTTCCTTAAGGCACATATTACAATTCTTCCCAAGCCAAACAAGGACCTGACAGAATGCGCAAGCTACAGGCCAATTTCGCTGCTGAATCTTGATGTGAAATTGATGTCAAAAATAATAGCAAACAGATTGAAACCTTTACTTCACAAATTGATAGGAAGCGAGCAAGCAGGATTCATGCCAGGAAGAGAAACCAGAGATAATGTTATCAAAACGCTCAATTTGATGCATGCTGCGGGGATGCGGAAATTCGAAGGCCTTCTCCTGTCCACGGACGCGGAGAAGGCCTTTGACCGCGTAGCCTGGGATTTCATGCTAGAAACATGCAGGTTCATTGGCTTGGGAAACAATATGATGTCTTGGATCTCTACGCTCTATAAAAACCCTTCTGCGCAGCTGAAGATCAATGGCTCCCTCTCAAGCACAGTTGAAATCAAAAACGGGACGAGACAGGGATGCCCTCTCTCGCCCCTGCTGTTTATCCTAACCTTAGAGCCATTTATCAGACGGATTGTAGCAGAGAGAGCAATACAGGGCTTCGAGGTGGGGAAAAAAGAATACAAGGTGGCGGCATATGCGGATGACTTGTTGTTCTTCATAAGGAACCCTCATATTTCACTCCCCTCCTTGATGAAAGAGTTCTCTATCTTTGGGTATTTCTCAAACCTCAAAATTAATTATACCAAGTCGGAAATTTTAAATGTCTCGATCCCCACAAATAAATTAGATACTATCCAATCAAATTACCCCTTTAAATGGGTAAACACAGCGCTTAAATATCTAGGAATATGGTTGACCCCTAAATTATCTCAAATTTTTGAATATAATTTCACTCCCTTACTGAAAACAATATGTTCAGACTTACAAAACTGGCACTCAAAAGGTTTATCCTGGTTCGGTCGGGCAGCTATATGTAAAATGGTCATCTTACCAAGAGTACTGTATCTATTTAGAAACTTACCGATAAAAATGCCCCAAAACTTCTTTAAAGTGCTTCATACAACTCAAACGAAATTTATTTGGGCCCACAAGAAACCTAGAGTGAGATTTTCTAGACTTACCAAGCCCAAAGACAAAGGGGGAATGGGAATCCCAGACTTCCGTGCGTACTACATGGCCTCTCACATAACTAGGATAATAGACTGGCACTGCCATTCTACATTCAAAGATTGGGTAGAAATTGAGGAAAAATTGAGCCATACACCAATTAAATACTCACCATGGATTCGGTGGAGTAGTCTCCCAGCGGAGATGAGGTTACATCCCTTAGTGGGCACCACCTTAGCAATTTTTCACAAGTTAACGAAACTTACCAACTTCTCGTCACTTCTCAGTCCGCTCACCCCACTACAGAATAACCCCAATTTCCCGCCAGGAATGGGGAACCGATCACTTCAAGCGAACGACACAAATAAACCCCTATTAGCTTTACAATGCTTTCACAATCAAGAGTTTAGGGACTTCACAGATCTTAAACATACAAACAAACTACCTGACCTACAGCTTTGGACTTATTTCCAATGCCGTAGCTTCCTTAATAGAACACAAAGAAAACAAAATTTCAATAGACCACTAACAGAATTAGAGTCAGTATGTCAGACAGAGGAACCCATCTCTAAAGTGACATCACTAGCATACCGCTGGATCCAGGATGGGGAAGACAGGGGTGAGAGGGATCTCAGAGAGAGCTGGTCGAGGGCACTAGGTATTCCATTGACGACTTCACAATGGATGAAAGCATGTGTTTTTGCTCATAAATGCTCCCTGAGCACAAAAACTCAAGAAACAGCATACAAATTACTTACTCAATGGTATGCCACACCAGTAAAACTACACTCTTGGTTTCCAGACCACTCGGATACTTGCTGGCGCTGTAACTCTGACAAAGGATCATTGCTCCACATTTGGTGGCAGTGCCCAATATTGAACACATTTTGGGCAAAGGTCAGAGAGATGATATACTTAATAACAGAAACAAAATTAAAGTTAGACGCAGCAGCATGTCTCCTGCATGTCACAGAATTCCCCATTAAGAGGTATAAACACTCACTTACCAAACATCTTTTAAATGCGGCCAAAGCAGTCATCCCACTGTACTGGAAATCTACAAAAATCCCATCCATACAGGATGCTTTCACAATCAAGAGTTTAGGGACTTCACAGATCTTAAACATACAAACAAACTACCTGACCTACAGCTTTGGACTTATTTCCAATGCCGTAGCTTCCTTAATAGAACACAAAGAAAACAAAATTTCAATAGACCACTAACAGAATTAGAGTCAGTATGTCAGACAGAGGAACCCATCTCTAAAGTGACATCACTAGCATACCGCTGGATCCAGGATGGGGAAGACAGGGGTGAGAGGGATCTCAGAGAGAGCTGGTCGAGGGCACTAGGTATTCCATTGACGACTTCACAATGGATGAAAGCATGTGTTTTTGCTCATAAATGCTCCCTGAGCACAAAAACTCAAGAAACAGCATACAAATTACTTACTCAATGGTATGCCACACCAGTAAAACTACACTCTTGGTTTCCAGACCACTCGGATACTTGCTGGCGCTGTAACTCTGACAAAGGATCATTGCTCCACATTTGGTGGCAGTGCCCAATATTGAACACATTTTGGGCAAAGGTCAGAGAGATGATATACTTAATAACAGAAACAAAATTAAAGTTAGACGCAGCAGCATGTCTCCTGCATGTCACAGAATTCCCCATTAAGAGGTATAAACACTCACTTACCAAACATCTTTTAAATGCGGCCAAAGCAGTCATCCCACTGTACTGGAAATCTACAAAAATCCCATCCATACAGGAATGGCTTAATAAGATAGAGGAGTTTTACGAGATGGAAGAGACTATCGCACAAGCAGGAGAAAATGTGGAAAGATTTCACAAAACCTGGTCACCTTGGCTTATATACAAATACTCACAGGCATATTTGGATGTTATGAAATAGGTCTTGGTTGAGAGTTAATTCTCATATGACAAACTAAATATTGAAAAACAGTCAAGTAAGGAACAGTGATTCCCATTAACTTAAACTGAAGGCTTAATCCTTAATACCCTTTTCTCTCTCTTTCTTTCTCTTTTCCTTTTCCAACTATTCTTTTTCTATGAATAACAACACAGAATCCACGAATGATATTCATTGATATCTGCTTTATTAAGACTTACAGTTGTACAAGTATAAACAATTGATACCAACCCTTGTAATGTAACTGATGTTCAACGTTGTTTCTGATGTTATATCTAACACTGTATTGTACTATGTGGAGCTGCGTCTCCACAGATGCATCTCTTGTTTTTTCACAATAAACTTTGATGAAAAAAAAAAAAATCCATATTTTTTGCTAGAAAATTACTTAGAACCCCCAAACATTATATATGAGCCGAGGCTGCCGAGGCTGCATATCTGCGTACACTCAGTGGGAAGGGGTTAAAATCACTGCTCCCGAAAAATGGCAGTTTTTAAAACTTTTTTTGCATTGATACATGTCCCCTGGGGCAGAACCCGGGTCCCCAAACACTTTTTATAGCAATAACTTGCATATACGCCTTTAAACTTAGCACTTTTTATTTTTCACGTTCACATCCCCTAGGACTTAGGATTTGCATGTTCGCACACATTTTTTGCCTGTTCGCATATTCTGCTGAGAACCCAATCGAGGGGGGGGGGGGGGGGGTGTTCGGCTCATCCCTAATATGGAGGAACACTTTTCTGAAGTTAGAAAATTTAGGCAAGTTACTGTAGGAAGGTTATAAGAAGATACATAAGTGGATTGTGGGAACCTATCTTAAAAAAAATCTACTTTAAGTTGATTAATAGAGCCTATAGGGTTGATCTACTGTAGACAAATAGGCTATTCACTTTGCAAGGGAATTTGTCCCAGATCTTAATAAATGTGGTGGTTTTATTATGCAAAGAATACCCAATAATGTACAAAGAAAAACATTTTTTGCTTGCTTTTGGTTGGATGATGGAAATCAGCAGAGCTTCCCCTCCTTCACTATGCTCTGGGGACAATTCCATTGCAAAGTTCAACATCGGTTGCAAAGTGAAATTTTACCTTAAAACAACCCCTATATATCCACAGCAAGATATTGTGGGTGGAAAGGGAAGACTTGTGTAAAATGTGAGTCACTCTGTCCAGCAGATGTTATTTTACTGCAGAAAGTTCAAGAACATGTGACATTAAGTTGGGAAATGTTTAAATAGTTTGTTAATGAGATGTATAATTCGGATATTTGCAACAATATTCTTTTTACCAAGCCATAGGGAAAGCGATAACAATTTTTGACACTGGTTATACTTCCAGCAGTGGCAACTGGTGGTTTTTTGGGGGGGATGGGCAGCAAACAACAACCCACCCCCCCTAAGCAGCACCCACCCCCTGCTGTTTTCCGGTCTTATCTGGCACTTACCCCATCGTGGCAGGTGACAGGTGGCAGGCAGAGCGGTGTAGCGGCTCGGCTCCGAGTGTCCTCTCTTCTATGGCTGCTTCCAGCTCCTCCCCTCCTCCTCCTAGGCATCCAATAGGATCGCCTGTCCTTTTAGGTCACCTTTATCGGGTGACCAGTGTCAAACCCTGCTTTCTGATTGGCCAAGAGGAGGATCAGTGTTACGACAGCGAATATTGATTTGCTGTTGTAACACACCTGGGTGGGCTCAGCGCGCACTCTCTGCGACCCAAGCCTACCCTATATTGAAGCCTATTAGAGCCTCTGGCTCTAATCGAGGCTTCAAAAAAAAGCCCCTCTGCATTGGAATTCATGTGCCACTGTCTTGAAAGGGGTCGGATGCATGGATAGCGATGGATGGGGGGGCAACGCCCATGCTCCCCTAACCACTTGCCGACCAGCATCATTATATGGTGGCAGTTCGTCACGTTCCCACGAGCCATTGTAGCTATATATCCTTTAAGCGGGATAGCAGGCGCGTGTGCCGTCAGAGGTCCGCGAACACGCCCGCTGCACTGCGGGGGGGTGCCAATGCTCATGGCTGACGGTCGCTATGACCGCCTGTCACGAGCGATCGCGGGCACGTGGGTCAGAACAGGGACATGTGTGTGTAAACACACAAATCCCTGTTCTGTTCTGTGAGGAGAGACAGATCGTGAGTTCCTAATAGCTAGGAACCAAGATCTGCCATGCCCTCTAGTCAGTCCCCTCCGCCTACAGTTTGAACACACAGTCAGGGAACACAGTAACCCCTTGATCGCCCCCTAGTGTTAACCCCTTCCCTGCCAGTCACATTTATACAGTAATCAGTGCATTTTTACAGCACTGATCGCTGTATAATTGTCAATCGTCCCACAAATGTGTCAAAAGTGTTCGATGTGTTCGCCATAATGTCTCAGTCATGATAAAAATCACAGATCGCCGCCATTACTAGTAAAAAAATATATAATAATAAAAATGCCATAAATCTATCCCCTATTTTGTAGACGATATAACTTTTGCACAAACCAATCAATATATGCTTATTGTGATTTTTATTACCAAAAATATGTAGAAGAATACATATCGGCCTAAACTGAGAAAAAAAATTTGCTTTTTTTTAAAATAAAATTGGGGATATTTATTATAGCAAAAAGTACAAAATATTGTTTTTTTTTTCAAAATTGTCGCTCTTTTTTTGTTTATAGCGCAAAAAATAAAAACCGCAGAGATGAGCACATACCACCAAAAGAAAGCTCTATTTGTGGAAAAAAAAGGATGTCAATTTTGTTTGGGCACAGCTTTGCAAGACTGCGCAATTGTCAGTAAAAGTGACGCAATGCCGTATCGCAAAAAATGCTCTGGTCATTGAGCAACCAAATCTTCTGGGACTGTGTGGTTAATGGACGGGCTGCCCCTGCATTGAAGGTATTACTTAGAAATGAGACAGGGAAAAGAACAGCCTGAACAAATATTACCGTATATCAGAATTTCTAGGTTATAATTTTTAGGGGTAATGGGAACCAGTTTTGGTAAAAGAGGAACTTTGAGAGTCAATGGGCCTAAGAAACACCTGCTGTGTGTTTACATTAGAGGGCTAGTAGAAAGAGATTAGAATAATAGAAAGTAATTGGAAAAGATGCATTTCTCCAAAGTCTATAGATAGAGGTGAATGAGGGATTGTTTCAAAGTGAATTAAATGCTTGTTCAGAGTTTTTTTAGTCTGCATAATCTGGGTGTCAGGCTCACTTTATATTAGGAGATCCATACAGTACCGGGGAGTGCTCTGTAAATGTTGTGATTCATACAACAGTACTTCAAAACAGTTGTCAGACACCACTGTGGAGTAAAACAGAAATGTAGTGCATAGGTGGAAAATATATAAAGGTAATATACCAAAAAACAAAAATGTGCTGTACATAAAATGTTATCATGACAATTTTGCAGAGCTACTGTTTGGCCCACTATGTTGGATGAACCAAGCTGCAAGTGGTTTTTTATAATTTTTATTTTTTAAATGTTTTTTTTTTATGTTAGAGAAAGAGATCCTCCTTCTCTTCAGAGCCACAAGATGAAAAGTGAGAAAGATCATACACAAGAATAATTTATATCCAATCAATTTAAAGTGGTTGTAACCCTAAAAAAAATAAATAAAAAAAGAGAGATCCTGTTTCCTTATAGCATGTTAAACAGCACAGTGCGTGTGCTGTCTAACCTGTCCCTCTGTAAGGTGTAAAAAACCTGGCTGATCGTGTGTGTTCCTATGTACCCCTTGGTGTGCTGACCACGGTAATCATGGCTGCTGAGCCCTGATTACCGTATTCAGTTTACATGCCTCCATCTGCTGATCTCCTCTCTCTCCCTCCCTCCCTCCCTCCCTCTCTGCCTGTCAGCTCCTGTGTGTCCCCCCTCTTCTGCCGCTATTAGTAGTAAAGTAAACTTAAAAAAAATTCACTGCCAGACCCTCTCTTTTATCTAACCATAACACACTGTGTACATGCTTATTGAAAATGATGGACAGAAGAGATCTGAATAAAAGGTATTTAGAGGCATCTTTTTTGACAAACATGTACACTGTGTAGGATGGCTGGTTACAACCACTTTAAGTATATCTAAAGTATATCTAAATGCAATTGTTAAAATGCTTTAAACTAGTATTGTTATTTCAAAAACTGTATTCAATTACTTTAAATATGCAGCTTTCATTAAAACAATACCTTGTAATTTTACCATCGGATCCTTATTTGGACACTTCTTGTTATGGGGTGACAAGTGTCTTTCTACTGTTCCCTTGGGCTGGTACTCTACCATACACAGTTAAAGTGCATGCATGCGTCGGTAACTGCATGTCAGCTGAAGCAACAGCACGAACTAGCCGTTGCTTCAGTGTGCATGTGCCGATGATGCCAGCACATGCTGATACAGGGAATATTTCCTAAACCGTGCAGGTTTAGGAGATATCCACAATAGCTACAGGTAAGTCTTATTATAGGCTTACCTGTAGCAAAAAGTGGTTTGTAAGGGTTTACAACCACTTTAATATTTAATCAATATTTGAAACTACGCATTTGCACCTAAACAATATAATCTCTCCCAACCAGCAGCTATCAAATACAGTACAACTAGAAAAAAAAAAAAATCTCTCGCAGACAGCAGTAAAAAATACTTTCACCCTTGCCAGAAGCCCCTTTTTCTAGCACCCCCTCCACCACATTCTTCTCTTTACTGTAGCCCCCTCCAACATTCTTCATGCTCACTGCAGACCCACTCTGCAAGGCTCCCAGCCTTCTTCCTGCCAGCATACCCTTCCACAAAGCTACATTCCACTCCCCACTTCAGCCACATTCTTTCTCTATAGCTTCTCCTCAATCTAATTTTCCCCTCTCTTATACCGCTGCAAGCAAGTTCTCCCTTTTTTATTGGCCTGGCCTGGAATTTTTCTGGCCTGGCACATACATCTACACAGGTTGAACTGGATGGATTAGTGTCTTTATTCAACCTTACCAACTATGAAACTTTGAAGGTGTACTGGCGGTACTGAGAAGGAGCTATGTTAGATGTCCCCACCACAGAATGCAAGGGTATTAGGTACTAAGGCCTGCTGGCTACATCTACATTAAACTTGACCCATCTACTGACTTATTACAAGAAAGAAGTTAAATTGGTATTTTTTTGATCTGTTGTGTATTTATTAAAATAATTTGTGCTACACATAACTTTATTTGCCTGTTTCCAATTCATTTAGTTTTTCACTGAGGATGTCAGAGAATATCAAACATTTAAAGGTTTAACCACTTGAGGTCCGGGCCATAGCCGAATGACGGCTACAGCGCGGACCTCAATCTCTGGGAGGACGTCATATGACGTCCTCCCCTTTCCTCATTCCCCGTGCGCGCTCACTTGTGCGCATCGGGGAAATTCTGTGCTGGCCGTGTCCCTTGGACACAGCCAGTCACAGATCGCGGTAAACGTCCAATCACAGCGGCCGTTTACATCGCGATCGCCGGTTCCAATGAGAGATGATCTCAAATGTAAACATATGAGATCATCTCTCATTGCCGTCTCTCTCTCCTCACACAGAGACCGCGTGTGAGGAGAGAGAGGATACTGCAGCGATCTGTGCCTTGTGTGAGTTCTACCACAGTTTTACCTGTTGTAAAAGTGATCAAACAGTGCCCAAACAGTGCTCAAACAGTACAGTGGGATCTGTGCCAGTCGGTGCCCACCTGTGCCAATCGGTGACCACCTGTGCCAATCAGTGCCCACCTGTGCCCACCTGTGCCAATCTGTGCTCACCTGTGCCCACGGTGATCAGTGTCAAGACATCTGCAATCAGTGCCCACCTGTGCCACCTCATCAGTGCCCACCTGTGCCACCTCATCTGTGCCCATCTGTGCCACCTCATCGGTGCCCACCTGTGCCAATTAGTGCCAATCAGTGCCCATCTGTGCCACCTCATCAGTGCACATCTGTGCAATCAGTGCACATCTGTGCCGCCTCATCAGTGGCCATCTGTGCTGCCTCATCGGTGCCCACCTGTGCCACCTCATAAGTGCCCATCTGTGCCGCCTCATCAGTGCCCATCTGTGCCGCCACATCTGTGCCACCTCATAAGTGCACATCTGTGCCACCTCATCAGTGCAATCAATCAGTGCACAACTGTTCCGCCCCATCAGTGCCCATCTGTGCCACCTCAGTGCCCATCTGTGCCACCTCAGTGCCCATCTGTGCCATCTCATCAGTGCCACCTCATCAGTGCATATCTGTGCCGTAAATCAGTCCCCATCTGTGCCGCCTCAGTGCACATCTGTGCAATCAATCAGTGCCTATCTGTGCAGCTTCATCAGTGCCTATCTGTGCAGCTTCATCAGTGCCTATCTGTGCAGCTTCATCAGTGCCTATCTGTGCAGCTTCATCAGTGCCCATCTGTGCCACCTCATCAGTGCCCATCTGTGTAATCAGTGCACATCTGTGCAGCCTCATCAGTGCACATCTGTGCAGCCTCATTAGTACCGCCTCATCAGTGCACATCTGTGCCGCCTCATCAGTGCACATCTGTTCCACCTCATCAGTTCCCCTCTGTGCCACCTCATCAGTGCCCCTCTGTGCCACCTCAGTGCCCATCCGTGCTCATCAGTACCGCCTCATCAGTGCCAGCTTAGCACACACCTGTGAAGTCGCATCATCACCAGCAAGCATGTCCAAAAGAGTCTTTTCCGCTGAGGAGGCATACCAGATTCTTTCCCAGGCCGACGAGAGCAACGGGGAGCTCTCTTGTTCAGATTCCATTTCAAACTCCGATTCTGAGTCGGACGTCAATTATGAGCCAGTCCTCAGTAGTGGAACACTGAGTGACTCAGAGGAAACGAAGGCGTTCTAGTGTGGAGGCAGTGGCATCCACCAGCACCGCAGTGCCTTCCACCAGCACCGCAGTGCCTTCCACCAGCACTGCAGTGCCTTCCACCAGCACTGCAGTGCCTTCCACCAGCACCGCAGTGCCTTCCACCAGCACCGCAGTACCTCCGCAAAAAAGGCCAAGGACCCATGCTAGCCTTCCCTATGCCCTTCAAAACCCCTTGTGGCTTTCTCCTAATTCAGGAGAAGCCAACATTCCCCCTTTCACTGCCCAGCCAGGAGTCCAGGTGGACACGGAAAATTTTTCTCCAATCAATTTTTTTGATTTAATTTTTACAGAGGACATGTTATCAACAATTGTGGCCCAGTGCAACCTTTATGCACAGCAATTTATTCTAAATAACCCAATGTCCTATTATGCCCGTCCCTACGAGTGGAGAGACCTAACGGTGGAGGAGTTGAAGGTTTTTTTTAGGCCTCACATTTGCTATGGGACTCACCAAAAAAAACACTTTGAATTCCTATTGGTCAACCCTCCCCATCCACCACATGCCAATCTTCTCCAAGGTAATGCCCAGAACCAGATACCAAATGATAATGAGGTTCCTTCATTTTAATGATAACACCCAGTGCCCTCCCCGAAATGACCCAAATTAAGACAGGCTTTTCAAAATTCGGCCAATATTAAATTATTTTTCTGAATTATTCCCCCAGCTGTTTACCCCGGACCAACATATATGTGTGGATGAGTCCCTTGTTAAATTTAGTGGCAGGCTTAAAATTAAGCAATTTATCCCCAGCAAAAGGGCCCGCTATGGGGTGAAGGTGTACAAACTATGTGACCGAGTCACAGGGTACATGTATGCCTTCAAAGTGTACAAAGGGAAGGACACCCAGCTGCAACCCCCTAATTGCCCGGACTACTGGGGATCAAGCGGGAAAATTGTTTGCGACCTGTTATACCCCCTACTGGAAAAAGGCTACCACCTGTACGTAGATAACTTCTACACATCTCTGCCCCTGTTCCACAACCTTCACCGGAAGAAGACGTCTGCATGTGGAACCATAAAAAGGAACCGGAAGGGCTTTCCTCAAAGTCTTGTCAATAAGAGGTTGAGGAAAGGAGAAACGGCAAGCCTGCGGAACAAGGAGATTTTGGCAGTGAAGTGGAGGGACAGAAGAGATGTCTATATGTTATCTTCAATCCACAATGATACCTTTGTAGAAATCCCTAGAAGAAATGGCCCCATTCAAAAACCAAAATGCGTTTATGAATATAATTTGTACATGGAGGGAGTCGACTTCAATGATCAAATGACGGAACCATACCTTGCCACAAGACGGACATACCATTGGTATAAGAAAGTCGCAATTTATTTTTTTCAATTGGCCATATACAACTCATATGTAATTTACAGTAACTCCACCCAAAACCCCAAATGCTTCCTTGGCTACCAAGAGGAAATTTACACTGCCCTAATATTCCCAAACGGCTCCCCCGAGAAACCATCCGATCAGATGTTCTTAGTCGACTCTCCGAGCGCCACTTTCCCGATAGACTCCCTCCCAGACCAACAGGCCAACGACGTCAAAAAAGATGTAAGGTGTGTACCAGAGCAGGAATCAGAAGAGATACATCTTATTACTGTGCCCAATGCCCTTCCGAACCAGGCCTCTGCATAAGTGAATGCTTTCGCCATTACCATACTTCACTAAATTATTAGTGAAGTATGGTAACTAGGGATGAGCTTCGAGTTCGAGTCGAACTCATGTTCGACTCGAACATTGGCTGTTCGCAAGTTCACCGAACAGCGAACAATTTGGGGTGTTCGCGGCAAATTCGAATGCCGCGTAACACCCTTTAAAAGTCTATGGGAGAAATCAAAAGTGCTAATTTTAAAGGCTAATATGCAAGTTATTGTCATAAAAAGTGTTTGGGGACCCGGGTCCTGCCCCAGGGGACATGGATCAATGCAAAAAAAAGTTTTAAAAACGGCCGTTTTTTCAGGAGCAGTGATTTTAATAATGCTTAAAGTCAATCAATAAAAGTGTAATATCCCTTTAAATTTCGTACCTGGGGGGTGTCTATAGTGTGTCTGTAAAGGGGCGCATGTTTCCTGTGTTTAGAACAGTCTGACAGCAAAATGACATTTTGAAGGAAAAAACTCATTTAAAACTACCCGCGACTATTGCATTGCCGACAATACACATAGAAGTTCATTGATAAAAACGGCATGGGAATTCCCCAAAGGGGAACCCCGAACCAAAATTAAAAAAAAAAAATGACGTGGGAGTCCCCCTAAATTCCATACCAGGCCCTTCAGGTCTGGTATGGATATTAAGGGGAACCCCGGCCAAAATTTAAAAAAAAAATGACGTGGGGTTCCCCCTAAATTCCATACCAGACCCTTCAGGTCTGGTATGGATTTTAAGGGGAACCCCGCGCCAAAAAAAAAAAAAAAAACGGCGTGGGGTCCCCCCAAAAATCCATACCAGACCCTTATCCGAGCACGCAACCTGGCAGGCCGCAGGAAAAGAGGGGGGGACGAGAGTGCGGCCCCCCCTCCCTCCTGAACCGTACCAGGCCACATGCCCTCAACATTGGGAGGGTGCTTTGGGGTAGCCCCCCAAAACACCTTGTCCCCATGTTGATGAGGACAAGGGCCTCATCCCCACAACCCTGGCCGGTGGTTGTGGGGGTCTGCGGGCGGGGGGCTTATCGGAATCTGGAAGCCCCCTTTAACAAGGTGACCCCCAGATCCCGGCCCCCCCCCTGTGTGAAATGGTAAGGGGGTACATAAGTACCCCTACCATTTCACGAAAAAAGTGTCAAAAATGTTAAAAATGACAAGAGACAGTTTTTGACAATTCCTTTATTTAAATGCTTTTTCTTTCTTCTATCTTCCTTCATCTTCTGGTTCTTCTGGTTCTTCTGGCTCTTCTGGTTCTTCCTCCGGCGTTCTCGTCCAGCATCTCCTCCGCGGCGTCTTCTATCTTCTTCACCTCGGGCCGCTCCGCACCCATGGCATAGGGGGGAGGCTCCCGCTCTTCTCTTCTTCTTTTCTTCTCTTCTGTTCTTCTTCATTTTCTTCTCCGGGCCGCTCCGCAATCCATGCTGGCATGGAGGGAGGCTCCCGCTGTGTGACGGCGCTCCTCGTCTGACAGTTCTTAAATAACGGGGGGCGGGGCCACCCGGTGACCCCGCCCCCCTCTGACGCACGGTGACTTGACGGGACTTCCCTGTGGCATTCCCTGTGACGTCACAGGGAAGTCCCGTCAAGTCACCGTGCGTCAGAGGGGGGCGGGGTTCACCGGGTGGCCCCGCCCACCCGGTTATTTAAGAACTGTCAGACGAGGAGCGCCGTCACACAGCGGGAGCCTCCCTCCATGCCAGCATGGATTGCGGAGCGGCCCGGAGAAGAAAATGAAGAAGAACAGAAGAGAAGAAAAGAAGAAGAGAAGAGCGGGAGCCTCCCCCCTATGCCATGGGTGCGGAGCGGCCCGAGGAGAAGAAGATAGAAGACGCCGCGGAGGAGATGCTGGACGAGAACGCCGGAGGAAGAACCAGAAGAGCCAGAAGAACCAGAAGAACCAGAAGATGAAGGAAGATAGAAGAAAGAAGAAGCATTTAAATAAAGGAATTGTCAAAAACTGTCTCTTGTCATTTTTAACATTTTTGACACTTTTTTCGTGAAATGGTAGGGGTACATTTCACACAGGGGGGGGGCCGGGATCTGGGGGTCACCTTGTTAAAGGGGGCTTCCAGATTCCGATAAGCCCCCCGCCCGCAGACCCCCACAACCACCGGCCAGGGTTGTGGGGATGAGGCCCTTGTCCTCATCAACATGGGGACAAGGTGTTTTGGGGGGCTACCCCAAAGCACCCTCCCAATGTTGAGGGCATGTGGCCTGGTACGGTTCAGGAGGGAGGGGGGGCCGCACTCTCGTCCCCCCCTCTTTTCCAGCGGCCTGCCAGGTTGCGTGCTCGGATAAGGGTCTGGTATGGATTTTTGGGGTGACCCCACGCCGTTTTTTTTTTTTTTTTTGGCGCGGGGTTCCCCTTAAAATCCATACCAGACCTGAAGGGTCTGGTATGGAATTTAGGGGGAACCCCACGTCATTTTTTTTTTTAAATTTTGGCCGGGGTTCCCCTTAATATCCATACCAGACCTGAAGGGCCTGGTATGGAATTTAGGAGGACTCCCACGTCATATTTTTTTTTTAATTTTGGTTCGGGGTTCCCCTTTGGGGAATTCCCATGCCGTTTTTATCAATGAACTTCTATGTGTATTGTCGGCAATGCAATAGCCGCGGGTAGTTTTAAATGAGTTTTTTCCTTCAAAATGTCATTTTGCTGTCAGACTGTTCTAAACACAGGAAACATGCGCCCCTTTACAGGCATACTATAGACACCCCCCAGGTACGAAATTTAAAGGGATATTACACTTTTATTGTTTGACTTTAAGCATTATTAAAATCACTGCTCCTGAAAAAACGGCCGTTTTTAAAACTTTTTTTTGCATTGATCCATGTCCCCTGGGGCAGGACCCAGGTCCCCAAACGCTTTTTATGACAATAACTTGCATATAAGCCTTTAAAATTAGCACTTTTGATTATTCATGTTCGTGTCCCATAGACTTTAACGGTGTTCGCATGTTCGAACGAACTTTTTTCCTGTTCGCATGTTCTGGTGCGAACCGAACAGGGGGGTGTTCGGCTCATCCCTAATGGTAACATAATCCTCAGTTCCTGCCTTCACACACCTTCACACCCCTTATGCCACTACCTGCTCTGTAACTGACCCTGGCTTGTTATTCGACCAAGCTTCTGCCTGCCAATTCTGTACATACCGCTGCCTGATCTGGAACTGACCCTGGACTGTTATTTTGACCATGCTTCTGCCTAACGATTCTGAACATAACGCTGCCTGATCTGGAACTGACCCTGGACTGTTATTCGACCATGCTTCTGCCTAACGATTCTGTACATACCTCTGCCTGATCTGGAACTGACCTTGGACTGTTTGACCATGATATTTGCCTGCCTCTTGGACTGATCTTGTACCCTGCAACTGGACTAGTGGGATTCAACACAGGGGTCTCACATATGTGAGGCTCCAGAATTGTTTTTCTGGATGAAGAAAACAATTTTTTTTGTTTTCTCATTCCTAGATTAGGGTCTGGAAACTCGGAGGCTTCAAAGAGATTTGGGTGGGAGAAGCCTCTACCCCTGTCCCCATTCTGTCCTGAATGAGGCCCTACTGCTGCCTGTAGGACTTACTGCTATTATGTCCCTGCCTGTCGCACTGACCACACCACATGGACCTGCCTACTACCAGGACCAATATTTATGGCACTTCTGACAATATCTCTGCCTGCACTAACCCTGGACTGTATATGGACAGTATCCCTGCCTGCTGCCTGGACAATTGTGTTTGCCGTTGCTGACCAAGTCCCTGCCTGCTGCCTGGACCAGTGCTATCCTCCTGTGTACAACTGTGCTACTACAACCACAGGTAATCTTTTGTTTACACTTTGCTCAGCATAATGTATTTTGGGGTGTAATTCTTGGTATGTGCATGCTATGTGTTCCTGGAACACCTGACGGTGTTCCTTGCATGTTGGATCTCTGTATGTGGTCAGGCTGTGTAGAAGTCTGACACATGTGGTATCGCCATACTCAGGAGGAGTAGCAGAACGTATTTTGGGGTTTCATGTTTGCTATCTAAATGCTATGTGTTGGAAATATCTTATAAACTGACAACTTTGTGTAAAAAAAAATGCGTTTTAATTTTTTTCCACATTTTCCAAAAACTTCTGGAAAAAAATGAACCATTCAAAAGTCTCATTATGCCTCATAGATTATACGTTGGGGTGTTAGCTTTCCAAAATGGGGTCATTTTGTGGGTGTTTCTATTGTCCTGGTGCTCCAGGGCCTTCAAAAGTGTAATAGGTGGTTGAGAAATGAGATGTGTAATTTTTGCTCCTAGAACACCTGATGGTGCTCCCCTGCATGTTGGGCCTCTGTATGTGGCCAGGCAGTGAAAAAGTCCCACACATGTGGTATCGTAATACTCAGGAGGAGTAGCAGAATGTATTTTGGGGTGTCATTTTTGCTATCTAAATGTTATGTGTTGGAAATATCTTATAAACGTACAACTTTGTGTAAAATAAAAATGCGTTTTCATTTTTTTTCCACATTTTCCAAAAACTTCTGGAAAAAAATGAACAGTTCAAAAGACTCATTAGGCCTCATAGATTATACATTGGGGTGTTAGCTTTCCAAAATGGGGTCATTTTGTGGGTGTTTCTATTGTCCTGGTGCTCCAGGGCCTTCAAAAGTGTAATAGGTGGTTGAGAAATGAGATGTGTAATTTATGCTCCTAGAACACCTGATGGCGCTCCCTGCATGTTGGGCCTCTGTATGTGCCCAGGCAGTGAAAAAATCCCACACATGTGGTATTGTTATACTCAGGAGGAGTAGCAGAATGTGTTTTGGGGTGTCATTTGTGGTATGCACATGCCATGCGAGAGAAATAAGCTATTACAATGACAACTTTGTGAAAAAATAAAAATAAAAAAATAAAAATATTGCAAAGAATTGTGGGAAAAAATTACAACTTCAAATAACTCACCATGCCTCTTACTAAATACCTTGAAATGTCTACTTTCCAAAAAGGGGTCATTTGGGGGGCATTTGTACTTTCCTGGCTTGTTAGGGTCTCAAGAAATGAGATAGGCCACCAGTAAATCAGATGTGATACATTTTTTATGATTTGCACCATAGCTTGTAGACTCTAAAACTTTCAAACAGACCAAATAATTTCCACTAATTTTGGGTTATTTTTACCAAATATATGTAGCAGTATAAATTATGGCCAAAATTTATGAAGAAAAATTAACAATTTGCAAAATTTTATCACAGAAATTAAGAAAAATTTGTTTTTTTTCAAAATTTTTGGTCTTTTTTCATTTATAGCGCAAAAAATAAAAAACCCAGAGGTGATCAAATACCACCAAAAGAAAGCTCTATTTGTATGGAAAAAAGGACAAAAAAATCATTTGGATAGAGTGTTGCATGACTGAGTAATTGTCATTCAAAGTGTGAGAGCACTGAAAGCTGAAAATTGGTCTGGACAGGAGGGGGGTTTAAGTGGCCAGTAAGCAAGTGGTTAAATTGCGCAATTTTTTTCAGAATCACTATGTAAATGCCCATTCTAGAAACCTGTATAATCTTTGCAGACATCAGCCTGTGTTACAGAATGGCTGATCCCAGATTCCATCTGCATTTTTATGGAATATCTCACTTGCTGTAAAAAGATAATTCCAGTAGTCTGCCCAATGACCGTTTACACTAATACCCAAAGGCTCTTTCATACAATGGACATGCTGGACCTTTTCCTCATTATTCAGCTTATATCTATCATTGAGAAAAGTTCATGTGTAATTATTCGTTGCACGAAAAGGTCATATTCTAACACTTTCAAATTACTGCAACATTTATGCTTAGCATCAGCTTGGAATGTTTTTTTATCCATTTGCTTTAAAGCTGAACTTTACTAAAGCTGAACTCCAGACATATAAAACAAACATCATGCATTGCAGTTATGTAGAAACCAAATTTAAACACATGCATTTTTAAAGGCAACTAGTTTTAAGGACTTGAATGTGTCTTGGTATAAGAGTTTTGTAATCCACTGTGCAGTGGGACTGGGAGAGGGAGGACTAGCACCAGGAGCTAATCAGCCTCTACTACAAGCATATATGCCAACAAGGAATATGCTCATGGTATGAGAGAGGGGAGACATGACCTCATACATGCCTCTCAACTTTCTGAAATGGGAATGAGGGACACCTATTAGCAAAAGTATGTCGACTTAGGACACACACCCTTGCCATGCCCCTTAAAGGAAAATTGTACAAAAAAACCCCACAAGTACTTTTTTTGTCACTATTATCCCTTTATATTGCGTTATTGTGTGTATATATATATATATATATATATATATATATATATATATATATATATATATATATGTATGAATTTTCAATATACTTATTCTCATTCTACAGACACTGACTGCATACTATGCACCTCATTTGAAGTCACAAAACCCTTTTTTTTTCTTTTTTTCTTTTATATTGCCTTTTGAGATTTACAAATGCAGCAATTTAGAAATTGGATGAAAGGTTTAGCACTGTAAAACACTTTTTGATAGATAAGTAGTGCATTTTATATACAACTCTATAGATCAGACCAAACTGAGGGATAAATGAGGAGGAATGAGGGACAGTGAGATTTTTTTACGAATGGGGACAGTCTCTCGAAATCAGGGACAATTGGGAGCTATGACTCATATGTCTGCTATGCTCTTTCACTGTCCTATCGAAGGCTGGTGGCAAGAGGTGACAAGGATGTATTGCTTAACTATTAATAAAATGAGGACACTAAATTGGCCGTGCAGTCTGGCAGGCTTTGTAAATCTCAGGACTGGTTAAACAAAACTAAAGATGCTCTGGTTGGCAGCACACTTCAATCATATAAGTAATTGTAAAGTCACTTTTTTTAATTAAATGGTGTTGCTGACTTCCTCTTCTAAGGTCCTCCCTTGGCTTTCTCCATTCTTACTCTTCTCCGTATGCCCCGATAGCAAGGCGTTTGCTATGGGGGTACACATACGGGCTTGCTCCTGAGCCAGGCTGGGTGAACCCATAAATACACACAGCACTGCTTGGCTGTGCCTCCAACTCCCTCTTCGCTGGATTTGATTCACTCAGCAAAGCCTGAACAAAGCCTGTGAGACCAGGAAGAGAGGGAGAGAAGACCTTCAGCACTGGATCGATAGGGTACTCCAACTCCCTCTTTACTGGATTTGATTCACTCAGCAAAGCCTGAACAAAGTCTGTGAGACCAGGAAGAGAGGGAGAGAAGCCCTCCATCACTGGATTGATAGGGTAAGTGTTGAAGGGGGTAACAGGCAGTGCAAAGTTTTTTACCTTAATGCAGAGAACCCTTTAGTGTTTAGTACCACTTTATTTAGCAAAGCCAAAACAGCAGGATAAGGATCCTTATTTTCAAAAAAATGACAGTTATTTGTAGCTGAGTCCAAAGAAATCAGAAAATTACAGTCACGTGGCTGAAAATAAAAAGCCTTATCCTTGTGTAAAGCTCCATGAGCCTTGTGTATGTCAATTGTGCATTTAGTTATTTGCATGAAGTTGCTTTTATGTCACTCTGGATTGTTTATTACCATATGTGTTTTAAGCCTTTTAATACCAATAAAAGAAACAGGTATCCATTTTAATACTAAATCTATTTAGTACCACTGCTGGCTCTGCCAGCATACATGTAACAGCTTAATTGTACAGCATTGGAGTACGATCACACAGCTTCCAAATAGCCAACAAATATGCCTTCAACTTTCCAGGGAAAAAGCACTACTTGCTACTGGAAAATGAGAGCGAGTCTGCCTTTAGGCAACATTTGACAAAGAATTTTGAATCCCTTTAGTCAACTAAAATGTCCAAAGCAGTGAGTGTTAAAATACTCAAACATTTACATAAAACAAATAGATTTAGGATATGTAAACCAGCCTGTTATTATCTTGCTCTTCACTTTCCAGCATTAATCAAATTGTCAGTGCCATAGTTTACTGCCCTGGGCAATGCTTGGACAAACTCGGTAAGCAGATGGAAATTCTCGGGAGAGCATGTTAGCAATATTGCTTGCTGTAAGCTTGTGACTGAATATAAAAGATGTCATACTATATCATTATCCATATTTACAGTATACAGTATATAGTAGTATTTTATTTCTTTTCTCTCATTTGACTTTCACGTTTATAAATAGTATATGTACTGTTTACAACTAACTATAGAATATATTGTATATGTATGTATGTATGTATGTATATGTATATATATATATATATATATATATACACATACTCACACAAACAAAAAGCAAACCGTGTATGGAAGAAGTCTGTAACACTGCGAATATAGGATATGATAAATTCATTTCCAAAACGAAAAATTTACATAAGATAGTTATACAACAGTCAAGAGTTTTTATTTACTTTATACTAGGGTTGTCCCGATACCACTTTTTTAGGACCGAGTACAAGTACCGATACTTTTTTTCAAGTACTCGCCGATACCGATTACCGATACTTTTTTTTAATGTCACGTGACAGTGTTTTTTTTTGTTTTTTTTTTGTTTTTTTTTGTTTTTTAGGGGGGGGGGGGGGGGGGGGGAGTGAACGGTGCCTGTGTGTGTGTGTGTTTTTTTTTTTTTTTTTTTTCATTTACATTTATTACAATTTTTTTTTATTCTTTATTGCACTAGGTGTGTGTGTTTTTTTTTTAATTAGCCCTGTTGGGGGGCTTTGGTGAGATATCAGGGGTCTTAACAGACCTCTGATATCTCCCCCTTGAGACAGAGAAAGAGACCGAGGATAGAGATTCCCCAGTCTCTTTCTCTGCAGCCTCAGCTGCACTGACAATGAATGGAGAGAAGACAGCGGCTCCTCTCCATTCATAAACTGACACATCGTAATCACAGGAGATTACAATGTTTCAGTTATGTGAATGGACAGAGTCAGCTGACTCTATCCATACACACACAGCGGAGAGAGACAGCAGAACGCCGGAACGGAGGAGGACAGCGGAGGGGGACAGAGCAAAGAAAGAGGACAGCGGAGGGGGACAATACAGCGGAGGAGGACATTGGAGCGGAGGGGGACAATACAGCGGAGGGGGACATTGGAACGGAGGGGGACAATACAGCGGAGGAGGACAGCGGAGGGGGACAATACAGCGGAGGGGGACATTGGAACAGAGGGGGACAATGCAGCGGAGCAGGACAGCGGAGGGGGACATTGGAACGGAGGGGGACAATGCAGCGGAGCAGGACAGCGGAGGGGGACTAAGGGGGATGCAGTGACAGTCAGCGGTGATCGCGTGTGGGGGAATTACAAGCACCGATCACCGCTGTGTCACTAAAGCAGCTGAAAGCCGCGGGGGGAGAAGCTTGTAACTCCCCCACGCGCTGATCACAGCTGACAGTCTAGGTATCGGGGGAAGCATCGGGAGCATTTGCCCGAGTACAAGTACTCGGGCAAATGCTTGGTATCGGTGCCGATACCGATACTAGTATCGGTATCGGGACAACCCTACTTTATACTATTATGTACCATACTGTATATATACAGTAGAGGAAAATTGTAATATGGCCTCAGTGTTGTGTACAATATGTAACTGTTATCCACCGTGCAGAAAGAATTTGGCATCATTTATTTTGGATACCCTTGTAAATGCTGTATTAAACTTCATCCCTTTGAACTATCCCACAGATCAGAGGAAATGTGTAGCCCAGGGTGCCTATGGCCAAACCCCGGTTAGGACTGGCCCTCTCGTAGCCTTGTACATGATATGGAACTTATAAGAGCAATCTACCACAGGCCTGAAGCTTCCAGATGCACAAATTGCTGATGTGATATGGATCAGCTTCCTGGGAGCAACTCCCAATATTTAGATGAGAAAAGTGAAAAAATAGTACTGGACCCATATGGCTAGCTCACTGATATTGCTATCTTAAAGTATTGATATTGATGTAAATGATCTGTTTCCTGGGCAGACAACTTCTACACCTCAGAGGATCTCCACAGTCTTCTTGGTTTTTAGTGTAATGTAACAAAAATCGAAGCACCGCACCACTGCTAAGATGTCCAGATACAACTTTTATTCCAATAAAAGTCAGGGGGACAATCCAAAAAGTAGCCAACATCTTTCAGGGGTCGAAGAATATCCCTTCATCTGGGCTATAAAAACATAAGGACATCTCCATATCAGCCTAATATCAATACAATATCCTCTCCTTGGAGTCATATTTAAAATCAAATAACCATTAGCCAATAGTATTGGAAGTATAAAAAGTATATTTGTGAACCTCATGGGATTGCTGTTTGAGATTATATTCAAAAAGACAAAACCTTTTCTTTTTCATCATAGACACAATCCCTGGAATTCATACAGAATTTCTAAGCTACTCTTTAGAATTTCAATGCACCACCACACAACAAATATTGGTGTGGGTTTCATGTACCTGTTGTAAACAAGTACATAGATCTAGGGCAAGCACAGAGTTTAGAAGCACACTGAGATTAGAATGTCCAAATAGACACTCTGACCCCAGTACTCCATCCCCGCTATTGAAGCTGTCACACAGACAGTGCAGCAGCAGGGAGTTATGTACCTGAGGGAGGCGGAGCCTGATGGGGATTTACAAACTCTAGTTCCCCAACAGGTCAGCTCTCCTCATGATTGACATTATGCAATGGGCAGATCCTTAGCCAATGGACTGCCTGCATTGGATTAAGAATCCACCCACTGCCTGCTGTCAATAACAGTGTGAGAATGGACCTGATGGGGAACTGGCATCTCAGTTTTCCTGTCAGGCTCCACCCACTGCAGCATCATTGGTTGTTAGGAGGCTGTCGGCTGTGAAGGGATGGAGTATCAGCGTATGCTGCTCTGCTACACTGTGGACAGGGACAGGCACTCTACCTGTCTCTGTACCAATTTAGAGTAGTTCTTAATTTCTTCCAGTTTCATTATCTACGAAAGATATTATTTTGGAGTTTGGTGCATTAAAAGCACTACTCTAAAAAAGTGCTGCAATTAAAAACTACCAGAATCTGCTGCATGCGTTTTTAAAGTTACCAAACCGGGTACAGATTTCTGAATTTGGTGCAGGCCACTTTAAAGGACCAAAGCGCCAAAAACTGTCCTTATTTCATTATTAAATTCCCCCCTTTGGATCCACCACCAATGGACCCTGTTTTGGGGGTTTTACTCATAAGGTATGATGCTGGTAAGGTTAGGGGATATTGTTCAGCGATTGTACAATGTATGAATTTGTATATATTTATTTTCATTAGGTCCAAATTTTAAACAGATGGTATTACTTTAATGATGATGATGATGATTATTCTATTATTATTGTGCTTTTGTTTAACCAATTGATGAATAGAAATGGTATAGTTTATTATTCATGTTCTCACATTTTAGGATTTTGCATATTGATTATCTTTTCAATAGTACCTGAATTTTTATACTCCCGATACTACTGGTTATTGGATATTTGGTTTTAAATATGACCCCAAAGAGAGTATGTTGTATTGATATCAGATTGATATGGACATGTCCTTATGTTTCTTTCTAGCCCTGATGAAGGCAGCATTCTTAGACCCCTGAAACACATTGGTAAATTTTTCGATTGACCCTCTGACTTTCACTGGAATACAGTTGTATCTGGACCTCTTATCAGTGGTGTGGCACTTTAATTTCCATTTTTGTTACTCCCAACATTTATTCACTCTAGAGACTACCCCTCATTTAACAGCAGGCAGTGTTTACTGTGACTTCCTACTGCAAAAATACATGACACATGGAAAAAAGGTCATTACCAACTAAACCATGTGTAAAAAAAAGGGCTAAAGCAAAAGTTGGTGCTGTGGACTTTACTGGTTGCCACATCTCTTCTGTTAAGAATGACTTTAAGGGTGGCAGAGATTTCTCCACCTGTCACTCTTATGCCCCGTACACATGGTCGGATTTTCTGATGGAAAATGTTCAATGGGAGCTTTTTGTTCGAAATTCCGACCGTGTGTAGGCTCCATCAAACATTTTCCTGTCAGAAACCATGAATCAGACCGAGACAGAAGTACAGTTAATCAAATTTGTTTAATAATAATAAAAAGGTAAACAGAGTAAGTGTAGTCAATACATAGCCAGAGTTCAGTAACCAGATCGGGTAGTCAGCCAATGCCAATGTCAGAGAGCCAGAGATCAACGTAGTAGTACAGCAAGCAGGATCAGGAGCCAGAATGGGACATCAGCCGAGCAAGTCTTCAACAGGAACGCAGGAAAAAGTCTCTGAGATGTGACTAAAGGCGAAGGCAGAGATGAAGTGAGCTGGACGGTTTTAAGTAGGCAGGACTGACGAGCAGATCATCAACAGCTGAGTCACTGTGGAGAGAAAGGAACTGGCAATTAGCCGAAAGTTGAGCGGCCAGCTCAGAGAAGGAAGGGCTGAGCCCAGCCCTGACATTTCCATCGGAATTTCCGGCACACAAAATTTGAGATCTGGATCACAAATTTTCCAACAACAAAACCTGTTGACGGAAATTCCGATCGTCTGTACACAATTCCAATGCACAAAATTCCACTCATGCTCGGAATCAAGCAGAAGAGCTGCACTGGTTATCGAACGTAATTTTTCTCGGCTCGTCGTACGTGTTGTACGTCACCACGTTCTTGGCAATCGGAATTTCCGACAAGATTTGTGTGACCGTGTGTATGCAAGACAAGTTTTAGACAGTGATTTCTTTCCTCATTCCCTAATTACCATGATTGTAATATGCTGTGAATGTCCCCTTTGTTCTCATGCATGCTGGATTTTTCTTCATTTTTTATTTTTTGTCCTTCATACATATTTGCCTTCACTTACTTCCCCAGCATGGTCTCCTGGCCCTATATTTACCTCATGTAGTCACTTAACAATGTATTTTATCAGCTCCATAGTAGTGCTTTACCCCAAACACCCCGTAAAATGTTTTTCAATGTGATTTGTGCTTTAAATTCAGGCAGAGTGCCAGAGGCTTTTTTTGGGGGTCCCCAAATCATTTGGAACCCTCCCCCCAACTGCTAAGTCAGCTGATACCAATTCTCTATCTATCCTCAATCATCTATCTGCTGACTTTGCCAAAGCCATACACACTATACCCATCTCTTTTGTGGTCAGATTTATGGATGAATTCCCCAAAGCATGTAGTGCAAGGGCCTGCCTGTATACTTTCCAATGGTACTGTTTAAAGTTTTTGTATACTATTATTATCTTGATAGGTAATAGCAGAATGTCCAAATGTGATCAAATGTGTACAATGTGTATTTATATCTTTGTATTATGACACTTCTTACCTGTCCAGTGGGCTGCCAATAGTGTAACTAAGGAGGGGCTGGCCAAAGTAATACCCATTATTTAGGCATTCATCTCTCAATGAAGTGGAGAGGGTTACCTGTCCAAGAGTCCCCCCCCTATAATGTTAGAAATGGCCCATGAGAGGGTGGGAGGGGGAATCTGATAGGTGTACCTTATACTTTGGTCTTTAAAAACTCCCTCAAATAAATGTTATCTTGATGTTGGCCAAGAATGTTTGTGTCTAATCTGCTTTCCCTGTATACGTGCAAAACGACTAATTTTTTTTTCTTATTTGACTTCACGCCACAGGAATGGCAGACTGTGGCCTCCCACTTTGCCCAGCAGTGGGACTTTCCTAACTGCGGAGGGGCAATTGATGGGAAACACGTCCACATCGTCCCACCACCCAACTCGGGGTCATACTATTTCAACTATAAGGGGTTCAATAGTATTGTGATGTTGGCGGTGGTGTCGGCTACTTACGAGTTCCTGTATGTGGAGGTGGGGAAGAATGGCCGGATGTTCGATGGTGGAGTCATCGCCCAGACGGAGTTCTACAGGCATCTCCAGAATGGCAGCTTGGACTTGCCACCTCCAGAAGACAATGTGGAAGGACTCCCATTCATCTTAGTTGCGGATGAAACGTTTGCGCTGGGGGACCATCTTATGCGGCCATTCCCGATGAGGACCCTCACCCCGAACCAGAAGGTTTTTAATTACCAGCTGGCCAGAGCCAGAAGAGTGGTGGAGAACACGTTTGGAATCATGGCCAGCCAGTTCCGCCTATTTCTTACACCCATACACATGGCGGAGTACAAACTGAATCATATAATCCTGGCGTGCGGTGTTCTACACAACTTTTTACGGCAACATTCGGCCAACTATGCTGGCTCAGTTGGGCCTGAGGCTGGAATTCAAAATGAACCAACCCTGACGGCGCTTGAAAGTGGCCGTCCTGGCTTGCCCCCCCTGAGTGCCTGTGATGTCCGTCTAAGATACCTTGAATACTTTGTGGGTAGGGGGGGCTATCAATATGCCAGACAATGTCTGAAACCTTTTTCAAATAAAAAAAAAATAACTACTAAAA
The DNA here is from genome assembly GCF_042186555.1 of Aquarana catesbeiana. Taxonomy (NCBI): domain Eukaryota; kingdom Metazoa; phylum Chordata; class Amphibia; order Anura; family Ranidae; genus Aquarana; species Aquarana catesbeiana. The sequence continues at coordinate 232,063,930 of NC_133324.1, forward strand.
TCTTTGGTGACATTTACTGCTTGTGTTTCTTTTAGCTGACCCTGACAGAAATGTGGTGAGTCCTGGAAATGGCGTGATTGTGTAACATTACAAAGCATTGTTGGGTGTTATTTACTAAAGGCAAAGACACTTTGCACTGCAAGTGCACTTGAAACTGCACTTGTAGTGCAATGTGGATTTTCCATTAGGAAATAACCCCCATTGTCACTGAAAACACCAATTAGAGCACCACAAAAGTGTTGGAGCGTTGAGACAATAATCCACACATTCTTGATTAACAATCTTTTTAATACCAGCACAATCATATGTGCATTTAGAAAAGGTTTTTAAAACAATTTTTGGGGTCACATTAGGAAAAGTAGAAATGTCCATTTAAGATAAAACAGGCATGTTTAAAACCAGCAAGAAAGACACAAATCTTGAACTTACAAAGTTCACATTTGGTAGAACTTGAAGGCAATATCAGACATGAGTATTTACAAACTGTGTTTGATATTGCATTCAGATGGGGTGAAGTCACCCCTAGAAAAGCCAAATTTTGAAGATGCACACCAATTGCCGAATGTCAACATGTGCTAGCTGCCATCATGGGGGATCAAGGGACATGTTTTTGGGCTGCCACCCCTTCCTCACAGCTACTTTATTATTGAGAAAGGGGTTGCACCCCCAAAACGCGTCCATTGATCTCCCGTGATGGCAGATAGCACATGTTGACACACTGTGTGCCCCTTCAAAATTTGGCTTTTTGCAAATATATCAAAAAATGCTAAAAATTTTTAGCTCACAAAAAGTGCAAAAAAAAAGGGATTTTGAGGGGTTTTAAACTCTCCCTAAAACATCAATGATGTTCTTCATTATTTGTTGAACATCACTGATGTTTTTAAGGATGTTTTCCAAGTCCCTATTACACCCCATGATCTCCCCGATCAGGATCTGTGCACTTTCCGAGGTGAAATGCCCTGGATCCACAACATCACGATCACCTAAAAAGATAGAAACAAAAACACACCATGTATTATAAATATGCCGGCATCCATCTCTTACCTGAGCCTGTGGTCGCAGACACCTGTTGTGGTGCCAATTTCCACCACGTCTTCCTCCTCTTGCTCTGCTTGGCTTGGGTGGATTTCCCCTTCTTCCAGAGGTGGGGGGTCTGTGATCTCCTCGGATGAGGGGTGTCCTCCGAGTCTTTTATCCCCTATGTAAAAAAAAAATTGGTATACTTAGCACACAGATATTTCATGGCAGAAATAGGAATATGAAACATTGCTTGGAAGTGGGGTACAATTGTCTATTTTGGCAGAGTTCCAAGATGTAGAATTTTTAGTGTCCTTTGTCAAGCTTCAATACTTTACCTGTTTTGTACAAGCTTCACAGATGGAGACACCCCTATAGTATACACTGGAGCACCTGTGTGGGCCCCCTAATAAAAAGGGTGTTCTTGTGTCCCACACTAGTGCTCCAGAGTCCAGATGTGAAAACAGCTACCGAGTGTCCTCTCCTTACACAGAATCTAGTTTGCATTTCATTCTAGTTACAAACCCATCTACACAACCAAAATATTTGCAGACAAGTAGGCCATAAAAAATGTGGGCAAATGCATATGGCCAAAACAATGGTGTTTTCTAGGCCGAACAAACAATGTTTTATACGAACGAATAATGTGCCCATGAACATGAAAGTTTCCATTTTAAACTGGATAACAGTTAAGAAAAGCACATGGAGCAGCACGAATGTAATAAACATAAAGAATAGGAACACAGCACAACTACTTACTTTTTTGCAGCACTCTCCGGATCTTTCTTTACTGCTCGTGCTCTCTTAATTTGATGTCCAACCACCGCTTCCTGAGCTGATCTTTCGATCGTCGTACCCTGAAATTCCGGTGCAGACTCTTGACCACTTTCGCCATTATCTTGGCCTTTCTGACATTGGAGTTGGGGTAAGGTCCATACTTCCCGTCATAGTCGGCCCTCTTCAGGATGTCCACCATCTCCAACATCTCCCCAAAGGACATATTTGATGCCTTAAATCGTCTCCTTCTGGATCGGGACGTTTCTGCCTCCGGGCTTTCCTCCTCCTCGTTGGTGTAATTATCTGACACCTGCTGTGTCTCCACCATGTGCTCTTCCCCCACTGCGCCGAACGAGAAGGGGTGGGGAATAGACTAGAAAGAACTTCAGGGGCGGCCGGAGTTTCATGCATGCGCAGCGTCTATAAAGCTAACACGTGTGCGTAGTACGTACGATCTGTGAGTGGAGGAAGGAGTAACAGAGGCACCGATCGTGATTGCGAAGGTAAGATTTAACATTGGGCCTATACTGCTTCTATATTGTATTTGCACAAGTTTAGAAGACTTTAGGCTGACATTAGGGTTTGTCTTGTGTTGTGTCTTGCAGTAAAAATGGATATCTTGAAAGATAAGGACTTTATGCCAATCTTCATTGATATGTTCAGGGAGCTGCGCTATCTATGGCAGATAAACCACCCTGATTATAAGAACCAAACAAAGAGGAAGGCAGCGCTGGATAATTTGTTGGAATTTGTGAAGACGGTGATCCCCATGGCAGACATCACCTATTTGAAGATCCTAATTGGTGGCCTGAGGAGCACTTATCTAAGGGAGCACAAGAAGGTCCAGGATTCCCAGAGATCAGGAGCTGCAGATGACATTTATGTCCCCAGGCTGTGGTACTATGACAGGTTGCATTTTCTGGCAGGTCAGACTGAACCCAGGCAGCACTCTCCACTCTTCCTTCCATGCTTCCTTCCCCCCCAGCTGAGGCTTCTGACACCCAACCTGGGCCTTCCAGGCAGCAACATGTGGAGGAGCCGAGATTGAGCCAGGTATAGCATTCTTCTAAATATTTCCCAGGTCCCTCCCCTCCACCTTCAAAGAAAAAGTGTCAGGAAGAGGAGTAACCTGGAGGAGGCTGCCATAGGCCTCTTTTGGAAGGCTACAGAGGCCCTGAGAACCCCCCACACTGTGGAGGAGGACTTTGCTGGCATAACTGCCTGCAAAATGATGCAGATGGAGGAGGGTCAATGACTCCTGTGTGAGTTCTTAATTTTGGAAGCTCTCAATAAGGGGTTGAGGGGCCAAATAACATGTGCTACCCACATTTGTGACCTCACACATAGTCCTCCTCCTCCTCCTCCTCCAGGTCCTACTCCTCCTCCTCCAGGTCCTCCTCCTCCTCCTCCTCCAGGTCCTACTCCTCCTCCTCCAGGTCCTACTTCTCCTCCTGCCACATCTCCAACACCAGAGTGATGGCCTGGGTTCAGTCTGGTCTGGCAAAAGATGCAGGCTCTTGTATGACCACAGCCTGGGGACACAGATGTCATCTGCTGCTTTCCGGATCTCTGGGACTTCTGGACCAGATTGCACTCCCTTAGATATGGACTTCTCAGGCCACCAATTTTGCTGTAAAATAATTGATGTGTGCCCTGGGGGTCCAAGGCTTTGCCAATTTATGATGTTTATCCAGCGTTGAGTCCCTCTTTGTTTGGTTCTGAGCCCTTAATAAAGGAATTTTTGTTTCAATTATACTCGCCTATGTGTGTTTTACTTCTAAAAGGACAGTTTGTTTGTGAGGAGGCAGGTACATTTCAAAAATACAATGTGAAATTAACAAGGGACACCAACACCAAGCAACCTCCTTGAGATTAAATAATACAAGATAATAATGGTGTTGTGGTAACTTGACACACAAAACACACACAAAAATATTATGGCGTAAAACCAATTAAAAAAAAAAAAAAAAACATCAGCCTTGAAAAAAATACAAAACAAAAAAAATAAAAAATCAGCCTTGAAAAAAATACAAAACAAAAAAAAACAACAAAAAATATATTGAGGGAATCACAATAAATAATAAAGAAAGACATTTGCGAGAACTCTGTGTGAATATGAACAGCAAAACTACTTCATTCTTCTCACATTATAAAGAAGAAGAGAGTGCGCTGTATTAAACCATTTTTTACATTGCAGCGTGACGAAAGTGCTCTATCCATTCCGAACGCTAATTTTACCAGACCGAGCTGTTCCGTCTCGGAATTTCTTCTGAGCATGCGTGGCACTTTATGCGTCGGAATTGTTCACACACGGTCGGAATTGACGCGATCGGATTTTGTTGTCGGAAAATTTTATAGCCTGCTCTCAAACTTTGTGTGTCGGAAAATCCGATGGAAAATGTCCGATGGAGCCCACACACGTCGGAATTTCCGACAACACACTCCAATCGCACATTTTCCATCGGAAAATCCGTCCGTGTGTACGGGGCATAAGACTGGGAGGCCATTAAAGTTCACGTGCGTGTAAAGGTAGTTGTCCCAATACTTTTGGTAATATAGTGTATGTTGTTATATGGTTTTAAAAACACTAGGATTATGAATACATTGAGCACAGTGACAATTTAGGGAGAGTACATTGGTAGACTAAGAACCCATCAATATTATTTAGAATTATGGGATTGATTAAAGATACTTCCTTGAACTATATTCAACAGATCAGCATTTATTCTGTACAGTTCTTTAGCGAGAAAGTTGCTCTAAAATATTAGCTATATTATTGTTATGACTTTTGCCACTACTATTATGGTTTCCAGGTCTCATTGCCTTTCTGTCCAACTTGCAATGGTTTTAGAACACTCCAGATTATACAAGATTAATTAACCTGGTACTGTACCAGTTGTAGGATTTAGATGTACAGAGACATTGATCACATATTCTATTTGTACTGATATTGAACACTTTACCATTTCTTGTTTATGCCTTAGGATATTGACTGTTCAATTTTCCATGGTAATCATCACATACCAGTTCATTTTTATTGTAGACATAATACCCATAAGACTTCTTTCTTCTGTGATCACATAACATGTCAATATTCTGAATTATTTAGTCTTGTTTTGTTAACAGCAGCATTTATTAGCTTTGTCAGTCTTGTAAATAAAATTACGGTTATTACATAATTATTCATTTAGATAGTAGTTATTTAAATTTATAACAGTTTCTACATTGGTAAATGAAATAGTGAAAACACCACATGAAACAGGAGTCTAACTCTGGAGTGCTAAATCAAAATGACAAACAACTGCAAAGGAGAATCATATTAGATTGAGTGCCAATTAGCAGTATGTGTCAACTATAAAAGGTATATCACTTGGCACTTTGATGTGCATGTTTTCGAGTGAACATGAAGCGACTATCACAATTACTAAAAGACGGTTAATTGGTGCCTTTATTGCTGGTGCATCAGTTAAAAAGACTGCATTAATGTGGAAAAGGGAATTTCCCAAAAAATATTGAGAGCATTTTTCTTACATAGACATTCTGCAAAAAGGAATTGTGGTTACAAGTTTAAGCTTACTGACAGACAGAAGTATTGATCGGTTCTGGGGCACTTGGATTGAAATCTTATGCGGTTTGTAGCATTCCATGACAAAAGTGAGTGAGGCTGTGTCTTGTACTCCATTGCCATCTCTTCTTATTTACCATTTTCTCGTTCCTGTGCTTAGTATGTTCCCCTTTCTTGCAGCTCACCCTTAGAACTAAACCATTAGTTCTCTGGTGAACTGAATGATCAATGAATGAAGGGGGTGAATGACCTTTCAATCATCTGCCCATCCTTCTTTCATAGATTTTCATTCATGGAAGCAAATTTTACAACTTAAAATATATCGTCTATGAATGGAGGAGGCAGGCGTAAATGGCACCGTTGGTCAGGCGCTCATAAAGAGTTCATATGACAGGCTCTATTAACCCCCACACCAAAACATTATGGTGGCGGGGATGGGGAGGATCAGAGGAGGAAGGTTTCTACTAAACAAGTAGATAGTACCACAAGGGACACATCACACGAACAGTAAGTAATGTCCCTTGTTCTTATTCATTTTTTTTAACCTCCCTGGCGGTATGATTATGTCAGATTTTTGATGCTCAAAGTGGTACAATATTTTGCATGTAAATTTGGCGTTTTATATTGTAGGCCTGTAATTCTTAGGAATAACTCACTTAAATCTGTCCATACAACAGTCTAGTAGACATCCCGGGTATGATAAAGTTTAAAAACACAAAATCATAAATTATAATATAATAAATAACTATAAATAATTATAACAAATAATAATAAAAAATTATTCAATAATGTAATCAAATCAAAAACACTGACATTTTCTCAGTTGCAGAATTGTTGCTGTCATTACTTTCAGTGTTTGATGACGGATTTCCCCACAAATCACTATCACTAAATTCTGCATGTGATTCTAATTTATTATCGCTGTTTTCTAGCTGGTCTAAAACCGCTTTTGATTTCAAGAGACACTTTTTGGTTGCTGTGGACATTCTCCAGTTTCCAGGCAGAAAGAACAGTATTTATAATATAAAACTGTATGCAGGACACTGGACAAACCACTAGGCACAAAAGGGATGTGAAATTATTTTATACAGTAATGTAATCTGTAAGATTACAGTGTACTGTATGTATTGTGTGTTTTTAACTTTTTGAATCTGTTACCATGCTCCGCCCCCGTGCGCCACAACGCTCGCAGGGAACTTAGCCCAGCGCTGTGATACATCGAGGGGAGACACGGCTCGCACACACAGCGGGGAGACATCGCAGGATCCTTGGGACATGGTAAGTAACTTTGCCTGGATCCTGAGATGCGATCCCGAGTGTGGCTCGGGGTTACCGCCTTTGGTACTGAAAATTCACCCCGAGCCACACTCAGGAATACCGCTAAGGAGGTTAAATAAACTTATGCTCTATAACCAAACTCCAGCTTGAACCCAGATTAAAAAATGAGAGGCCCTGGCAGGAGCACAAAATAGAAAATTTGTTGCAGCTGCTAAATTTACCCGATGCTGTGCACTGGAGACTCAAAAACTGAATTGAATAAAAACCTGATTTCTGCTCAACCACCTCCGAATAGATAAATCACTTTATCCTTCAACTCACTGGGCTCAATAGAATATCATTTTATGAATTGTATTAAACATGTAAATACATGAACTTTAAAATGGTACCATAACACACTTCTACACACACACCTAAAAACATTCATCCACCTCACTCACATCATGTAAATTGTACATATATATATGTATATATGCAGTATCTCACAAAAGTGAGTACACCTCTGACATTTTTGTAAATATTTTATTATATGTTTTCATGTGACAACACTGAAGAAATTACACTTTGCTACAATGTAAAGTAGGAAGTGTACAGCTTGTATAACAGTGTCAATTTTCTGTCCCCTCAAAATAACTCAACACACAGCCATTCATGTCTAAACCGCTGGCAACAAAAGTGAGTACTGTACATTTTCTAAATGAAAATGTCCAAATTGGGGCCAATTAGCCATTTTTCCCTCCCCGATGTCATGTCACTCGTTATTGTTACAAGGTCTTAGGTGTGAATGGGGAGCAGGTATGTTAAATTTGGTGTTGTCGCACTCACTCTCTCATACAGGTTTGGGAAATAGATGTTTGAGTGCTGCCAGCATTGAAGTGGTGGGGGGTCAGACCATACACCGCACACTGCATCAAATTGGTCTGAATGCTTGGTCCGCTTTTGCCCCAGAAGGAAGCCTCTTCTAAAGATGATGCACAAGAAAGCCTGCAAACAGTTTGATAAAGACAAACATACTAAGGACAAGGATTACTGGAACCATGTCCTGTGGTCTGATGAGACCAAGATAAACTTATTTGGTTCAGATGGTGTCAAGCGTGTGTGGCAGCAACCAGGTGAGGAGCTAAATATCCAAACAAGAAGACTCGTTGCTCCAGGTGAGGTTTTGAAAGCCTGATGATCTGGACAGCTGTACGCCTAGGTTTGCCTCTGCATACAATCAAAAGAAGAAATGGCCGCACTATGTACTCGATCAAAATTCTTTGAATTTAATGGTAATGATTAAGCACACTTGAAGTGTGTGAAATGCATCTACCAGCTTTCTGTCAACACTTTGGGATGTTCTGGATAAAAGAATTTTGATCGAGTACAGAGTACGGCCATTTCTTCTTTTGAACCAAGTGAGGAGTACAAAGACAAGTGCATCTTGCCTACAGTCAAGCATGGTGGTAGGAGTGTCATGGTCTGGGCTGCATGAGTGCTTCCAGCACTGGGGAGCTACAGTTCATTGAGGGAACGATGAATGCCAACATGTACTGTGACATACTGAAGTAGAGCATGATCTCCTCCCTTCGGAGACTGGGCCACAGGGCAGTATTCCAACACGATAACGACCCCAAACACAGCTCCAAGACGACCATTGCCTTGCTAAAAAAGGTGAGGGTAAAGGTGATGGACTGGCCAAGCATGTCTTCAGACCTAAACACTATTGAGCATCTGTGGGGCATCCTCAAATGGAAGGTGGAGGAGCGCAAGGTCTCTAACCTCCACCAGCTCTGTGAAGTTATCATGGAGGAGAGGAAGAGGACTCCAGTGGCAACCCGTGAAGCTCTGGTGAACTCCATGCCCAAGATTGTTAAGGCATTGCTGGAAAATAATGGTGGCCACACAAAATATTGACACTATGGGCCCAATTTGGACATTTTCACTTAGGGGTTTACTCACTTTTGTTGCTAGTGATTTAGATATTAATGGCTGTGTGTTGAGTTATTTTGAGGGGACAGAAAATGTACAGTTATACAAGCTGTACACTCACTACTTTACATTGTAGCAAAGTGTAATTTCTTGAGTGTTGTCACATGAAAAAATATAATAAAATATTTACAAAAATGTAAAGGGTGTACTCACTTTTGTGAGATACTGTGGGGTTGATTTACTAAAGGCAAAAAGACTGTGCACTTTGGAAATGCAGTTGCACATGGCAAGAGCAGTTGCTCCAGAGTTTAGTAAATGAGCAGAAGCTCTGCTGACTTTCATCAACCAATTATGTGCAAGCAAAAATGCAGTTTTTTTTATTTTCCTTGCATGTGATTGGATATTCTTAGCAAAGTGAAGCTTTACCTCATTTACTAAGCTCTGGAGCAACTGCACTTGCAGAGTGCAATCAATTGCACTTTCCAAGGTGCACAGTCTGTTGGCCTTTAGTAAATCAACCCCTGTGACAGGTGTATATATATATATATATATATATATATATATATATATATATATATATATATATATATATATATATATATATATATATATATATATATATATATATGTATATATATATTTATGGTCGGAGCCCTCCGTCCTGAGAGATATGAAGCACATAAACACGTCACAAGACTAACAACATAAAATAGACCTGAAGTGTGCCCTGGCCTGCTGTATGGTAAACCCAGATCTGCTGGGTGGTATGCCAGAGAAGGGCGCATACCTTAAGAAAGTAATGGATGTTTCTGTAGAGAAATTGTTTGAGGAGAAGTACCCCAAGAAGGGGAATGGGTGGGTGGGTACCGCGCACTGAAACCGACACAGACCATCCTGGGTGGTCTGGTTAAATACCCTCCAGGCTCCTCCCATAACTTCAGGCCAGTAAACCGGCCTTCCTATTTATGGTCGGAGCCCTCCGTCCTGAGAGATATGAAGCACATAAACACGTCACAAGACTAACAACATAAAATAGACCTGAAGTGTGCCCTGGCCTGCTGTATGGTAAACCCAGATCTGCTGGGTGGTATGCCAGAGAAGGGCGCAAAAAGACTTGGTTAGGGAGGTAATGATTTAAGTTTACTGACAAACTACAGGGCAAGCTTGCCAAAGGCTTGTGACATTTCTGTTTGTGGATTGGGAATGTATCGAGTGAAGCAAGCGAATTTCCACCTGCCCATCTTCTTGATGACGTGGTCCGGGACCCCGTTTCATGAGGCTGCTGATGCTACTCCAATGCGAAAGAATTTCCAGAGAATTGTCCGGGGTCAAGGCCTAAGTTGGGCAAAAGATTTCTAACGTGTCTAGTGAACTGGTTGCTACTTAGAGGGCTAGTAGGGAACGGTAGTAATGGCTGCCCTCCGAGAGGTCGGGCAGATGAGCTAATAACTGGTCTAGAATGGCCACGGGGCACCAGGCGTTACGAGTCTGGGAAGTATGATATCTATACCTGGACCAGACTGTTGTGTTTTGAACGCCATGAGGTGCCGGATGAAGTAACTTTGGTGGCGTGTCAGGTGGCGTCTATGTAACATGTTACTGGGGCCGGTGACCGTGAATTCACTGGGGCATAAGAAACCGCAGAAAGCCAGGTAGATGGCTGCGTGAACGACCGGGCTGAAATTAACCCAAAGGGGAATGTGACAGGATGGTAGACCTGTCTTGGAATATGGCGCTGGTCGCAGGTAGGCGTTTACTGTTGATTTGGAGTTGTCTATGACTACCGTGCAGTATAGACTTGACCGCATGGGCGGCAACCAAAGATGGTTTGGTAGGATTTTGTAAGGAGATGAAATGCTGGATGCCAGCTAGGTAGAGTCTAATGGTATAGTGTGAAAATGCCAACTGTGTGTGGCAAGATGACATGAAGGCCAGGATGTGATGGAAATCTCCTGATACTGCCCCAGGGTTTGAGGCTAGGAACCTGTCATGGATTTTCCAGGCGGTACGGTAGGCCTTCAGGGCGTTGTGAGAAAATGATAGATTAATAAGGCGGGTAGCATTGTGAAGGTGTTTGTTTTAATCCGAGGTTAGCTACGACCAATGTGGGAGAAGAAACATGGTCGGGTCGGTTCCAGATCCCTGCGAAAGAATAACGCAAAGTTTAAAACGGGTAGTGCGTCGGCCAGAGTATTGCATTTGCCTGGGATGTAGATGCAGCGAACATTATTTGGTGCTGTGGGGATAGTTGCACCAGCCTGCTCAGGAAGGCCATGATGGCCAGCAAGTTGAACCTGCTTTTATTTATAATACTAGCTGTGGCTTGGTTGTCTGTGGTAAACGACAGTGTTTGTCCTGCCCAGTTACTGCGCCAGACATGAGCTGCTGCAATAATGGGGTAGAGTTCAAACAAAGAAAAGGACTAACTGAAGCCGGGAATCGAAAGGATTTCTGATGGCCATGGCCCTTCAAACCAAAGATAGCCAAAAATTGACGCGAGGACCTGTGGAGGCTGCGGCGTCCGTGACTACCTGAGATGAAGAGGGAGATGCTAATGGAATGAACATTGACATACCATTCCAGTTGATGAGAAATTCATTCCATCTGGGCAGATCCGCTATTTCTGGCACGTCTAATTTAAGGATTTAGTCAGGAACTTGTACTTGGGAGAGAAACACTAGGAGGCGTGAGATAAGGGTCACCTCGAGTCTGGTTTTTTAAGTGCTACTAAAAAAGATGAAGTGGGCTGTATGAGCGCCACTGAGTGTGCTTGCAGAGATTGCAAGGAGTATATGTTGAGATGCATGTTTGCAGCGATTGCAAATGGGTATATGCTGAGATGCGTGTTTTTTCAGCGATTGCAAGGAGTATATACTGAGATGCGTGTTTTTGCAGCGATTGCAAGGGGTATATACTGAGATGCGTGTTTTTTGCCGTGACTACAAAAAATGGGTAAATGCTGAGATGCGTGTTTTGCAGCGATTGCAAGGAGTTTATACTGAGATGCGTGTTTTGCAGCAATTGCAAAAATGGGTATATGCTGAGACGCGTGTTTTGCAGTGATTGCAAGTGGGTAAACACTAAGATGCGTGTATTTGCAGCAATTGTGAGGAGTTTATACTGAGATGCATGTTTTGCAGTGATTGCAAATGGGTATGTGGTAAGTTGCGTGTATTTGTAGCAATTGCAAGGAGTTTGTACTGAGATGCATATTTAACAGAGATTGCAAAATGGGTATATGCTGAGATGCGTGTTTTGCAGCGATTGCAAGGAGTATATACTGAGATGCATGTTTTTGCAATGATTGCAAGGAGTATATACTGAGATGCATGTTTTGCCGTGATTGCAAAAAATGGGTAAATGCTGAGATGCGTGTTTTGCAGCGTTTACAAGGAGTTTATACTGAGATGCGTGTTTTGCAGCGATTGCAATTGGGTAAACACTAAGATGCGTGTATTTGCAGCAATTGCAAGGAGTTTATACTGAGATGCATGTTTTGCAGTGATTGCAAACGGGTATGTGGTAAGATGCGTGTATTTGTAGCGATTGCAAGGATTTTGTACTGAGATGCATATTTTACAGAGATTGCAAAATGGGTATATGCTGAGATGCGTGTTTTTTTTTTTTTGCAGCAAATGCAAGGAGTTATGATGAGATGCGTCTTGCTGTGATTGCAAGGAGTTATGATAAGATGCGTGTCTTGCAGTGATTGCAAGGAGTTATGATGAGATGCATGTCTTGCAGTGATTGCAAGGAGTTATGATGAGATGCATGTCTTGCAGCGATTGCAAGGAGTCATGATGAGATGCATGTCTTGCAGCGATTGCAAGGAGTCATGATGAGATGCATGTCTTGCAGCGATTGCAAGGAGTCATGATGAGATGCATGTCTTGCAGCGATTGCAAGGAGTCATGATGAGATGCGTGTCTTGCAGTGATTGCAAGGAGTCATGATGAGATGCGTGTCTTGCAGCGATTGCAAGGAGTCATGATGAGATGCGTGTCTTGCAGCGATTGCAAGGAGTTATGATGAGATGCGTGTCTTGCAGCGATTGCAAGGAGTTATGATGAGATGCGTGTCTTGCAGCGATTGCAAGGAGTTATGATGAGATGCGTGTCTTGCAGCGATTGCAAGGAGTTATGATGAGATGCATGTCTGTGAATGTTAATGCTTTAATACACGTAAGGCTGAAGATCTGAATCCTAAGTTCCACTGTATTCGTAAGCGCCGATGCAACTAGTTCAAACCGGGCTGAGGTGTAAGCACCGGTGAGGTTTATTTGTGAAAGATCAGTCGAAGAAGTTTTGTATTGCCCAGGATCCGAATCGTTGTGCTGGTGCTGCGATTTGGACTCGGATCGGTCGGTGGAGTTGTACGGTTGGTGGAGTTCGTATTGCCGAGGATCCGAATCATTGCACTGATGCTGTGACTAGATTCGGATCGGTTGTGGATGTGAGGTGACGAGGGGGTTTGTATGGATTGCTGGATCCGAATCGCTGAGCCGGTGCTGCGACTGGACTCGGATCGGTTGGTGATGCTTTGTATTGCAGAGGATCTGAATCATTGAGCCGGTGCTACGACTGGACTCGGATTGGACGGTGGGGTTTGTAATGCCGAGAATTCTGCATCATTGAGCCGGTATGCGACTGGACTCGGATCGGTCGGTGAAAGTTGGGTTGGCAAGGATCCGAATCGTTGAGCCAGTGCTACGACTGGACTCGGATCGGTTAGTGACGCTTTGTATCGCAGAGGATCCGAATCATTGAGCCGGTGCTACGACTGGACTCGGATCGGTCCGTGAAAGTTGTATTTGGCAAGGATCTGAATCATTGAGCCGGTGCTACGACTGGACTCGGATTGGTCAGGGAAAGTTGGGTTGGCAAGGATCCAAATTGTTTAGCCAATGCTACAACTGGACTCGGATTGGACGGTGGGGTTTGTAATGCTGAGGATTCTGAATCATTGAGCCGGTATGTGACTGGACTCGGATCGGTCGGTGAAGTTGGGTAGGTAAGGATCCGAATCGTTGAGCTGGTGCTACGACTGGACTCGGATTGGACGGTGGGGTTTGTAATGCCAAGGATCTTTAATCATTGAGCCGGTATGCGACTGGACTCAGATCAGTTGGTGAAAGTTGGTTTGGGAAGGATCCGAATCGTTAAGCCGGTGCTACGACTGGACTCGGATTGGATGGTGGGGTTTGTAATGCTAAGGATCCGAATCGTTGAGCCGGTGTTACGACTGGACTTGGATCGGTCGGATGAAAGAAGCACACTGTTGGTGAGTGCTTGTGTATGCTGAGGATCCGAATCATTGAGCCGGTGTTGCGACTGGACTCGGATCGGTCGGATGAAAGAAGCACACTGTTGGTGAGTGCTTGTGTATGCTGAGGATCCGAATCATTGAGCCGGTGTTGCGACTGGACTCGGATTGGTCGGGTGAAAGAAGCACACTGTTGGTGAGTGCTTGTGTATGCTGAGGATCCGAATCATTGAGCCGGTGTTGCGACTGGACTCGGATTGGTCGGATGAAAGAAGCACACTGTTGGTGAGTGCTTGTGTATGCTGAGGATCCGAATCATTGAGCCGGTTTTGCGACTGGACTCGGATCGGTCGGATGAAAGAAGCACACTGTTGGTGAGTGCTTGTGTATGCTGAGGATCTGAATCATTGAGCCGGTGTTGCGACTGGACTCGGATCGGTTGGTGATGTTTGTATTGCCAAGGATCCGAATCTTTAAGCCGGTGCTGCGGCTGGACTCGGATCGGTTGGTGGAGTTCGTTTTGTAGAGGATCCGAATCTTTGCGCTGATTATGCGACTAGATTCAGATCGGTTGTGGATGTAAGGTGACGATGGGGCTTGTGTCGGATCCGAATCGTTGAGCCGGTGCTGCGACTGGACTCGGATCGGCTGACGGTGTTAGTAGTTGAAGGGGCTTGTGATTTGCTGAGGATCTAAATCATAGGGCCGATGTTGCGACTACATTCGTTGTAAGTGACTTGTTCCCGAAGGTGGCTTGTGCTTATTCGTACGGTTCTTACCACCTAGTCGGTAAGATACCAGTGGTGCCGAGTGGAGGCTGTCATGAGTCTTAACATCGCGGATGCGACTGGGCTCGAATGAGGAACGGAGAAAGGCAGTAAGTACGGATGTGCGAATAACCGAGTAAGACCTACAAAGTTGTAGGTGGTTTATGAAGGGGAACATAAAGTAACGGTTCGGTAGCAGGAAAGCACAAGTGCTACCTGCGACAGTGAGTGTGGGACAATTGATGAAAACCTATGACCAATCTTGAAGGACATGCAGTGAGTTGGTAGAGTCGGCCTCTGCAATGCATCTGATATGAATCAGTTTGTAAAACGTATTAAATTAATCCGATATAAATCGGTAGTAAGGAGTATCTGATACAAATTGGTTGTAGAGTGTATGCCATCCCTTACTGTGAAACTGAACACCTATCAAGCACCCATCCCCCCAGGCTAATCAAGTGCAGAGAAGGCACCAGGTGGGCTCAACCACACCTCAATCAGCCACAGAAACCTATACAAACAATACATGCTGATCTTCTAATGAATGAGATGGCAAACCCATGGACCATGAATTTTATAACCAGTGAAGCCTATTGCGAGTGATATTGAGAACGACCTATAGTTACTGGAGGCTTGGGTCTACGAATGAATCGTATATTTGTCAGAAGGAACTTTACGAATGTACTATGCCTGTGCCGAATGATGTCGGGACATGAGCGACAACACTCCGGGGCAGGTTCTTTCACGAAAGGGGTGCAGGATAGGAAGCATAATAAACCGCAAGATTTTGCACATGACACGAAAGTTTGGATACTACCTGCGACCGTGAGTGGGAACCGCCGACGAAGACCACGAATGAAAAGCCGGAGTGCACCTGCGATTGAATGCACAGACTGCCGAACATGAGGTGAGCTGGGAAGAGTCAGCCCTGTGATGTGAACTACCGCGCACTGGAACCGACACAGACCATCCTGGGTGGTCTGGTTAAATACCCTCCAGGCTCCTCCCATAACTTCAGGCCAGTAAACCGGCCTTCCTATATATATTCACATAACCACATATATGTAACAAATGAAGGGGTTACAAGGACTTGGTGATCCTACAAATGGTCATGGGTTGGACCCTGGCTTGCCAAAGATGTAGTCTGTATATAGACACAGAAGATAGCACCATAAACGAGCATGTGCCTGTCCAGTATGAGTAGTTAAGAAGTCCAAAGTTTTATGATGGGGGATAAAGGAAAGAGAAGTCCTTGGCTGTGGTGTACTAGTTCTACCCCCAGAGGGATCTCAGGGGGTACTGTAGTCTAGAGGAGGATACTTGTTCAAATCATATATATATATATTGGGCAGGGGCGGGACTGTTATAAAAGCTAAGGTCACATGCTCCCGGAATGGGAGATTGAGGAAAAGAAGAAGATAGAATGTAGGGGCTGGTGCAGCTCGGGCACTCTCCCCTCTGGGGAGGGGAACGTGCCATGCAGGGAGGAGAGATGGAGGAACAGCAGGAGGAAGTTGCTACTACTAACAGCAGCAGGAAGACTGTTGAACAGGAGTACAAGTGAGTGGAAACCCAGAGAACCAGTGTTTCCAAAAGACTTAAAGGTGTTAAAGTGTGGGTCATAAAGGAGGAGGTACAGGTCTTCGGCCTTAGAGAATCGATACCTCAAAAAGGGTGTTGGAGTATGGGTCAATGAAGAAGACTGTGCAAAGGAGTTGGGCCTTAAAGAATTAATACCCTGGAGGAATCCAATCAGTCGGCCAAAGAACTTTATTCAGTGTAACTTTCTTTGGATATAACTTGGAAGTGCTGTACGGCTGGGAAGTAGCAGTAAACAGGATGGAGGAAAGCTGCAAAGTCCAGAGAGGCAGCTCATACTTCTTGAAGATACAGACTGTACATATTGCACATTCCTTTCTGCCATACATTAAGGGAAAAGAATAAGGTTTAATGTTCAACTGTTCTGGACTGTCTGCTGGGTCATTCATGCAGGGGAGGAGGACAGAGCTACACTAACAGAAAGGAATGAACTACCAGCAGCTCCTACGGGGGTAGTGCACTACATATATAAATACTAAATGTAATGCTTTTCTATATAAGTAAATTGACACACTTCACCACCACAAGTGATATAAAGTGTATATACTAAATTACTACAAACTTTCGTCACAAAATGTATATTCTAAAGAAGTATATTTAAAAAGTTCTTTCACAAGAAAAAGTATCCCTAATGCTAGAGTAGTAACAGAGTCAGTCAAAAACTTTGATTTTCACCTTAATTTCGACAGGCATACTGTTGTGTGGTGAGTGACCCCAGAATGCCCTCTGTTTGCATTTAGGGTCGTTCACCCACACCCGCACACCTGTCACATTAGAAAATTATAATAAATCATTTTCTTGGGGGATGCTTTAAAGCACAGGTGTTGCGGAACTACAATTCCCATGAGTCATTGCAAGGTTGACAGTTACAATCATGATCCCCTCAGGCAAACCCATGATGGGACTTGTAGTTCTGCAACAGTTGGAGGTCCGCCAGTTTGACACCCCTGCCTTAAAGCTATACGTGTGATTACAGAAAACTAGGACTCTTAGGGACAGTGTCAATGACAACATATTCTGGCATCGCATAAATTCAATATCTAATCATTTATTTTACACTTATGTATTTGCTTAGCTTATATCGAGCAGCAGCAACCCAATATAACTGATTTCCACCCCAAAACAGATTTGTAGTAGATAGTGTTTTTTGTGTTGCAGAAATAAGTTGAAATTGAGAGCTGGAAGCATCAGGGCCAATGCAGTAAATAAAACTATTGTAATATATATACTTTAAAAAAATCAAAACTATCAATGACATACAAATTGACAAACAGAGGCAAAACAAGCAACGGGGCATAGCCTGTTGTGATCTTATATTCAGTACCACACTGTATTGTGTACAAAGTTGAACAGAATGTATACCCAGAGTGCATCAAAGCACCTCCAAACCACAAACCCACATTGCAGAGCTGAAGCAGTAATGTCGAGTAGGGATGAGCTTCGTGTTCGAGTCGAACCCATGTTCGACTCGAACATCGGCTGTTCGATCGTTCGCCGAATTGCGAACGTTATGGGCCGTTCGCGCTAAATTCGTGTGGCGCGTCACGGCCCATAATTCACTGCGGCATCGCAGTGCATTGCTGGCTGATGATTGGCCAAGCATGCACTATGACCCGCATGCTTGGCCAATCACAGCGCCGTCAGTAGAGAGAGCTGTAATTGGCCAAAGCCAGGGTGGCTTTGGCCAATTATGGCTCAGGGGATTTAGTACACACCCCACACTATATAAGGCCGCCTGCACGGCGGCCCTGTGTAGTGTGTGTTCCGGTGTGCTGAGAGATAGAGAGAGAGAGAGACAGTGTCATTTGATTTGAGTTAGATAGATTAGGCAGAACAGTCAGTCAGTTAGCTGCACTTACAGTGTATTGTGTATATATATGCATCCCAGGTGTTGCATATATATATATACACTGTATTCAGTTTAGCTAGATCCGTTCCTGTTATCTTCTATCTAGACTATTTACATTTAATGCAGTGCGTCCTGCTCACAGTGTTCAGCTAGATCCGTTCCTGCTATTTACATTTAGTGCAGTGCGTCCTGCTCACAGTGTTCAGCTAGATCCGTTCCTGTTATCTTCTAGACTATTTACATTTAGTGCAGTGCGTCCTGCTCACAGTGTTCAGCTAGATCCGTTCCTGCAATTTACATTTAGTGCAGTGCGTCCTGCTCACAGTGTTCAGCTAGATCCGTTCCTGCTATTTACATTTAGTGCAGTGCGTCCTGCTCACAGTGTTCAGCTAGATCCGTTCCTGCTATTTACATTTAGTGCAGTGCGTCCAACTCACAGTGTTCAGCTAGATCCGTTCCTGTTATCTTCTAGACTATTTACATTTAGTGCAGTGCGTCCTGCTCACAGTGTTCAGCTAGATCCGTTCCTGCAATTTACATTTAGTGCAGTGCGTCCTGCTCACAGTGTTCAGCTAGATCCGTTCCTGCTATTTACATTTAGTGCAGTGCGTCCTGCTCACAGTGTTCAGCTAGATCCGTTCCTGCTATTTACATTTAGTGCAGTGCGTCCTGCTCACAGTGTTCAGCTAGATCCGTTCCTGTTATCTTCTAGACTATTTACATTTAGTGCAGTGCGTCCTGCTCACAGTGTTCAGCTAGATCCGTTCCTGCAATTTACATTTAGTGCAGTGCGTCCTGCTCACAGTGTTCAGCTAGATCCGTTCCTGCTATTTACATTTAGTGCAGTGCGTCCTGCTCACAGTGTTCAGCTAGATCCGTTCCTGCTATTTACATTTAGTGCAGTGCGTCCTGCTCACAGTGTTCAGCTAGATCCGTTCCTGCTATTTACATTTAGTGCAGTGCGTCCTGCTCACAGTGTTCAGCTAGATCCGTTCCTGCTATTTACATTTAGTGCAGTGCGTCCTGCTCACAGTGTTCAGCTAGATCCGTTCCTGTTAAATTCCTACTGACTGGCAGGCTTGTCTGGTTACAGTATATAAAGCTACCTGAAGAAAATTACAGGTGTTCTATTTGATCCTATTAGTACCACGGTCAGGCAGCTAGACTATTTACATTTAGTACAGTGCGTCCTGCTCACAGTGTTCAGCTAGATCCGTTCCTGTTATCTTCCTACTGACAGGCAGGCTTGTCTGGTTACAGTATATAAAGCTACCTGAAGAAAATTACAGGTGTTCTATTTGATCCTATTAGTACCACGGTCAGGCAGCTAGACTATTTACATTTAGTACAGTGCGTCCTGCTCACAGTGTACAGCTAGATCCGTTCCTGTTATCTTCCTACTGACAGGCAGGCTTGTCTGGTTACAGTATATAAAGCTACCTGAAGAAAATTACAGGTGTTCTATTTGATCCTATTAGTACCACGGTCAGGCAGCTAGACTATTTACATTTAGTACAGTGCGTCCTGCTCACAGTGTTCAGCTAGATCCGTTCCTGTTATCTTCCTACTGACAGGCAGGCTTGTCTGGTTACAGTATATAAAGCTACTTGAAGAAAATTACAGGTGTTCTATCCCAGCTTAGTGCAGCTACAGGCCATTAGTATGTCTGGAAGGCCAAGAAGGAGAGGCAGACAGTCACAAGCCAATAAGAGAGGGCAAGCAGGCTCTGTGTCTAGTGCTGGTCGTGGAGACGGTGCATCCTCATCAGCACGTGGCCATGGGACACGCTTGGCCTTTTTTTCGGCAGCTGGCCATGTTGAGCCGCAACATGCGGAAGACTTGGTCGAGTGGATGACCAAGCCGTCCTCATCCTCCTCATCCTCTCTCACCCATGCCCAGGGTGCTTTGTCTGGCAAAGCAGCGGCCTCTTCCCTCAGCTCAATGTCATCAGTGACTCCTTCCCTAGCTCCACCATGTCCTCATGAGGATTCCCTCGAACTGTTTGACCACAGTGTTGGGTACATGCTCCAGGAGGATGCCCAGCGTTTGGAAGGCTCTGATGACGATACTGAGCTCGATGAAGGCAGTAACATGAGCGCGGACAGAGGGGGTGCCCAAGAAGGACAGCAATCTGGCAGTCATGCTCCCCCTGCTGCAGCATACTGCCAGGTTTGCTCCAGTGATGAGGAGGGAGGGGATGATGAGGTCACTGACTCAACGTGGGTGCCTGATAGGAGAGAGGAGGAGGAGGAGGAGGAGGAGGAGGAGGAGGAGGAGGAGGAGGAGGCGGCAGCACATCACCAACGAGGCAGGATGCCCTCCAGGGGCCAGCCTAAGGGCAGCACATTGACTGCATCACACCCCAAAGCTCCACATGTGCAGGGTGCTGCAGTCTCTGCGCGTTATTCAAAAAGTTCTTTGGTGTGGGCCTTTTTTGAGACGAGTGCATCAGATCGCACCGCTGCTATTTGCAACATATGTCTCAAGCGTATCTCGCGTGGCCAAAATATCTCCCGCTTGGGTACCACATGCTTGACCAGACATATGTTGACCTGCCATGCAGTTCGTTGGCAAGCGTATCTAAAAGACCCACACCAAAGAACAAAGAGGATCTCTCCTTGCTCCTCATCAGCTGAGATTTCCAACCCCACTAGACCTTCAGTCCTCTCTGAGACCTGCAGTGAGAGGAATGAAGGTGTAGAATTAGGTGTGTCACAGCCAAGTACTTGTGGGCAATCTGCTTTTGGTACACCGACGTCAGATTGTACCAGGCAAATTTCCCTGCCCCAGCTGCTGCACCGCCGAAAGAAGTTTGCTCCCAGCCATCCACATGCCCAGCGGTTGAATGCTAGCTTGGCAAAATTGCTAGCACTTCAACTGCTGCCTTTTCAGTTGGTAGACTCTGCCCCCTTCCGTGAGTTTGTGGAATGTGCGGTTCCTCAGTGGCAGGTACCCAAACGCCACTTTTTCTCACGGAAGGCGATTCCGGCTCTCTACCGGCATGTGGAAGGCAATGTCCATGCCTCGCTGGACAGGGCGGTCAGCGGTAAGGTGCATATTACCGCTGACTCATGGTCCAGCAGGCATGGACAGGGACGTTACCTAAGTTTCACGGCGCATTGGGTGACTCTGCTGGCAGCTGGGAAGGATGCAGGACAAGGTGCAGTAGTGTTGGAGGTTGTTCCGCCACCACGCCTCCAAAATGCTGATTGTGACACACCTCTCTCCTCCACCCCCTCCTCTTCTTCTTCCTCCATGGCCTCTTCCTCGGAACCAGCGGTGCTCCGTAGGCGTTCAAGGGGCTACGCAAGTACGCAGGCCAAAAGATGCCATGCGGTGCTTGAGCTGGTGTGCTTGGGGGACAGGAGCCACACTGGGGCAGAGGTTCTGTCAGCTCTGCAGGGGCAGGTTCAGAGGTGGTTGACGCCACGCCAACTTAAGGCAGGAATGGTGGTTTGCGACAATGGCACCAACCTCCTCTCTGCCCTCCGACAGGGACAAATGACCCATGTGCCCTGTTTGGCTCACGTCCTTAACTTGGTGGTGCAGCGGTTCTTGGGCAGGTACCCGGGCTTACAGGATGTCCTGAGGCAGGCCAGGAAAGTCTGTGTGCATTTCCGCCGGTCATATAATGCCAGTGCTCGGCTGACGGACCTCCAAAAGGAGTTTAACCTGCCCAAGAACCGCCTAATCTGTGACATGCCCACCAGGTGGAACTCAACGTTGGCCATGCTGCAGCGGCTGCACACGCAGCAGAGGGCCATCAATGAGTACCTGTGCGACTATGGCACCAGGACAGGGTCAGGGGAGCTTGGTTTTTTTTCCCCACGCCAGTGGGCCATGATCAGGGATGCATGCACTGTCCTGTCACCATTCGAGGAGGCCACGAGGATGGTGAGCAGTGACAGTGCATGCATCAGTGACACTGTCCCCCTTGTCCACCTGTTGGAGCACACGCTGCGTGGAATAATGGACAGGGCACTTGAGGCAGAACAGAGGCAGGAAGAGGAGGACTTCCTTAGCTCTCAAGGCCCCCTTTATCCAGACAGTGTTCCTGCGTGCCCGCCGATCACACAGGAAGAGGACGAGGAGGAAGAGGAGGAGGAGGAAGATTGTGTCAGTATGGAGGTGGAGCCTGGCACTCAGCATCAGCAGCAGTCTTTAAGGGATCAGTCCCAAGAAACACATGGACTTGTACGTGGCTGGGAGGAGGTGGCTGCGGACCATGTCGTTCTTAGTGACCCAGAGGACTCCGGACCGAATGCCTCAGCAAACCTACGCTGCATGGCCTCCCTGATCCTGCAAAGCCTGCGTAAGGATCCTCGTATTCGTGGTATCAAGGAGAAGGACCAATACTGGCTGGCAACCCTCCTTGATCCACGTTACAAGGGTAAGGTTGCGGACCTTATCTTGCCATCGCAGAGGGAGCAGAGGATGAAACATCTTCGGGAGGCCTTGCAGAAAGGTCTGTGCAACGCGTTCCCAGAGACTGGGAGGTTACAAACTCCTGTTTCTGGACAACGTGTTGCTGAGGCTTCGGTCAGTCAAAGAAGGAGCGGTGGAGAAGGTGGCCGTCTGACCGATGCGTTCAGACAATTTTTTGGTCCGCAGCCCCAAGGTATGATCGGTTCCAGCAACCATCGCCAGCGTCTGTTTTACATGGTGCAGGAATACCTAGGGGCAAGATCAGACTTGGACACCTTTCCCACCGAAAATCCTCTGGGTTACTGGGTCTTGAGGATGGATCACTGGCCAGAGCTTGCACAGTATGCAATTGAGCTACTGGCCTGTCCTGCATCCAGCGTTCTTTCAGAACGCACATTCAGTGCTGCTGGAGGCGTGGTAACCGATCACAGGGTGCGTCTGTCCACCGACTCGGTCGATCGGCTGACCTTCATAAAAATGAATGAGTCTTGGATCACCACCAGCTACCAAGCACCTGATGCTGATGTAACCGAATAATTTTTTTTGAAATCTCAGATCCCTTCAAAGACTGCCTATGCTGATGCTGAGTGACTATCCCTGAGTAATTATCCTCTTCCTCCTCAATCATCACGCTGATAGCTTGTAAGAACATTTTTGGTTCTGGGCGCCACCACCAGTGCCTAAGGCACAATTTTTCAGCCCCTGTTTAACAGGGGCGTGTAATTACAATTTTTGATGTAATACTTTGCAGCAGGGCTCGTTCCTGCATTCCAACTAGAGTGTCTGTGAGGGGTTGCAGTGTTGTGGCACCAGCACCAGTGCCTAGGGCCCAATTTTTCTGCCCCTGTCTAACAGGGGCGTGTAATTACAATTTTTGATGCAATACTTTGCAGCAGGGCTCGTTCCTGCGTTCCAACTAGAGTGTCTGTGAGGGGTTGCAGTGTTGTGGCACCAGCACCAGTGCCTAAGGCCCAATTTTTCTGCCCCTGTCTAACAGGGGCGTGTAATTACAATTTTTGAAGCAATAATTTGCAGCAGGGCTCGTTCCTGCGTTCCAACTAGAGTGTCTGTGAGGGGTTGCAGTGTTGTGGCACCAGCACCAGTGCCTAAGGCCTAATTTTTCAGCTCCTGTTCAACAGGGGCATGTAATTACAATTCTTGATCTAATATTTCACAGCAGGGCCCTGTGAGGGCTTACAGTGTTGTGGCCACAGCAACACCTAAGGCCCAAATTTCTGCTGAGTATATAGGGCAGGACCCTACTTTCAAACATCTAACTTACAAACGACTCCTACTTGCAAACGGAAGGAGACAACAGGAAGTGAGATGAAATCTACCCCTAGGAAGGGAAATTCTCTCCTGTAAGAGTTAATATGGGAAAACAATTTCTCCTTTCCACTGATGCTTTCCAATCCTTGTTCCACAAAAAAACCCAAATTTTCAAAAAACATTTTTCATTGGGACAAAAAAGTGAGGTGAAATCTTCTGAAGAGGAGGAAAGACAGCAAAACAAATGTCACAGGGGTGATAACCCTTCCCTATGTTTTCCAAAAAGCTTAGAAAAGATTTTTTGGCTGGAGCTAAACACGTTAAAAATGTTCAAAATTACAAACAGATTCTACTTAACAACAAACCTACAGTCCCTGTCTTGTTTGCACCGCCTGTATACTGCTGTTCAGAGTATATAGGGCCTGGTGGCCCCACACCTTTCCTTATTTTAATTTGGGTGCGGGGTTCCCCTTAATATCCATACAAGACCCAAAGGGCCTGGTAATGGACTGGGGGGTACCCATGCCGTTTGTCTCACTGATTTTCATCCATATTGCCATGACCCGACATGACATTAAACCCGCAAGCAGTTTTAAATGAGATTTTTTCCTTTAAAAATGACATTTGGTGCAGGGACTGTTCTAAACATGGGAAACACGCGTCACTTTACAGGCATACTATAGACACCCCCCAGGTACGATATTTAAAGGAATATTTCACTTTTTTTTTTTTACTTTAAGCATCATTAAAATCACTGCTCCCGAAAAAACGGCCGTTTTTAAAAGTTTTTTTTGCATTGATACATGTCCCCTGGGGTAGGACCCGGGTCCCCAAACCCTTTTTAGGACAATACCATGCAAATTAGCCTTTAAAATGAGCACTTTTGATTTCGAACGTTCGAGTCCCATAGACGTCAATGGGGTTCTAACGTTCGTGCGAACTTTCGGTCCGTTCGCGGGTTCTGGTGCGAACCGAACCGGGGGGTGTTCGGCTCATCCCTAATGTCGAGCAAGAAAAAAAATTGCAATGCAACGTTTCATTTCAGAGACAAAAGAAAAAGTGTTCATAATGTAAGAGGGAAAGATGAGTCAAATTTTTCCAAGAAAAAGAGTAAAAAATAGAGTATGATACTCCAAACATAGTGATCATAAATATTACAGAGACTTGCTACCCCCTATGCCATAGGAAGAGATGAGGCAAATTTTATTTAGACTAAAAAAAAAAATGTTTTTGATGTTAGTCAAGAGCCAGAAATATTTCAGAGAAACATACTAATACTAATATTTATAAGTAAAGTTGATACAGGGAACTTCTGGGGATCAGGAACATTTTTTCCCCTGCTAGAGCAAATTGGATCATGCTTTGTTTTTTTTTTGTTTTTTTTTGCCTTCCTCTGGATCAACTGTGGGTATAGGATTTTATATTTTTTCCCCCCTTCTATTGATTGAACTGAATAGACTTTTTTTCAACCAGACTAGTAAATAGACTTGTAATGGTAAAAATCTGGTGCAGATTTCTTCAAGCCTTTTTGCTATTCCACTATTCCAAAGGTAGGCTTTTATCGGATAACATCTGATCAGCGAATGCTCAGACCCAAACTCCCTAATTTCCATCAATGTGTATTACATATGTAAGAAAAGGCTAAATAATGTTTGTGCGGGCTCTCCTCTTTCATACAGCATATCAGAGGTTATTGCACTTTCCTATGGTAAACTCAAATTTTCCAACAATGGACAACTCCTCCCTCTTGTTTTCATCAATCTAGTTCCTATTCAAAATCAGAAACTACACCCGTGGCCAAAAGCTTTGAGAATGATATAAATATTAATTTTATCAAAGTCTAATGCCTCAGTTTTAATAATGAAACACTGAAGCTGCAGACTTTGTGAAAATTAATATCTGTGTCATTCTCAAAATTTTTGGCCATGGCTGTACAAAAGAATCATGCACTACTGCTGATACTTGTGCTCCCATTCTCTGGTTATTTACTCATACACATATAAATTGACTTCAAAATGTGGTTGCTAAAGATAAAGCTGTTGTATAACAAAAATGGATACAAACACAGAATATTACCTAGAGCTAGAGAAGTGAAATGTGAAGTATTTACCCTCAGTCAGCAGCTGGACCACATGATTATGAACAATTATCGAATATCAGCCAGTAGATTTTATACTGTTTTGATGAATGTACAGCTGTCAGCTCCTGCCTCCCCAATCAGATATGAACGGTCAGTGGTTATATGCTAGATTAGTCTATAGGTATGCTTAGATTTAGAGACTAAACACCCATATCAGAACCATTAGGCTGGGTTCACACTAGAGCACAGAGCGCTTCACAGCAGGGGGGGGGGGCACAGTATGTCTCCATTCACCGGTTCAGGTCCGATTTCAGCCCAAATTTTAGGTTAAATTCAGACCTGAAAACAGACCAAAAGACGCACAGGACTCCTGTACAATTCGCACCAGAGCTGCTCTGCAGATGTGTGAACCGGTTCCATAGAGAGCCGGTCACAATCTCCTGCTATGCGAACTGGATGCGGTAAATTCTGCATCCAATTCGGCATAGTGTGAACCCAGCCTTACAGTCCTGGATAGTCCCAAATTATGAATAATTGTCCCAAAAACTATTTAAGGAATGTGTTTAAGCTTTTTACATCACTTCCTGCAACTAATCATTTGCACTAATTGTAATAACTGTGTAATGCTTCCCCAGAGACAGTGGCCATCCTCCTGGAGCCTTTCCGAATCATCATCGTGGCCCTTTCTGGCTCTTGTTTTTATGCTTTAGGATCACCAGGAGTTGGTAACTGCAGCTGAGGCTAGGTAGTGATTTTAGCCAGGAGACACAGGTATCTACAAGGAGTCTGGGATAAGCTAGATACCTGAAAGCACTTGTGGAGAGAACCCAGCAACAGCAAAAGTGATAGCCCTTAGTAGGACAGAGGCATATATTCTTCACCAGAGCTCCAAAAGGTGGAGGTCTGTTTGGCTGCAGGTGATGCCCAGGTTGCGGGCCTCTGACTCACCTGAGCTACTGGGAATTGAGTGTGTGTGTATGTGCTGGAGATAGTCCTAAGCAGTGCTGTGGTTAAGGACTTCCTGGTCAGTGGGTAACACAGACCGAGCAGGCAGTAGTGCAGAAACACACGAGGCACAGTAGGTAAAAAGAGGTGCCCAGAATCACAGGGAGTCAACGGAAACAGGTGGCAGGCAAGGGTGCATGGGATGACTGAAGCTGGATTTGGACATTTGGGCACATGGTAGTTAGCAACGTCCGTTAATTCCTATTTAAGCCATGTCTTTGCCAGATTATTGTGCTCTTCTCCAGCCAATATCTTGCTTCTTGTGCTCCTGCTGCTGTATGTTTCTTCAGTAGTACTTGTTACTTTGGCTTGTTCCTCAACTACTCTTCTGCTTTAACCCAACCTGCAACCACTTGTTACTGACCATTGGCTTGTTTACCCACTGTGCTTCACCTTGATCCCTACCTGCCATATCTATTACAGCACCCCAGCTTGCTCACCTCCTGGTGGGGTGATCCTGAGGACTGCGAGCTGGCACTAGCATGTAAAAAAACCCATCTCCCCCATCAGCAGTCAAGGTAAATATGTGTTAATCCTTAGATCCTCAATCCAATAAACCACAGCTCATAATAGTGACTATCAAGAATTCATCAAACTGTAACTAAGCATTACATTACTTCCACGTGAGTAAAAAATGTATATATATAACGTCAATGCAATATTTTTATAATGTCCCAAAGTCGTTCACTACATAATGAACATTCTTCTTTTTAAAGTGCTCCGTGCTCAAAATAAGAAAAAGTGCTAAAGTGTTAAAGAAAATCTCATGCTGTGAAGTGCTGCACACACCAGTCTTGTGGCCTTACTCACCAGAACGAATGGACCCCCAGTGGGTGGGCATGAGGGTCTAACATGTTTAATACGTGAGGGAGGTGTTAAAGGATCTTCTCTTCCTAGGTAGCCGGTTATGTATGGTATCTAGCTGTCGGCAAGT
The DNA here is from genome assembly GCF_042186555.1 of Aquarana catesbeiana. NCBI lineage: Eukaryota > Metazoa > Chordata > Amphibia > Anura > Ranidae > Aquarana > Aquarana catesbeiana. The sequence goes on from NC_133324.1 coordinate 232,091,668, forward strand.
GTTCAAACTGATAAACTGCCTATTAACAAGATACAGGTAAGCCATCAGCAAGTTTCAAAATTCATCCTGGTTGGCCGCAGATTCATGTGCTTTCCACTGCTACTGGATGTGACTTCGCTAAGAGACTGGAAATTCCAGCTTTGGGTGAGCCGGCATCACCAGCCAGTGGGACCTGCTTGTGTGTTCATTCTGCTGTTTTTGTGTGAACCTTTCCATTGCTATAGCTACTAGTCTCTGAGCTTGACCCCTGACCATGATAATAGTTTTTTACCTTCCTTTCTGTTCTTTCAGTAAGAGTTAGACAAAGGAATTTGCTTCTGGAATTATGTTTGATTCCTAACTTTTCTTGAGCTATAGGATATTGCCACTAGATGCCCAAGACTCTTTAAAATTAACTTTTGCTTTGCTCTCGCAGGTAAATACCTGGAAGTAATAGGTGTAACCTTGCACTCCAGGCAACTGAAATTAGTGAGAGGGCAGTAAAGAACAGCAGCCTCTTTTTAACGTTCTGTCAGCATCAGTATTGGTCATTTTACATATTTAAAGGCCTGTGAAAAGCTTATAGTAATAATGAGGTCTGTCCACGAGGTAAGATGTGGACCAAGGAATGGAGTCTTTACCCCACCCAAAATTTTACAAAACCTCTAGGTTCCAAGACCCAGAATAGAACTTATAAAGATTCTAAAAACCTGTGAGGAGGAACATATTTTTCCAAAAGCAGTGGGCATTTGAAAGTCCACCAGCATGTTCTGTGGGATCCTTAGTGTATGTTCTAAATAATAATAAATGTCCCTTGCATTGTTTTCTTTGTTCCAAGCCATCCACTGTACTGGAGAATGGTCTGTAATAATTGGGCAAAAAGGTAATATCGCAATGACTTTTGTACCCACCTTATGGCCAGACAATACAATATTGGATAATTCCTTCAGGGGTTAGTTTCCAGCTGAGGTAATCTACTGGATATTCTTCCCCATTCTTCCCTAGACTGCTCCCAGGCAAACATTGGAGACATCTGTTCGTACAGGACAATCATAAGGGTGGTTAACACTATTACCTTACACAATACTTTATTCAGCTCTTGAACCCACTCTATCACTGTGAAGGAATTCCAGTATTGCCAGGAGCTTCATAGGTGACTGACGATCTTCTGCTCTGGCTTAAAGCCTGCTACAACCCAGCGGGTTGAACTAAAAAAAACCTATCAGCTCCATTCGGAGCCACTGTACTAACTATGTACAGTGACCCCCCCTGCTGATCTGTTGTGTTCTGACAGGGGGACGCTCCCCTGCCAGAACACTCCAACCAGCGCTCTCCGCCATTGTGCCAAATGTTTTATGTAACCGGGTGATGTCTCCCGACAGGGTTTAACAGGGTTTTTAGTGCACTTTATTAAATCTTCTGTATTTGCAAGACTAGCATTGTCCAACTCACTTGCAGTAACAGAAAGAAAAAGTATGCATCAAGTGCAATAGGGGCAGCCCCCTTGGACTTTTTAGGCAGAAATTAAAGTAGATAAAAGGCAACGCAGTGCCACTTTTATTGAGTACACAACATGAAAACATTTATAAAGATAGCCATAGACAATAATGTTAAAATATACAGGGTATACCAAAGAACCAAGGTATACATATACAGTCAGGTCTATAAATATTAGGACAGCGACACAATTCTAATCTTTTTTGCTCTATACACCACCACAATGGATTTGAAATGAAACAAACAAGATGTGCTTTAACTGCAGACTTTCAGCTTTAATTTGAGAGTATTTACATCCAAATCAGGTGAACGGTGTATGAATTACAACAGTTTGTATATGTGCCTCCCACTTTTTAAGGGACCAAAAGTAATGGGACAATTGACTGCTCAGCTGTTCCATGACCAGGTGTGTGTTATTCCCTCATTATCCCATTTACAAGGAGCACATAAAAGGTCCAGAGTTCATTTCAAGTGTGCTATTTGCATTTGGAATCTGTTGCTGTCAACTCTCAATATGAGATCCAAAGAGCTGTCACTATCAGTGAAGCAAGCCATCATTAGGCTGAAAAAAACAAAACAAACCCATCAGAGAGATAGCAAAAACATTAGGTGTGGCCAAATCAACTATTTGAAACATCCTTAAAAAGAAAGAATGCACCGGTGAGCTCAGCAACACCAAAAGACCCGGAAGACCATGGAAAACAACTGTGGTGGATGACCGAAGAATTCCTTCCCTGGTGAAGAAAACACCCTTCACAACAGTTGGCCAGATCAAGAACACTCTCCAGGAGGTAGGTGTATGTGTGTCAAAGTCAACATTTAAGAGAAGACTTCACCAGAGTGAATACAGAGGGTTCACCACAAGATGTAAACCATTGGTGAGCCTCAAAAACAGGAAGGCCAGGTTAGAGATTGCCAAACAACATCTAAAAAAGCCTTCACAGTTCTGGAACAACATCCTATGGACAGATGAGACCAAGATCAACTTGTACCAGAGTGATGGAAAGAGAAGAGTATGGAGAAGGAAAGTAACTGCTCATGATCCAAAGCATACTACCTCATCAGTGAAGCATGGTGGTGATAGTGTCATGGCGTGGGCATGTATGGCTGCCAATGGAACTGGTTCTCTTGTATTTATTGATGATGTGACTGCTGACAAAAGCAGCAGGATGAATTCTGAAGTGTTTAAGGTAAATCAGGGAGTATTTACATTTTGGGTAACTTTATCTTTATCTGGAATATAGACATAATTACATAGTGGTCACATTGCAGTCCATAGATATGAACTGAACAGTTAGTTTTGCATAGTAAGCTGCATTGTATTTGGCTCTAAGGTACTTACATAGGAAGGTTCACTGTGTGGACACAAAAGGAGACTGATGATAAAAACAATATGTAAAATCCATGTTTCGGAATTTATTCCTATATATTTTCCTTTGATAAATGAAAATTCAGTCAGCGCAAAAACAATACCCCAACCCGAAATATGAGCAGCTGAACACTAAAGGTAAACATATAAAACCTTTAAAAGTACTATAAAAACAACAGCGCAGCGCTATAAATAAAATCAGCAGACTAATGCCCTGTACACACGATCAGACATTGATCGGACATTCCGACAACAAAATCCATGGATTTTTTCCAACGGATGTTGGCTCAAACTTGTTTTGCATACACACGGTCGGACAAAGTTGTCGGAATTTCCGATCGCCAAGAACGCGGTCACGTACACCACGTACGACGAGACTAGAAAAGGGCAGTTCCCTTTGGGCTCCTTTTGCTAATCTCGTGTTAGTAAAAGTTTGGTGAGAGAGTACAATTGACTTGGCGTTGTGTTCGTGTTCGTTTGTTACTGATTTTCAGGTCACTCTTCACAGGCCTTGCTGTTCTTCAGTGCGTTCTGTTACTTCGTTCTGAGCAGCCGACCGTTTTCTATCCATGTTGCGTATATGTACTCTTCGTAGAGTTTGTGCTGTGCGGGGGCTTGTTGTTGGCGTCCTTACCTTGACACAAGTCCAGTCCATGAACAGGGTGGGGAGGAGTTCATGGACCAAGAATTGGTTGCTCCAGCATGACCAGTTCTGTCATATGCCTTTGCTCTGTGAGATCCGTGAGAATAATCCTAATAATTTCAGGAACTTTCTCCGGATGACAGACCCCCATATTTCACTGTTTGTTGGCTTTGCTGACCCCTTTTGTCAGCAGGCAAGATACCTGCATGAGGCAAGCCATCACTCCGGAGCAGAGGCTAGTCGCCACCCTGCGGTACTTGGCGATGGGGAGAAGCCTGCAGGACCTCAAGTTCTCAACAGGCATCTCCCCTCAGGCTCTGGGGATCATTATCCCGGAGACCTGTTCTGCCATCATCCAGGTCCTGCAGAAGGAGTATATTAAGGTAAGATTTATCCTTTAACACCACATTTTATTGTATTTAATATTTGATAATGTATTGTATTTCTTTCCTCATTCCCTAACTACCATGATTGTAATATGCTGTGAATGTCCCCTTTGTCCTCATGCATGCTGTTTTGTTTTTTTTGTCCTTCATACATATTTGCCTTCACTTACCTCCCCAGCATGCTCTCCTGGGCCTATATTCACCTCATGTAGTCACTTAACAATGTATTTTGTCAGCTCCATAGTAGTGCTTTACCCCAAACACCCCCTAAAATGTGTAAAAATGTGATTTGTGCTTTAAATTCAGGCAGAGTGGCAGAGGCGTTTTTTTGGTGTCCCAAAATCATTTGGTGTCCCCCCAACTGCTAACTCAGCTGATAACAGTCCTGTATCTGCTGACTTTGCTAAACCCATACACACTATACCCACCTCTTTAGTGGTCAGATTTATGGGTGAATTCCCCAAAGCATGTAGTCCAAGGGCCTGCCTGAATACTTTTAAATGGTACTGTTTGAAGTTTTTGTTATCTTGATAGGTAATATCAGAATGTAAAAATGTGCTAAAATGTGTACAGTGTGTATTTATATCTTTGTATTATTCTTACCTGTCCAGTGGGCTGCCAATAGTGTAAAGTAAGGAGGGGCTGGCCAAAGTAATCCACATTATTTAGGCATTCATCTCTCAATGAAGTGGAGAGGGTTACCTGTCCAAAACATCTCCCCCCCATAAAATTTTACAAATGGCCCATGAGAGGGGGGGAGGAGGAATCTGATAGGTGGACCTTATACCTTGGTCTTTAAATACTCCCTAAAATAAATGTTATACTGATGTTGGCCAAGAATGTTTGTGTCTAATCTGCTTTCCCTGTTTATGTGCAAAATGATTAATTTATTTTTCTTGTTTGACTCCACAGTTTCCGTCCAACCCACAGGAATGGCAGACTGTGGCCTCCCACTTTGCCCAGCGGTGGGACTTTCCTAACTGCGGAGGGGAAATTGATGGGAAACACGTCCACATCGTCTCACCACCCAACTCGGGGTCATACTATTATAATTATAAGGGGTTCAATAGTATTGTGATGTTGGCAGTGGTGTCGGCTACTTATGAGTTCCTGTATATGGACATGGGGAAGAATGGCCGGATGTCCGATGGTGGAGTCATCGCCCAGACAGTGTTCTACAGGCATCTCCAGAATGGCAGCTTGGACTTGCCACCTCCAGAAGACAATGTGGAAGGACTCCCATTCGTCTTTGTTGCTGATGAAGCGTTTGCGCTGGGGGACCATCTTATGCGGCCATTCCCTATGAGGACTCTCACCCCGGACCAGAGGGTTTTTAATTACCGGCTGGCCAGAGCCAGAAGAGTGGTGGAGAACACGTTTGGAATCATGGCCAGCCGGTTCCACCTATTTCTTACACCCATACACATGGCGGAGTATAAACTGAATCATATCATCCTGGCGTGCTGTGTTCTCCACAACTTTTTAAGGCGAAATTCTGCCAACTATGCTGCCTCAGTTGGGCCTGAGGCCGGAATTCAAGTAAATGAACCAACCCTGACGGCGCTTGAAAGTGGCCGTCCTGGCTTGCCCCCCCTATGTGCCCGTGAGGTCTGTCTTAGATACCTTGATTACTTTGCGGGTAGGGGGGCCATTAATATGCCAGACAATGTCTGATACATTTTTAAAATTAAAAAAAACATTTTAACTACTAAAATCTTTGGTGACATTTACTGCTTGTGTTTCTTTTAGCTGACCCTGACAGAAATGTGGGGAGTCCTGAAAATGTCGTGATTGTGTAACCTTAAAAAGCACTGTTGGGTGTTATTTACTAAAGGAAAATACACTTTGCACTACAAGTGCACTTGAGCCTGCACTGAAACTGCACTTGTAGTGCAAAGTGGATTTGCCCTTAGGAAATAACCCCCATTGTCACTGAAAACACCAATTTTACCCCAACAAAATTTTAGGAGCATTGAAACAATGATCCACACATTCTTGAGTATCAATCTTTTCAATACCAGCACAATCACATGTGCATTTCTAAAAGGTTTTTAAAACAAACCAACATGTTTGTTGTATAACAATTTTTTCGGTCACATTAATAAAGTTGAAATGTCCATTTAAGGTAAAACAGGCATGTTTCAAACAAACAAGAAATACAAAAATCTGGAACTTACAAAGTTCAACTTTTGTAGAAATTGAAGGCAAAATCAGACATGAGTATTTATAAACTGTTTTTGATACTGCGTTCAGATGGGGTGAAGTCACCCCTAGAAAAGCCAAATTTTGAAGATGCACACAAATTGCCGAATGTCAACATGTGCTAGCTGCCATCACGGGGGATCAAGGGACGTGTTTTGGGGGTGCAACCCCTTCCTCTCAGCTACTTTATTATTGAGGAAGGGGTTGCACCCCCAAAACGCCTACATTGATCTCCCATGTTGGCAGATAGCACATGTTGACACACTGTGTGCATCTTCAAAATTTCATTTTCTATAAAATGGCAAAAAATGTTCAAAATTTTTACATTCCAAATACCACAAAAAAGGAAGGGATTTGGAGGTGTTTTAAACTCTCCCTAAAACATCAATGATGTTCTTCATTTTGTTTTTAACATCATTGATGTTTTTCTGGATGTTTTCCAAGTCCCTATTATACCCCATGATCTCCCCGATCAGGATCTGGGCACTTTCACTGGTGAAATGACCTGGATCCACAACATCACGATCACCTAAAAATATAGAAACAAAAACACAACATGTATTATAAATCTGCCGGCATCCATCTCTTACCTGAGCCTGTGGTCACAGACACTCACCTGTTGTGGTGACAATTTCCACCACGTCTCCTTCCTCCTCCTCCTGTTGGCTTTGGGGGATTTCACCTTCTTCATGAGGTGGGGGTCTGTTGTCTCTTCTGCTGAGTGGTGTCCTCCGAGTATTTTCTCCCCTATGTAAAAAAAAATAGGTATACTTAGCACACAGATATTTGATGGCAGAAATAGGAATATGAAACATTGCTTGGAAGTGGGGTACAATTGTCTATTTTGGCAGAGTTCCAAGATGAAGAAATATTTTTTTCCTTTGTCAAGCTTGAATACTTACCTATTTTGTACAAGCTTCACAGATGGAGACACCCCTATAGTATACACTGGAGCACCTGTGTGGGCCCCCTAATAAAAAGGGTGTTCTGGTGTCCCACACTAGTGCTCCAGTGTCCAGATGTGTAAACAGCTGCTGAGTGTCCTCTCCTTACACAGAATCTAGTTTGCATTACATTCTAGTTACAAACCCATCTAGACTCCACAATTATTTTAAGAGAAGTAGGCTAGCAAAAATGTCTTCAAATGCATATGGCCAAAACAATGGTGTTTTCCATGCAGAACGAACAATGTTTCACACAAACGAACAATGTGCCCATGAACATGAAAGTTGCCATTTTAAACTGTACAACAGTAAAGAAAAGCACATGGAGCAGCAAAAACGTAATAAAAATAAAGAATAGGAACACAGGACAACTACTTACTTTTTTGCAGCACTCTCCTGATCCTTCTGTACTGATCGTGCTCCCTTAATTTGAGGTCCGACCACCGCTTCCTTAGCTGATCCTTGGATCGTCGTACCCCGAAATTCTTCTGCAGACTTTTGACCACTTTTGCCGTGATCTTGGCCTTTCTGACATTGGGGTTTGGGTAAGGTCCATGCTTCCTGTCATAGTTGGCCCTCTTCTTTTTTTTTTTTTCATCATTGGTTTTTTATTGATTTTTGCAAAGAGTATATAACAATACAATGTGCACATTGTATATTAGGTACATTACATTCGTTTAGTTGTGTACAAAGAAACATATTATCTGAATAATGTTATAACATAAAGCAGAGAACTGTCATAGTGCCGCTTCCGATATCGGAGATTAATTATGGCCTGAGTAGCACCGCCCCAGGCGCCCTAATGGGAACACTTTTCACCCGGGGGGGTGGCACTCTGCGTGGACAGTCTCCGGCTTAGATATATCATAGGTAAATTAGAGTCTATAGACAAAAGCAGTAGGAATATTCAAGAGAGGGAAAGAAAAAAAATTTATCAAGAAAAAGCGGTAACGATATGTTGCCTATCATGAAAATAAGAAAGGTTTCTGGATCATCAGGTGAATGGTTATGAAAGGAATGAAGCAGCTCCGGTCCACAACTCCCATGGCCTCCATTTATATTTCACAGTGTGTGTAAGGCCTGAACTAGAGGCCATCATCAATTCAAAGCTGTAGTGGAGGTTTACCGTATCTAGAGTATGTTCAACGGAGGGGGTAGCATCCGTTTTCCATAGTCTTGCGATACATAATCTTGCAGCTAACAGAATATGGGTCACTATGTATCTGTAAGGTGTTGGTATTGTTTCAATAGTGAGGTTCAGCACAGCTAGATCGGGTGATGGGTGTAAATTTTGGTGTATAACGTCTGACATTATTTGGAAGATCTTGTTCCAGTAGTTACGCAATCGTGGGCATGTCCAGAAGATGTGAAGTAGATCACCTTTGATTGAACACCCGCGCCAGCATTGATCACCGATAGAAGGATTGAATTTTGCAATTCTGGATGGGGTTAAGTACCACCTGAGATGTATTTTTTGGGTGTTTTCCCAGAGCGTGGCGCATTTTGTAGATTTATAAATTGACTGGATCGCTTTTTGCCATTGGTGTTCCGTGTAGGTCTGACCTAAGTCATGTTCCCAGTGAATATGTGGGGGCTTCTTGTTAAACTGCTGTTTCTGGTGTAGAATATTATAGAATAGGGATATTCCCCTGCGCTTGGGGATGGAGGACGTTAGAAAATCCCATGCTTTAGGATGTATAGTGTATAATTGAAGGTGGGAGTTTTTAAGGCAGTGCGTGACTCGGAGGTAGGTGAAGAGTTCTGTTTGGGGTAAGTTAAATTCTTGTTTCAAGAGGGTAAAAGATTTGGGTTTGTCTTTGAGTAGAATGTGTTGTATGGTTCGGATTCCGTTCTTGGCCCAGTGGTTTAAATTTAAGTCTGGAGAGAGGTGATGGAGAGTTTCAATGGGGATAGGAGTGGGAGGAGTGTCGGGTGTGACACCGCTGTTGTGTATTAGTTTTTTCCATGCTGAGATTGACGCCACCATGGTGGGAGGTGTTGCCGTCGACAGTTTTGGACCCCAGGGTGAGCTCATCAACCAAGATTGTAGGTTTGGGCGAAGCAGGTGGGAATATTCTATTGAGCTCCAGGGTTTGGTAGGTTTTGTGCTGAACCACTCATCGAGCTGGTCTAGTATCGCTGCTGTGTGATAGTCTTCGAAATCTATTGTCCCTGAACCCCCCGCCAATCTGTGATTTCTAAGTGTCGAGTGTGCGCATCTAGGTTTGGTTTCATTCCATATGGTTTTGTTAAGTATGGATTGCAATGATTTAAAGTAGTATTTAGGTAGGGGTACGGGTAGAGTTCTGAATAGGTATAGGATTTGGGGCAGGTGTAGCATTTTGAATGCTGCCAGTCTACCAGACCAAGAAAGGTTGTGTTTGGTTATGGCCTGTGCATCTACTTTTAAGGTGGCGAGGAGAGGTTTGAAATTGGCTGCAAATAGGTGTTTAACTGATTTCGTGAGGTGGATTCCTAAGTATGGGATGCTTTGGTCGGCCCAAGCAAAGGGGAATTGTGCTTGTAGCAGGTTTCGAGAAGTAGCGTCCAGTTTAAGGTCTAGAATATGGGACTTAGTTACGTTAAGCTTGTAGTATGATACGCGACCGAACCAGTCTAATAATTTTTGGGCTTCAGGAAGGGAGGAATTTGGATTGGTGAGCACTAGTATGACATCGTCAGCAAAGAGGCTGATTTTATGTGATGTTTTCCTTATTGTGACTCCTGTGAGTAGGGGGTTTGAGCGAACATGTTCCGCGAGTGGCTCTATGAGCATGTTAAAAATCAGTGGGGACAATGGACAGCCCTGGCGAGTGCCATTTGTGATGTGAAAGGTTTGTGAAAGCATATCTGCGGAGTATACCTTCGCAGTTGGGACAGTATATAGAGCCAAGATAGCGTTGTATATGAGGTCTTTAAATCCAAGTTTAGTTAGTACTGCTCTGAGGTATGACCAGTGTACCCTGTCGAACGCCTTCTCTGCGTCCAAAGAGAGGAGCAGAGAAGGCGTTCCACTGGACTCAATATGGTGTATTATGTTTACCATCCTTCTTGTGGCATCAGGGGCTTGTCTACCTCTAATGAATCCTGATTGGTCTGTGTGAATGAGATCAGGCATAACAACCATAAGGCGTCTGGCAATCGTTTTGGCATATATTTTTACGTCAAGATTCAATAGGGAGATAGGGCGGAAGTTTTGGGGGGAGGTGGGAGCTTTACCTGGTTTCGGGATAGTAATGATAAGAGCGTTTAGTGATTCATCAGGGAATGTTGAGGAGGAGGCAGCAATGTTGAAGAATTCTGTCATTTGGGGAAGTAAGTGTCTAGAAAACCTTTTATAGTATTCCCCCGTGAGACCATCTGGTCCTGGGGCTTTGCCCGTTGGTAAGGAGGATATCGTATCAAGAATTTCCCTGTCTGAAAATGGTTCGTTGAGGGAGGTCAGTTGAGAGTCAGTCAGCTTTGGTAGTTTAATTTGTTGAAGAAAGTTGTTGATATCTTCATGGGATGGTTGGTAAGTAGTGTGGTCATGTTTGATGTTGTAGAGCTTACTATAGTAGTCGCTGAAGGCGTTCGCTATGTCCTGGGGGTTAGTCAAAGTGTCGGTTGAGTGTGGGTAGGATAAAGTCGTGATTTTGGATTTGATCCTTCGTCCTTTGATGCGTTGCGCTAGTCTTTTACCTGCTTTATTGGACGTGGAGTATGTGGTAGCTTTAAGCTTACGCTGGATCAGGTCATAGGAGTGGAGAAGAAGTGAGCGCAGGTCACGTCTTAGGGTCAATAATTGGGCTTGGGTGTTCGGGTCTAGGTTAGTCTTATGTTGGGATTCAAGAGTCGCAATTTGGGAGGTAAGGGTGTCTATTTGCTGCGTCCTCTTCTTTTTACATACAGAGCTCAGTTTCATGACAATACCTCTAATAACCGCTTTGTGCGCGTTCCACACCGTCACGGGATCCCCCACTGACCCTTTGTTTAAATCAAAATAATCACTTATATGTTTTTCTATATCTAAGGAGTAGGTGGGGTGCTGTAAGATATAGTTGTTCGCTCGCCAGAGGAACGTATTCCGCTGGGGCGGCATGTCGGTGATGGAAATAGAGATTGGGGTGTGGTCTGACCACGTCACGGTGTGGATTACAGATGCGCTGATGTTTTGTAGTAGCCATTTGTCTGTGAGGAACAAATCAATCCTAGAATAGGAATTGTGGCGGGGTGAAAAATAGGTAAAATCTTTTTCGGACCCATGGTGGCATCTCCACACGTCAAACATGTCGTGTGACGTGAGGAGCCGCCCCAGGGGTGACTCTCTTCTTTTTGCAGGAGAAGTAGTGTCCATGTGGATATCGGGAACTAAATTGAAGTCTCCGCAGACTATCAAATGACCCTTGCAAACCGCTCGAGCCTTAGTGAAGGCTTTCTTCAGGAAACTGATCTGGCGGGTATTGGGGGCGTAGATATTCATTAAGGTATAACTAACTTTGTTGAGGGTGAAGGATAGAATGAGATATCTACCGTTGGGGTCAGGGGTTTGTTGTAGCAATTGGAAGTCCAGCCCTTGTTTGATCGCTATGAGAACTCCTCTTTTCTTGGAGCTGTAAGCGGCGTGGTATATTTGGGGGTACTGCCGATTATGGCATAGGGTTGTTGCCGCGGGGAGCAGGTGGGTTTCCTGGACACAGAGGATGTCACAGTCCAATTTTGTCGCAGTGTGCCATAGAGAATGTCGTTTTGCCGGGTGGTTGAGGCCCTTGGCATTGAGGGACACAATGTTGCAGGGCATGATCAAGGGATGTTGGGGAAGTGTGTTTAGTGTAGAAGAGTCACTTACAGTTAGTTGCTTGTAGCTTGCGGGAGTTTGGCGATGGTGTCGGTGGTTGAGTTGCTGGATGGATGGTCACTTGCGTTGTGTTGGAGATCTAGACCGGAAGCCGCAGGAGGGAACTGGAGGAAGGCAACAAATTAAAAGGCTGGAAGAGCCAACAGTGAGAACAAGAATTGATAATAGATTTAACTTTCTACTGCAATCTCGCTGTATAGGAAACGTGGCGGCGTAAATAACAGAGAGCTTATGAGAAGCTATGCCGCAGGTGGGGGAAAACAGTTAGTGTTCAAAAGGAAAGAAATAGAACAATTAGGAGCATTGCTCAAGACAGCGAGGGAGAAATGAGCTGTAGAGGTTATGGCCCAACTTATTCAGGCATTCGTGTGGGTATGGTGGATCTTGGGGTTCTGGTTGTTGCGCCTGTGGGAGGAGTTTCGTTGTGGCAGAGGGGAGATCCCGTCCGTTGGGGGTTCCAAAATGATGCCCCAGTCGTGGAGAAGGCGCAGTCCCTTCATTAGGTCGTTGACAGCGTGGGTAGTGCCATTTTTCAGGATGAGGATGGTCGCCGGATATCTCCATTTATATGGGATTTTATGGTTGGAGAGGCCTTTTGTGATGGGATTTAGCTTCCTCCTCATTTGCAGGGTGAACTTGGAAAGATCTGGAAAGATCTGTATTGCCTCGTAGGGTCTGGGCAGGGGAGCTTTGGCTCTGGCTTCTGACATCAATTTTTCTTTTATGTGGAAAAAATGGATTCGCATGAGTACGTCTCTTGGTACTGATGCTGCTAGATGAGACGGTTTGGCAATCCTGTGAATTCTATCGATGACGATATCTCTGGGAGCCGCGTCGGGTAAAATAGTGTGTATGAGGTCCTTGGCATATTTGGGGAGATCATTCGGGGGTATGGACTCAGGGACCCCTCGCAGTTTGACGTTGTTACGTCGAGAGCGATCTTCCAAATCGGCCAGCTTGGCCCGGACCCAGTGTTGCTCATCTTTAATGTCATCCACCGCGTCTATAATGTCATTCACTGTGGCTGAGCATTCTGTCATTCCCCTTTCCATATTAGAGATTCTATTGTCCATAGAGTGCATCTCTGTGGAGATTTTACTGAATAGGGATGATAAATCTGTCATCAGAGAGGTTTGCAGGGACATCAGCATCTCTTTTAGGGTTGTGTCTATTACTGGCTGGCCTGAGGTGGGGAAAGATGCCATGGAGTTATGCAGCGCCTGGTTAGACTGAAAGGGGTTGAAGGCTTGGGCCTGTACCGCAGCGCTGATATGAGGAGAGTGGGAATGCGGTATATCCATCCGCATCCGAGCTTTAGCAGGGCTGGAAGTAAGGGGATCAGATCCAGGGTCCTGGGTAGGGGATATAGGCAGAGGAGCTGTGCCCATTTCACTGTGGATGGCGTCAGGGAGGTCTGTGTAAGCCTCACTTGTGTCTGTCAGGCCGCCGGCGCCATCTTGGATAGTACTGACCTTGTCCTGAGGAAACAGGAACGTAGTAAGTTTTCTGATTTCCCTTTCTCCCATCCGTTTGCGGGACATTGTCGGTCGGCACTGCGGGAAGCTGTGTAGCGATTTTGGGGTGAATCGCTCCGGTCTGTCAGGCGTATTTCGTTCCGGTGTTCTCCCTCGCTGTGGAGCTATGAGATTAAGCAGCCATCTTCAGCGCCGGCTAGCCACGCCCCCCCTAGTTGGCCCTCTTCTGTCGACCATCTCCAACATCTCCCCAAAGGACATATTTGATGCCTTAAATCGTCTCTTCCGGGATCGGGACGTTTCAGGCTCCGTGCTTTCCTTCTCCTCGTTGGTGTAATTATCAGACACCTGCCGTGTCTCCGCTATGTGCTCTTCCCCACTGCGCCGAACGAGAAGGGGAGGGGAATAGACTAGAAAGAACGTCAGGGGCGGGCGGATTTTCACGCATGCGCAGTGTATATAAAGCGTAACACGCGTGCGTAGTGCGTAAGATCTGTGAGCAGAGGACGGAGTATCGGAGGCGCCGATCGTGATAATGAAGGTAAGATTTAAATTTGGGCCTATACTGCTTCTAGATTGAGGCCTGTATTTAGACAAGTTTATAAGACTTTAGGCTGACATTAGGGTTTGCCTGGTGTTGTGTCTTGCAGTGAAAATGGATCTATTCAATGATCAGGACTTTATGCCAATCTTCACAGATATGTTCAGGGAGCTGCCCTGTCTGTGGCAGGTAAACCACCCCGAATATAAGAACCAAACAAAGAGGAAGGCAGCGCTGGATAATTTGCTGGAAATTGTGAAGCCGGTGATCCCCACGGCAGACATCACCTATTTGAAGATCCTAATTGGTGGCATGAGGAGCACTTATCTAAGGGAGCACAAGAAGGTCCAGGATTCCCTAAGATCAGGAGCAGCAGATGCCATTTATGTCCCCAGGCTGTGGTACTATGACAGACTGCATTTTCTGGCAGGTCAGACTGAACCCAGGCCAGCACTCTCCACTCTTCCTTCCACGCTTCCTTCCCCCCCAGCTGAGGCTTCTGACGCCCAACCTGGGCCTTCCAGGCAGCAACATGTGGAGGAGCCCAGCTTGAGCCAGGTATAGCATTCTTCAAAATGTTTCTGGTTGTCCAATCAATGATGTTAAATATATGTTAGTTTGGAGTACTAATTTCTGATTGTGATTGATGAAGCAAAAACTAAAACCATGTCCCTTTTTCATACACAGGGAAGTCTCAGCCAGGAGGTGGCCGGGCCAAGCAGGCTGCCCAATACCCAGGTCCCTCCCCTCCGCCTTGAAAGAAAAAGTGGCAGGAAGAGGAGTAACCTGGAGGAGGCTGCAATTGACCTATTTTGGAGGGCTACTGAGGCTCTCAGAACACCCCACAGTGTGGAAGATGATTTTGCAGAGCTAACTGCATGCAAAATGATGCAGATGGAGGAGGGCCAACGACTCTTATTTGAGTTTGTAATTTTGGAAGCTTTAAATAAGGGGTTGAGGGGCCAACTCACATGTGAAACCCACATTTGTCAGCTCACCCATGGTCCTCCTCCTCCTCCTCCTCCAGGTCCTCCTCCTCCTCCTCCTCCAGGTCCTACTCCTCCTCCTGCCACACCTCCAACACCAGAGCCGCAGCCGGGAAGGAAGCATGTAAGGAAGACCAGAGAGTGATGGCCCTGGGTTCAGTCTGGTCTGGCAAAAGATGCAGGCTCTTTTATGACCACAGCCTGGGGACATACATGCCATCTGCAGCTGTTCAGGATCTCTTGGACTTCTGCACCAGACTGTACTCCCTTATATATGGACTCCTCAGGCCACCAATTTTGCAGTAAAATAATTGATGTGTGCCCTGGGGGCCAAAGGCTTCGCCAATTTCTGCTGTTTATCCAGCGTTGCCTCCCTCTTTGTTTGGTTCTGAGCGCTTAATAAAGGATTTTTTGTTTCAATTATACTCGCCTATGTGTGTTTTCCTTCAAAAAGGACAGTTTGTGAGGAGGCAGGTACATTTCAAAAATACAATGTGAAATTAACAAGAAACACCAACACCAAGCAACCTCCTTGAGATTAAATAATACAAGATAATAATGGTGTTGTGGTAACTTGACACACAAAACACACCCAAAAATATTCTGGAGTAAAATAAAAAAAGGTTTTACCTGTATCACCTTTAATGGATCTGTATTCATTAGATACCAGGTTGTTGCCCACAGAGTGGGCATTCCTGTGGGCAACAGCTGGCAAATCAGGGACAAAAGGAGCAAGCAGGAGATCCATAGTAAGTAGATGCCAATACCTATTTAGGATGTGCCTGACTTGTTTATGCTGTGTCAAGTAAGTAGTTATTATCCTGTTTGTATTATCATTTGAAGGTTGTTTGTGTGCAAATAGTAGTTCTCGGCGAGATAGATTTAGTGTCTTTCTATAGGCTTTCTTAAGACAGGTACTAGAGTATCCCCTCTTGAGGAGTCTAGCCCATCATCTGATCTGATCTGCTGCATCTTATGCGGCAATTGGCACCAGATATCCAGCACCGCCCCTCTTGAGGATTGGCTCCCTCATTAGGGTAATTCCTACACACAGCAGACATGTCTCAGTTTGAGCACATCCGCTGTGATATGTTTACTAATACCCGTTTGTTGAAAGGTAATAGATTTTGCAAAGTATTTATGCCTTTGTCCTGCCATCACAGCACACTGTTTGTGTCTGTGTACTAACTTTAAAATACGTATTTACACTACTTTGTGTTTTTTGGCTTTTAGACATCATTACCTCCCTGCTGGTGTAGCCATCAGGGCACTTCTTGTCGATGTGTGCTGATGGCTCATCCGGTGATAGACGCCTGTTCACCTGTATTTCCATGTGGATTTCTCCAGCCAACATGGATTTTTCATATTGTTTTTACCATCAGTCTCCTTTTGTGTCCACACAGTGAATCTTCCTATGTAAGTACCTTAGAGCCAAATACAACGCAGCTTACTATGCAAAACTAACTGTTCAGTTCATATCTATGGACTGCAATGTGACCACTATGTAATTATGTCTATATTCCAGATAAAGATAAAGTTACCCAAAATGTAAATCCTCCCTGATGAAGGAAAATACATAGCAATAAATTCCGAAACATGTTGGGATACATGCTAGAAATCTTCACGGCAGACCACAGTTTGACTCTGGCAGTGCCTGGATATATTCGCCTTGGGTTTGACATATATATGTATAACTTGGTTCATTGATATACCCTGTATATTTTAACATTACTGTCTATGGCTTATTGTTTATGTCTATAAATTTTATCATGCTGTGTACTCAATAAAGGTGGCACTGAGTTGCCTTTTATTTATTTTTCTACTTTAATTTTCTTCCTAAAAAGTCCAAGGGGGCTGCCCCTATTATTATTTTTCTGTATTTAGGATGTTGGCAGTCTTACACATTCAATTCCCATAAACATTTTTTCTCACTTGCAGTAACAGCTTGTGCCAACAACTTCTACCTTCTTCTTTGCAAAAATAGCTTCCATCTTGGTGGCCTTTACCTCTATACAAGCAAATTTTATCAGCTGTTTGCTAAGTGAGGTGCATCTTAAGCAGAATGATTTAGAAGGTCTTTTAGTGTGTCTAATAGATGTTGTGCAATGAGATATGGTTTCATGCAATTGACATATCTTTACTTTCCATAATACCTTTTATTGAGAAAAAGAGAAGTTTTCAGAACAAAATACCGTACAGTCATGTAAACTGAAATAAAAAAGAAAATGTTTTCTTTCTTGTTTATATTTTCAGATCCAAGGAAAAGGAATCTGTTATGGACAAAAGTCATGATGAAATCTAAATATTTTAGACAGGGAATATTCTGGAACACTTATGTATCCATTACTGCTGCATTGGATTTCATTATGCATTATGTATTAATATCTTGATGCTGACATCTAGTAGCAGTTTAGTATTACTGCAAGTTGTTATTTATATGTGTATTAATAGTATAATTCAGATTCCATGCATGTTTGGATGTAAACCTATGCTGGATTAAACTGCCACGTTATATTGGAGAGTTGATCTGTCTGTGGAGAATGCGTATTCAAAAGGTGACCATAATGGCCAGATGGACCTTGGTATAAAATAGGTATGTGAATGCATAGAGTGCTTAAAACAGAACAGAGACACTTCCAAACAGACACTAGGACAAGAGGTATCCAGATACAGGAACACTAAGAATTTCTGGGTCACTGGAAGTGTCTCAATGCAAAACAATGGGAGTATAAGGGTCATTTGGAAACCAAGGAAACAAAGAAGCACGCACTAGAGGACACTAGAAATCCACTCTGCTGGGAAACAATGGGGACCTATTACTAAAACTGGAGCACACACAATCCGGTACAAATGTTCATAATAGCCAATCAGCTTCAAGGTTTTATTGTCAAAGCTTAATTGAACAAGCTGAAGTTAGAAGCTGATTGGTTACTATGCACAGTGGCAACATAATCTGTGTGCTCCAGTTTTAGTAAATCCTGCCAATGGGGGACACTAGGAATCTTCTACATTGGGAAACACAAAACATTTACATATGTTACATATACCTCTCTTGGTCACATTTGATAGGGTCATGTACATGGGGCAACCACAAGTCTCAAGCCGTGGCACTGCTAGCACCTAACATGCCTCTGTATCTCTTTCCTTTGGGGTTAGGAGGTCGTTCATTTCTGGCACCTATGAGTATCCCATGCCCTTGCTTAAAGAAGATCTATTATTAGGACTAGGGTTAGAAAGCACTCAGGGCAATTACTGCATGCACTATGTTCCATAGGGACAGTACTGTAAAATAAACTTTTTAGATAAATAGATATTTTTTAAGAGCTTACTTACACCTTTCATAAAAAGGAACAGTCTTACCTGAGATTAGTGTTTTCATGTTTCCAGAGGTTACTGGCTTGAAGGGCAGATCCTGGACAATGTTCCCTGTAGCAGTAAATACAGCAAAAAGCAAAAGACCCCTCTTGTTTTGGGGCTTTTTATGCAACAATACAAATGTGTTACAAAAATATAATAGGATTTTTGACTTACCGTAAAATCCGTTTCTCTGAGTTCATTGACAAAAACAGCCTTCTTTATTCAGAACCATAGGGTTATATCGCCCCCTACAGGAGTAGGACACTAGGCAGAAAAATGACTTGGCTATGCCCATGCAGTCCTAGGTGACACTGGGGCATCATTCTCACTGTCCAAAATATCTATGAGCGCGGTCTGCAGACTCCATAGGGTGGGCCCCATCCATGGCAGCCAAATCAGATTCAGGATCTAATGAGACAGATGAAGCAGGGGAAGGCAGGGGACGCTTCTTGCTAGTCCACCACCCAAAAGCCACCTCCACCTGGGACCAAAGGACTGCAGGGCCGCCGTCAGTGCATCAACGGATGGCTGGGACCCAGAGGGACCTGCAGCCTCTGATAGGGGTTCAGGTGGGGAAACATACTCCTGAGACTCCATAGGAGAGAAAAAAGAGACCCCCACACCAAGAGTGACCACTGCAATGGGACTCCCCCCACACCATTAGCGGTACCGGATCACCAGGACACCCCACAGCAGAGAGAGGAGGGATCCCTCAGACTCACCATCCCACCAGCATAGCGCTTGCTGCCTCAGGTGTAGACCCACACACACGTGGCGTCCGAGGAAGAAGAAAGCACAGGAGTAAGCGCCGGATTAAAAGAAGGAGCTTCCGCCAGCTAAAAACGCTGTCCTGGGTTACACAGTAATGGCCGGCATTGTCTGAGCAAACATCCACTATATCATGGCTGCCAAGCTACACAAACATGGGCGCCGGCCATAGGAAGTCATCAGGCATTAGGGGAAAGGATACCAGCTACGGCAAAATGGCCGCCGGCCACGCTACACGAGGCTACCACAGATGCAGCTGAGAACCCTGTAGCCTCCCAGGATGAAAGCAAGAGAGAGAGAGAGAATCCAGGCACTGGACCTAGTGACTCCCCCCCTTGGTAAGCACAGCACCTGGTGGCGCGCACCCCCAGCCCACCAGTACTCAACCCTGTCCCCCAGGATCCACCAAGGCACACCACCCCATATGGAGGGGGGAGGGGGAAAGGGGGGTTACCAAGGGACCTCCAGGGCCAGGAAAAGAGGGTACAGGGACAAAGCGAAACCCGCAGGACCGTCCCGGGGAGGTGCCCCCGTCCGCCACAAAAAAAACCCAAAGGGGAGAGGGGGACATTTACTCACCATACCAGGACCAAGCAGGCACCGCTCCAGACAGAACCTCCTCGCCACCGAAGTGGGGGCTGTTGGCCATGAGGGACGCTGCGACTCAAGCTGAGACCCGGTCATATGCATCTTTGCAAGATGTTTAACTTGCAGGGCCAGCCCCCATCCAGTGGGGCTATGTCGCGTCCGACCAAGCGTGTAGCTGTGGTCTGGGCGTGCTCACTGGCCAGACTGGGGTGACCACTGGATCAAATGTCCAGCCCATTGCCCAGCCCGGCAGTTGATTGTAGATCATATTAGTAATATGGCAGGTGGTCCGGCATTCTGGTAGTCCCAAGGAGTCTCAGGGATATCCGGAGGTGTAATTCTATGGTAGCATATTCTGAAGTGGCAAGCAGATGGAAACCACAACTCTCCTGGATACTGGGAAGACAGCTAGGATGTCTGAGACAGCATGGAAGCCGAATCCAGGAAGTGACGTCAATGGGAAGGGACCCACAACCAGCGTGGACAGCAAACTGGAAGTGATGTCATCAACATGAGACGCGTTTCTGAACAGTTAATTGGTTCCTTCTTCAAGCAATGACTAGAGGTTATTAGAAGCAGAGCTTCTTATGGTCTGTGGGCGGGCTTTGGGCGGGACTATGGGCGGACATAAGCAGGACAAAGGGAAGCACTGAGCTTATACAATGACAAAATGAATATATAAGCAGCGTACTGGGGACACAAAAAAGAAGAAACAGAAGACTGACATACAGGGCAAACTGATGAAAAGACATGATGCAAAAACAGCAAGAGTGATGCGCAAAGCAATTAGCTAATATCACTGCATGCAGATGGAGCATAGCAGCTTAATAGCACTTCACTCACTGTGTATGTATACATCAACAATAAACACTAAAATGGTGAACAATATGTTGAACAATATACATCAATGGATCTATGGTATATTATGTTGAATATATATGATGAGGTAGGGAATCATTAAAAGATATATTCAAAGGGGTATATTAAGTTGTGAATGTGTGTGTGTGTGTGTGTAATGTATATGCACATGCGTGGCCATATGCGCACAAACAAATGCACATGAGCAAAAAACATGTACGCATACATACATACATACACATCTCAAAAACGCATGGGATATTAGGAACATGTGGAATAAAATGATAAGCACTATCGGATATGAGCAGCGCTATATGATATGAGTATGTTACATAGTCATTGTGAGGGAAAAAAATAAATAAAGGGTGAAACAATACTAGAGTAACACACTAATCTCTAAATCCCCATTTAACCCTTCTGGTGCCAGTACGTTCAAAGAGAAAATCCAGTACATTTCTCTTTGGCAGAGCTTGCGGAAGCGCTCAGCGGGAGGGAGGTCTCTAGGCATTGCCTCAATAACCCAAACTCTCAAACCATCAAGAGATTTGTTATGGTACTCAAGGAAATGCCTAAGGACACTGTGGGTGTCCAGTCCCTTTTACACAGAAATCCTTCTGATTCTGGAGGATTTCTGTGTAAAAGGAAAAACATATCCTCTCAAGGGCTTTAACACATGTTCAACTGACCATGTAGTTTACTGTTTGACATGCCCCTGCAGCCTTTTCTATGTAGGGAGAACTATAAGGCCGCTACGGAAGCGCTTCAGCGAACATCGCCGTTTCATCGCTGAGGGACTGGACACTAACAGTGTCCTTAGGCATTTCCTCGAGTACCATGACAAATCTCTTGATGGTTTGAGAGTTTGGGTTATTGAGGCAATGCCTAGAGACCTCCCTCCTACTGACCGCTTCTGCAAGCTCTGCCAAAGAGAAATGTACTGAATTTTCTCTTTGGACATACTGGCACTTGGAGGGTTAAATGAGGATTTTGAGATTAGTGTGTTACTCTAGTATTGTTTCCCCCCTTTTTTATTTTTTCCCTCACAATGACTATGTAACATACTCATATCATATAGCGCTGTTCATATACATTAGTGCTTAACATTTTATTTTACATGTCCCATAGTGGACAATAATATCCCATACGTTTTTGAAATGTATATGTATGTATGTGTACATGTTTTTTGCCCATGTGCATTTGTGTGCATATGGTCACGCATGTGCATATACATTTTATATATATATATATATATATATACACACACAGCATTTTATATTGCCTTTATATATGGCTCCCCGTTTACAACTTTTTAATATACCCCTTTACCCCTTTGACTATATCTTTTAATGATTCCCTTCATTATGTCATTTTATAAGCTCAGTGCTTCCCTTTGTCCTGCTCATGTCCGCCCATAGTCCCGCCCAAAGCCCGCCCGCAGACCGTAAAAAGCTCTGCTTCTAGTAACCTCTAGTCATTGCTTGAAGAAGGAACCATTTTTTTTCCGAAATGTTGATGACATCACTTCTGGTTTGCTGTCCACGCTGGTTGTTGGTCCCTTCCCGTTGACGTCACTTCCTGGATTTGGCTTCCATGTTGTCTCAGACAGCCTAGCTGGCTTACCAGTATCCAGGAGAGTTGTGGCTTCCATCTGCCGACCATTTCAGATAATGCTACCATAGAATTACACCTCCGGATATCCCTGAGACTCCTTGGGACTACCAGAATGCTGGACCACCTGCCATATTACTAATATGATGTGCTCCTACCAATCCACCCTTTTGTAAGTGTTTTTAACCCTTTTGGGAATATACATTTTTACTTCTGCACTTAGAGGCGCCTTTTTTTCTTTTCATTTTACTTCCAGAGTTTGCTTCTCTCTTCAAGTGCTGCCGGAAGTGCATGAAGACTACATTACTAAAACTAAGAAAACTAAGTTACTCCCATATCAGGTATAAAAATACACATATATTTTTATACCTAATATAGGTATAACTTAATTTTCTGAGGTGCCCACCCTGCGATTCCTATGGTTTGGACTGGATTTTTGTCTCATTGCTCCCCTCTTTTCCATGAACTGAATGGACCTGGGCTTACTTATTTGATATACATGATAGGTGAGCATCACCATTATTGCACAATACTTCATAAGACTCTTATAAATGTCATTTCTCAACTATTTTGGATGCTGTATGTATCCTAGTTTTTTGAACATATGTGGTTATACATATATGTCTATTAACATTTTTATTTTTTATTTTGACATTTATGTTTATGAAAATGTTTTATGTGTTCATTGTTCTCTTCTTTTTTTAAATATTCCTTCATAGTCAATATATTCCTCATTGCTCCTGAAGAAGCTTTTACAAAACATGTTGAGCCTACAGGCATGTATATAAGCTCTATGTATTTTTTGCAATATTGTTTACTATCATGTGGTGAATTGTGAATTTATATCATTGTTTGCTTTTTTGAACAGACTTTGTAATTGATTTGAAATTATTTTTTCTATAATAAACAAATTTTATACAAATTGTTGTTCTCTCTGTGGCACCATTAAAATCCCATTCTTCCCAATCTTCTTACATTTCCATGCAGGATAAGGGTGCCTTTGATCTCTTGAAATAGTGCAAATTTTCAAGTTACAGCTCTGTGTTGTTTATATTTAAAGAGCTGTGTTCAGAGAAGCACAGAGTTGATCACCATGTACTGGCAGTCAATCATTGTCCTAGTGATCGGGACCCAGGACCCAGTGATCGGCATGTGCTGTGACGAATCACAGCACAGCAGGGCCAGTGGGTGTGCGTGCACCCCCTGCTCTAGCATGCGGATCACGTACTAGGTACATGATCCAGCGCTGGGAGGCCGATTTGCCACCTTATAGCCTCATGATGGAGATGTCATCTTGAGTGTTTATAAGTAAAATGGTATGTACTCTAGGTTCCAATATTAAAGAAAATACCAGGTTCCTAGAAAAATGTTCAAAAATGTCTCGACATGAGAAGCATCCACAAACAAAAAGATGTAGTTGGTCTTCAAGTACAATTGTTTTGAAGTAAGCAATCATGTGGGTATGAAAAGTTTGAAGACCAGTGACCACCTGGATCTGTGAATATTGTGTGGTTCCCCGCGGCAAGAGGTAGCAGTATGTCACTCTACAGGTAACACTAGCTCATCAACATTCTTGGGGTCTTAGGGGTTGGGCTCAGAGACCAGTAGCTTTAGCAGTAGAGAGGCTCCCCCAACCAGCAGGATAGGTATACAAGCAGGTCACCCTGGTGGATGATGCAGACTTACCCGAGGTGCGGGATCTAAGCACTAACTAGTATTCATCAGAGCTCCTGATGGTGGAGATGGGTTTTGCTGTGAGTTAGTACCAGGTCGCGGTCATCGGGAGATGAGCAAGCTAGGGTCCAGTAGTGGATACAGTATACTGTAGCAGGTAGGGATCAAGGAGAAGTATGGTCAGTAAACAAGCCAAAGGTTGGTAACAAGTAGTTGTAGGTTGGGATCAAGCAGAAGTGTAGCTAAGGAATAGGGATGAGCCGAACACCCCCCCGGTTCGGTTCGCACCAGAACCTGCGAACGGACCGAAACTTCGCACGAACGTTAGAACCCCATTGAAGTCTATGGGACTCAACGTTCAAAATCAAAAGTGCTAATTTTAAAAGCTAATTTGCATGGTATTGTCCTAAAAAGGGTTTGGGGACGCGGGTCCTGCCCCAGGGGACATGTATCAATGCAAAAAAAGTTTTAAAAAAGGTCATCTTTTCGGGAGCAGTGATTATAATGATGCTTAAAGTGAAAAAAAAGTGAAATATTCCTTTAAATATCGTACCTGTGGGGTGTCTATAGTATGCCTGTAAAGTGGCGCATGTTTCCCATGCTTAGAACAGTCCCTGCACAAAATGACATTTTTAAAGGAATAAAAGTCATTTAAAACTGCTTACGGCTTTAATGTAATGTCGGGTACCGGTAATATGGTTGAAAATCAGTGAGACAAACGGCTACCCCCCCTCCAGTCCATTACCAGGCCCTTTGGGTCTTGTATGGATATTAAGGGGAACCCCACACGCAAATTAAAAAAAGGAAAGGCGTGGGGCCCCAGGCCCTCTGAACAGCAGTATACAGGTGGTGCAAACAAGACAGGAACTGTAGGTTTGTTGTTAAGTAGAATCTGTTCGTAATTTTGAACTGGTACATTTTTAAAGTGTTTAGCTCCAGCCAAAAAATCTATTTTAAGCTTTTTGGAAAACATAGGGAAGGGTTATCACCCCTGTGACATTTGTTTTGCTGTCTGTGCTCCTCTTCAGAAGACTTCACCTCACTTTCTGTCCCAATGACAAATGTTTTTTGAAAATTTGGGGTTTTTAGTGAAACAAGGATTGGTGATAAAGCATCTGTGGAAAGGAGCAACATTTTTCCCATATTAACTCTTACAGGAGAGAATTTCTTTTCCTAGGGGTAGATTTCCTGTTGTCTCCTTCCGCTTGCAAGTAGGAGTTATTTGTAAGTTGGATGTTTGAAAGTAGGGGCCTACCCTATATACTCTGCAGAAATTGGGGCCTTAGGTGTTGGTGTTGCCACAACACTGTAAGCCCTCACAGGGCCCTGCTGTGAAATATTAGATCAAGAATTGTAATTACATGCCCCTGTTGAACAGGGTCAGAAAAATTGGGCCTTTGGTGATGGTGGTGGTGGTGCTGGTGCCACAACACTGTAAGTCCTCACAGTTACTCTTGGTGGGTGCTGGAACGGGCCCTGCTGTGAAATATTAGATCAAGAATTGTAATTACATGCACCTGTTGAACAGGGGCAGAAAAACTGGGCCTTTGGTGGTGGTGGTGCTGGTGCCACAACACTGTAAGTCCTCACAGTTACTCTTGGTGGGCGCAGAAACGGGCCCTGCTGTGAAATATTAGATCAAGAATTGTAATTAAATGTTCCTGTTGAACAGGGGCAGAAAAATTTGGCCTTAGGCACTGGTGCCACTGCACTGCAACCCATCACAAATACTCTAGTTGGAGTGCAGGAATGAGCCCTGCTGCAAAGTATTGCATCAAAAATTGTAATTACACGCCCCTGTTAAACAGGGGCAGAAAGATTGGGCCACAATATTCTTACAAGCTATCAGCATGATCATTGTGGAGGAAGAGGATAGTCACTCAGCATAACAGGATAGTCCCTCAGCATCAGCATAGGGAGTCTTGAAGGAATCTGACATTTAAAAAAATATATATTCGGTTACATCAGCATCAGGTGCTTGGTTTCTGGTGGTGATCCAAGACTGATTCATTTTTATGAAGGTCGGTCGATCAACTGAGTCAGTGGACAGACGCACCCTGTGATCAGTTACAAAGCCTCCAGCAGCACTGAATGTGCGTTCCGAAAGAACGCTGGATGCAGGACAGGCCAGTAGCTCAATTGCATACTGTGCAAGCTCTGGCCAGTGATCCATCCTCAAGACCCAGTAACCCAGAGGATTTTCAGTGGGAAAGATGTCCAAGTCAGATCTTGCCCCTAGGTATTCCTGCACCATGTAAAACAGATGCTGGCGATGGTTGCTGGAACCGATCATACCTTGGGGCTGTGGACTAAAAAACTGTCTGAACGCATTGGTCAGATGGCCACCTTCTCCACCGCTCCTTCTTTGACTAAAGCCTCAGCAACACGTTGTCCAGGAACAGGAGTTTGTAACCTCCCAGTCTCTGGGAACGCGTTGCACAGACCTTTCTGCAAGGCCTCCCAAAGATGTTTCATCCTCTGCTCCCTTGTAACATGGATCAAGGAGGGTTGCCAGCCAGTAACGATCCCTCTCTTTGATACCACGAATACGAGGATCCTTCCGCAGGCTTTGCAGGATCAGGGAGGCCATGCAGTGTAGGTTTGCTGAGGCATTCAGTCCGGTGTCCTCTGGGTCACTAAGGATGACATGATCCGCATCCACCTCCTCCCAGGCACTTACAAGTCCATGGGTTTCTTGGGACTGTAAATGATCCCTTAAAGACTGCTTCTGATGCTGAGTGCCAGGCTCCACCTCCATGCTGACACAATCCTCTTCCTCCTCCTCCTTCTCCTCTTCCTGTGTGATTGGCGGGCACGCAGGAACACTGTCTGGATAAAGGGGGCCTTGAGAGGTAAGGAAGTCCTTCTCTTCCTGCCACTGTTCTGCCTCAAGTGTCCTGTCCACTATTCCATGCAGTGTGTGCTCCAAAAGGTGGACAAGGGGGACAGTGTCACTGATGCATGCACTGTCACTGCTCACCATCCTCGTGGCCTCCTCAAATGGTGACAGGACAGTGTATGCATCCCTGATCATGACCCACTGACGTGGGGAAAAAAAAAACAAGCTCCCCTGACCCTGTCCTGGTGTCATAGTCGCACAGGTGCTCATTGATGGCCCTCTGCTGCGTGTGCAGCTGCTGCAGCATGGCCAACATTGAGTTCCACCTGGTGGGCATGTCACAGATTAGGCGGTTCTTGGGCAGGTTAAATTCCTTTTGGAGGTCAGCCAGCCGAGCACTGGCATTATACGACCGGCGGAAATGCAAACAGACTTTCCTGGCCTGTCTCGGGACATCCTGTAAGCCCGGGTACCTGCCCAAGAACCGCTGCACCACCAAGTTAAGGATGTGAGCCAAATAAGGCACATGGGTCAGTTGTCCCTGTCGGAGAGCGGAGAGGAGGTTGGTGCCATTGTCGCAAACCACCATTCCTGGCTTAAGCTGGCGTGGCGTCAACAACCTCTGAACCTGCCCCTGCAGAGCTGACAGAATCTCTGCCCCAGTGTGGCTCCTGTCCCCCAAGTACACCAGCTCAAGCACCGCATGGCATCTTTTGGCCTGCGTACTTGCGTAGCCCCTTGAACGCCTACGGAGCACCGCTGCTTCCGAGGACAAAGCACAGGAGGCCATGGAGGAAGAAGAAGAGGAGAGGGTGGAGGAGAGAGGTGTGTCAGAATCACCAGTAGTAGCATTTTGGAGGCGTGGAGCGATGCCGAGACATTGCCTTCCACATGCCAGTAGAGAGCCGGATTCACCTTCCGTGAAAAAACGTGGCGTTTGGGAACCTGCCACTAAGGGACCGCACATTCCACAAACTCACGAAAGGGGGCAGAGTCTACCAACTGAAAAGGTAGCAGCTGAAGTGCTAGCAATTTTGTCAAGCTAGCATTCAACCGCTGGGCATGTGGATGGCTGGGAGCGAACTTCTTTCGGCGGTGCAGCAGCTAGGGCAGGGAAATTTGCCTGGTACAATCTGACGTTGGTGTACCAATAGCAGATTGCCTACAAGTACTTGGCTGTGACACACCTAATTCTACACCTTCATTCCTCTCAGTGCAGGTCTCAGAGAGGAGTGAAGGTATAGTGGGGTTTGAGATCCCAGCTGATGAAGAGGAAGGAGAGGTCCACTTTGTTCTTTGGTGTGGGTCTTTTAGGTACGCTTGCCAACGAACTGCATGGCTGGTCAACATATGTCTGGTCAAGCATGTGGTGCCCAAGAGGGAGATGTGGGAGATGAGGTGCAACTGTGCAGGGTACACAGTACACTAACTGTAAATACTTCAAGAGCCTGCCTGTGCTATTAATAGGATCAGAAGAAGCACACAAGCACCTGGCTTCAGGTAGCTATACTGTAGGTGCAACTGTGTAGGGTACACAGTGCACTAACTGTAAATACTTCAAGAGCCTGCCTGTGCTATTAATAGGATCAGAAGAAGCATACAAGCACCTGGCTTCAGATAGCTATACTGTAGGTGCAACTGTGCAGGGTACACAGTACACTAACTGAAAATACTTCAAGAGCCTGCCTGTGCTATTAATGGGATCAGAAGAAGCACACAAGCACCTGGCTTCAGGTAGCTATACTGTAGGAGCAACTGTGCAGGGTACACAATACACTAACTGTAAATACTTCAAGAGCCTGCCTGTGCTAATAATAGGATCAGAAGAAGCACACAAGCACCTGGCTTCAGGTAGCTATACTGTAGGTGCAACTGTGCAGGGTACACAGTACACTAACTGTAAATACTTTAAGAGCCTGCCTGTTTTATTAATAGAATCAGAAGAAGCACACAAGCACCTGGCTTCAGGTAGCTATAATGTAGGTGCAACTGTGCAGGGTACACAGTACACTAACTGGAAATACTTTAAGAGCCTGCCTGTGCTATTAATAGGATCAGAAGAAGCACACAAGCACTTGGCTTCAGGTAGCTATATTGTAGGTGCAACTGTGCAGGGTTACATAGTACACTAACTGTAAATACTTCAAGAGCCTGCCTGTGCTATTAATAGGATCAGAAGAAGCACACAAGCACCTGGCTTCAGGTGGTAGCTATACTGTAGATGCAACTGTGCAGGGTACACAGTACACTAACAGGAACGGATCTAGCTAAACTGAATACAGTGTATATATATATATATATATATATATATATATATAAATATATATTTAAAACACCTGGGATGTATATATATATATATATATATATATACATATACATATATATGCACATGTATACTGTAAGTGCAGCTAACTGACTCGACCTGCCTACTCTAACTTAAATCAAATGACACTGTCTCTCTATCTCTCTCTGCCGAAACACACTACACAAGGCCGCCATGCAGGCGGCCTTATATAGTGTGGGGCGTGTACTAAACCCCTGAGCCATAATTGGCCAAAATTGAATTATGGGCCACTCGAATTTGGCACGAACGGCCCGTAACGTTCATAATTCGGCGAACAACCGAACACACAATGTTCAAATCGAACATGCGTTTGATTCGAATATGAAGCTCATCCCTATTAAGGAACAAGCCGAAGGTCGGTAACTAATGATAGTGAAGATAAGGACAGCTGCAGGTACACAAAATAAGGAAGATATTGTCTGGAGAGCACAATAATCTGGCAAACAGGAAGGGCAGAGACCTGGCTTAAATTAGTAAGTTCATGGGAGGAGCAAAGAGTTCAAGGTTCATCACAGACCAGGCAAGATTGTTCAAGGGCTCAGACAAGGAGCTGGCCACCATCTTAGGTGGCAGAGAATAGCTACAGCTATACACAGCAGAGATTGCAGATTTAGATCCTGACCCTGACAAGGTGCCTGTCTCTTTAGAGCACACAAATGTGCTACAGACTTAACTGATAAACCATGCAAGAAACAGAGAAGCCCAAGAACAGTCCAAACAGGTTGGTTCTGCTCCTTTAATCGGCAAAAAACACTGTCAGTCACCAGCTCTCTGTTCAGACCCCCCCCGCATGCTCACTGGAGCGCTGGGCTGTGGAGAGATGGGAGCGACTGGCTCAGGCTTTCATTGGCTTACTGGCCAGGCATGTGGGTGAAACCCTGACCATATGGTTGTGATCTTTCCCGAGCCTGACCTGGCCTTGTGATGTCAGCTGACAGCGGGCTTCAGCCCCCTGTCTGCTGAAAACAGGTCATTGGAGTGCAGAACAAACTGTACTCATGTGATCCACAGGAGAAGTACAGTTAAATGAGCCTTGACTGTACTTCTCCTATAAAATGACAATTTTGTGGGAAAATTTCTTGATTTTCCAAAAAAAAAACTGTAAAAAAAACTATAGCTTCAAAAAGTTTACCATGCCTCTTACCAAATACCTTGAGGAGTTTACTTTCCCAAAAGGGGTAATTTGGGAGGTATATGTGCTATTATGGCATTTTAAAGCCTCAAAAAATGGGATAGGCCGTCAGTGCATAAGGACTGATCAATTTTTAAATATATGTACTGTAGCTTGTAGACTCTATCACTTTGACACAGACTAAATAATATACACTGATTTGGCTTATTTTTATCAAAGAAATGTAGCAGATTACATTTTGGCCTAAATGTATGAAGAATTGTGCCAGGGAGGCCAATCCTGGGCTGGAACATCCCATAAGGACGCTCCATTGAGTGAAATTGGTGAAACCGGTCAGGGACCAGCACTGCTGGAGCTGAGGGACTCTCCTAGCTGCCAGGGGAATAACTCCTCCAGTCAGAGTGAGGGGTAGCGAAGGGAAAGGATAGGCAGATTCTGGTGGTGGGGACTCAATTCTTAGAAGGACAGAGAGGGTAATCTGTCACAAAGACCTGAAGCGCCGAACTGTATGCTGTCTACTGGGCACTTGGGTTCGGCACATCACGGATCTGGTGGACAGATTACTGGGAGGGGGTGGGGAAGACCCAGCTGTCATGGTGCATGTTGGCATCAATGACAAAGTCAGAGGCAGATGGAGTGTCCTAAGGAATGACTTTAGAGACTTAGGAGCTAAATTGAGGAAAAGGACCCCCAAGGTAGTATTCTCAGGAATACTACCGGTACCTCGAGCCACACCAGAAAAGCAGAGGGAGATTAGGGAAGTAAACAAGTGGCTGAGGAGTTGGTGTAGTAAGGAGGGGTTTTGGTTCCTGGAGAACTGGGCCGACTTCTCAGGTCTCTAGTTCTATAGAAGGGACGGACTGCACCTAAATGAGGAGGGTGCAGATCAGTTGGGAGTGAAGATGGCTGAAAAGTTAGAAGGGTTCTTAAACTAGGTGACGGGGGGGGGTCCAGCGGTAGAGATAGTCAGCAATGAACGTATTCCAGAGAGTAGTATTGGGGGCATTAGTGGTAGGTTGACTAAAGCACATAAAGGTAAGTTACACGAGGTAAGTATAGTAACAAGTCCTATTTGTAATCTCGTAGCACTCAATAAGAGAACAGTATGCGACCAGTCTAAACTACGTGGCATGTTCACCAATGCCAGGAGCCTGGCGGACAAGATGGGTGAACTAGAGACACTGTTGAACGAGGAGGATTTCCATTTTGTGGGAATTTCAGAGACCTTGTTCAACAGCTCTCATGGTTGGCTGGCAACCATTCAAGGGTATTCCCTTTATCGAGGGATAGAGAGGGTAAAAAAGGGAGAGGGGTATGCCTATATATCAAGAATAATGTACAAGTGAATGTTAGAGATGACATCAATAAGGGAGCTAGGGAGGAGGTGGAATCCTTATGGGTAGAGCTCCAAAGGAATGAAGCTAAGGGGAAAATAATACTGGGAGTATGCTATAGGCCCCCTAACCTGAGGGAGGAGGGTGAGACGGACCTCCTATCACACTTTGGATTAGCAGCAAGGATGGGAAGTGTTATCATAATGGGGGATTTTAATTATCCAGACATAGACTGGGCAAAGGGAACCACCCATTCGTCTAAAGCTCGCCAGTTCCTAATTGTCTTGCAGGACAATTTCATGGGTCAGATGGTAGACGCACCAACTAGAAACAAGGCGTTACTAGATCTACTGATCAGATAGGTATGGCGCTGCTCTTATTAAGAGGTGACCTACAACCTCTAAATACTTGAGGGGTGTGTGTCACGGGTGCATTTAGTGCAAAAGTGACAATAAAAGTTCAGAAAATAAATATTTGCATATTCACAAAAATCCACAAAAAAATCCTACTTTGTAAACTACCTAACCGCTTATATATAATGCATATTGTTATGTTCAAACGAAAACACAATCCTGTGCAAAACCTGCAATTTAAAGTGAAATTTCTGTGCAAAAAAAATTCAACATATATATTATGTAAACATATGAGATCATCTCTCATCGCCGTCTCCCTCCTCACACAGAGACAGCGTGTGAGGAGGGAGAGCGAACCGCTGCGAAGTAAGTAAACAGAAAAAGAAAAAACGAAAAAAAAAGTGTCAGCACTGTTATCTGTCCTGCCATCTGCCCCTGCCATCTGTCCTGCCATCTGCCCCTGCCATCTGTCCTGCCATCTGCTCCTGCCATCTGCCCCTGCCATCTGCCCCTGCCATCTGTCCTGCCATCCGCCCCTGCCATCTGCCCCTGCCATCTGTCCTGCCATCTGCCCCTGCCATCTGTCCTGCCATCTGCCCCTGCCATCTGTCCTGCCATCTGCCCCTGCCATCTGCCCTGCCATCTGCCCTGCCATCTGCCCCTGCCATCTGTCCTGCCATCTGTCCCTGCTGTCATGTCCCTGCCATCTGTCCCCAGTGCCATCGGTCCCCACTGCCATCTGACCCCAGTGCCACGTATAAGTGCCATCTGTCATCAGTGCCACATAGTGCCATCTGTCATCAGTGTCACGTGCCATCTGTCATTAGTGTCACGTGTCATCAGTGCCATGTATCAGTGCCATCTGTCATCAGTGTCATCAGTGCCATGTATCAGTGCCATCTGTCATCAGTGCAACGTATTAGTGCCATCTGTCATCAGTGCCACGTATTAGTGCCATCTGTCATCAGTGCCACGTATTAGTGCCATCTTTCATCAGTGCCACGTGTCATCAGTGCCACATATTAGTGCCATCTGTCATCAGTGCCATTTGTCATCAGCGCCACGTGTCATCAGTGCCACGTATTAGTGCCATCTGTCAGTGCCATGTATTAGTGCCATCTGTCATCAGTGCCACGTATTAGTGTCATCTGTCATCAGTGCCATGTATTAGTGCCATCTGTCATCAGTGCCACATCAGTGTCAGTGCCACGTATCAGTGCCATCTGTCATCAGTGCCACATCAGTGCCACGTATCAGTGCCATTTGTCATCAGTATCACATGTCATTGTCCTGGTTCTCCAGGGCCTTCAAAAGTGTAATAGGTAATCAACAAATTAGATGTGTAATTTATGCTCCTAGAACACGAGACGGCACTCTCTGCATGTTGGGACTCTGTATGTGGCCAGGCTGTGAAAAAGTCCCACACATGTGGTATCGTAATACTCAGGAGGAGTAGCAGAATGTATTTTGGGGTGTCATTTGTGATATATACATGCCATGTGAGAAAAATAACCTATTACAATGACAATTTTGTGGGGAAAAAAAAAAATAAATCTTCATTTTGCAAAGAATTGTGGGAAAAAATTATAACATCAAAAACCTCCCCATGCATCTAACTAAATACCTTGGAATGTCTACTTTCAAAAAAGGGGTCATTTGGGGGGTATTTGTACTTTCCTGACATGTTAGGGTTGCAAGAAATGAGATAGGCCACCAGTACATCAGGTGTGATCAATTTTTTATGATTTGCACCACATCTTGTAGACTCTATAACTTTCACAAAGACCAAATAATATCCACTAATTTGGGTTATTTTTGCCAAAGATATGTAGCAGTATAAATTGTGGCCAAAATTTTTGAAGAAAAATTACTAATTTGCTAAATTTTATCACAGAAACTAAGAAAAATGCATTTTTTTTTCAAAATTTTTGGTCTTTTTTCATTTATAGCGCAAAAAATAAAAAACCCAGAGGTGATCAAATACCACCAAAATAAAGCTCTATTTGTATGAAAAAAAGGACAAAAAATTCATTTGGGTACAGTATTGTATGACTGAGTAATTGTCATTCAAAGTGTGAGAGCGCTGAAAGCTGAAAATTGGTCTGGTCACGAGGGGGGTTTAAATGCTCAGTTGTCAAGTGGTTAAAGGCACATTTTTTTTGTGTCATTTTTTTTAAACAACTTTTTTTTTTTGCATTAAAGTCTAAATATGAGATCTGAGGTCTTTTTGACCCCAGATCTCATATTTAAGAGGTCCTGTCATGCTTTTTTCTATTACAAGGGATGTTTACATTCCTTGTAATAAGAATAAAAGTGATCCAATTTTTTGTTTTTTAAAACAGTGAAAAAATAAATAAAATAAAGTAAAATAAATAATAATAAAAAAAAACATTTTAAAGCGCCCTATCCTGACGAGCTCGTGCGCAGAAGCGAACGCATACGTTAGTAGCGCCCGCATATGAAAACGGTGGTCAAACCACACATGTGAGGTGTTGCCGCGACCGGTAGAGCGAGAGCAATAATTCTAGCCCTAGACCTCCTCTGTAATGCAAAACATGCAACCTGTAGAATTTTTTTAAACGTCGCCTATGGAGATTTTTAAGGGTAAAAGTTTGACGCCATTCCACAAGCGGGCGCAATTTTGAAGCGTGACATGTTGGGTATCAATTTACTTGACGTAACATTATATTTCACAAAAAAAAAATTGGGCTAACTTTACTGTTGTCATATTTTTTTATTCAAAAAAGTGAATTTTTTCCAAAAAAAGTGCGCTTATAAGACCGCTGCGCAAATACGGTGCAAAAAAAAGTATTGCAATGACCGCCATTTTATTCTCTAGGGTGTTAGAAAAAAAACAATATATATATATATATATATATATATATATATATATATATATATATATTATACTGTTTTAAACATGTAAACACCTAAAACACCTAAAATCCAAAACGAGGCTGGTCTTTAAGTGGTTAAGCACCAAGACATTTACCAAAGAAGAACTTTTTGTCCTTGACAAGGGCCTTAAGTTTGCCCCCCCAAAAAAATTAGACAGATTTGGCACCTTTATTGATGTCCATAAGTACATTCGAAAATTAAATATTCAACGCTACTTCATTTCTAATCCCTATAGAGATGGGGGTAGTGCTACAACATCTGGGACTGTTCATTCCGGATTGTCTAATCCCTCGTTATTCAGTCCACCTGTTCCTGTGGCACCAGCTACTGGCATATTTAGAGACCTTGTCCTCAAGGACTTGGCTGAACTTCCAGAGAAGCGTACAGGTCACCATCCCTTGTCTAGTGTGGGTTTCAAGTCCTTATGTCAACAGAGAGACTTGGTCATCCGCCCGGCTGACAAGGGTAGTGGGATAGTCATTTTGGACAAGAAGGACTATGAACTAGAGATGTATAGAATACTCAACGAACCAAACATGTATAAGGAATTACCCAACAATCCTACCTCTCTATATAAAAGACAATTGTCTAGAATTATAGAGAGGGGATATGAACAAAAGATTTTGAACAGAAAGGAGAAAGATTTTTTGGTTCCTTTGGCACCTAGGGTTCTCACCATTTACTGTTTGCCAAAGGTCCATAAAAATCCAATACAACCCCCGGGCTGGCCTATCGTGAGTGGGATTGATTCAGTCACCTCACGTATAGGCTGGTACATAGATTTTTTTCTTCAGCCCTTAGTTAGGAAAATGCCTTCCTTCCTGAACGGGGACACGAGGACACGGGGGCAACTATCCGTTTACTGGAAGGTTTAGATTTACAGGGTGACTATATCATGGCCACAGCGGACATGGCCTTCCTATACACTTGCATACCGCAAGATAAAGGCATTGAAGCAGTTCATTACTTTCTTGAGAAAGAATCTAGCATTGCCCCCTTTCAACATTCTTTTATCATGGAATTGCTACAATTCACCACCCAGCACAGTTACTTTTGGTTTAATCAACAGTATTTTCTTCAGTTACGTGGCGTGGCCATGGGGCTGAATTCGCCCCTAGTCTCGCCAACCTTTTCATGGCCAAATGGGAGGAGGATGTCGTCTATGCCCGCAGGACTCCCTCCCTTGTCCTGTGGGCACATTAAATAGACGACATCCTCCTCCTATGGAAGGGCGATGCTGAATCACTAAAAGTGTATTTTCAGCATCTGAATAACAATGACAGGGGCATTTCTTTGTCTTACGTTGCCAGTAAAGACAAGATAAATTTCTTAGATTTGGAAATCAAAATGTTCAACGGATGATTCCATTTTCAGACACACTTCAAACCAACTGATCGTAATGGCTTCATTCCAACGAATAGTTGCCACCACAGATCATGGTTGGATTCTGTGCCACTGAGCCAATTTCTCAGGCTACGTTGCAATTGCTCTGACCTTGCCTCCTTTAGAGCACAATCTAAAATACTAAGAGCCAGGTTTGTTGACAAAAGCTATGACCCTCACCTAGTTGACCATGAATTCCAACATGCTTTAAACACCAATAGGGAGTCTTTATTAGAAGAGAAACCTAAAGTGAAACAGGGTGATACTTTTAAGTGGTCTATGCTGACTTCATTCTCTATTCAGCATAAACAGGTTAGAGCCATCATTTCTAAGCATTGGGACATTATTAAAACTGATCGGATCCTGAATACTGCCCTACCTGACCAAGCGAAAGTCATCTTTAAGGGTGCCCCCACCCTACAGAGTAGAATAGCTCCAAATATCATCAACCCTCCCATACACCAGCCCCTATTTCATGAGATGGAGGGTTTCTACTCATGTAGAAAATGTATTGTTTGCCAGCATAATTCTGGGATTGGATATAAAACCATTTCATTTACATCCTCTGTGACCCATAAGCAATATCTCATCAAACGATTCTGTACCTGTCCCACTAGTTATGTTGTGTACTTAATCACGTGCCACTGTGGGAAACAATACATTGGCCGCACTATTCACTCCTTCTCAGTCACAGTATCTGAGCATATTGCTCTTATTAAGAGTGGGGACACCAAACACACTCCATGGAGAGGTGGTGCCATGACCAGAGGGGTCTCTCGTTTGGAGACCTTCTGGATTCATGAACTCCGGCCTTTTTTTCCGTCTGGCTTAAACGTGGAGCTAGACATTAATTCCTTTATTAACAAGGTCTGATTCATTAGGCCCATCTTTCTCCATCAACTTATCTAAATTCTACACATCTTACAAGCAAATATGATTCTCACAATGGTAGTCGTTTTTTACATGCCGTCATATGGGTTCTCAACCCCATGTTTTGTTTTTTTGTATATACTAATGTCCCACACCTGTTTGGTCGGGGGGGATATGTTTAACATGTGGTCGGCGTTCCCTGTTTCCTATTTATTTTTATATTTTTATGGATTTTATGTATTTAATTGTCATTGTTTGATCCTCCTTTGAGAGTCCACTCTACATATACATATTTCAGTTTGTGAAGTTGATGTTATCTCACAGAAAATATAACTTTCAAACACCTGAGTATATAATTATAATTTTAATTTTCATACACACTTGCTAACTCATGTTATGTGAGCACAGAATTTACAAGCACAGATATATATATACATTTTTCTCCTATATGGTGGGTACACCCACTTTGTGCACCACTTAGCCATTTGTGGCTATTTATTCCGCACTTTTCATATCCGTCCTTTGTTTACATTTCACCTGTCACGTATTTTACTTCACCCGTCATGGCGACTCACACACGTCACTACGGCATCCAGAGCGTGTGTGTCTGCCATGCGGCGTCTTGTTTCCATGACGCCGCATGACGCTTTTTCTACTCTGCACACTATGTCTCTTTGAGACGCCTCCCATTACTTTGGGAGCTATCACGTCACTTCCTTCTATCTGTGCACCTTGTTTTATTGGAACGCATGCCTCTGTCGCATGCTGTTGATGTCATATCACTCACTCGTAGTGCAATTGCCTTTCATCTTCATTTTCAACGTTTTCTTTTCCACCTCACTTTCAATTTATTTAAAAGTTATACTACGTATTTTTCATATAATATTTAATGTTTAACATGCCAGGTATGTGGTTAATACACCACGCCTCCGGTCCCAAAACGAGGCGTGGAACGCACGCCAAGTGGCCATCTTTTCCAAATACCGGAAGTGTCATGGACTATAGGCGGAACTGATTGTAAGTTTACTCTCAATTTGGGGATTACACTTCTTATATAACTCTTGCTGGCTGCAGTGGGGGGACCCCCAGACGATGTTCAAGGAGACGAAACGCATCGGGTAGGACCTCACTGCCACCATTTACCTGTACAGCACTGTTTTTAACCTATTTACATGTGAGTGTATTTCCTTTTACAATAAATTTGTCATACATTTTCCGTATGGGAGTACACTATGTGGCCTTTCTTTGGCTTATACCATTCCATACACCATCTTTGGATCTTCTTTCTTCTTCCACGGAAGTCCATCAGCCGTTGAGGACCCAAGCTCGTTTGACCCAGTTTAATGTAGGTTTTATTGGGTCCACATGTTCCGGTAAGCCTTCTTAATGTTGGTGGTGGTGTATCTCTGAATCAGATATTTCTTTGCTTGTGGATACATGCAATATGAAGTCATATACATATTGAGGACCACTATCAATTTGCAAGACACATCCCTTGTGGACTTTTAGGACTTTTCCATCTTTTGATACATCTTCTATGTCCTTTTTTATATGTGAGATATGTCTATCTGAGGAATCTATGGGGTATTTATGCTGGGAGGGGGAGATTGGAGAGGCTTTGTGATGAGAGGGGGGATTTATGCTGGGAGGGGAAGGTGCGAAAGGATTTGTGATGAGAGGGGGGATTTATGCTGGGAGGGGGAGATAGGAGATGATTTGTGATGAGAGGGGGATTTTTGCTGGGAGTGGGAGATGGGGAGGATTTTTGCTAAGAGGGGGTGTTTAAGCTGGAAGGGGGAGATGGGGAAGGATTTGTGCTGAGAAGGGGAATTTATGCTGGGAGGGGGAGATGGGGGAGAATTTTTGCTAAGGAGAATTTATGCTGGCAAGGGGAGATGGGAGAGGATTTATGCTGGGAGGGGGCAATGGGTGAGGATTTGTGCTGAGATGGAGATTTATGCTGGGAGGGAGAGATGGGGACGATTTGTGCTGAGAGGGGGATTTATGCTGAGAGGGAGAGATGGGGAGGATTTGTGCTGAGAGGGGTATTTAAGCTGGGAGGGAGAGATGGGGGAGGATTTGTGCTGGGAAAGGGGAGGTTGAGGCAAGGGTTTGTGCTGAGAAGGGGGATTTGTACTGGAAGGGGTTATACTGTATGAGGGTGAGGATTTGTGCTGAAGGGGGGTGGAGGGGGCGGGGGGTCTGGAAAGGGTGTGGTTTACAGTTGATAGGCCGGGTCTTAAATAGGGAGGGGTGTGGCCTTGACAGGAAGGGTGGGTCGTATTTAAATTTGGGGGGTGCATGAATTAGTCAGGCCTAGGGCGGCACAAAACCTAAATACACCACTGCATAGCACTGTGCACATTTCAAAGAACAGACACAGGGCACAGGTCACTATGCTTCTCACCATGTCTACTCTTCTCATACAACACAGCGCCATGTGTAGAGAGATTACCTGTGTTCATTTTTCTACATGAGAAGTGTTCAGTGCCTCTCCCCCCTCCCCCCATCTGGCTGAAGGAGACGCTGATACAGACTTTAAATGAGTGAGGGGAAGGGGGGAGGGAATTCAGAGGACACAGGAAGGAACATCAAAGCCCAGGGGATAAGTTTTGGAGTCTTGCAGAGGAGAGCTTGCAGATAACAGCCAGGGAAAGGTGAGGAGATTTCACTTGTGTCATGCTGTCTCTGCTTCCGTGTTTTAGCTGGGGACATGCTGCCATGGAAACAGAGGAATGTGAAGAACGTGCTCATTCTAGATAGCAGCCTGGGCGTGCATCTCTTCACTAAGCACACCCACATGTCCTCCAGAGGGAGGGAGTGAAGGAGTGGCTGGATTGTGGAGCTGTGTCCACCCCCTGGAAACTTTTGAATTGAAAAAGAATTGTTAGAGGCTGATTCTGGACACTTTAAAAGACTATTCTACAAAAAACTAAAGGACTGGGGAAAGAAAGAAATGCAGGTATGAGGGTAGCATGTACTACCTATTTTTACATTCCCATACTTCTCCTTTAACATTAATAAATCACCGGGACCAGATGGCTTGCACCTGAGGGTACTTAGGGAACTCAAGTTATTGCCATTGTTCCTAATTTTTACTGACAGTCTACTGACTGGAATGGTACCAGCTGATTGGAGAAAGGCTAATGTAGCACCAATATTTAAAAAAGGGCCAAAATACATCCCTGAGAATTACGGACTAGTTAGGCTAACATCAATAGTATGCAAGCTCTTGGAGGGGATGATAAGGGACTATATACAAGATTTTAGCAATGAAAACAGTATCATTAGCAGAAATCAGCATGGATTCATTAAAAATCGTTCTTGCCAAACCAATCTATTAACCTTCTATGAGGAGGTGAGCTGCCATCTAGATAAAAGAAGGCCCGTAGATGCGGTGTATCTGGATTTTGTATCTGGATTTTTTACAAAGTAAGGTCCGTTCGCATGGACCATAGGGTGAGTACATGGATTAAGGGTGAGTTTAGAGGGTGATGATAAATGGGGAATGGTCAGGGGTGGGAAGTGGGGTCCCCCAGGGTTCTGTGCTGGGACCAGTCCTGTTTAATTTGTTCATACATGACCTGTAGTATGGGGTAAACAGCTCAATCTCTGTATTTGCGGACGACACTAAGCTAAGCAGGGCAATAACTTCTCTGCAGGATGTGGAAACCTTGCAAGAAGATCTTAACAAATTAATGGGGTGGGCAACTACATGGCAAATGAGGTTTAATGTAGAAAAATGTAAAATAATGCATTTGGGTGGCAAAAATATGAATGCAATCTACTCACTAGGGGGTTAACCTGGGCATCCTAGTAGATGATAGATTCAGCAATGGCATGGAATTCCAAGCTGCTGCTAACTAAGCAAACAGAATATTGGCATGCATTAAAAAGGGGATAAACTCCAAGGATAAAGCAATAATTCTCCCACTCTACAAGTCTTTGGTCCGGCCTCACCTGGAGTATGCTGTCCAGTTCTGGACACCAGTCCTCAGGAATAAAGTACTGGGGATGGAGCAAGTACAAAGAAGGGCAACAAAGCTAAAAAAGGGTCTGGAGGATATTAGTTATGAAGAAAGTTTGCGAGCACTGAACTTATTCTCTCTGGAGAAGAGATGCTTGAGAGGGGATATGATTTCAATTTACAAATACCATACTGGTGACCCCACAATAGGGATAAAACTTTTTTGCGGAAGGGAGTTTAATAAGACACATGGCCACTCCCTAAAATTAGAAGAAAAGAGGTTTAACCTTAAACTGCGTAGAGGGTTCTTTACTGTAAGAGCAGCAAGGATGTGGAATTCCCTTCTACAGGCGGTGGTTTCTAAAAAAACTATTAGATAAGCACCTGAACGACCGCAACATACAGGGATATAGAATGTAATACTGACATATAATCACACACATAGGTTGGACTTGATGGACTTGTGTCTTTTTTCAACCTCACCTACTATGTAACTATGTAACTATGATTACTTTTTTGCAAAATGTTATGACAGAGACTAAGAAAAAAAATGTCCCAATATTTTTGGTATTTTTTCGTTTATATACCAAAATATAATAACCCAGTGGTGATTAAATGCCACCAAAAGAAAGCGTTACTTGTCTCAAAAAAACGATAAAAAATTAATTTGGGTAGTGTTGCATGACTGAGTAATTGTCATTTAAAGTGTGAAATCTGAAAATTGGCCTGGGCCAGAAGAGGGTGAAAGTGTCCAGTATTGAAACTGTTCAATTACATTTGCATTTACTACATGACCGTTATGTGCTCAGGTGGACAAATGCAATGTCATTTGGAATTTTTGTGAATGTTCAACTAATGCCCCGTACACACGGTCGGACTTTGTTCGGACATTCCAACAACAAAATCCTAGGATTTTTTCAGACGGATATTGGCTCAAACTTGTCTTGCATACACATGGTCACACAAAGTTGTCGGAAAATCCGATTGTTCTAAACGCGGTGACGTAAAAAAACACGTACGTTGGGACTATAAACGGGGCATTGGCCAATAGCTTTCATCTCTTTATTTATTCTGAGCATGCGTGGCACTTTGTCCGTCGGACTTGTGCACACACGATCGGAATTTCCGACAACGGATTTTGTTGTCGGAAAATTTTATAGCCTGCTCTCAAACTTTGTGTGTCGGAAAATCCGATGGAAAATGTGTGATGGAGCCTACACACGTTCGGAATTTCCGACAACAAGATCCTATCACACATTTTCCGTCAGAAAATCCGACCGTGTGTACGGGGCATAACAGTTTACACAAAACAGTTGTTTTTTCCTGTGTGTGTCACAATGTAGCATAAAAAGAGGAATAAAGCTTTTCCATCATGCATTCTCATTAAAGTTTTCATTCATCTAAAAAAGTTTTTTTTTGTTGCAGATTAAGTGAAAAAGTGTTGAAATCGCTCACAGGCTTTTACAGCTTGGTAGAAGGAGGAATTGTAATGTGATTTATTCCCTAGTATGAAGATAAATCCATTCTGTAGTTAGGCAGCTTTCTAATATGAGGGAACCTCAGGCACTTTTGGTGGGCAATAAAAGGTCTAGGGAGAACATGATCGCCACAATTATCTTTTTCAACCTGACTACGTAACAACCAGGGCAGCCATCAGAAAATTCTGGGCCCCTTACACAGCTTTAGCCTCCCCTCCCAGCCTGACCACCATCATTCCCCAGGGCCTGCCCACGGGCCATCTCACCAAATCCACACACCGACCACCTCACCTGTACGCACTCAGCCCCCCCCCCTCAAACTTGTATATATGTTAGCCCCCAGTGTATATAATACACTGAAGATTTTGCAGGTTTTTCTACTTACAAAGCATGTAGAGGTCTGTAATTTTTATCATAGGCACTCTTCAACTGTGAGAGAGGGAATC
The DNA here is from genome assembly GCF_042186555.1 of Aquarana catesbeiana. Classification (NCBI taxonomy): domain Eukaryota; kingdom Metazoa; phylum Chordata; class Amphibia; order Anura; family Ranidae; genus Aquarana; species Aquarana catesbeiana. Next base: position 232,134,424 of record NC_133324.1, read on the forward strand.
TAAAACAAAAATTCGGAAAATCACATTGTATGATTTTTAAATAATTAATTTGCATTTTATTGCAAGTATTTGATACATCAGAAAAGCAGAACTTTATATTTGGTACAGAAACATTTGTTTGCAATTACAGAGATCATACGTTTCCTGTGGTTCCTGACCAGGTTCGCACACACTGCAGCAGGGATTTTGGCCCACTGCTCCATACAGAACTTCTCCAGATCCTTCAGGTTTTCGGGCTGTGACTGGGCAATACTGACTTTCAGCTCCCTCCAAAGATTTTCTATTGGGTTCAGATCTGGAGACTGGCTAGGCCACTTCAGGACCTTGAGATACTTATTACGGAGCCACTCCTTAGTTGCCCTGGCTGTGTGTTTCGGGTCGTTGTCAGGCTGGAAGATCCAGCCATGACCCATCTTCAATGCACTTACTGAAGAAAGGAGGTTGTTGGCCAAGATCTCACGATACATGGCTCCATCCATCCTCCTCTCAATACAGCGCATTTGTCCTGTCCCCTTTGCAGAAAAGCAGCCCCAAAGAATGATGTTTCCACCTCCATGCTTCACGGTTGGGATGGTGTTCTTGGGGTCGTACTCATCCTTCTTCCTCCAAACACAGCGAGTGGAGTTTAGACCAAAAAGCTCTATTTTTGTCTCATCAGACCACATGACCTTCTCCAATTCCTCCTCTGGATCATCCAGATGGTCATTGGCAAACTTCAGACGGGCCTGGACATGCGCTGGCTTGAGCAGGGGGACCTTGCATGCGCTGCAGGATTTTAATCCATGATGGCGTAGTGTGTTACTAATGGTTCTCTTTGAGACTGTGGTCCCAGCTCTCTTCAGAGAGGTCCTGCCTTGTAGTTCTGGGCTGATCCCTCACCTTCCTCATGATCATTGATGCCCCACGAGGTGAGATCTTGCATGGAGCCCCAGACCGAGGGAGATTGACCGTCATCTTAAACTTCTTCCATTTTCAAATAGTTGCGCCAACAGTTGTTGCCTTCTCACCAAGCTGCTTGCCTATTATCCTGTAGTCCATCCCAGCCTTGTGTAGGTCTACAATTTTATCCCTGATGTCCTTACACAGCTCTCTGGTCTTGGCTATTGTGGAGAGGTTCGAGTCTGTTTGATTAAGTGTGTGGACAGGTGTCTTTTATACAGGTAACAAGTTCAAACAGGGAGAGCTTCTTAAAGAAAACATAACAGGTCTGTGAGAGCTGGAATTCTTACTGGTTGGTAGGTGATCAAATACTTATGTCATGTAATAAAATGCAAATTAATTATTTAAAAATCATACAATTTTATTTTCTGGAATTTTGTTTTAGATTGTGTTTCTCACAGTTGAAGAGTACCTATGATAAAAATGACAGACCTCTACATGCTTTGTAAGTAGGAAAACCTTCAAAATTGGCAATGTATCAAATACTTGTTCTACCCACTGCATATGTCAGCCCCCCTCACACCTGTATATATGTCATCCCTCTCATTCCTGTGTATATGTCAGCCCCCTCACACCTGTATATATGTCAGCCCCCCTCACTCCTGTATATATGTCAGCCCCCCTCATGCCTGTATATATGTCAGCCCCCCCTCACGCCTGTATATATGTCAGCCCCCCTCCCTCCTGTATATATGTCAGCCCCCTCACACCTGTATATATGTCAGCCCCCCCTACACCTGTATATATGTCAGCCCCCCTCCCGCCTATATATATGTCAGCCCCCCTCACTCCTGTATACACGTCAGCTCCCCTCACACCTTTATATATGTCAGCCCTCACTCCTGTATATACATCAGCCCCATCACACTTGTATATATGTCAGCCCCCCTCACTCCTGTATATATGACAGCCCCCCCAACACCTGTATATATGTCAGCCCCTATAACGCCTGTAAATGTCAGGCCCCCTCACACCTGTGTATATATATCAGCCCCCCTCATGCCTGTATATATGCCAGTCCCCCCTCACCCCGTCACTCCTGTATATATGTCCGCCCCCCTCACACCTGTATATATATCAGACCCCCACTCCTGTATATATGTCAGCCCCCCACCCCTGTATATATGTCAGCCCCCCTCACACCTATATATATCTCAGCTCCCCTCACACCTGTATATATGTCAGCCCCCCTCCCTCCTGTATATATGTCAGCCCCCCTCACTCCTGTATATATGTGAGCCCCTCTCACAACTGTATATATGTCAGTCCCTCTCACAGCTGTATATATATCAACCCACCTCACACCTGTATATATGTCTATATGTCAGCTGACATGTTGCTAAATGCTGACATACAATAGCTGCAGCCGTTCACACTATATAGTACAGGCAGCTCACACGAAGGGTGCACATGCATAGTAACCAGAGGTGACAGTAAAAAGCTTAATGTGTGAGCTGAATGACGCAGAGCAGCAAAAGTTGCAGAGATCGTTTCAGTATTGCACAACAAGGCTTCCCTTCACCCGCTCTTGCCTTCTCCTAGCCCGGCAGGGCCCCTTACACTTGTATCAGCTGTCCCCCCCTGATGGCGGCTCTGGTAACAACAAAAGTTAGATGTCCAAAATGTATTTATTTAATCACAGATGTTCAAAGTCTTTGGATTTCTTAGACAAAATAAATGAACATTGGACTCCCAAACCTTTAGTGGGGCACCCTTGTTCTCCCTACACCTTATAAGGTTTTTCTGTCAGTGTCCCAGTTAGGAAGATTCAATATAATTGTCCTGGTGTCTGATCACTGCCAATGGAACAGAAAGTGTCAAGAAATCCCAAATGTTGCGTTTGTCAATGGAGCAGGGATAGAATAGAAATCTTGCAATAAGAACACACTTTCCTGTGGCAACTACCTAAGTCTGGGTTCACAACATTGCGAGTTCCCCGCACCCAATTCGCAGTAGCAGGAGATTTTGACCAGCTCTCTATGGAGCCGGTTCACATATCTCTGCTGTGGCTCCGGTGCGAATTTGTACAGGAGCCTTCTGCATCTTTTGGTCCATGTCAGATCCGAATTCAGCCAAAAATTCGGGCTGAAATCGGACCTGAAACAGTGAATCAGGAGGCACCGGACCCCTGCTGGGAGCCGCATGCGGCAATAGTGTGAACCCAACCTAAAAGCAAATTTCCCCTCCTTCTCATTCTCCCTTTTGAACTCCTCGAGGTATCTTCCCCACTTTTTTTGTCTTTAAAGGGGAATTTTCCCTTGTTTTGTAGACATTTTCCTTACTTTTTTGTCAGGAACCCGGAGGTAAATCTCCCCAAAGGGACACAGACAGCAAATAAAAAAAATATCAAGGTTTTAACCTTTCCTGTTTCAATTCAAACATAAAAAAAAACCCTTTGGCTTTCGATTTACTTTGATATATAAAAGCCTCAAATTTTATTTTTGTGTACAGTGAGTGAAAAAAGTATTTGATCCCCTGCTGATTTTGTACGTTTGCCCACTGACAACGAAATGATCAGTCTATAATTTTAATGGTAGGTTTATTTAAACAGTGAGAGACAGAAAAGAAATAAAAATATCCAGAAAAACACATTTAAAAAAAGTTATAAATTGATTTGCATTTTATTGAGTGAAATAAGATTTCTGGCTCCCGGGTGTCTTCTATACACGTAACAAGCTGAGATCAGAAAAACGCTCTTAAAGGGAGTGCTCCTAATCTCAGCTTGTTATCTATATAAAAGACACCCATCCACAGAAGCAATCAGATTCCAATCTCTCCACCATGGCCAAGGCCAAAGAGCTGTCCAAGGATGTCAGGGGCAAGATTGTAGACCTACACAAGGCTGGAATGGGCTACAAGAGCATCGCCAAGCAGCTTGGTGAGATTATTTGCAATTGGAAGAAACACAAAATAACTGTCAATCTCCCTCGCCCCGGTCTGGGGCTCCATGCAAGATCTCACCTCATGTAATTTCAATGATCATGAGAACAGTGAGGAATCAGCCAGGAAATACACAGAAGAATCTTGTCAACTCTCAAGGCAGCTGGGACCATAGCCACCAAGAGAACAATTGGTAACACACTACCATGTGAAGGACTGAAATCCTGCAGCGCCTGCTAGGTCCCCCTGCTCAAGAAAGCACATGTACAGGCCCATCAGAAATTTTCTAATGAACATCTGAATGATTCAGAGGAGAACTGGGTGAAAGTATTAAGTTCAGATGAGACCAAAATCAAGCTCTTTGGCATCAACTCAACTCGCCATGTTTGGAGGAGGAGGAATGCTGCCTATGACCCCAAGGAGGTGGAAACAGGCTTTGGGTTTTTTTCTGCTAAGGGGACAGGACAACTTCACTGCATCAAAGAGGCGATGGGTGGGGCCATGTACCGTCAAATCTTGGGTAAGAAACTCCTTCCCTTAGCCAGGGCATTGAAATTGGGCCATGGATGGGTATTCCAGCATGACAATTACCAAAAAGAGATTACAAAGGCAAGAAAGGAGTGGCTCAAGAAGAAGCACATTAGCCACCTCAATGCTAGGCACTTTCACCCCCTTCCTTCCCAGACCAATTTTTAGCTCTCCGTGCTCTCACACTTTGAATGACAATTACTCAGTCATGCCACACTGTAACCAAATTAAATTTTTATTATTTTGTTTACACAAATAGAGCTGTCATGAGCACATTGTCCTGCACACCCGGTCTCGCTAGTGAGACTGGCGCCAAACCACAATACTTCAACACCTTAGCTGCACAGAGTCTTTGTTGTTTGATCTTCAGCTTGTACTTGTGAAAACCTGTTCCTGAGATCCTGATCTGTTTCCTGTGTTTGACCTGGCTTGTTCTGACTATGTTTGCTTTCTGTTATCCTGACCCCAGCTTGCCTTGTTGACTACGCTTACCTCTCCACTGCTTGATATCCTGTTGCCAAACCTTGCCTGCATCCTGACCATTCTCTGTCTGTCATTTATATCTGCATGAGTGTCTGTTACCAAACCCGGCTTGTTCGACTACACATTCAGTGTCTCCTCAGCTCTGCACATATCTGCTTCCTGTTGCTGTTTCCTGTCTACATCAGCTGAACTGACTACACCTGCCGTTAACCTGCTGGTCTACCCTGGTGACACATCCGCTGCACGGAAGACAATTCAGGCCCCCATACACCGCCAGGCTCTTGCGGCCACTGTTGCATCATCGGTGGCCCTTGAACCGAGGTTGTACGCAGGGCCTTCCCACTGCATGTCAGGCTCACCTATCAGGTACATGACAAGAGCTTTCTTTTGGTGGTATTCATTCACCACTGGATTTTTTATTTTTTGAGATATAAGTGAAAAAATACCTATATTTTCTACTTTCTGTTTTAAAAGAAATTCAATCAAATCAAATTTCGTCATGAATTTAGGGCAGAATGTATTCTTCTTCATGTGTTTGGTAAAAAAAATTCTGATAAGTGTATGATAATTAGGGATAGTCCCGCGGTTCGCATCGAACGTAAGTTTGACTCAAACATTGGGTGTTCGCCCGTTCGCCAAATTCCGAACATTATGGGGCGCCTGCAGCAAATTTGTGTGGCGCAGAACACCCCATAATGCATTGCGAGATTGCAGTGCATTGATGTCTGATGATTGGCCAAAGCATGCACTTGACCCGCATGCTTTGGCCAATCACAGCAAGCTCTGCTGTGAGAGCCATGATTGGCCAAAGACAGGATGCCTTTAGCCATTCATGGCTCAGGGGGCTAAGTCCATGCCCCACACTATATAAGGCTGCTTACACGGTGGCCGTATATAGCGTTTTGCTTATGATGAGAGAAAGTTAGCTAGAGGCGGGTTAGTTAGTGGCATGCAGGCAGTTTAGTATATATATAAATATATATATATATATATATATATTTACAGCGCAGCCAGTGTACAGTATATAACACACTATATTGAAGTTGTTAAGGGGAACCCTATGACAGAATTAAGAAAGAAATCGGCGTGGGCTCCCCCAGTCCATACCAGGTCCTTTGGGTCTGGTATAGATATTAAGGGGAACTCCACACCAATTTAAAAAAAAAAAACAGCGTGGGGTCCCCCTCAAAATCCATACCAGGCGCTTTGGGTCTGGCATAGATTTTAAGGGGAACTCCACACCAATTTTTTTTATAAATTGGCGTGGGGTCCCCCCAAAATCCATACCAGATCCTTATCCGAGCAAGCAGCCTGGAAGGCCAGGACAGGGGGGAAGGAGCGAGTGCTCCCCGCCTGAACCATACCAGGCCGCTTGCCAAAGCACCGTGTCCGCATGTTGATGGGGACAAGGGCCTTATCCCCACAACCCTTGCCTGGTGGTGGGGTCTGCAGGCTGGGGGCTTATCAGAATCTGGAAGTCCCCTTTAATGAGACCCCAGCCCCCTATGTGAATTGGTATCGGGTACATTGTACCCCTACCCATTCACAAAAAAAGTGTCAAAAAGTAAAAACCACAAAAGACAGTTTTTGACAATTCCTTATATTAAAAATGTCCATCCATCTTCAATCGCGCCGCCCGATGGACTCGTAAAATAGAAAAGAAAAACGAAAATACTCTGCCTGCATGGGAGGCGTCCTGCCGACTGCTTTCTTTTTGTTGTGACAGCTGTTATATAGGTGACGTAACCGAGTGACCCCGCCCCTTCTGATGTCATGTGGGGGGGCGGGATCATCTGGTTATGTCAGCGGGTGGCCCCGCCCTTGCTCATATAATAGCTGTCACAGTGAAAAGATAGCAGTCAGTGGGACGCCTCCCATGGAGGTGGAGTATTTTTTTTTAGGGTCCGTCGGTGCCGTGATTGAAGATGGATGGACATTTTAAAGGAATAGATCATTTTTATTGCATCATTTTAGGCATTATTAAAATCATTGCCCCTGAAAAAAAGGTTGTTTTAAAAACTTTTTTTGCATTGATACATGTCCCCTGGGGCCGTACCCAGGTCCACATACACTTTTTATGGCAATAACTTGCATATAAGCCTTCAAAATGAGCACTTTTGCTTTTTCATGTTAGTGTCCCATAGACTTTAATAGGGTTTGCATGTTTGCACAAATTTTTTGGTTCTGGTGCGAACCGAACCAGGGGGTGTTGGGCCCATTCCTAATGATAATTGGTTTGTGTGAAAGTTATAGTGTCTACAAGTTATGCTACGTATCACTGAAAATTGATCAATCCTGAAGTACTGACTGCCTATCTTGCTTCCTGAGGCCCTAAAATGTCAGGACTGTACAAATACCCCCCAAGTGGCCCCTTTTTGTAAAGATGACAGTCCAATGTACTTAGTAAGAGGCATAGTGAGTTTTTTGAAGTTGCAATTTTTTGCCCACAATTGTTTGGAAATTTAAGATTTTTTTTTCTCCACAAAATTAAAAAATATTAACAATATAATTCTGCTACTTCTCTTGAGTATGGCGCTACCACATGTGTGAGACTTTTCCACGGCCTGGCCGCATACAGAGGACCAACATGCAGGGAGCACCGCCAGGTGTTCTAGGAGCATAAATTACACATTTAGTTTCCTAAGTATCTATAACATTTTTTGAAGGCACTGGAGCAACAGGACAAAGAAAACACACACAAAATGACCCCATTTTGGAAAGCAAATGCCCCAATGTATATTCTATGAGGCATAATGAGTCTTTTGAACATGTCATTTTTTTCCACATGTTTTTGGAATATGAGGAAAGAAAATGAAAACTTATTTTTTTTTGTTTTACACAAAGTTGTAAATATATAAGGTATTTCTAACACGTAGTATGTACATAGCAAAAATTACACCCCAACATACATTCTGCTACTCCTCCTGAGTATGGCAACACCACATGTGTGGGACCTATACATAGCCTGGCCACATACAGAGGGCCAACATTCAAGTAGCACCATCAGGCGTTCTAAAGGCATAAATTACACATTTCATTTCTTGACTACCTGTCACATTTTTGAAAGCCCAGAAGCACCAGGATAATGGAAACTCCCACAAAATGACCCCATTTTGGAAAGAAAACACCCCAACATATATTCTATGAGGCATATTGAGTCTTTTGAACATGTCATTTTTTTCCACAAGTTTATGGAAAATGTGGAAAGAAAACAAAAACTTATTTTTTGTCAATAATGAGATATTTCCAAATAGCATGTACATAGCAAAAATTACACCCCGAAATACATTATGCTACTCCTCCTGAGTAAGGCAATACCACATGTGTGGGACTTTTCCAGAGCCTGGCCACATACAGAGGCCCAACATGCAAGTAGCACTGTCAGGCGTTCTAAAGGCATAAATTACATATTTATTTTCTTGACTAACAATCACATTTTTGAAGGCTCCTGAGCCTCTTTGTTAGGATTCTGTCCTTCTCAGTTTCAATTTCAGAGCCACTGTATTCTACTGGCTCATACTCGCTATCCGAGTCTGATGGAGAAATTTCCCCGCTACTCTTGTCCAACACACTCTACAGTATATGGAACGCCTCCTCGCTGCTGAATAACTTTTTAGCCAAGTTGACAGATTACTGGGACAGATTTGACAGCTGTGTCAGATGTGTGACAGATGTTGATCACTGGGACAGATGTGGCAGATGATCACGGACAGATGTGTGCAGATGTGCACTGGGACAGATGTGGCAGATGATCACAGACATATGTGTGCAGATGTGCATCGGGACAGATGTGGTAGATGATCACGGACAGGTGTGGCAGATGATCATGGACAGATGTGCGCAGATGTTCACTGGAACAGATATGACAGATGATCATGGCCAGATGTGACGGATGATCACAGACAGATGTGTCAGATGATCATGGACAGATGTGGCAGGTGATCACTGACTGATGTGCACAGATGACCACAGACAGATGTGTGCAGATGTTTACTGGGACAAATAACTTTACTGGGACAGATGTGGGACACGTGTGACAGGTGTTTTTTACTTTGTGGGGACACTGTGACAGGACACTGTTTGGGGGCACTAGCTGGGTGATTGGTGTGTAAAAAGCTGTAAAAAACAGCTCATACACACTAATCCCTGGCTTGCAGCACAGATCCGCTCTCCTTCTCCTCACTGACAGGCTCCATGTGAGGAGAAAAGGAGCCGATCGCCTGACAATGGGTCTCTCTTTACATTACATGATGGCTGTGATTGGACACAGCCATCGTGTGATCAGAAGGGCCAAAAAACAGAGCCCTCCCGTCAATCGGAGATACACCGTGTCAGGGGGACACAAGCGCATCAAGATAGTGCAGCTGCGCGATCCTGCTCCTTCTGAGGGACATTGAGGAATGTCCACTTAGAAGGAGGAAGCGCCCACCCGGTCGTTTATATGCAGTTTATATGCAGTTGCCAAGTGGGAAGAAGTTAAGGTCCTGTAGTGGCCTAGCCTGTCCCCAGACCTTAACCCCATAGAAAAAATGTGGAGAGAGTTGAAGGTTTGAGTTACCAAATGTCAGGATCAAAAAAATTAATGAATGGAGAGGATCTGCAAAGAGGAGTGGGACAAAATCCCTCCTGAGATGTGTGCAAACCTGGTGCCAACTACAGGAAATGTCTGACCTTTTTGTCACCAAGTACTAAGTCATGTTTTACAGAGGGGTCAAGCACTTATTTCACTAATCAAAATGCAAATACATTTATATATTTTTTGAAATGCGGTTTTCTGGATTTTTTGTTGTTATTCTGTCTCTCAATGTTAAAATAAACCTACCATTAAAATTATAGACTGATCATTTCTTTGTCAGGGGGAAAATATACAAAATCAGCAGGGGATCAAATACTTTTTCCGCTCACTGTATGCACCCTTTGTGATGTTCAGAGAATATTACAATGAGCATATAAAATGATACTGGTTGGGACAGAGAATTGAAGAAAAAGAATGCAAGTAGTCATTCGTCCCTCTAAAGTATTATTCACTAAATAGATGGCATAAGTCTTCCTCTACCATTCAGCTGTTGTTAAAGTAGGAACTGTCTGTTGTATAGAAAAGGAAAAAAAGAGATGCCCATACTGTGTACACAGGAAGAGAACACTCATATATCGAATGATTGCTACAGAATTCTCTTGTCTATTCTGTAACTTGCAAAGGCTTTTGTATTTTTAAGACATAAGGTTAGATCAGGATTTAAGTGGCTGAGATGGAATACAAGTCTATGCCTAGCAATTAAGGTTAGATCTGGCCGTGCGCCTCAAAGTCCTGAATATTATCTCAATTTTCCGATGAAGTGTAGCTGAAGCAAACAAAACTTTAAGGGAGAACTCAGTATGTCTGTAGGTATAACAAATATAAAATGGACTCTCTAAAGCAGGGGTCCTCAAACTACGGCCCGCGGGCCACATGCGGCCCGCCGAGGACATTTATCCGGCCCACCCCACCCAGGGCCGGATTCCCGACAGGCCAGGCTCGGGCCGGGGCCAGGTCGGCTCGGCTTCGGCAGGGAGCATATCCACCCCAGTAATGGAGGGCTCCGTGTGCCGCGCTGCATGCTGGGAAGTGTAGTTTACAGCACAGTCCCGCGCGGATTCACGTCTTCCTCACGCAGACAGGAGGTGCGAAGAGTGACAGCGAGAGCGGAGGCTTCAGGCAACAGCCTACTAACAAGTGAGGACCCCTGTCCATCCCACTGTCCCCCTGTCCACCCCACTGTCCCCCTGTCCACCCCACTGTCCCCCTGTCCACCCCTCTGTCCCCCTGTCCACCCCACTGTCCCCCTGTCCACCCCACTGTCCCCCCCTCTGTCCCCCCTCTGTCCCCCCCTCTGTCCCCCCCTCTGTCCACCCCTCTGTCCCCCTGTCCACCCCTCTGTTCATCCCACTGTCCACCTGTCCACCCCTCTGTCCCCCTGTCCATCCCACTGTCCCCCTGTCCATCCCTCTGTCCCCCTGTCCATCCCTCTGTCCCCCTGTCCCCCTGTCCATCGCACTGTCCCCCTGTCCATCCCTCTGTCCCCCTGTCCATCCCACTGCCCCCCTGTCCACCCCTCTGTCCCCCTGTCCACCCCTCTGTCCATCCCACTGTCCCCCTGTCCACCCCCCTGTCCACCCCACTGTCCCCCTGTCCACCCCACTGTCCCCCCCCTCTGTCCCCCTGTCCACCTCTCTGTCCCCCCCCCTCTGTCCCCCTGTCCACCCCTCTGTCCATCCCACTGTCCCCCTGTCCACCCCACTGTCCCCCTGTCCACCCCACTGTCCCCCCTCTGTCCCCCTGTCCACCCCTCTGTCCCCCTGTCCACCCCTCTGTCCCCCTGTCCCCCCCTCTGTCCCCCTGTCCATCCTTCTGTCCCCCTGTCCATCCCTCTGTCCCCCTGTCTCCCCCTGTCCACCCCTCTGTCCCCCTGTCCATCCCTCTGTCCCCTGTCCATCCCCCTGTCCACCCCACTGTCTCCCTGTCCACCCCACTGTCCCCCCCTCTGTCCCCCTGTCCACCCCTCTGTCCATCCCACTGTCCCCCTGTCCACCCCACTGTCCCCTTGTCCACCCCACTGTCCCCTGTCCACCCCACTGTCCATCCCACTGTCCCCCTGTCCATCCCTCTGTCCCCCTGTCCACCCCTCTGTCCCCCTGTCCACCCCTCTGTCCCCCTGTCCATCCCACTGTCCTACTGTCCATCCCTCTGTCCCCCTGTCCACCCCACTTTCCCCCTGTCCACCCCTCTGTCCCCCTGTCCACCCCTCTGTCCATCCCACTGTCCCCCTGTCCACCCCTCTGTCCCCCTGTCCACCCCACTGTCCCCCTGTCCACCCCACTGTCCACCCCTCTGTCCCCCTGTCCACCCCTCTGTCCCCCTGTCCACCCCTCTGTCCCCCTGTCCACCCCTCTGTCCCCCTGTCCACCCCTCTGTCCCCCTGTCCATCCCCTCTGTCCCCCTGTCCACCCCTCTGTCCATCCCACTGTCCTCCAGCCCACCCCACTGTCCCCCTGTCCACCCCTCTGTCCATCCCACTGTCCCCCTGTCCATCCCTCTGTCCCCCTGTCCATCCCTCTGTCCATCCCACTGTCCCCCTGTCCACCCCTCTGTCCCCCTGTCCACCCCTCTGTCCCCCTGTCCACCCCTCTGTCCATCCCACTGTCCCCCTGTCCATCCCACTGTCCCCCTGTCCACCCCACTGCCCCCCCCCCTGTCCCCCTGTCCACCCCTCTGTCCATTTCACTGTCCCCCTCTCCATCCCCTATATATATTATTATTTATTATTCATTCTTTTATTCTTTTGCACTACAAAAAAGATGTGTGCATAGGAATTTAGGAATTAGTTCATATTTTTTTTAAACTATAGTGCAGCCCCCCAACAGTCTGAGGGACCGTGAACTGGCCCCCTCTCTAAAAAGTTTGAGGACCCCTGCTCTAAAGCATAACCCTGAGCGAGGTTCACTTGCTCACTGCCTTTTTCTAAATAGGGACATCCATAGCTTTAGTGTTTCTATGGTTGTTGAACAATAGATGAAAAAGAGATGAAGAGGAAGATGGCCAATTATGTACATCCAAGTGAAACATTAAATTTCCTTGGTGACCTCTTTTTCAATGCCAGTGTCCTCCACCTAAAATATTGCCCATACACGAATTCCATGATATGCATTGACAGATTCACAAACCAATAAGTGTTTCTTTACAGATAACTGAACCATACAGAATGATTCCAGAGCATTGCCTTGTCAGGAGGATAAAAGTAAATAGATTTCCATTTACGTCCAGCAGGTTTTCTAATGTGTATGCTGCAGTCAACTGTAGGAAGAAATTTGACAAAATGTTTATTGATTCATGCATAAGTGAGAATCCTTTCTAGGAAAAAGGATATTTATTTTAACTTCATACTTGCAACTGATGTAATTAGTGAACTGCATTATCAAGGTAATGCCTTTAAAAGGGCATTTAAACACAAATTGTTTCAGGTATAGTAAATGTGTCTTCATCCAAAATGTATTTTAATGTGAAAATTGCTATATATTATATATACAGTATCTCACAAAAGTGAGTACAACCCTCACATTTTTGTAAATATTTTATTATATCTTTTCATGTGACAACACTGAAGAAATTACACTTTGCTACAATGTAAAGCAGTGAGTGTGCAGCCTGTATAACAGTGTAAATTTGCTGTCCCCTCAAAATAACTCAACACACAGCCATTAATGTCAAAAACACTGGCACAGGTTGCCACTGAAGTCCTCTTCCACTCCTCCATGATGACATTACGGAGCTGATGGATGTTAGAGACTTTGCACTCCTCCATCTTCTGTTTAAGGATGCCCCACAGATGCTCAATAGGGATTAGGTCTGGAGACATGCTTGGCCAGTCCATCACCTTTGCCCTCAGCTTCTTTAACAAGGCAGTGGTCGTCTTGTAGGTGTGTTTGGGGTCGTTATCATGTTGGAATACTGCCCTGTGGCCCAGTCTCTGAAGCGGAGAGGGTCATGCTCTGATTCAGTATGTCACAGTACATGTTGGGATTCACGATTCATTTAATGAACTGTAGTTCCCCAGTGCCAACAGCACTCATGCAGCCCCAGACCATGACACCACCAGGCTTGACTGTAGGAAAGACACACTTGTCTTTGTACTCCCCACCTGGTTGCCACCACACATGCTTGACACCATCTGAACCAAATACGTTTATCTTGGTCTCATCAGACCACAGGACATGGTTCCAGTAATCCATGTCCTTAGCCTGCTTGTCTTTAGCAAACTGCTTGCGGGCTTTCTTGTGCATCATCTTTAGAAAAGGCTTCCTTCTGGAACAATAGTCATGCAGACCAATTTGATGCAGTGTGCGGCGTATGGTCTGAGCACTGACAGGCTGACCCCAACCCGTTCAACCTTTGCAGCAATGCTGGCAACATTCATACCTCTATTTCCCAAAAACAACCTCTGGATATGTCCCTGAGCACGTGCACTCAACTTCTTTGGTTGACCATGGCGAGGCCTGTTCTGAGTGGAACCTGTCCTTTTAGACCACTGTATGGTCTTGGCCACCATGCTGCAGCTTAGTTTCAGGGTCTTGGCAATCTTCTTATAGAATAGGCCATCTTTATGTAGAGCAGCAATTCTTTTTTTCAGAGCTTCTTTGCCATGAGGTGCCACGTTGAACTTCCAGTGACCAGTATGAGAGAGTGAGAGTGATAACACCAAATTTAACACACCTGCTTCCCATTCACACCTGAAACCTTGTAACAGGTGAGAACAGAACGAGTAACATGACACTGTGGACGGAAAAGGGCTAATTAGGCCCAATTTGGACATTTTGACTTAGGGGTGTACTCACTTTTGTTGCCAACGGTATAGCCATTAATGGCTGTGTGTTGAGTTATTTTGAAGGGACAGCAAATTTACACTGTTATACAAGATGTACACTCACTACTTTACATTGTAGCAAAGTGTCATTTCTTCAGTGTTGTCACATGAAAAAATATAATAAAATATTTACAAAAATGTGAGGGGTGTACTCACTTTTGTGAGATGCTGTGTATATATATATATATATATATATATATATATATATATTAGGAATGAGCGAACGATTCGGCTCGAGCATAAGTTCAGGCTGAACTTTCTGTGTTTGGTTGTTCGGCGAACAGCCGAGCACATGGGTCGTTTGTTCGGCCCCCCAAACCGATCACAATGCATTGCGGCGCTGAACAGTGCATTGCAAGCCCTGATTGGCTGAAGCAGTGAAAGATTCAGCCAATCAGGGCACAGAGCACTGTCACAGTCATGATTAGACACTGTCATCAAGGCTTTATCCAATCATGGCTCATTCCCACAGTATAAAAGTATTCTTTCAATGGCAGTGTGATTTTGGCATGGAGAGAGATAGAACAGGGTTCTGTTCAGTGCTATCAGTTAGTTTGTGTGCAATACTGTGCTATTTTGCTTCAATTGTCTGTGTAGAATATTAGTTTAGTGTCAGTCTAGGTGAGTGTAGTGAGGAGGATCATCATTCATCTTTCAGCTTTGCATAGTGTGCAGCTAGAGTAGGGACAGGTGGTACGGTGGCAGGCATTGGTGCTGACTCTGGGAGCCTTGTCACTGCTGTAGGGGAAGAGCATCAAGTGGAAGTCGGTATGGTTTTAAGCCACCGGGATGTGGAGGAGGAGAAGGCGGGGCAGGGATCCTCGGCGAGTCAAGAGGATGGTGGTCCAGAAGAGGAACAGAGGAGCATGGTGTTGACAAGTCCAGGACACCTGTCTGAACTAATGAGCAGTTTGTCATCTAGTGCGGAGGAGGAGGAGGAAGGTGATGAGGGGATGGACAGTGACGAAAGTCTGGAATGTGTGCAACGGCTTGTAATTTCTATGGATGAGACTGCTCAATCCTGTACTAAAAGAGCACGGGAGGAAGGGGCAGGAGGAGGGGGGGAAGGTGTGTCCTTTCCTGATAACGGAGGCTCAGGATCTGAGTCTGCCAGTTCACCCTTTACAAGGAAAAGGCTGACGTATGCGAATGTGGCAAGCAAAGGGATGGATGAGGCTACGCATCATTTATAAGTTTTTGTTATGGCTGTGCTAACTTTTTTGATATTTTTTGTGATGGCCTTAACTGTGAGCTCTGTGAATGTGAGAAGTATGTGTTCGAGGTGGAGGAAGGCTGCTGTCTTTGATTTTTTGGAAGGGGTATGTTCTGATGTTATTTGTGTTCAGGAGTGTGGTGTGGAAAAGGCCTTGTGTGATGAGTGAAAACATGGTGTATCTATGTGGTCCCCTGTGTGTGAATCCAGAAATGAAGGGGTGGGGATTCTTATTTAGAACCCATATGTTCAGTATGTATCGCATGAGGTGGTGGTGCCGGGGAGGTTGCAAATTTCTATTTTGGAGGTGTTGGGGTGTAAAGTTAAAGTGATTAATTGCTATGCACCTGCTGAGAAAAAGGAGTGTGTGATGTTCTTTAATATGCTCAAGTTGTGGCTGCCTGGCAGAATGCCAACCATTCTGGTGGGTGATTTCAATTGTGTGAGGAGTGAAGATAGGCAGGGTGTCAGCATGAAGAGTGGAATTGATGTGACATCCAAAGCACTGAATGAAATGGTGAATGACTTTCATTTTCAGGATACTGCTATGGTGGTGCAGAAGAATGACACTTCCTTTACTTTCTTTTCGGATAAGGGGTCAGTTAGATCTAGATCGATTTTATTTTTGTGTCCTTGGCCCTGAAAATCATTGGTTATCAGGCTGATCCAGTATCATTTTCGGATTATGCCATGATCACCGGCTCTTATTTTCTTGACGATGCTAGGATGTGTTGGAGGGGTGTGTGGAAACTCAATTGCTTTTGTCTAAAGGAAGAGGGGGTGTTCACGACATTTAAAGATTTTTTGAGGGCCTCACCTTTAAAAGTATGGTTTTGCTGATGTCTTGGAGTGGTGGGATTGGGCAAAAATTAAGATTGGTGGTTTTTCAAGAAATTGGGTGTGGAGGCGGCGAGGAGGAAGCATGAGGAAGAGAGGAGGTTTGTGGATAGGATGCATTTCTTATTTCAGTGCAAGAGGATGGGGGTGGATGTGGAGGAATAGTTGAAGGAGGTACGCGAGGCCCGGAATGCGATGATTAAAGAACGTGGGAAAGGTATTGTCTTTAGAGCTAAAGTTCAAGAGATGGAAGAAGATGAACAGTGCTCCGTGTACTTTTTCAAGAAGTCTTTTGGACTGAAAAAAATGTTCCAGTCAGTGTTGGAAGGTGAGGAGGAGGTGAACAGTGACAGGATGGTGGAATCCATCATGTCCTTTTACGCTGATCTGTATGGTGGTGGTGGTTGTGCTACTGAGGACGAAATGCATGAATACTGTGAGGTGGTGAGAGGAAATTTGAGCATAGAAGACGCGGAGATGCGGTTGGAACCTGTGAAGGAGGAAGAGGTGGAAAGTGTGGTTAAGAAGATGAAGAGGAACAAGACTTCTGGAGGGGACGGCATACCTGTGGACTTCTACGCGGAATTTTGGATGGTGTTGAAAGACAATCTGTGTGAGGTGATTAAGACCTGTATGGAAGAAAAAAGAGTATCAGCTTCAATGAAGAAGGGTATAATTACTCTGTTGTATAAGAAGAAAGGGGATCAGCGTGACATCAGGAATTGGCGCCCAATATTACTACTTAATAGTGACTATAAAATTTTTGGTAAATTGTTGGCTGATAGGATGAGGGGGGTAGTGGATAGTATCATCGGAGAATGGCAAGTCTGTGCTGTACCTGGACGGAGGATTTCTGACAACTTAATCCTCCTGAGGGATCTTGTGTATTATGCCCAATGCAATAACATGCTGTTAACAGTTGCAAGTATTGATTTAGAGAAGGCATACGATCGCGTGGCTCACAAATGTCTCTTTACTGTACTGAGGCAGATGGGGATTCCTAAAGACTTTGTTAAATTGGTGGAGTGCCTGTACCAGGGAATTAGCAGCCAAGTTTCAAAGGAATGTTTGTGCCAGGCTGGGGGAATGAACCAGTTAAAGCCCTCTGTTACATGGATGACGTCAATTTCTTATGTAACACAGCGAGGGATCTGATGAGAGCAGAGCTTCAGCTTGATATTTTTGGGGCAATGTCTGGATTGTGCGTTAATTGGGGCAAAAGTAGTGTATGTGTCTTAAGTGGCACCTGTGATCTATCTAAAAGTAAGCTGAAGATTGTGCAGGAGGTGGATGTGTTAGGAGTACCTTTTGAGAGAAACCTGGTAAATCAAGTGAATGTGGCTAAAGGGGTGGAGAAAATCAAGAAGAAGCTGTATTTGTGGAAAACCAGAAGGTTATCCCTTTCTGGGAAAACTTTGATTGTTAAGGCAATGATTCTCCCTCTGTTGCTGTACTTCTCTGTGATTTTTCCACCAAACAAGAGGTGGGTGCAGAGAATTACAAGAATGCTCTTTGTATTCTTCTGGGGATCAAAAATTGAGAAGGTCTGAAGGGAGGTGGTTATGAAAAGTGTGCAGTTGGGTGGGTACAATTTTCCTAATGTTGGCCTTTTTTTGGAGGTCCAGTGATGGATGGTGCACCTTAGAACCTTTCTGGCAAGAGGGAAAACAGCAGCTCTGATGCGCTATTTGATTGGATGTCCTTTTCTGAAGTGGGGGTGGTGTGGAAGGGACCTTACTAAACCAATGTCTATGTTATCGCCAGTGTATTATTTGAAGATGACCAGTTTTTTTCAGAGGAATCAGTTACAAGACTTGGGGAAAGGGGTTCTATAAAAAAAAGAGTCTCTGTGGTTAAGGATGAGGAGAGGTGAACTGCCAATTAATATTTTTGGGTTAAGTCCAAAAAAAGCAGAGATCTGTTGGAGGAATTTATTGTTCAAGGGCATAACTAACAAGCAGAGGAGGTGGTGTGGCTATCCTTGCATAATTGCTTCTCTACAATGTCCTTTTTAAAATCCAGAGACTTGGTGAGGAGGGAGGTGTACCCCAGAGAAGGGTGTGCTGGAATTGAGAATGTGAGACATTTATTTTGGGAATTTTTTTTGCTTAAAAATTTGGGATGTTGCTGTGTGGTTTTGTGGAAAGGGTAGTGGGGGTGGAAGGTGTGTCCTTTGAATCTGACAAAGGAAAGCAACGCAAAATGTTTGTTCTGTCTGCCGTTGTAAAGGGAGATGATGTGGGAGACACGGTGTGCCTTGGTGAAGAGGAAGATGGTGTTGGCTGGAAAAAGATTGTGTTGATTGGGTGAGGGCGAGGATGTTCTATGTGTTGGCAGTAGAAAGGAGAAGTATGGGAGTGGATGAGGCGGATGCTTTTTGGAATTTTGCAAGGTGGCCGGTGGGTGAGGGTTAAGAACAAGAATTTTGCTTGTTTTTGTATATATATATATGAATTTTATTTCATGATTTTACCTTTTTTGATACTTTAACACCACAAGTTATGTACAGAAAACGGCTCAGTGTAGTCTTTGAGTGCTTGGTTAAAGCTGAGTTTATGTGATTCAGTCTGAGTGGAAAAAAAAATACAGAGGTAGAACAGGGAGATGACATGTCAGAGATCTTCTGTGCCCAGTGATCGGGAACAGCTATCTCTGTCATGTTCTTTGGTAGCCCATCCCCTCTGGAGTTAGAACACACCCAGGGAACACACTTAACCCCTTGATCACCCCTAGTGTTAACCCCCTCCCTGCCAGTGTCATTTATACATTGATCAGTGCATTTTTATAGCACTGATCAATGTAATAATGTCACTGGTCCCTAAAAAGTGTGATTTGGGGTCAGATTTGTCCACCGCAATGTTGCAGTCCCACTAAAAATCGCAGATCACCGTCATTAACAGTAAAAACAATTAAAAAAAAAATAAAAGTCCCTAAATCTATCCCATAGTTTGTAGACACGATAACCAATCAATATACGCCCATTGCAATTTTCTTTACCAAAAATATGTAGAAGAATATATATCGGCCTAAACTGATGAATGCATTTTTTTTTATTTTTTTTTTTTGGATATGTATTATAGCAGAAAGTTTTTTTTTTCAAAATTGTCGGCATTTTTTGTTTATAGTGCAAAAAATAAAAACCGCAGAGGTGATCAAATACCACCGAAAGAAAGCTCTATTTGTGGGGAAAAAAAGGATGTCAATTTTGTTTTGGTACAGCGTCGCATGATTGCGCAATTGTCTGTTAAATTGACACAGTGCCTATCACAAAAAATAGCCTGGTCATTAAGGGGGCAAATCCTTCTGGGGCTGAAGTGGTTAAAGTGCAAATTACTTTCCTAAAAGGCTTAAAAAAAGTTAATACATTCTGTATTCTATGTTCTTTACAGGTACTGTATACTGTATATACATAATGTGTGTGTTTCAGTTTGATTTGTTAGCTGAGAAAAAGGCATTTTTTTCTTTTTTTCTTTTTTTTTTAATGTTTACATTTACATTTGATGCTGCTTTAATAATATTAAATTTGTAACACTTTAAAAAGATTAAATGTTCATTTGTTTTGATAGCCTGTTTCATGAGACCATTCCTTAAAAAAAAAATATATATATATATTATTGTATTATTTGTATATAAAAACCTTCAAATATATATAAAATACTTTTGGAAAATAAGTTTTACCAACTTTACCCCCAAAAAATTGAGTAAGTTACAAGTTAATATCACTTAAAACAAAGTACCGTAACTAATAACAGGGCAGCACAGTGGTGTAGTGGTTAGCACTTTTGCCTAGCAGCAAAAGTTTTGCTGGTTCAAATCCCGACCACAACACTACCTGCCTGGAGTTTGCATGTTCTACCTTGTACCTGTGGTAGGGTAATTGGCTCCTGTGTAAATTGGTCCTAGTATGTGTATGTATGAATGTTAGTTAGGGATCTTAGACTAAAAGCTCTTTGAGGCCAGGGACAGATGTGAATGTACAATGTATATGTAAAGTGGTCTGCAAATTTACAGTGCTATATAAGTACTTGAAATAAATACGTTAATGTATGTGTTCCTAACTTAACCTTTTCTAGAAACTGGAAAAATTGAGTTAGCTTTAATTGAACCTATGATCTATAAACTGGAAAAACTTAGTTGGTTTTACTTAAACCTATGGTCTATAAACTGGAAAATTTAGTTGGCTTTACTTGAACCTATGGTCTATGAACTGGAAAAAAATGAGTTAGCTTTACTTAAAACTATAGTACCAGACAAGTTAAGGTATGTATTTAACTTAAAACACTATGGTCTATAAACTAAAAAAATATTGAGTTGGCTTTACTTAAAACAACAACGTTGAAAACATGAAAAGTCTATTGAGTCAGACAGAAATATCAAAAATGTCAATTAGTTGACAGTACTTAAAAAGCTGATGCAATAGTTGTCTCAGTTTTTTTGAGTAGACCCAGCACAATATTTTTTACAGTGTATGCCCTGTGCATACATTTGTGTTAATCAATCAGAAACCCAGGGGGAAACCAGTTTGTGATTATACAAAATGTTACCTAGTCCGCATCATCCACTGGATCCAACTGCCTCCCACCTAGTCTTAATGCTAGTTTGGTTGCGGAAGGCATAAGTAAAATGATATATAGAGTAGTAATCTGCTTAGTAGGGTCTGAACCTAGGACTACCTCCATAAAGGATACAGGGGACAGTGAAGGGCACGAATCTGGGAACCGGGCTCACAAGGCATGACGAAGTTGAATATAGCGAATAAGCATATGATTGGGAAGGAATATTTCGTCTTTCTGGTCTTGAAAGGTCCTGGGACCGGCAGCCGATAAGATCTGTTGTAAATAAAGGAAAACCTTTGAGGCCCATATGACCGGATCTGGTAGAGAAAGAAGTTCTGGTAAGCAATGATTGTACCACAATGGGAAATGAGAATGATACATGAGGTTGCCCAGCCTGGTCAAAGCCAGCTCCCAGATGTGTCAATGTTGGTATACAGTAGCATACTGTCTTTGTCATGCAGAGTGTCCAGTCTCTTTGCTCAATGCAGTATAGATTGCAAATGTGTATGAGCCAGGTGGCTGGGCTGTCTACAAACCAATGTTTGGCATTTCACAGGATCTGATTTATTACAATGGTAAAAGTGGGAGAGTAGACCCACTAGATAATATGGGTTCAAACGTTCACCTTTTTACTACATTTTGGTACTTAACCACTTGCCGACCATCCGCTGCAGTTGTACTGCGGCAAAATGGCATGGCTGGGCGAAACAACATTATGTAATGTTGCTTCGCCCTGTGGCCACTACGCACGAGCCCCCTGCTCGCCCACGGAGCCGATGCGAGTGACCGCCGGGCTCCCACAATCACTCAGGGCACACGGAGAACCAGGATCTGTGTGTGTAAACACACAGTTTCCAGTTCTCTGAGGGGAGAAGTGACAGATCGTCTGTTCATACAGAGTATGAACAGCGATCTATCTCTTTTCCTACACAGTCCCCTCGTCCCTCCAGTTAGAACACACAATAGGGAATACATTAACTCCTTGATTGCCCCCTAGTGGTTAACCCCTTCCCTGCCAGTGACATTTTTATAGTAATCAATGCATTTTTATAGCACTAGTAGAAGAATACATATCGGCCTAAACTGAGGAAAAAAATGTGTTTTTTTATATATTTTTGGGGGATATTTATTATAGCAAAAAGTAAAAAAGAATGCGTTTTTTTCCAAATTGTCGCTCTTTTTTTGTTTATAACGCAAAAAATAAAAACCGCAGAGGTGATCAAATACCACCAAAAGAAAGCTCTATTTGTGGGAAAAAAAGGATGTCAATTTTGTTTGGGTACAACGTCGCACGACCGCGCAATTGTCAGTTAAATCATCGCAGTGCTGAATCACAAAAAGTGCTCTGGTCAGGAAGGGGGTAAAATCTTCCAGGGCTGAAGCGGTTAAAGTGATTGTAATGGTTTTTTTTTTTTTTTTAAACAACAAATATATCATACTTACCTCCACTGTGCAGCTCATTTTGCACAGAGTGGTCCCAAACCTGCTCTGCTGGGGTCCCCCGGCGGCTCTCGCGGCTCCTCCACACATCAGATAACCCCCTGGGAGAAGTGCTCTCCTGGGGGATTACCTTGTGGGCGCACTCCTGAGTCCAGCATTCGGCGTCCATAGAGGCCGAATGCAGGCCCCGCCCCTCGGCACCCGCATCATTGGATTTGATTGACAGCAGCAGGAGCCAATGGCTGCGCTGCTATCAATCTATCCAATCAAGAGGGGTTTGAATCGCGCTAAGAAAGATTTGCAATCATATACATCATTGCCAAACCAAATCAATGAGTGAGAGAATCTCCATTCGTGCAATGAACATAAAATTCAAAAACACATTAACACATTAATAATCACTCAAAAATAATAATAAACAAAAGAAATCATATGAGTCCATAAGCTGAAATATGAATCACTCAAGTGGTATAAATGGTATAAAGCTCAAAAGAGTTCCAAGAAACATGGATTCTTGCTGTGAGGAGAAAAACAGTGCTTGTTCCACCACCATAAAAAGACACTGGCCGCTTACCAGAAACTCATGATCCCCCGTTACAGAGGATCAGAGAAAGCTGTTTTCAATATTTGAATCGAACCACGACCAATGGACCAGAAGTTTTACACCGGGATAAAGCATCAGAGACCTGGGTATCTTACTGGGGATGTTCACACTGACAGGTACTCAGACATCAGCCCATAGCATTATGGATGCGGCATGAAAGAAAAAAATGCTCCATATAGTGTAAAAACGTTGAAAAAATAAATAAAGGAATAAAACTTACGTGATAGTAGACAAAAGTAGGCGTATAGTGTAGTCTAGAGCTCCGGCCGAGAGCTCACAGACAGCCCGTCCTACTGGAAGCAACAACGGCAATGGGAGGTGATGAGAACACGTCGCTCTGCCCTACGCGGCATTTCGTAATAGAGTCACGTCATCCAGGGGCACGGGCGGCGCGTCTCGTCACCTCCCCTTATAGCACAAAGGGCCTGACCAAGCCTCGCTTTGAGTTCCGCTCCATCGGCGCACATGCGCAGAGGATCCGCAAGTTCCACATGCTGAGTAATGCCTCACTAAACCAAGTCTCACTGTGGATGCCGCTCCATCAGCGAGCCTGCCCAGGACGTCGTTGATGCACCCAGGAGACCGGAGGTGCTCCTGTGGGCTAGATACATCGACGACATCCTCCTCCTGTGGGATGGCTGTGAATTGGAGTTACAGAATTTCATGATGTCTTTAAATGATAACAACAGGGGTATTAAGTTCAATTTTGAGGCCAGTGGCGATATGATCCACTTTCTGGATCTGAAGATCCAGATAGTGGACGATCACTTTGTTACATCAACTCATTTTAAGGCGACCGACAGGAACTCTTACATCCCTGTAGATAGTTGTCATCACGAACCTTGGCTTAGAGCCATCCCCCAGGGCCAATTTTTACGTTTGAGACGTAATTGTTCAGATATCAATACTTTTGACGAGCAAGCGTCTGTCCTTATGGATAGGTTCATTGAGAAGGGGTTTGATCAAGCATCCCTGTGTCTGGCTGTGAAAACAGCACGAGACAGAGATAGATCTTCACTTTTGTCCGATGTACCCCGACACAATGCTGTTGTATCAGATGCTGTGCCGTTTGTTACCACCTATTCGGTACAACATCGTACTATCAAACAACTAATACAAAAACATTGGCACCTGTTGGATAGCGATAGGGTCTTGGGCACTGTCTTGCCAGCTAGACTTAGAGTGGTCTTTAGGGGGGTGGCCTCCCTCAGAAGTAGAGTAGCTGCCTCAGTCCAAGACCCTCCATGCGAGAATCGCACTTTTCTCCAGAATCTTGCTGGCTACTACAAATGTGGAAAATGCCAAGTCTGTTCTCTAAACGCCAATAGGGCCAGGTGAATTACCACGTTTACATCCACTAGCACCCTGAGATCATATCAAATTAAACCCTTCATCACATGCACCTCGGTAGGGGTGGTCTATCTCTTACAGTGCCCCTGTGGGCTTTAGTATGTGGGGAGGACCAAAAGGGCATGGGGTTCGCTTCAATGAACACATAGGCAATATAAAGAGGGGTTATGATAAGCCCCCAGTTTCCAGACATTACAACCAGGTACATGACAGGGACCCCTCTAACACCCTGTTTGTGGGTATCGATAAATATAGACCACACTGGCGAGGTAGCCTGTTAGTCAGGGAGACCTCCAAGAGTGAGATGTCCTGGATCCACAGGCTTAAAAGCTATGTACCACATGGCATGAACGTAGATGTAGATGTGAATGCCTTTATTAATAACGCCTAATGAGGGGTACACTTCTTGCTAGTTTCCGTATATTTAGGATGTAGGCAGTTTTTGCCTTCTAGGTCTTGGGTGTGCTGTGTCTGGAAGATTTTATTGCATTTTGATGTTCAACCCGTGGTCCTTTAGAATCTTTGTGAAGGCCTACGCTTTGACTTCCCATCCATCTGGACCATCCAGTTAGTTCTAGTAGTGAGTGGGTGGGGTAAATAGACCGTTCTTCACTTCCATCACTTTTTGATGGCCCATTTGACCCCTACTTAAAAATCATGAAATAAATTAACAAAAAATGATCATTTATTTGTTTTTGGGTTCATTTTTGGATTGTTTTCCAGATTCATTGGCTCAGTTACAGTCTGATTTGGCATGACTGTTTCTTTTTTATAGTGCCGTGTTATTTTCAACATGGCCACCGGGTGGCTATTGTGCATCTTTTGATGTCCCCATATGTCCATATTAAACCGGGTCTGGTCTGTGACAAGGACCGTGTTGGGAAATAGGACCTACATATTAAAATATATCGAGGTCCCTCTTTTTCTGCCCTGACTTTTATTTATGTAACATAGGTTTTCCATCTGTGTGCTCCCAGGTATTTACACCTTTTAATATTTATGATTTACTTTTATTTTGCAGTTTCCCACTATGGCCACTTGCATATTTTTAGCATGTCCCCTATGCTTATATTAAACTAGGTCCGGTCTGTGACACGGATCGTGCTGGCTGACTTGACAACTTTTTAATGCCTGGTCGGCTTTTTTACTTCATTTCTGTGGTACCTGACACTATAAAAGTTTTGTGGTTCCCAGATACCTGACCTTATATCCCACTTCCAGCTAGCGGGGTCTGCCATTTAGATATGGGACTGTTTTCCCCATTGATTACGTACGCACTTGCGCACTTGACAGTACCTAGTAGTTATCACTTAATCTGGGCAGCCTTGCTGATGGAGCGGCATCAACAGTGAGGCTTGGTTTAGTGAGGCATTACTCAGCGTGTGGGACTTGCAGATTCTCTGCACATGTCCGCCGATGGACAGGAACTCAAAGCGAGGCTTGGTCAGGCCCTTTGTGCTATAAGGGCAGGTGACGAGACGCACCACCAGTGACTCTATCACGAAACACCGCATAGGGCAGAGCGATGTGTTCTCGTCACCTCCCATTGCCGCTGTTGCTTCCAGTAGGACGGGCTGTCTGTGAGCTCTCGGCCGGAGCTCTAGACTACACTATATGCCTACTTTTGTCTACTATCATGTGAGTTTTATTCCTTTATTTATTTTTTTCTTTCATGCCGCATCCATAATGCTATGGGCTGATGTCTGAGTACCTGTCAGTGTGAACATCCCCAGTAAGATACCCAGGCCTCTGATGCTTTATCCCGGTGTAAAACTTCTGGTCCATTGGTCGTGGTTCGATTCAAATATTGAAAACAGCTTTTCTGATCCTCTGTAACGGGGGATCATGAGTTTCTGGTAAGCGGCCAGTGTCTTTTTATGGTGGTGGAACAAGCACTGTTTTTCGCCTCACAGCAAGAATCCATGTTTCTTGGAACTTTTTTGAGCTTTATACCATTTATACCACTTGGGTGATTCATATGTCAGCATATGGAGTCTTATATGATTTCTTTGGTTTATTATTATTTTTGAGTGATTATTAATGTGTTAATGTGTTTTTGAATTTTATGTTCATTGCACGAATGGGGATTCTCTCACTCATTGATTTGGTTTGGCAATGATGTATATGATTGCTAAATCTTTCTTAGCGCGATTCAAACCCCCCTTTTTTCCAATATTTCACTGTTTGTGTTGCATAGATGAATCGCAGCTGTACTGTTATTGTTTGTGTATTTCACCATAGCGCAGTTTTACCCCCTCTTTTTTCTATCCAATCAAGAGCCGAGAACCCCGGGCAGAGAGACAGAGTATCCCCGTGGGTCAAGTTCCAGGGCTCAGGTAAGTAAAACGGGGGGGGGGGGGGGGCTGGGGGGCCTGTCACTGTCAGGTGTTTTTTTTTCACTTTAATGAAAACACGTAGGTTTTCCTTGTCAAAAGAAGTTTATTGAGTATACAATGTTATAAAGATACATAAAGATACATAAAGTAAGTTTACAAGGATCTATAAAGTAAGCTCATTGTTTTACAGTAGGGTTTATATAGGTAAATATCATGAAATTTCAAATATTAAACATTGGGTTCACGTAAACCTAAATTAAAGATATATATCATTTCCTTAGTTACTTTTGTAGGTATTTAAATGATTTATACCTACTATACATATTGTTTACAAGTAGAGTGTATATAGGTCAAATAAATTCTGATAATGAGCTTTAATCGTAAGGTGGAGAAAAGGAAAGAGAAAGAAGAAAAAGGGTTGAAAGGTAGAGGTATGGTCCACAAGGTTGTCCCGCTCGTCAGTTTATTATTCTTTTTAGTTCTCTTTGAAGCCTTAGAATGGGTGTCTGTAAGTCATTTAATCTGTTACCATTGCAACAGGACAGAGTCATTGAAATTTGACAGGAACTGTTGTTTTATCCAAGGATGCCAAAGTTTTTCAAATTTTGGAATTTGATTTTGATCGATGGCTACCATCTTAGCATGGGACATTGTATTATTCATTCTGTGAATTGTTTCTGCTAGTACCAATGTAGGAGATTTCTATGCCTTGGCCACTGTTTGTTTTGCAGCCGTTATTAGTTGGATCATAAGTTTGAATTGAGAGAGTGTTAACCATTCCGGTTTTAGATTAAGTAAAGTTAAATATGGATCTGGTTGTATTATTTTTTTAAATATTTTAGATGCAATCACGAAGACTTCCTTCCAGAAGGTTTGGATTACTGGGCACGTCCACCATATGTGTAAATATGTGCCTATTTCTGGGCATCCTCGAAAACAAAGAGTTGAGGTATTAGGTGAATATTTTGCCACTCTAGCGGGTACAAGGTACCAGCGAGTTAGGACTTTATAATTTGTCTCCAGTGCCAAGATGTTGGGTGAAGATGACTTAGATGTGAGCCATATATTAGACCAGTCCGTGTCTTCTAAAGTTCGTCCCAGGTCCTCCTCCCACCTCTGAACGTAAGAGGGTCTATTAAGATTTGCTACTCCATATAATTGATTATAAAGTGATGAAATTGTACCTTTAGCAAATGGATCTTTTGTACAGATTGATTCAAAAATGGATAATTGGGATAATGGTGTATCCCCCTTTAGGAATAGTGTATAGAAATTTTTGATTTGGAGATATCTAAATATCTCAGAGTTTGGTAGATCATATTTTTCTCTAAGCGATGGGAATGAAAGGAATGATTTAGATGCTATGAAGTCATTTAGTGTCTGAATGCCTGATGTTGTCCAAGCTTTAAAAGAATTTGGGTAGATCCATGCCGGATAAAAAGCCGTATTTCTGATAAAAGAAAGGAGAGGATTGTGTGGAGATTGTAACTGATATTTCGTTTTTAGTTTATCCCAGAGAGATAAGAAGTGTTTAGTTATGGGATTATGAATTTTAAAGCGGTCTTTAGGATCAAGCCATAATAAATTTGATATTAATAGAGGGTCATTTTCTGAAGCCTCTATAAATACCCATAATGGGATTTCCTGTTTTGCATGGTATTTGGACAGACTGGCCAAATGTGCTGCTCTGTAGTAGTTAGTAAAATTAGGGTATCCCAGGCCTCCTTTATTTTTGGGAAGATGTAGTGTGTGTATAGGTATACGTGGTTTAGAAGAGCCCCATATAAACGAAGTTGCACTTTTTTGTACTATTCTCAAAAAATAGGAAGGAATTGGAATAGGGAGGACTCTGAATAGATAAAGCAATTTGGGTAGAATAGTCATTTTGATTGCATTAATCTTCCCTATCCAGGATAAAGGAAGTTGCGACCATTGTTTTATTAGATTTGTGATCTGTCTTAATACAGGAGGATAATTGGTTGAGAATAAGTCAGAATGAGATGCTGTTAAATGAATTCCAAGATATGGGATTTATTTTTCTGCCCATGTGAATGGGAGTGCAGCCCTAGCCGGGATCAATTCCATGTTTGTGAGTGAAATATTAAGCACTAGGCATTTCTTAGGATTAATCATAAGGCCGGATAGGGCTGCAAATCCATCAAGAGCTGGTATTAAGTTAGGACCAGAGACCTGTGGTGATGATAGAAAGAGTAATATATCGTCTGCAAATATACATAATTTGTGTGTAATACCTCCTACTTCAATGCCAGTTATAGTTTGGTTTGTTCTGATGTATTGGGCCATGGGTTCGAGTATAAGGGCAAATAATAAGGGAGATAATGGGCAACCCTGTCGGGTACCTCTTTCGATATTAAAGGCTTCAGATTTGTATCCAGCATATTTTATATAGGCTTTGGGTTTATTATATAATGCTTTGATCCATGTTAAAAAGTGGGGTCCAAAACCCCATTTTTGTAATGAATATTGCATATATTGCCAGGATACTGTGTCAAATGCCCTCTTAATATCGAGAGATAGAAAACATAAAGGGATTTTCCGTTTTTTAGCAATATGTGCCAATAACACTGCCCTGCGTATATTATCGCCTGCCTGTCTATTTGGCATGAAGCCTACTTGATCTCTATGTATTAATTTTCCTATAATGCTATTGAGGCGTTTTGCTATTATTTTTGCTAATAATTTAATATCGAGGTTTAACAGAGAGATAGGCCGATAATTCACACAGGAAGTATCATCAGAAAGGGGTTTTGGGATCATACAAACAATTGCCATTAGTGTTTCTTGCCGAAAAGAATGTCCATCTAGAAGTTTGTTAAAAGTTTCAGTGAGAATGGGAGAGAGTATTTCTGAGAATGTTTTATAGTATAAAGCCGAGTAGCCGTCTGGGCCTGGTCTTTTGTTAAGTTTTAGGTCTTTTATGGCGTTAGCAACTTCATCTATAGTTATAGGCTCATCCAAACTGCTTTTTTGATTCTGAGATAACTCAGGTAAGGTTATTTTTGAGAAGAAGGATTCAGCTTCTGTAGGATTAAATTCATTGTTTGTTTTGTATAAAGTTGCGAGATGTGAGTGAAATTTATGGACTATTTTAACTGGATTACAAGTGTAAACATTTTTTGATAATTTCAAACGTATTGGTTTGAAAGATTTGTTAGTTGAATTTAATGCCCGAGCCAAATATGTACCTGGTTTGTTTGTATTCATGTAGAAATTGTGTTTGGAGTGTTTGAGGGATTTATCAACTGACTCAGTGAGAAATAGATCGTATTCCAATCTAGATTTTTCCAGATGAGATTTTGTACTCTGAGATGGATTATCTTGAAATGATATGTAGGCTGCATTAAAATTGAGTTCTAGTTTTTTTGCTAGATTTTTGCGTTCCCGTTTAAATAGTGCCATTTGTCTTTGTATTGTACCACGCAAGACAGGCTTATGAGCTTCCCACAGTGTTATTGGGGAGATGTCTGTTGTATTATTAATTGATATGTATTCCTTTAAAGCTTGTTCAATGGCCATCTGATGTAGTGGGTGTTTGAGCATTATGTCCGGTAAGTACCACGTTGGGTCATGCGCTTTTGGTATGGCTGAGGCTATAGTAGTGTATACTGCATTATGGTCAGACCACGGAATCGGAATTATATCTGATGCAATAATTTCTGGTATCATTCCTATTGTTAGAAAAATATGATCTATTCTGGTGAAGGTTTGATGAGGGTGCGAGAAATAAGTGAATTTCTTTTTCATTGGGTTACTTTCTCTCCATGAATCTACCAGATTGTATTTGGAAAGAAGTTGAGAAAAAGGTAATCTAGAGGTTATTTTGGATGGTGTAAAAGGTGATTTATCTAGAAATGGGAGGAGGACCTGGTTCGAATCCCCACACATTATCACTGTTCCTATTTTGTGTGTATTAATCACTTGTAATATATGTGAGAGGAATGGTGTAGGTTGTTTGTTAGGAGCGTAGTAGGAAATCACCGTGATTGCTGTATCCATTATATAACCCATGAGTATCAGGTATCTACCTTCTGGGTCTTTAATTTCTGATGATAAGGTGAATGGTGTGGATCGGTGAAATGCAATTAGAGTTCCCCTTTGCTTGGTACAGGCAGAAGCCGTGTAAATTTGTTGATAAAAAGGAGAAATATATTTTGGAGTAGAATCTTTGGTGAAGTGTGTTTCTTGGAGGCATACTATGTGAGCCTTCTTGTTATGGAAAGTACGGAAGGCTTTGGTCCTTTTTTGAGGGACATTTATTCCCTGAACATTCAGGGAAAGTATATTCAGTGGTGCCATGGCAATAGATCAAATAGTTTTGACTTACTTTTTGTTATGCAGAGCTGACTGCGCAGATCAACCTGTGTGGACTGAAGAGATGAATAGATAGAAAAGAAACCAGTGAATTCTGGAGTAAAGAGTAAACAAAAAACATATGAGATTAGATGATACATTGTATAAATTATTTTTTGCAAGTAATCACAATTTACCCGTGAAAGAGAATAAATATCTCTCTCAGGGGAATAAGTGCCTTCGTCACACTCCCACATAATATGGTTGGGAGAATGAGGAGGGCTAATGGGGGTACACGGATCTTCCGCTTACAGGAGAGAAGTGCTATGTCAAAAGACATCAAAATGATGTTTCATTAATTGGAGTGCAGAATATAGTTTTTGTTGAAATTATTTATTCCAGGGTGGTTGTATATGGTTAGTCTTGCCCTAGGCTAAATAATTCAGTTAGAAAGGTACTGTTAATAACTTTGGTATTGATGAAGATAGTATGAATTATTTTGGGATTTTAACCCTTTTAGAGTAAACAATTACATATTTTATTCATATGCAACTGTTTAGATATGTTAACTCATAAAATTGGGGTTGTATTGCTTCAGATTAGAATAAACAAAAACATAATTCTAGGAACTAGTTAGGTAATAATATATTTGTTTTAAGAAAAGAAAGAAAAAGCTTCCATTACTTCTGGATTATTGAACATATTTGTCCTAAAAAGTAATAAATCTATTGTTATTACCTGATAATATATAACTGAACAAGAATTTCCTTATTTCACTTATATATTCTAAGGCTATATGAATCAGAAGTAATAAGAAATATAACTGGAATGTAACATGATCCCACACAGTGTGTGACTATCAGAATGCAGTTACATTCAGTTATAAATATAGGTTTTTTATAGAGAACCATCTCTTAGTATAATAAATGAAGAGATATCAGGAATTAGGATGTCAGTCCATTGAATCTTCTTGGTCCATGGATGATGTGGCATAACGGCCTCTTTTGTGAGAATGATGATTCCCATTTTGTTCTGAAATTTTCTGGGTGCTGCCTGAAGGTGAAGATGACGCCATTCTTCTGCGTGTGGGAGTGTTGCTGCTTGTGGGTTCTGTCAGATTTAATTTTAAAAGGGTTTGTTGTAGTTCATCTGCTGATCTGCTTCTGTAAATTGTACCTTGGTAGTTAAATCTGACTGAAAAGGGGAAGCCCCATTGATACATAATGTTGTGGCGTTGCAGTTCCATTAGTTGGGGTTTCATGGATCGTCTTTTAGTAATAGTAAGTTGGGATAGGTCAGCAAAAATTTGATAATTGTGTCCTTGAAAATTAAGTTCCTTTTTTTCTCTTGCAGCAATTAGTATTTGTTCTTTCGTTCTGTAATAATGAAATTTTGTGATTATATCACGTGGGGGTCCATCTTTCTTTTTGGCTGTGAGGGCTCTGTGTACTCTGTCCAGTTCTAAACGTTCAATAGGGATATCTGGCTTTAGTTCTTGTAATAGAGCAGTAATAGTAGATTGCAGGTCTGTCACAGTTTCAGGTATTCCCCTTATGCGCAAGTTTGAACGTCTGGCTCTATTTTCGTAATCTTCGAGCTTAGTTTGAAGTATTAAATTCTCTTTTTTTAATTGTTCCAATTCTGTTATATTTTCTTGGGTTGTAATTTCAATTTCATCCATTTTTATTTCTAAGGCTGCGGTGCGGTTTCCCAGCTCTCTTATTTCTTTGGTTAGGCTTTTTGTTATTTGGTCTGAGGTTTGTTTTAAAGCCTTATGAAGCATCTTTTCAAATTGTAATAATATTACTGGGGATACTGAGGAGGCTTGTGGAGAAGTTTGTGAGAGGATTTGTTCTGTATCTGACTCAAATGGAGAGTCTTGCTGTGATATTTTCTGTCTGTGAGAGCGCCCTGATGCTGTATCTTGTGAGGTGACTGGAGCTGCTTCAGCTGCAGTGAGTGCCTGTGAGCTCTTTGTGAGGTGATTTTTATTTCTGCCACGGTTTCCTCCCAGTACCATATTTCCTGCCCAAACTTTCACAGTTTGTTCCCTGGGGCAAAAAGGTTCAAATGGATACCTTTTGAGCCTGCAGGCTCCGCTTTGTCCTTCTCTTCTCTCCTCAGCGGTGTGGAGCTCTAACAATGCATGTCTGCTCTGCTAGGCTCCGCCTCCTGCCCCAACACGTAGGTTTTCAACCCCTTTAACATCTTTTCTTTTAGTAACCTCACCCCATTGTTAATCACATGCAGGGTTTGGTATAGTAAAGTGGCTGGATCCTGAACCAGGAACACTGAATGTCACAGCACTTCACCTCATTTCACAGTTTTATAAGATTCTGTCACTTTAATCCATGCAGTATATCTTTGATTTGCATGAACAACTATTACAACGGAAACAAACAGGCTAGAATATGAAACAAGGAAGTAAAACTTGTTGTGCAAGTAATGTGAAATAACAAAGCTTTTATGCATAGTCATGAAAATGTCACATTTGGGGTGTTATATTCTTTAAATTGAATTACCATTATTTTTAAAAAAAATTCTAAATGATGCACTTATATTTTTTAGAACAGAGTCAAATTAAGATCAGTTCTCTAAAATACTGTTGGTTTTGCTTTTGTTCTCTTGTCAAAAGCATTTGATTACTAATTGCCTTATTTATTTATTTTTTTACTTTTTTTATTTAAAGTGTGTTATATTTTAGTTTATTACATTTGATAAATTGGTAGGATTCTGTTGCAGATTGTAATCCCATCGGAGATGGTTCTCCCTACGTTTTGTTTGGGTAGCAATACTGGGGCTGAAGAAAATCCCCCAAACAGTCCCATCACATTAGAGCCATTCTCTACATCAGGGATAGGCAACCTTTGTGAGGCAAAAATCCACCTGAACAACATAAAAGAGATCTAAGATCACCAGGAGTTCAGCACCCTTATTTATTTATTTTTAAATAACTAGCAAGGCCTAACTAAATAGTGAGGAAAACCTAGAAAAATATAATAAAACAAATGTCACTCTAAAAATATAAACATACCTACCTTAAAAGTGGACAGTGTCAGTCAGTAGAGCAGTGGATGGTGTCAGTAGAGCAGTGGATGGGTCAGTAGGGCAGAGGTTGGTGTCAGCAGAGCCATGGATGGTGTCAGTAAGGCAGTGAACAGTCTCAGTA
Source organism: Aquarana catesbeiana (assembly GCF_042186555.1). Lineage (NCBI taxonomy): Eukaryota > Metazoa > Chordata > Amphibia > Anura > Ranidae > Aquarana > Aquarana catesbeiana. The sequence goes on from NC_133324.1 coordinate 232,168,468, forward strand.
GTTTTTTTTTTTAATTATTTTATTTTTTTTAATTATTTTTTTAAATGTTATGTTCTATTTATTATACAGTTTACTATGCTTCAGTTATGAATGCACACAGTGAGTGATTGGTACCGATCATTCAGAAAATATGTCATTTACCAGACTCTTCCCCTGCTCTCCATCCTGAAACAATCCCCCGCAGCATCCAGCAGGAGAGAAGGGAAGGCAGCATTGCTGTGGGGGAAGGAGAGGGGACAGGGACCCGGGTGGCAGAAAGAAGAGGAACAGGGACAGGAGAGGTGGCGGGGGCTACATTGACTGACATCGATCCCCTGTATTTTCCTCCTGTAGCAGTTGAATGCCGGCGAAGGGAAGGATCACGTCTACCAGGGATCGATGGGTAGATTGCGATTGGCGGGTTGCTGATCTCTGATCTTCATCATTGATCCACTGCTGGAGAAGACCCAAGAGGTAGATGTTCCTGCATATGATCAGGATGAAGATATTTTTGAGTCGAATGTGATCCATTCAAGTGAATGGTGCTGCTCTGTGAGTGTATGGTGCACAATGGAGTTAAAAGGGAAGGGTTTATTTCTTCTTTAAATCATACTTACCTAAGTGGATGCAGCATCGGTCCGATGCTCCATCTGTCCCCCAGCGTTTCAAAGACTGAGAACTGAGCAATCAAAACATTTTTTTTTAAATTTACAATTTTGGGGGGGGGGGGTTTCGTAGAATTTTATTTATTTTTGTACCATTTACATTTTTAACTGCCTAGTTGGAGAGTCTCTGGTGAAATATTCGGGGTCTAAAAAGATCCCTGATGTTTCACTCTTGAGAAAGAGGACTGAGGACATAGATTACTCGGTTCCCTTCTCTAAAACCTCAGCTGCACTGGAGATGAATGAACAGGAACTGATCTGAGACTTCATGTTCATTCACAAACTGAGGCACAGTAAACACAGTTTACTATGCTTCAGTTATGAATGAACACAGCTGTGATCAGTAGAAATCACTAACTATGCTCATTTAGGAAATAGGCATATTTACCAGCCCCTAAGCTCCTCCATCCTAAAACAATCCCCCAGGGGGACCCAGAAAACAGGGGAAATGGGGTAGCAGTGATTGGAGTGGCAGGGGATAGGGGCAGTGGAAGGAGAGAAGGGGAAGCAGGCTGCACTGCAAGGGGAAACACAGGAGGATCCAGTGCTTTGTACATTGTTGAGCAGATGAAAGGATGGTTTATCGATGTGTGACACCAACTGTCAAACATGGAGGAGGAAGCATGGTCTGGGGCCCTTTCTGGATCCAATGTCAGCGACTTGCCCACAGTGAGTGGTACCTTGAACCAAAACTACTACCACAGCATTTTGCAACATTACCCTCTGGAATAGGGATGAGCTTCGAGTTCGAGTCGAACTCATGTTCGACTCGAACATTGGCTGTTCGCAAGTTCACCGAACAGCGAACAATTTGGGGTGTTCGCGGCAAATTCGAATGCCGCGGAACACCCTTTAAAAGTCTATGGGAGAAATCAAAAGTGCTAATTTTAAAGGCTAATATGCAAGTTATTGTCATAAAAAGTGTTTGGGGACCTGGGTCCTGCCCCAGGGGACATGGATCAATGCAAAAAAAAGTTTTAAAAACGGCCGTTTTTTCAGGAGCAGTGATTTTAATAATACTTAAAGTCAATCAATAAAAGTGTAATATCCCTTTAAATTTCGTACCTGGGGGGTGTCTATAGTGTGCCTGTAAAGGGGCGCATGTTTCCTGTGTTTAGAACAGTCTGACAGCAAAATGACATTTTGAAGGAAAAAACTCATTTAAAACTACCCGCGGCTATTGCATTGCCGACAATACACATAGAAGTTCATTGATAAAAACGGCATGGGAATTCCCCAAAGGGGAACCCCGAACCAAAATTAAAAAAAAAAAATGACGTGGGGGTCCCCCTAAATTCCATACCAGGCCCTTCAGGTCTGGTATGGATATTAAGGGGAACCCCGGCCAAAATTTAAAAAAAAAAATGACGTGGGGTTCCCCCTAAATTCCATACCAGACCCTTCAGGTCTGGTATGGATTTTAAGGGGAACCCCGCGCCAAAAAAAAAAAAAAAAAACGGCGTGGGGTCCCCCCAAAAATCCATACCAGACCCTTATCCGAGCACGCAACCTGGCAGGCCGCAGGAAAAGAGGGGGGGACAAGAGTGCGGCCCCCCCTCCCTCCTGAACCGTACCAGGCCACATGCCCTCAACATTGGGAGGGTGCTTTGGGGTAGCCCCCCAAAACACCTTGTCCCCATGTTGATGAGGACAAGGGCCTCATCCCCACAACCCTGGCCGGTGGTTGTGGGGGTCTGCGGGCGGGGGGCTTATCGGAATCTGGAAGCCCCCTTTAACAAGGTGACCCCCAGATCCCGGCCCCCCCCCTGTGTGAAATGGTAAGGGGGTACATAAGTACCCCTACCATTTCACGAAAAAAGTGTCAAAAATGTTAAAAATGACAAGAGACAGTTTTTGACAATTCCTTTATTTAAATGCTTCTTCTTTCTTCTATCTTCCTTCATCTTCTGGTTCTTCTGGCTCTTCTGGTTCTTCTGGTTCTTCCTCCGGCGTTCTCGTCCAGCATCTCCTCCGCGGCGTCTTCTGTCTTCTTCTCCTCGGGCCGCTCCGCACCCATGGCATGGGGGGGAGGCTCCCGCTCTTCTCTTCTTCTCTTCTTCTTTTCTTCTTTTCTTCTCTTCTTCTTCATTTTCTTCTCCGGGCCGCTCCGCAATCCATGCTGGCATGGAGGGAGGCTCCCGCTGTGTGACGGCGCTCCTCGTCTGACAGTTCTTAAATAACGGGGGGCGGGGCCACCCGGTGACCCCGCCCCCCTCTGACGCACGGTGACTTGACGGGACTTTCCTGTGGCATTCCCCGTGACGTCACAGGGAAGTCCCGTCAAGTCACCGTGCGTCAGAGGGGGGCGGGGTCACCGGGTGGCCCCGCCCCCCCCCCGTTATTTAAGAACTGTCAGACGAGGAGCGCCGTCACACAGCGGGAGCCTCCCTCCATGCCAGCATGGATTGCGGAGCGGCCCGGAGAAGAAAATGAAGAAGAAGAGAAGAAGAGAAGAAAAGAAGAAAAGAAGAAAAGAAGAAGAGAAGAAGAGAAGAGCGGGAGCCTCCCCCCCATGCCATGGGTGCGGAGCGGCCCGAGGAGAAGAAGACAGAAGACGCCGCGGAGGAGATGCTGGACGAGAACGCCGGAGGAAGAACCAGAAGAACCAGAAGAGCCAGAAGAACCAGAAGATGAAGGAAGATAGAAGAAGCATTTAAATAAAGGAATTGTCAAAAACTGTCTCTTGTCATTTTTAACATTTTTGACACTTTTTTCGTGAAATGGTAGGGGTACTTATGTACCCCCTTACCATTTCACACAGGGGGGGGGGCCGGGATCTGGGGGTCACCTTGTTAAAGGGGGCTTCCAGATTCCGATAAGCCCCCCGCCCGCAGACCCCCACAACCACCGGCCAGGGTTGTGGGGATGAGGCCCTTGTCCTCATCAACATGGGGACAAGGTGTTTTGGGGGGCTACCCCAAAGCACCCTCCCAATGTTGAGGGCATGTGGCCTGGTACGGTTCAGGAGGGAGGGGGGGCCGCACTCTCGTCCCCCCCTCTTTTCCTGCGGCCTGCCAGGTTGCGTGCTCGGATAAGGGTCTGGTATGGATTTTTGGGGGGACCCCACGCCGTTTTTTTTTTTTTTTGACGCGGGGTTCCCCTTAAAATCCATACCAGACCTGAAGGGTCTGGTATGGAATTTAGGGGGAACCCCACGTCATTTTTTTTTTTAAATTTTGGCCGGGGTTCCCCTTAATATCCATACCAGACCTGAAGGGCCTGGTATGGAATTTAGGGGGACCCCCACGTCATTTTTTTTTTTTAATTTTGGTTCGGGGTTCCCCTTTGGGGAATTCCCATGCCGTTTTTATCAATGAACTTCTATGTGTATTGTCGGCAATGCAATAGCCGCGGGTAGTTTTAAATGAGTTTTTTCCTTCAAAATGTCATTTTGCTGTCAGACTGTTCTAAACACAGGAAACATGCGCCCCTTTACAGGCACACTATAGACACCCCCCAGGTACGAAATTTAAAGGGATATTACACTTTTATTGTTTGACTTTAAGCATTATTAAAATCACTGCTCCTGAAAAAACGGCCGTTTTTAAAACTTTTTTTTGCATTGATCCATGTCCCCTGGGGCAGGACCCAGGTCCCCAAACACTTTTTATGACAATAACTTGCATATAAGCCTTGAAAATTAGCACTTTTGATTATTCATGTTCGTGTCCCATAGACTTTAACGGTGTTCGCATGTTCGAACGAACTTTTTTCCTGTTCGCATGTTCTGGTGCGAACCGAACAGGGGGGTGTTCGGCTCATCCCTACTCTGGAATATGCCTCGTTGGTCAGGGGTTCATCCCAAAGCAAGATAATGACCCTAAACATACCTCCAGGCAGTGTCAGGACTACCTTAGAAGGAAAGAACAAGATGGAAAACTTCAAATCATGGAATTGCCAACACAGTCTCCAGACTTAAACCCCATCAAGCTGGTTTGGGATGAACTGAGTAGAATGGTGAAAGCAAAGCAATCTACAAGTGCAACACCTTTGTGGGAACTTATGCAACAGTGTTGGGAAGAACATCATGAACAATATTGGATTCCTGTTGTAGCATGCCAACGTTTGTTTGGCTTTTTTTTGTATTTGTAAAAAGTGTCTACTGTGATGAGTCAAAATGAATTGTGAAAAGGAAGTGTTATGAGATAAAGTGGACCTTAGAGACACTACTGGTTGGGTCAATCATTCAGGCTTGTGTCAGAACATTTGCCTTTTATGAGGATTGCACAAATTAAAAACATAAAGGCCAGTGTCACCAGGTGGTTGCTCTCTCCCCAAGATTTTAAATGTATAGTGGTGCATAGACTTTGGAGACTGCATCAGAATTCAGACACCTTTCCCTAGGTATATTGCCACTCTGTCAGAGGTATCTAGACCCCTGGCTTAGAGTGTGTGGGGGGGTCTTATGTGGGGAGTTAGCCTGGGGCAGGGCTAGGATGGGGGTTAAATTTGGGAGGGCAGATACTTTCACTACAGCTCTGTCTATTAAACAGGTGAGCTCACAGAAACAGGATGGTGGTGTGTGAAAAGAAGAGATCTGTTTGCAGCCTGGATCCCAGTAAAAGCTGACACAGAGCTCACTGAAAGACTTGCATGTCTTGGGCTTTCCCGACTGGTGAACTCGCACCATTGTACTTTGAATCTGTGCTGAAGCTAAGCATATATCAATCTCAGTTTAAATAATATGGGGTCAGCCTAGTGTCTGTCTGTATTCACTTAGTCTCCTTACTAAACTTCTAAGGTAGACTCAACCACATAGAAAAAATATTCACCTGACACTGTATTTGTCCAAATTGGGCCCAATTAGCCCTTTTCCCTCCCGAGTGTCATATGACTCGTTAGTGTTACAAGGTCTCAGGTGTGAATGGGGATCAGGTGTGTTAAATTTGGTGTTATCGCTCTCACTCTCTCATACTGGTCACTGGAAGTTTAACATGGCACTTCATGGCAAAAAACTCTTTGGGGATCTGAAAAAAAAAAGAATTGTTGCTCTACATAAAAATGACCTAGGCTACAAGAAGATTGCCAAGACCTTGAAACTAAACTGCAGCACATTGCATTGCTGCAGAGGTTCAAGGGGTGGGGTTGGTCCGCCTGTCAGTGCTCAGACACCGCACACTGCATCAAATTGATCTGCATGGCTGTCGTCCCAGAAGGAAGCCTCTTCTAAAGATGATGCACAAGAAAACCCTGCACACAGTTTGCTGAAGACAAGCAGACTAAGGACATGGATTACTAGAACCATGTCCTGTGGTCTGATGAGACCAAGATAAACTTATTTGGATCAGACGGTGTCAAGCGTATGTGGCGGCAACCAGGCGAGAAGTACAAAGACAAGTGTGTCTTGCCTACAGTCAAGCATGGTGGTGGGAGTGTCATGGTCTGGGGCTGCATGAGTGCTGCCGGCACTGGGGAGCTACAGTTCATTGAGGGAGCCATGAATGCCATCATGTACTGTGACATCGTGAAGCAGAGCATGATCCCTCCTTTCACAGACTGGGCCGAAGGGCAGTATTCTAACATGATAATGACCCCAAACACACCTCCAAGACGACCACTGCTTTGCTAAAGAAGCTGAGGGTAAAGGTGATGGACTGGCTAAGCATGTCTCCAGACATAAACCCTATTAAACATATGTAGGGCATCCTCAAATGGAAGGTGGAGGAGCGCAAGGTCTCTAACATCCACCAGCTCCGTGATGTTGTCATGGAGGAGCGGAAGAGGACTCCAGTGACAACCTGTGAAGCTCTGGTGAACTCCATGCCTAAGATGGTTAAGGCAGTGCTGGAAAATAATGGTGGCCACACAAAATATTGACACTTTGGGCCCAATTTGGACATTTTCACTTAAGGGTGTACTCACTTCTGTTGCCATCGGTTTAGACATTAACGGCTGTGTGTTGAGTTATTTTGAGGGGACAGCAAATTTACACTGTTATACAAGCTGTACACTCACTACTTTAATTCTAGCAAAGTGTCATTTCTTCAGTGTTGTCACATAAAAAGATAAAAAGTGTTGTCACATAAAAAGATAAAAAGATTTACACAACTGTGAGGGGTGTACTCACTTTTGTGAGATACTGTATGTACTTACCTTTTTTAAGGTCACTCAGGTCATTGATCACATGATCTCCCCAGTGTCGCCTATGGTGGGGAGAGGAGAGAGAGCTCCAACAACAGCTAGTAAAGCCTGGAGCAGTGACATCAACCATAGGCTTCAATGGCTGTACAGGAGGGCCCCCTGTACTGCCTTATCGGCAGCCCTGAGTCCATGTAATGCAGCTTCTTGTAATGGTAATGTAACCAATTGTGAAATTTGCGAATGTCGAACATAATACAGAACCACTTTAAGTACTATGGGAGTTCAATTCTGTTATTTTTGTTACAAAAGAGCATGGGTCTTTATAGCCAATTTTAATATTGTTAATATGCTCCGCAATTCTAATCCGTAACAATCTCTTAGTACGGCCTATATAAATCAGGCCGCAGGGGCACCTTAGAGCGTAGACCACATAAGTACTATTACATGTGATGAATTGTTTAATATCAAAAGAACGATTATTCGCTGGAGAAATGAAACTATCAATACCCCTCAGAGGTCTAGCGACTTCTCTGCATGCTTTGCATTTTCTGCATGCAAAGAAACCGTTACGATCCCAAAAAGTCTGAGGGTGTTTTTTTGTTATATCTGGTACGCAGTTTATATGGGGGGAGTTGTTTTGCATGTCAATTAATAAAATTTCTTTAGCAATATTACGCTATATGGGCATTTTATTTTCTCCCCCTATGTATGACACAATATTAACCGGGAGTGTTAGTGACATCTGGTGGTTGGATAGAGGAGACGGAAAGCTATCAAAGATAACAACATAAAGGCTTGTGTTTTCTGGAATTGTGGTGAGTGCAATCTCACTAGGGGTTACTCCCTCACGCGGTGATTACTCTTGGTGAAAGAAACTCTTCATACCCACAGACTACAACCTTTTTTGAACTTTCCTAAAATCTTCTTTAACCATTGGTCTTATTTAAATGTGTCTTGACATCTGACACATAGCGCTGCTGCAATAAGGAATGTGAGGTAGAGGCGGTATATTTCCACACATTGTTTGCGTATCCTTTGTTGGCAATGACAGAAGTCAAACATTTTCTGGAAGTCTTCACAAGGTTGTCACACACTGTTGCTGGTATGTTGGCCCATTCCTTCATGCAGATTTCCTCTAGAGCAGTGATGTTTTGGGGCTGTCGCTGGGCAACACGGACTTTAAACTCCCTCCAAAGGTTTTCTATGGGGTTGAGATCTGGAGACTGGCTAGGCCACCCCAGGACCTTGAAGTGCTTCTTACGAAGCCACTTCTTTGTTGCCCGGGTGGTAGGTTTGGGATCATTGTCATGCTGAAAGATTCAGCCACGTTTCATCTTCAATGCCCTTGCTGATGGGTGGAGGTTTGCACTCAAAATCTCACGATACATGGCCTCATTCATTCTTTCATGTACACGGATCAGTCGTCCTGTTCCCTTTGCAGAGAAACAGCCCCAAAGCATGATGTTGCCACCCCCATGCTTCACAGTAGGTGATGTTCTTTGGTTGCAAGTCAGCATTCTCTCTCCTCCAAACATGACAAGTTGTGTTTCTACCAAACAGTTCTACTTTGGTTTAATCTGACCATATGACATTCTCTCAATCCTCTTCTGGATCATCCAAATGCTCTCTAGCAAACCTCAGATGGGCCCGGACATGTACTGGCTTAAGCAGGGGGACACGTCTGGCACTGCAGGATCTGAGTCCCTGGCGGAGTAGTGTGTTACTGATGGTAGCCTTTGTTATGTTAGTCCAGCTCTCTGCAGGTCATTCACTAGGTCCCCCCGTGTGGTTCTGGGATTTTTGCTCACCGTTCTTGTGATCATTTTGACCCCACGGGGTGAGATCTTGCGTGGAGCCCCAGATCGAGAGAGATTATCAGTGGTCTTGTATGTCTTCCATTTTCTAATTATTGCTCCCACAGTTGATATCTTCACACCAAGCTGCTTGCCTATTGCAGATTCAGTCTTCCCAGCCTGGTGCAGGTCTACAATTTTGTTTCTGGTGTCCTTCGACAGCTCTTTGGTCTTCACCATAGTGGAGTTTGGAGTGTGACTGTTTGAGGTTTTGGACAGGTGTCTTTTATACTGATAACAATTTAAAACAGGTGCCATTAATACAGGTAATGAGTGGAGGACAGAGGAGCCTCTTAAAGAAGATGATACAGGTCTGTGAGAGCCAGAAATCTTGCTTGTTTGTATGTGACCAAATACTTATTTTCCACCATAATTTGTAAATAAATTCTTTCAAAAATCAGACAATGTGATTGTCTGGATTTGTTTCCACATTTTGTCTCTCATAGTTGAGGTATACCTATGATGAGAATTACAGGCCTCTCTCATCTTTTAAGTGGGAGAACTTGCACAATTGGTGGCTGACGAAATACTTTTTTTCCCCACTGTATAACGACAGTTTAACGCCATATAGTTCTGTGCGTCACTGTACATTTGGCGCATTATATTGCAGTATATTATAATGTATCCGTGGAGTGTGTCTATGTAGTGTGAGTACTCAAATTAAAGTGCATCAAACACCACTTTACATTGATTAAAGTTCATCTACGTACAGATTTCTACTTCTTCTTTACATTTGCTTTTAAGCACCTCCCCCTCCCTCCCAATAATGTGTGGGAGGACAACAAGGAGAGGCAGACGTTCCCTTGGCACTGTAAGGAGGCCAGCAACAAATGTATCCACTGGCAAAGGTGGACGTAGTGGTCAGTCCCCAGGCAGGGCATCGTTTCCTCTGTTTAGTGAGTTTGCCCATGCTATCCAGCCACAGCATGCAGAAGAGGTGGTGGACTGGCTTACTAAACCTTCCTAATCCTCCTCATCCTCTGTCACGCAAGCAGAGACAAATGTGCAGTTCCCTGCAGTTGCCAGAGTGAATAAACCTGCCTCCTTGTCCACATCTATATCTGCCACAGCCCCAACATCAACTGCGGAGGAATCAGCTGAGTTATTTGACCACAGTGTCAGCCACTTGCTCCCCTTGATGATGCCCAGCCATTACTGGATTCAGATGTTGGTTCTGAGGTTAAGGATGACAGGAACATGAGCCTAGAGAGAGGGGAGAACACTGTTAGGCAAATTGGCATGACTATGGTAAAGCAGATGCAAACTGCATATTACCTAAAATACCATCACTTACTGCATACTAGGGTGAACCGAACACCCCCCGGTTCGGTTCGCACACCAGAACCTGTGAACGGACCGAAAATTTGCACGAACGTTAGAACCCCATTGACGTCTATGGGACTCGAATGTTCAAAATCAAAAGTGCTCATTTTAAAGGCTAATTTGCATGGTATTGTCCTAAAAAGGGTTTGGGGACCCGGGTCCTACCCCAGGGGACTTGTATCGATGCAAAAAAACTTTTAAAAAAGGCCGTTTTTTCGGGAGCAGTGATTTTAATGATGCTTAAAGTAAAAAAAAAAAAAAGTGAAATATTCCTTTAAATATCGTACCTGGGGTGTGTCTATAGTATGCCTGTAAAGTGGCGCGTGTTTCCCGTGTTTAGAACAGTCCCTGCACAAAATGTAATTTTTAAAGGAAAAAATCTCATTTAAAACTGCTTGCGGGTTTAATGTAATGTCGGGTCCTGGCAATATGGATGAAAATCAGTGAGACAAACGGCATGGATACCCCCAGACCATTACCAGGCCCTTTGGGTCTTGTATGGATATTAAGGGGAACCCCGCACCCAAATTAAAATAAGGAAAGGTGTGGGGCCACCAGGCCCTATATACTCTGAACAGCAGTATACAGGCGGTGCAAACAAGACAGGGACTGTAGGTTTGTTGTTAAGTAGAATCTGTTTGTAATTTTTAACGGGTACATTTTTAACGTGTTTAGCTCCAGCCAAAAAATCTTTTTTAAGCTTTTTGGAAAACATAGGGAAGGGTTATCACCCCTGTGACATTTTTTTTGCTGTCTTTCCTCCTCTTCAGAAGATTTCACCTCACTTTTTGTCCCAATGACAAATGGTTTTTGAAAATTTGGGGTTTTTTGTGAAATAAGGATTGGAAAGCATCAGTGGAAAGGAGAAATGTTTTTCCCATATTAACTCTTACAGGAGAGAATTTCCCTTCCTAGGGGTAGATTTCATCTCACTTCCTGTTGTCTCCTTCCGTTTGCAAGTAGGAGTCGTTTGTAAGTTAGATGTTTGAAAGTAGGGGCCTGCCCTATATACTCAGCAGAAATTTGGGCCTTAGGTAATGTTGTGGCCACAACACTGTAAGCCCTCACAGGGCCCTGCTGTGAAATATTAGATCAAGAATTGTAAATACATGCCCCTGTTGAACAAGGGCAGAAAAATTGGGCCTTTGGGGGTGGTGGTGCTACAACACTGTAAGTCCTCACTCGCTCTTGGTGGGTGCAGAAATGCGCCCTGCTGTGAAATATTAGATCAAGAATTGTAATTACATGCCCCTGTTGAACAGGGGCTGAAAAATTAGGCCTTAAGCATTGGTGCTGGTGCCACAACACTGCAACCCCTCACAGATACTTTAGTTGGAACGTAGAAATGAGCCCTGCTGCAAAGTATTGCATCAAAAATTGTAATAACACGCCCCTGTTGAACAGGGGGTGAAAAATTGGGCCTTAGGCACTGGTGCTGGTGCCACAACACTTCAACCCCTCACAGATACTCTAGTTGGAACGCAGAAATGAGCCCTGCTGCAAAGTATTGCATCAAAAATTGTAATTACAGGCCCCTGTTAAACAGGGGCTGAAAAATTGGGCCTTAGGCACTGGTGCTGGTGCCACAACACTGCAACCTCTCACAGATACTCTAGTTGGAACGCAGAAATGAGCCCTGCTGCAAAGTATTGCATCAAAAATTGTAATTACATGCCCCTGTTAAACAGGGGCTGAAAAATTGGGCCTTAGGCACTGGTGCTGGTGCCACAACACTGCAACCCCTCACAGATACTCTAGTTGTAACGCAGAAACGAGCCCTGCTGCAAAGTATTGCATCAAAAATTGTAATTACATGCCCCTGTAAAACAGGGGCTGAAAAATTGGGCCTTAGGCACTGGTGGTGGCGCCCAGAACCAAAAATGTTCTTACAAGCTATCAGCGTGATGATTGAGGAGGAAGAGGATAATTACTCAGGGATAGTCACTCAGCATAGGCAGTCTTCGAAGGGATCTGAGATTTCAAAAAAAATTATTCGGTTACATCAGCATCAGGTGCTTGGTAGCTGGTGGTGATCCAAGACTGATTCATTTTATGAAGGTCAGTCGATCGACCGAGTCGGTGGACAGACGCACCCTGTGATCGGTTACAAAGCCTCCAGCAGCACTGAATGTGCGTTCCGAAAGAACGCTGGATGCAGGACAGGCCAGTAGCTCAATTGCATACTGTGCAAGCTCTGGCCAGTGATCTCTCCTCAAGACCCAGTAACCCAGAGGATTTTCGGTGGGAAAGGTGTCCAAGTCAGATCTTGCCCCTAGGTATTCCTGCACCATGTAAAACAGACGCTGGTGATGGTTGCTGGAACCGATCATACCTTGGGGCTTCGAACCAAAAAATTGTCTGAACGCATCGGTCAGACGGCCACCTTCTCCACCGCTCCTTCTTTGACTGACCGAAGCCTCAGCAACACGTTGTCCAGAAACAGGAGTTTGTAACCTCCCAGTCTCTGGGAACGCGTTGCACAGACCTTTCTGCAAGGCCTCCCGAAGATGTTTCATCCTCTGCTCCCTCTGCGATGGCAAGATAAGGTCCGCAACCTTACCCTTGTAACGTGGATCAAGGAGGGTTGCCAGCCAGTATTGGTCCTTCTCCTTGATACCACGAATACGAGGATCCTTACGCAGGCTTTGCAGGATCAGGGAGGCCATGCAGCGTAGGTTTGCTGAGGCATTCGGTCCGGAGTCCTCTGGGTCACTAAGGACGACATGGTCCGCAGCCACCTCCTCCCAGCCACGTACAAGTCCATGTGTTTCTTGGGACTGATCCCTTAAAGACTGCTGCTGATGCTGAGTGCCAGGCTCCACCTCCATACTGACACAATCTTCCTCCTCCTCCTCCTCTTCCTGTGTGATCGGCGGGCACGCAGGAACACTGTCTGGATAAAGGGGGCCTTGAGAGCTAAGGAAGTCCTCCTCTTCCTGCCTCTGTTCTGCCTCAAGTGCCCTGTCCATTATTCCATGCAGCGTGTGCTCCAACAGGTGGACAAGGGGGACAGTGTCACTGATGCATGCACTGTCACTGCTCACTATCCTCGTGGCCTTCTCAAATGGTGACAGGACAGTGCATGCATCCCTGATCATGGCCCACTGGTGTGGGGAAAAAAAAACAAGCTCCCGTGACCCTGTCCTGGTGCCATAGTCGCACAGGTACTCATTGATGGCCCTCTGCTGCGTGTGCAGCCGCTGCAGCATGGCCAACGTTGAGTTCCACCTGGTGGGCATGTCACAGATTAGGCAGTTCTTGGGCAGGTTAAACTCCTTTTGGAGGTCCGTCAGCCGAGTACTGGCATTATATGACCAGCGGAAATGCACACAGACTTTCCTGGCCTGCCTCAGGACATCCTGTAAGCCCGGGTACCTGCCCAAGAACCGCAGCACCACCAAGTTAAGGACGTGAGCCAAACAGGGCACATGGGTCATTTGTCCCTGTCGGAGGGCAGAGACGAGTTTGGTGCCATTGTCACAAACCAACATTCCTGCCTTAAGTTGGCATGGCGTCAACCACCTCTGAACCTGCCCCTGCAGAGCTGACAGAACCTCTGCCCCAGTGTGGCTCCTGTCCCCCAAGCACACCAGCTCAAGCACCGCATGGCATCTTTTGGCCTGCGTACTTGCGTAGCCCCTTGAACGGCTACGGAGCACCGCTGGTTCCGAGGACAAAGCACAGGAAGAGGCCATGGAGGAAGAAGAAGAGGAGGGGGTGGAGGAGAGAGGTGTGTCACAATCATTAGCATTTTGGAGGCGTGGTGGCGGAACAACCTCCAACACTACTGCACCTTGTCCTGCATCCTTCCCAGCTGCCAGCAGAGTCACCCAATGCGTGGTGAAACTTAGGTAACGTCCCTGTCCATGCCTGCTGGACCATGAGTCAGCGGTAATATGCACCTTACCGCTGACCGCCCTGTCCAGCGAGGCATGGACATTGCCTTCCACATGCCGGTAGAGAGCCGGAATCGCCTTCCGTGAGAAAAAGTGGCGTTTGGGTACCTGCCACTGAGGAACCGCACATTCCATAAACTCACGGAAGGGAGCAGAGTCTACCAACTGAAAAGGCAGCAGTTGAAGTGTTAGCAATTTTGCCAAGCTAGCATTCAACCGCTGGGTATGTGGATGGCTGGGAGCAAACTTCTTTCGGCGGTGCAGCAGCTGGGGCAGGGAAATTTGCCTGGTACAATCTGACGTCGGTGTACCAAAAGCAGATTGCCCACAAGTACTTGGCTGTGACACACCTAATTCTACACCTTCATTCCTCTCAGTGCAGGTCTCAGAGAGGACTGAAGGTATAGTGAGGTTGGAGATCTCAGCTGATAAGGAGCAAGGAGAGGTCCTCTTTGTTCTTTGGTGTGGGTCTTTTAGATACGCTTAACAACGAACTGCATGGCAGGTCAACATATGTCTGGTCAAGCATGTGGTACCCAAGCGGGAGATGTTTTGGCCACGCGAGATACGCTTGAGACATATGTTGCAAATAGCAGTGGTGCGATCTAATGCACTCGTCTCAAAAAAGGCCCACACCAAAGAACTTTTTGAATAACGCGCAGAGACTGCAGTGCCCTGCACATGTGGAGCTTTGGGGTGTGATGCAGTCAAGGTGCTGCCCTTAGGCTGGCCCCTGGAGGGCATCCTGCCTCGTTGGTGATCTGCCGCCTCCTCCTCCTCCTCTCTCCTATCAGGCACCCACGTTGAGTCAGTGACCTCATCATCCCCTCCCTCCTCATCACTGGAGCAAAGCTGGCAGTATGCTGCAGCAGGGGGAGCATGACTGCCAGATTGCTGTCCTTCTTGGGCACCCCCTCTGTCTGTGCTCACGTTACTGCCTTCATTGAGCTCAGTATCATCATCAGAGCCTTCCAAACGCTGGGAATCCTCCTGGAGCATGTACCCAACACTGTGGTCAAACAGTTTGAGGGACTCCTCAGGAGGACATGGTGGGGCTAGGGAAGGAGTCACTGATGACATTGAGCCAAGGGAAGAGGCCGCTGCTTTGCCAGACAAAGTACCCTGGGCATGGGTGAGAGAGGATGAGGAGGATGAGGACGGCTTGGTCATCCACTCGACCAAGTCTTCCGCATGTTGCGGCTCAACACGGCCAGCTGCCAAAAAAAAGGCCAAGCGTGTCCCACGGCCACGTGCTGATGAGGATGCACCGTCTCCACGACCAGCACTAGACACAGAGCCTGCTTGCCCCCTCTTATTGGCTTGTGACTGTCTGCCTCTCCTTCTTGGCCTTCCAGACATACTAATGGCCTGTAGCTGCACTAAGCTGGGATATATATATATATATATATATATATATATATATACTGATACTGCAGCTAGTAAAATCAACTGCCTGCCTGTAGTATGAGAACACCACCAACCTTCTACAGGTAGCTTTAGCTGAACACTGTGCAGAGCTCGCAAAAAACTAACTTGTAGCTCTTTTAGCTGCCTGCGGTAGTGATAGGATCAGGAAAACACCACCAACCTTCTACAGGTAGCTTTAGCTGAACACTGTGCAGAGCTCGCAAAAAAATAACTTGTAGGTTTAGCTGGACACTGTGAGGAGGACGCACCACACTAACTTGTAGTTTTAGCTGAACACTGTGAGGTGGACGCACCACACTAACTTGTAGTTTTAGCTGAACACTGTGAGGTGGACGCACCACACTAACTTGTAGTTTTAGCTGAACACTGTGAGCAGGACGCACACCACTAACTTGTAGTTTTGGCTGTACACTGTGAGCAGGATGCACCGCACTAACTTGTAGGTTTAGCTGAACACTGTGAGGTGGACGCACCACACTAACTTGTAGGTTTAGCTGAACACTGTGAGCAGGACGCACTGCACTAACTGTAAATAGTCTAGCTGCCTGACTGTGGTAAAAATAGGATCAAAAGAACACCAGCAATTTTCTTCAGATAGCTGTAAATACTGTAACAAGACAAGCCTGCCTGTCAGTAAGAAGATAACAGGAACGGATCTAGCTGAACACTGTGAGCAGGACGCACTGCACTAACTTGTAGCTTTAGATGAACACTGTGCAGAGGTCTCACTACACTAACTTGTAGGTTTAGCTGAACACTGTGAGCAGGACGCACCGCACTAACTTCTAGGTTTAGCTGAACACTGTGAGGTGGACGTACCCCACTAACTTGTAGTTTTAGCTGAACACTGTGAGTAGGACGCACTGCACTAACTGTAAATAGTCTAGCTGCCTGACTGTGGTACTAATAGGATCAAAAGAACACCAGCAATTTTCTTCAGGTAGCTGTAAATACTGTAACAAGACAAGCCTGCCTGTCAGTAAGAAGATAACAGGAACGGATCTAGCTGAACACTGTGAGCAGGACGCACTGCACTAACTTGTAGCTTTAGATGAACACTGTGCAGAGGTCTCACTACACTAACTTGCAGGTTTAGCTGAACACTGTGAGCAGGACGCACCGCACTAACTTCTAGGTTTAGCTGAACACTGTGAGGTGGACGTACCCCACTAACTTGTAGTTTTTGCTGAACACTGTGAGTAGGACGCACTGCACTAACTGTAAATAGTCTAGCTGCCTGACTGTGGTACTAATAGGATCAAAAGAACACCAGCAATTTTCTTCAGGTAGCTGTAAATACTGTAACAAGACAAGCCTGCCTGTCAGTAAGAAGATAACAGGAACGGATCTAGCTGAACACTGTGAGCAGGACGCACCGCACTAACTTGTAGGTTTAGCTGAACACTGTGAGGTGGACGCACCACACTAACTTGTAGGTTTAGCTGAACACTGTGAGCAGGACGCACTGCACTAACTGTAAATAGTCTAGCTGCCTGACTGTGGTATAAATAGGATCAAAAGAACACCAGCAATTTTCTTCAGGTAGCTGTAAATACTGTAACAAGACAAGCCTGCCTGTCAGTAAGAAGATAACAGGAACGGATCTAGCTGAACACTGTGAGCAGGACGCACTGCACTAACTTGTAGCTTTAGATGAACACTGTGCAGAGGTCTCACTACACTAACTTGTAGGTTTAGCTGAACACTGTGAGCAGGACGCACCGCACTAACTTCTAGGTTTAGCTGAACACTGAGGTGGACGTACCCCACTAACTTGTAGTTTTAGCTGAACACTGTGAGCAGGACGCACTGCACTAACTGTAAATAGTCTAGCTGCCTGACTGTGGTACTAATAGGATCAAAAGAACACCAGCAATTTTCTTCAGGTAGCTGTAAATACTGTAACAAGACAAGCCTGCCTGTCAGTAAGAAGATAACAGGAACGGATCTAGCTGAACACTGTGAGCAGGACGCACCGCACTAACTTGTAGGTTTAGCTGAACACTGTGAGGTGGACGCACCACACTAACTTGTAGGTTTAGCTGAACACTGTGAGCAGGACGCACTGCACTAACTGTAAATAGTCTAGCTGCCTGACTGTGGTACTAATAGGATCAAAAGAACACCAGCAATTTTCTTCAGGTAGCTGTAAATACTGTAACAAGACAAGCCTGCCTGTCAGTAAGAAGATAACAGGAACGGATCTAGCTGAACACTGTGAGCAGGACGCACTGCACTAACTTGTAGCTTTAGATGAACACTGTGCAGAGGTCTCACTACGCTAACTTGTAGGTTTAGCTGAACACTGTGAGGAGGACGCACAGCACTAACTTGTAGTTTTAGCTGAACACTGTGAGCAGGACGCACCGCACTAACTTCTAGGTTTAGCTGAACACTGTGAGGTGGACGCACCGCACTAACTTGTAGTTTTAGCTGAACACTGTGAGCAGGACGCACCGCACTAACTTGTAGGTTTAGCTGAACACTGTGAGGTGGACGCACCACACTAACTTGTAGGTTTAGCTGAACACTGTGAGCAGGACGCACCCCACTAACTTGTAGGTTTAGCTGAACACTGTGAGGTGGACGTACCCCACTAACTTGTAGTTTTAGCTGAACACTGTGAGCAGGACGCACTGCACTAACTGTAAATAGTCTAGCTGCCTGACTGTGGTACCAATAGGATCAAAAGAACACCAGCAACTTTCTTCAGGTAGCTGTAAATACTGTAACAAGACAAGCCTGCCTGTCAGTAAGAAGATAACAGGAACGGATCTAGCTGAACACTGTGAGCAGGACGCACTGCACTAACTTGTAGCTTTAGATGAACACTGTGCAGAGGTCTCACTACGCTAACTTGTAGGTTTAGCTGAACACTGTGAGGAGGACGCACAGCACTAACTTGTAGTTTTAGCTGAACACTGTGAGCGGGACGCACCGCACTAACTTCTAGGTTTAGCTGAACACTGTGAGGTGGACATACCCCACTAACTTGTAGTTTTAGCTGAACACTGTGAGCAGGACGCACTGCACTAACTGTAAATAGTCTAGCTGCCTGACTGTGGTACTAATAGGATCAAAAGAACACCAGCAATTTTTTTCAGGTAGCTGTAAATACTGTAACAAGACAAGCCTGCCTGTCAGTAAGAAGATAACAGGAACGGATCTAGCTGAACACTGTGAGCAGGACGCACCGCACTAACTTGTAGGTTTAGCTGAACACTGTGAGGTGGAAGCACCACACTAACTTGTAGTTTTAGCTGAACACTGTGAGCAGGACGCACTGCACTAACTATAAATAGTCTAGCTGCCTGACTGTGGTACTAATAGGATCAAAAGAACACCAGCAATTTTCTTCAGGTAGCTGTAAATACTGTAACAAGACAAGCCTGCCTGTCAGTAAGAAGATAACAGGAACGGATCTAGCTGAACACTGTGAGCAGGACGCACTGCACTAACTTGTAGCTTTAGATGAACACTGTGCAGAGGTCTCACTACGCTAAC
This sequence comes from Aquarana catesbeiana, assembly GCF_042186555.1. Lineage (NCBI taxonomy): Eukaryota > Metazoa > Chordata > Amphibia > Anura > Ranidae > Aquarana > Aquarana catesbeiana. The sequence continues at coordinate 232,187,197 of NC_133324.1, forward strand.
TTGTAGGTTTAGCTGAACACTGTGAGGTGGACGCACCGCACTAACTTGTAGTTTTAGCTGAACACTGTGAGCAGGACGCACCGCACTAACTTGTAGGTTTAGCTGAACACTGTGAGGTGGATGCACCGCACTAACTTGTAGTTTTAGCTGAACACTGTGAGCAGGACGCACCGCACTAACTTGTAGGTTTAGCTGAACACTGTGAGGTGGACGCACCACGCTAACTTGTAGGTTTAGCTGAACACTGTGAGCAGGACGCACCCCACTAACTTGTAGGTTTAGCTGAACACTGTGAGGTGGCCGTACCCCACTAACTTGTAGTTTTAGCTGAACACTGTGAGTAGGACGCACTGCACTAGCTGTAAATAGTCTAGCTGCCTGACTGTGGTACTAATAGGATCAAAAGAACACCAGCAATTTTCTTCAGGTAGCTGTAAATACTGTAACAAGACAAGCCTGCCTGTCAGTAAGAATTTTACAGGAACGGATCTAGCTAAACTGAGTACAGTGTATATATATATATGCAACACCTGGGATGCATATATATACACAATACACTGTAAGTGCAGCTAACTGACTGACTGTTCTGCCTAATCTATCTAACTCAAATCAAATGACACTGTCTGTCTCTCTCTCTCTCTATCTATGAATGCCAGAACACACACTGCACAGGGCCGCCGTGCAGGTGGCCTTATATAGTGTGGGGCATGTGCTAATTCCCCTGAGCCATAATTGGCCAAAGCCTCCTTGGCTTTGGCCAATTACGGCTCTCTGTTCAGACGGCGCTGTGATTGGCCAAGCATGCGGGTCATAGTGCATGCTTGGCCAATCATCAGCCAGCAATGCACTGCGATGCCGCAGTGAATTATGGGCCGTGACGCGCCACACGAATTTGTCGCGAACGGCCCATATCGTTCGCAATTCGGCGAACGGCGAACAGACGATGTTCGAGTCGAACATGGGTTTCGACTCGAACACGAAGCTCATCCCTACTGCATACCTCTTAAATAACCAGACGACACCCATTTTGGAGTAAATTGGCATCAACGGCCATTTTATTAACAAAACATAACCTTTATTTAACCATACTCTCCCATATATATATGAACTATGTTGAGGATCATTGGAGGCCCAGACCAAATTTTCTTCATGTCAGCCTGTCCACACAAGGCCCCCAGTCACAGCTCGCCGATTCGAAGACAAAACCGCTCTGCACCTTACAACACTGACACCCATCTCCCAATGCCAGTTAAACCTCGGTTAACTGGCATCACCCGAGGATCCCATACCATGATGGATCCCCACATATGCCATCTTGTACTTAGTTTTTAATGCCTTCAAAGATCCCCAACCGCCACCACTTATCCCCAAACACATCATATAATATACATAAAACACAAATAATAGGATGGGAAATAATAGGGTGGGAAATAATAGGGTGGGAGGGTGGGAGCTGCTTCTTCATCTGGTGTTAAGAGACTGAACTCCATACCTTGGCCCCTCCTACCACCAGAAAAGAACTCCTAGTACCACCCCCTACCATGGCCATCACCTTTCCTAACTGTTAACCCGTTTCACTGCTGGTTTTCCCTGCTGGCCCAGTCATGATAGCCATGCGCCTAGCCTGCGTCTTACTATGGGCTTTCCTTGACTATGGTAAAGCAGATGCAAACTGCATATTACATAATATACCATCACTTACTGCATACCTCTTAAATAACCAGACAACACCCATTTTGGAGTAAATTGGCCTCAATGGCCATTTTATTGACATAACAACATAACCTTTATTTATCCATACTCTCCCATATATATTTTAACTATACCATGATGGTTCCCCACATACGCCATCTTGTACTTACTTTTTAATGCCTCCAAAGATCCCCAACCACCACAGACCACAGGTGTGACACCTTACACCTGAGGACGTCCCAAACAACGCAGTGCTCTTTGAATGCGATCCCACAGTCCCATGCACCACATATCTATGCCCACTGCATTAAGATGAACACCATCCCCTCTGAGATACTGGCTATTCTCCACCTCCAACTCCCGGTGATGTACCACTAAACCTCCATTCCGGACAATAAATCTGCCCACCTCCTTGTTCACTTTTATTTGGGTCTTGTTGATTTTTTCCACCGACCTGGTCCATCACCAAGATGTGCGGCCAACTATATCAGACCACACGACCACGGTTTGTGGAAATTCTGTGTGAATTCTCAGAAAGCAAACTTGATGTCCCTGATCAAGTGCTTCATGGACCTAACCCCCAAGTCGTTACCCCCAACATGTAAAAGAAGAACATCAGGGGCACGATCCAGCCTGCCCCCCCATACAGCCCCACCCCTGAGCTCAAAAGCCCACCCAACACTGCCTGTAAGGATGAAAAAGCATTAGTAATGGACTCACCAGGCTGCACAGGAAGAGGACCCACAGCCGCACTACCAGCATCTACCGCCGCCCAAACTGGCACTTCATCCTCCGAGCTGGACAGCTCACCCTCAGACAGGAGGAAGGCCACATCTGTCTGACTTGCAACTGAAGGGATGCTCATCGAAGAAGCCCTGGCACCAGGCCCAGAAGTGCTGGTCCCAGCCTCCGAGCTGTGCCTCGCTCCCACACCAGCAACGCCTTTAGAACCCCTCGCAGACCTCCTTTGCGGAGTTGCTGTAGCCTGGAAAGGGGGAGGGGGGGCTCTGCCCAACTGGCCGGTGCTCGAGGAATGACCTCTCCCTCGACGGGCCGCCCCCCCCCCCTGGTAGGTGCCTCACCAGGGGAGACGGCCACGTGATCCTGCCTCCCACGACTTGCTGGCAGGACCGGGTATGATACAGAACCGCAGTCTCCGCCAGATAAGCTCCTCCTTCACCGGGGATTCATCCTAGAGCAAGCACCGGCCGCCCGTGTGGTCAGAGGAGCCGGTGTGCCTGGAAGGCCCCTCAAAGAGGGACTCCCTTGTTGTTGGCTCTGAGCTTGGAGAGATGAGGGGGGTGAATAGTGCCCTGAGATGCTGCAGCAGCCCTCGGCTGCTCTAAGAAAGCTTCCATACCTGCCATGAAGTGTGGAGGGAGATTAAGATGAGAGACACACAGGCATGAGTAACTGTGCGAATACAGCACGGTGACAGGCTCAGGCCTCAGCTTTTTTTCCCCACGCCAATGGCTGATCATTAAGGATGCATGCACTGTATTGTCACCATTTGAGGAGGCCACAAGGATGGTGAGCCATGACAGTGCATGCATCAGTGACACAATCCCTGTTGTGTTCCTGCTGGAGCAGACTCTGTGTGGCATTATGGACAGGGCACTGGAGGCAGAACATCAGGAGGAAGAGGAGGACTTCCTTTTTTCTCAAGGCCCACTTTATCCAGACACCATCATTCCTATGTCATAGAACACACAGGGGGAGAGAGGGAGGGAGGATGAGGAGGAGGATTCTGGCACTTTCATAGGCTTCGAAGAAGAGGAAGACATGCGTCAATCTGTAAGTGATGGCTTTCCAACCCCAGGACCCTTGGGAGTAGTACGTGACTGGGAGGAGGAGGAAGTTCCAGATGCTGTCATCCTGAGTGACCCAGAGGAGTCTGCTTCTTTCAGAAACCAGGAATCAGACTGAGACAGAAGTACAGTTAAATCACACTTGTTTAATAATAATAATAATAATAATAATAAAAAGGTAAACAGAGTAAACGTAGTCAAAATATAGCCAGAGTTCAGGAACCGAAACGGATAGTCGGACAAGCCAAAAGGTCAGGAAGCCAGAGATGAGCATAGTAGAACAGCAAGCAGGATCTGGAGCCAGAAGGAATGTCAGCCAAGCAAGTCTTTAACAGGAACACAGGAGAGCGTCTCTAGAGATGTGACCAAGGCGAGGCAGAGATCTAGTGGGCTGGACAGCTTAAGTAGGCAGGACAGACGAGCAGGATATCATCAATAGGTGAGTCACTGTGGAGAGAAAGGAGCTGGCAATTAGCCGACAGCTGAGCAGCCAGCTTTGAGAAGGAAGGGCTGAGCCCAGCCCTGACAGCTTCCCAAGCCTAGGCAAATTTGTGGTGCATGGGCAACCTTATGCTTCAAAGCCTGCTAAAGGACCCAAGAATACGTGGCATAAAGGAGAAGGATGATTACTGGTTGGCAATCCTCCTTGACCACCGTTATAAGGGGAAGGTCTCAGAACTCATCCCGCCCCCACAGAGACTGCAGAAGATAAAATCTCTTGAGGACACGTTAAAGAGGATTTTATTGAACGTTTTTTCGTGACTCCAGTAAGTTACAGTGTCGTGGAAAATGTAGTTTTGAGTCTTCTGTTGGTCAAGAGAGGAGTTTTGGAGAAGGCGTCCGCCTAAGTGAGGCATTTCAGAATTTTTTTAGTCCTCGCCACCCAGGGCTGTCAGCTTCCACATCCCATCAGCAGCATCTGCATTACATGGTGGATGATTGCCTCGGGGCCAAAACAGAGATGGAGAGCGATCCACTGACTTACTGGGTCATGAGAATAGACCACTGGCCAGAACTTGCCCAGTATGCTATTGAGTTGTCGGGCTACCCTGCATCCAGTGTGCTTTCAGAATGGGCATTCAGTGCTGCAGGAGGTTTCGTTACTGATCATAGAACACGTCTGTCCACAGACTCCATGGGCCGCTTGACTTTTATAAAAATGAATCAGTCCTGGATTACCAGCTATGAAGCTCCTGATGCAGATGTCACTGATTAAGTCTTTTTGGGATGTGGAATCTCTGCAGGACTTCGGGGCTGCCCAGCTTTGAGGGTGTTCAATCATTTCATCTGGAAGAATGTTTTTGGTATACAGTATCTCACAAAACTGAGTACACCCCTCACATTTTGTAAATATTTTATTATATATTTTCATGTGACAACACTGAAGAAATACCACTTTGCAACAATGTAAAGTAGTGAGTTTACACCTTGTATAACAGTGTAAATTTGCTGTCCCCTCAAAATAACTCAACACACAGCCATAAATGTTTAAACCACTGGCAACAAAAGTGAGTACACCCCTAAGTGAAAATTTCCAAATTGGGTCCAAAGTGTCAATATTTTGTGTGGCCACCATTATTTTCCAGCACTGCCTTAACCCTCTTGGGCATGGAGTTCACCAGAGCTTCACAGGTTGCCACTGGAGTCCTCTTCCACTCCTCCATGACGACATCACGGAGCTGGTGGATGTTAGAGACCTTGCGCTCCTCCATCTTCCATTTGAGGATGCCCCACAGATGCTCAATAGGGCTTAGGTCTCGAGACATGCTTGGCCAATCCATCACCTTTACCCTCAGCTTCTTTAGCAAGGCAGTGGTTGTCTTGGAGGTGTGTTTGGGATCGTTATCATGTTGAAATACTGCCCTGCGGCCCAGTCTCTGAAGGAAGGGGATCATGCTCTGCTTCAGTATGTCACAGTACACATTGACATTTATCGTTCCCTCAATGAGCTGTAGCTCCCCAGTGCTGGCAGCACTCATGCAGCCCCAGACCATGACACTCCCACCACCATGCTTGACTGTAGGCAAGACACACTTGTTTTTGTACTCCTCGCCTGATTGCTGCCACACATGCTTGACACCATCTAAACCAAATAAGTTTATCTTGGTCTCATCAGACCACAGGACATGGTTCAAGTAATCCATCTCCTTAGTCTGCTTGTCTGCAGCAAATTGTTTATGGGCTTTCTTGTGCATCATCTTTAGAAGAGTATTCCTTCAGGGACAACAGCCATGCAGACCAATTTGATGCAGTGTGTGGCGTATGGTCTGAGCACTGACAGGCTGACTCACCACCCCTTCAACCTCTGCAGTAATGCTGGCAGCACTCATACGTCTGTTTCCCAAAGACAACCTCTGTATATGACGCTAAGCATGTGCACTCAACTTCTTTGGTCGACCATGGCGAAGCCTTTTCTGAGTGGAACCTGTCCCGTTAAACCACTGTATGGTATTGGCCACCGCGCTGCAGCTCAGTTTCAGGGTCTTGCAATCTTCTTATAGCCTTGGCCATCTTTATGTAGAGCAACAATTCTTTTTTTCAGATCCTCAGAGAGTTCTTTGCCATGAGGTACCATGTTGAACTTTCAGTGTCCACTATGAGAGAGTGAGAGTGATAACACCAAATTTAACACACCTGCTCCCCATTCACACCTGAGACCTTGTAACACTAAAAATTCACATGACACCGGGGAGGGAAAATGGCTAATTGGGCCCAATTTGGACATTTTCACTTAGGGGTGTACTCACTTTTGTTGCCAGTGGTTTAGACATTAATGACTGTGTGTTGAGTTATTTTGAGGGGACAACAAATTTACACTGTTATACAAGCTGTACATTCACTACTTTACATTGTAGCAAAGTGTAATTTCTTCAGTGTTGTCACATGAAAAGATACAATAAAATAGTTACAAAAATGTGAGGGGTGTACTCACCTTTGTGAGATACTGTAGGTTTCATGGGCACAATTAACACCCAAAGACCAATTTTCTGCACCTGTTTGACAGGTGCATATCATTGCAATTCTTTTTACCTTCATCAAGAGCACCTCTATAGGGTCACGGTGGGAAGGTGCCACCAACACCCAAAGACCAATTTTTCAGCATATGTTTGACAGGTGCATATCATTGCAATTCTTTTTACCTTCATCAAGAGCACCTCTATAGGATCACAGTGGGAAGGTGCCACCAACACCCAAAGACCAATTTTTCTGCACCTGTTTGACAGGTGCATATCATTGCAGTTTTTTACAGCAAGACCAATTCTTGCTTTCATCAAGATTACTTCTATAGGGTAACGGTGGGAAGGTGCCACTGACACCCAAAGACCAATTTTTATGCACCCTTTACTTCTATCCAAAGTCAAAGTGACACCAGAATGTATCCAAAAAATCTCTAATCTTGTTCCCAGTGCACTACATTGTGGCCTCATCATACACACTGGCTCCCCAGCTGTTGCTGAGGAAAATAAAGGCAGCTTGCAGGGAAAATGTCTTTTTTTCGGCTTTATAAATGCAATTACTGCTGCAGCAGATTATAGACATGATACAGATCTGCCACTTTTCAGGTAGATTAAGGGGCCCCTCAGGCACTATATTGGAAGGAATTTTTCATTTTTATGCTTTCACTTTAAAAATCAAAAAATCACTGCTCATTTAAAAATGACGTTTCTCACAAACTTTTTTTTATTGATACATGTCCCCCAAGGCAGGTCCCGAACCCCTATAACCTTTGTATGCTAAATTACTTGCATATAAGCCTTCAAAATGGGCACTTTTGATTTTTGACTTTTGGGTCCCATTGGCTTTAATGGGGTTCGTTATTCGGGTCCGAACTTTTGCAATGTTCGAAAGTTCTGGTGAGAACCGAACAGGGGTCCATTCGGCCCATCCCTACTGTGCACTGATGAAAAGCTGCTGGAAACCCACTCTGGTGAGTATTTTATATTTGATCAAGTTCTTTAATAAACTAGCGGAAATAGCAATGGTAATGTTCAAGATGCAGTTACCCACAACAACCAATTGGATTTTACCTTTGATCAATTGAGAGCAGTAAGTACAATTTTAAGGACAACTTCTGCTTGGTGGCTGTCATATTTTACATTTTGCACATAGATATTTGCCTTAATAACTACTTAGAATAGTGCACTTGCTTTTTTGACACATTTGCTTCCTCATGGTTAGGGATGAGCTTCAAGTTCAAGTCGAACTCATGTTCGATTCGAACATCGGCTGTTCGCAAGTTCCTGAACAGCGAACAATTTGGGGTGATTGCGGCAAATTCGAAAGCCGCGGAACACCCTTTAAAAGTGTATGGGAGATATCAAAAGTGCTAATTTTAAAGGCTTATATGCATGGTATTGTCATAAAAAGTGTTTGGGGACCTGGGTCCTGCCCCAGGGGACATGGATCAATGCAAAAAAAAAAGTTTTAAAAACGGCAGTTTTGTCGGGAGCAGTGATTTTAATAATGCTTAAAGTGAAACAATAAAAGTGTAATATTCTTTTAAATTTCGTACCTGGGGGTGTCTATAGTATGCCTGTAAAGGAGCGCATGTTTCCCATGTTTAGAATAGTCTGACAGCAAAATGACATTTCAAAGGAAAAAAAGTAATTTAAAACTACTCGCGGCTATTAATGAATTGTCGGTCCAACAATACACATAAAAGTTCATTGAAAAAAATCCCCACAGGGGAACCCCGAACCAAAATTTAAAAAAAAATGGCGTGGGGGTCCCTCTAAATTCTATACCAGGCCCTTCAGGTCTGGTATGGATATTAAGGGGAACCCCCGCGCCAACATTTTTTTAAAAATGGCGTGGGGTCCCTCCAAAAGTCCATACGAGACCCTTATCTGAGCATGCAACCTGGCAGGCCGCAGGAAAAGAGGGGGATGAGAGAGCGCCCCCCCTCCTGAACCGTACCAGGCCACATGCCCTCATCATTGGGAGGGTGCTTTGGGGTCCCTCCAAAGCACCTTGTCCCCATGATGATGGGGACAAGGGCCTCATCCCCACAACCCTTGCCTGGCGGTTGTGGGGGTCTGCGGGCGGGGGGCTTATGGGAATCTGGATAAGGGGGTACCTACCATTTCACAAAAAAAGTGTCAAAAATGTTAAAAATGGCAAAAGACAGTTTTTGACAATTCCTTTATTTAAAGTCTTCTTCTTTCCATCTTCTTTCTTCTATCTTCTTTCTTTTGTCTTCCTTCGGTTTCTTCCTCCATCTTCTTCCTCTGCTTCTTCCTCCGGTCCTCTGCTTCTTTGCTCCGGTGTTCTCGTCCGGCATCTTCCTCCGTGGCGTCTTCTTCCCTTCTTCGTTCTCGGGCCGCTCCGCATCCATGATGGGAGGCTCCGGCTGTCTGACGCTTCTCGTCTTCTGACGGTTCTTAAATAACAGAGGGCAGGGCCACCGGTGACCCTGCCCCCCTCTGATGCACAGGGATTTGACGTGGACTTCCCTGAGGCTTTCCCCATGACGTTAGAGGGGCGGGATCACCTGTTACCCTGCGGCCTGCCAGGTTGCGTGCTCGGATAAGGGTCTGGTATGGATTTTTGGGGGGACCCCACGCCATTTTTTTTTTACATTTTGGCGCGGGGTTCCCCTTAAAATCCATACCAGACCTGAAGGGTCTGGTATGGATTTTGAGGGGGACCCCCATGCCTTTTTTTTTTACATTTTGGCACGGGGTTCCCCTTAATATCCATACCAGACCTAAAGGGCCTGGTATGGAATTTAGGGGGACCCCCATGCCATTTTTTTAAAAATTTTGGTTCGGGGTTCCCCTGTGGGGAAATTCCATGCTGTTTTTTTTCAATGAACTTTTATGTGTATTGTCGGACCGACAATTCATTAATAGCCGCGAGTAGTTTTAAATGACTTTTTTTTCCTTTGAAATGTCATTTTGCTGTCAGACTGTTCTAAACACGGGAAACATGCGCCCCTTTACAGGCATACTATAGACATCCCCCAGGTACGAAATTTAAAGGAATATTACACTTTTATTGTTTGACTTTAAGCATTATTAAAATCACTGCTCCCAAAAAAACAACAGTTTTTAAAACTTTTTTTGCATTGATCCATATCCCCTGGGGCAGGACACGGGTTCCCAAACACTTTTTATGACAATAACTTGCATATAAGCCTTTAAAATTAGCACTTTTGATTATTCATGTTCGAGTCCCATAGACTTTAATGGTGTTCGCGTGTTCGAACAAATTTTTTGCCTGTTCTGGTGCGAACCGAACAGGGGGGTATTCAGCTCATCCCTACTCATGATATGATTATTATTATTATTATTATGACAAGATGTAAAACTTACTTGTCCCTAGCTTCCAGATTTTAGTTCATAAACAAGCCAGTTTCAGAGTTGTTGTCACCAGGATTAGAGCTTTTATCTGCTGGGAAACAGAAGCAAGAGGTTGAGCAGGATGACCTACATATTTTATCTTTATTATCAAATACAGTCAGGTCCATAAATATTGGGACATCGACACAATTCTAATCTTTTTTCGCTCTATACACCACCACATTGAAATGAAATGAACAAAATGTGCTTTAACTGCAGACTTTCAGCTTTCATTGGAGGGTATTTACATACAAATCAGGTGAACAATGTAGGAATTGCAACAGTTTGTATATGTGCCTCCCACTTTTTAAGGGACCAAAAGTAATGGGACGATTGGCTGCTCAGCTGTTCCATGGCCAGGTGTGTGTTATTCCCTCATTATCCCATTTACAAGGAGCAGATAAAAGGTCCAGAGTTCATTTCAAGTGTGCTATTTGCATTTGGAATCTGTTGCTGTCAACTCTCAATATGAGATTCAAAGAGCTGTCACTATCAGTGATGCAAGCCATCATTAGGCTGAAAAAACAAAAAAAAACTCATCAGAGAGATAGCAAAAACATTAGGTGTGGCCAAATCAACAGTTTGGAACATCCTTAAGAAGAAAAAATGCACCGGTGAGCTCAGCAACACCAATAGACCCAGAAGACCATGGAAAACAGAAGGGGGGAATTACAATGCGGCCACCACACCGCATCACTGTGAGAAGATCCCCACTCGGTGCTCAGGTGGGCAGCTCTCCTCTCCTGTCATGGCTCTGATTCTGGCTGCCTGGAGTGCCTGCTGTCTACTCTACTGTGATGGGCACACCACACACTACGGCTGAGCTGCAGGAGGAGGTCACGTCACCTGAAGTCTAGTCAGGTAGATCAGTGTGTGTCAGGTAGGTCAGTGTGTTCCAGGTAGTTCAGTGTGTGTCATGTAGGTGAGTGTGTGTCACGTAGGTCAGTGTATGTCAGGTGGGTCAGTGGGTGTCAGGTGGGTCAGTGTATGTTAGGTAGGTTGCTGTGGATCAGTGTATGTCAGGTAGGTCAGTGTGTGTCAGGTAGGTCAGTGTAAGTCAGTGTATGTCAGGTAGGTCAGTGTGTGTCAGGTAGGTCAGTGCGCGTCAGATAGGTCACATCACCCCCCCTGTAGCCGGTTATTTCGGACTGAAGTCCCTGGTCTTTTTGCCACCTGGCAACACCCCTGGCTGAAGGGAAGTATATTTTTTGAGACTTACACTGAGGAGGGAAGCTTTAACCGCTTGCCGAACAGCGCATGCCGCTTTACGTCGGAAGAATGGCGCTGGTGGGCAAAAGGGCACACAGGTACACCCCCTTTAAGAAGCGATGCTGTGGGTACGTGCACGCTGCCACAGTCTCCGTGACCGCGGGTCCCACGGACTCGATGTCCGCCGGGTGCCCGCGATCGTGTCACGGAGAGGTAGAACGGGGAGAGCTTTTGTAAACAAAGCATTTCCCCATTCTGCCTAGTGACAGGACAGAGATAACTGCTCTCTGTCATCGAGAGCAGTGATCGCTGTTATGTGAGGTGTAGCCCCTCCCCCCACAGTTAGAATCACTCCCAAGGACACACTTAACCCCTTCACCGCCCCCTAGTGGTTAACCCCTTCACTGCCAGTGTCATTTACACAGTAATTATTGCATTTTTATAGCACTGATCGCTGTATAAATGACAATGGTCCCAAAATAGTGTCAAAAGTGTCCGATCTGTCCGCCACAATGTCGCAGTCCCGATAAAAATCGTAGATCTCCGCCATTACTAATAAAAAAAATTAAAAATAAAAATGCCATAAAACTATCTCCTATTATGTAGACGCTATAAATTTTGTGCAAACCAATCAATATAAGCTCATTGCGATTTTTTTTTTACCAAAAATACGTAGAAGAATACATATCGGCCTAAACGGAGGAAATATTTTTATATTTTTGGGGGATATTTATTATAGCAAAAGGTTTAAAATATTGCATTTTTTTTAAAATTGTCTCTCTTTTTTGTTTATAGCGCAAAAAATAAAAACCGCAGAGGTGATCAAATACCACCAAAAGAAAGCTTTATTTGTGGGAAAAAAGGACGTCAATTTTGTTTGGGTGCAACGTCGCATGACCGTGTAATTGTCAAAGCGACGCAGTGCCAAAAGTGCTCTGGTCAGGAAGCCGGTAAATTCTTTCGGGGCTGAAGTGGTTAAAGAGCAGCTCAACTAAAAAGAAAGTTGTCCCTTAAGCAACCTATTGTCATGAATCTGCAGTAATGTTTCATGCTCTGTTTGTCTGCTTACCTCTCGGGTCTGTGAATCAGCTTAGGGACCGTGCTCTCACACCTGTGTGTTTAAGTAATCTTCTCTCAGCATGGCTCCACCCCAGCCTCTAACAGGAAACACTATTTAACCCCACGTTATGCAAGCCAGCCTTGCCCGAGCAACAGTTGAGTTTGGGCTTCTGTGTGATGGCCTGCTGTATGTTTACCTCTGACTTCTGTCTATCGACCTTGGCGTGTCTTTCTGACCATTCCTGTCTGCTAGTTGCCCCGATCTTGGCTTGTTCTCCTGACTATCCTGTGTTTAACCCTGTACTGCTGTCCACCAGAGCCAGTCCATGAGCATGAATAAAAACAGCAAATGCTAGCGCTCAGGATACCGGCATAGTGGCTCACAATTGGTTCAATAAGAGTTACTGTAGTAATAAAAACTGGACTGGATAAACTCAATTGTGAAAAGTCCACGAGTAGAAATAAAAAGTCCAAAGATAATGGCTAGTACCAAATCCAGGCTGTGAAAACCACAAGGAGCTGGAGAGGAAGCCAGCTGTGTCCTCTGTAGAAAATGGTGATGATTCGCACGAGGAACAGCGTGTGACATCAGCATGGTCAGGGGAAACACAACGCATGTCAGAGCATGCGCGAAGTCCATATGGAGCATGTGCGCTCCTTTCTCTACTTGAGAAAGGAGCGCGCATGCTCCATACAGACTTTGCGCATGCTCTGAAAAGCATTGTGTTTCCCCCTGACCTTGCTGACATCACACGCTGTTCCACGAGCGGATTGTCTCCATTTCCTCCAGAGGACACAGCTGGCTTCCTCTCTGGCTCCTTGCGGTTTTCACAGCCTGGATTTGGTACTCCTCGGGACATGCTTTAAACACCAGTAACATCCGTGAGCATTTCTCATCTCCCGTGAGTACATCTGTACTTATCCATATGTAAGTGGTGAATACTTTTATTGTATTACACATTAAACATTGCACTCAGAGGCGCTTTTCTGTGTTTTTTTCTTTCCAGTCCGTGAGCATGAGCTGAGGAACCCGGGGGGGCTGCGAAATGGAGTCAGCTGCAGCCAAATCCATCCTCACCAGCAGAGGTTCTGGTGAAAACCTGCTGGCTCTTAGATTCCACGCCCTGGGGAATCTTACACTCTAGGTCCCTGTTTGGTCTGTGTCAGTGTTCAGGTGGAGCTGCTTTCCTGAACCACCCAGAGCTCCATCCGCAGCAGTCAGCCGAAGGTTCCACAACCTTGGCTATGCGTTCCTAACCCCAGCGGTGAGCATCTGTCACCTGACCTCAGGTAACCTGACAGTTTGCTTGGGCCATGGACCTGGCTGATGTGCCGCTCGCTACACATGATGATCAGCTGCAAGGCATAGTCCGCAGACTCGAGACCCAGGAATCTAATCAGACCCAGGTGACGTGATTCTGTTAAGGTTAAGAGCTTCAATTGAGCTCAAGGTTATCTGCTGCTGTCTCTAATTGGAAAGTGTGGATATGCATGCATATAAAAGTAAACACTCTCAGCACGGTTACTTCTTACACTTCTAATTTATTTGAGGCGGTGCTAATGTTTTATACACAAAAATACGTCATAGCTATGTTAGTCTAATAGGTACATCTCATTGGTTAAGATAGAAAAGAAAATGGAGAATCTTCATGTCGAGGTTTGGTTATTGCTGGTTTTGTCTCTAGTTCCGCATTCTTCTGATGTGTGGGATGCAGGGTGTACCCGTCTTGAGAAGATAAAGGAACAGAGCTAATCTATATACTTATATGATGAGTAAGAAGAAAAACATGTATACACATAAGAAAATAGACATTTTCAACTTATTATTATTATCTACATCACATTCCCTCACAGTCCCCCCTAAAATGACTATTTTCTCTTTTCTGTCCCTAATACTAAAGGTCCTATTTCGTCTGGCCCATTCTCCTCAGCAACTCTTTTAGGCTGTATATAGAGTTAGGCAGCAACTTGTCCACTACCCTCCTCGATACAGCTGGAGAGGTGCAGTCAGGTGCTATCCCTATAACCCTATAGGATTGTGAGATTTTGGACAGGGAGTGACTGTAGAGGAGCGATGGGTTTGTCATCTTCCATCATAAGGGGGTCCTCTTCTTCTTGGTGGAGAAATGTAGGTGTGCTATTGTCTACTGCCTTGCTCATTAACTTTTTTTACGAAAGGTAGAATACAGCATACAATCAGGGCTAAAAGAACCAGGATTATTAATACTGTTACCCCTATCTGGGCAAGCACCTTCTGCCACCCACTCATCCAGCTACACACCAGTGCCACCTGTGCCCATCAGTGCCACCTGCACCAATGCAGCGCCATATCAGTGCCTTCTGTGCCCACCAGTGCTGACTGTGCCCACCAGTGCCACCTGTGCCCACCAGTGCCACCACAGTGCTCTGCAGTGCAGTCTCATCAGCCACCAGTATGGCAAAAAAATTTTTACTAGTGAGGAGGTCTACCAGCATCTAAGCATGACCGATGAGAGCAGCGGGGAGCTCTCTAAGTCTCAGTCCGATTCGGATTCTGCCTATGAACCAGTTACAAGCAGCGGTTCTGATACAGGATCGGAAGAGGAATGTGTGCCCGTGAAAAGAAGGCGTTCTGGCATGGAGCAGCAGCCTACTACAAGCAGCGCAGGGCCATCCACCTCGCGAGCAGTGCCATCCACATCGAGAGCAGTGCCGTCCACCTCGAGAGCAGTGCTGTCCACCTCGAGAGCAGAACCACTACAACAAAGGCCGGGCACCAGTAGGGTGTCATCTCAGCCCTAAAGGGATAGGAGCCATGCCAGCCTTCCCTATGCCCTTCAAAACCCCCTGTGGCTTCCCTTTAATTTCAGAGCAGCTTATATCCCCCTTTCACTGCCCAGCCAGGTGTCCAGGTAAACACCGATGATTTTCCCATGCTTGATTTTTTTCACCGAAGACTTACTATAGTCCATTGTGGCCCAGTGCAACCTCTACGCACAGCAGCACATAGTAAGCAACCCTGGCTCTAGTTACGCCCATCCCTTAATGAGTGGGGAGAACTATCCATAGAGGAATTCAAAATTTTCTTAGGCCTAACTTTTACTATGGGACTCACAAAAATGACCCTCCCCGAAATGACCCAGCTTTTGACAAACTATTTAAAATTTGGCAACTCCTAAATTATTTCTCTGAAAAATGTCCCCAGTTATATACCCCCTAACAGAATATTTCCGTGGATGAGTCCCTTGTAAAATTCTCAGGCAGGCTGGGCATCAAACAATTTATCCCCAGCAAAAGGGCCCGATATGGGGTAAAAATGTACAAACTTTGTGACCGAGCCACAGGGTACATCTACGTCTTCCTGGTGTCCGAAGGGAAGGACTCCCAACTGCATCCCCCTGAATGCCCAGAGTACATCGGAGCCAGCGGAAGAGTGGTCTGGGAGCTTGTCTATGCACTCCTTGCAAAGGGATACCATCTATATGTGGATAATTTTTATACTAGCTTGCCCCTCTTCTGCAATCTTCACCAGAGAGAGGCCCCAGCATGTGGTACAGTAATGCCCCGTACACACGGTCGGACTTTGTTCGGACATTCCGACAACAAAATCCTCTGATTTTTTCCGACGGATGTTGGCTCAAACTTGTTTTGCCTACACACGGTCGCACAAAGTTGTCGGAATTTCCGCTCGACAACCATGCGGTCACGTACACCACGTACGACGAGACTAGAAAAGGCTGGTTCAGAACCAAGCGTGGCACCCTTTGGGCTCCTTTTGCTAATCTCGTGTTAGTAAAAGTTTGGTGAGAGACGATTCGTGCTTTTTCAGACTCGTGGCTTTCAGATCGTTTTCTGCCATTCAGTTTGTGCTTGTGGGTTTGTATCTGCTCTTCAGTGCGGGCAAGCAAGTTCTGCGTGACTTTAGTCACTGTATTCTTGTTCGTTCGTTACTGGTTTTCAGGTCGCTCTTCACAGGCCTTGCTGTTCTTCAGTGCGTTCTGTTACTTCGTTCTGAGCAGCCGACCATTTTCTAGCCATGTTTCGTATGCGTACTCCTCGTAGAGTTCGTGCTGTGCGGGGGCTTGGTGTTGGGGTCCTGACCATGACACAAGTCCAGTCCATGAACAGGGTGGGGAGGAGTTCATGGACCAAGAATTGGTTGCTTCAGCGTGACCAGTTCTGTCATATGCCTTTGCTCCGTGAGATCCGTGAGAATAATCCTGATGATTTCAGGAACTTTCTCCGGATGACGGACCCCGTGTTTCACCGTCTGTTGGCTTTGCTGACCCCCTATATCAGCAGGCAGGATACCTGCATGAGGCAAGCCATCACTCCGGAGCATAGGTTGGTCGCTACCTTGCGGTATTTGGCCACAGGGAGAAGCCTGCAGGACCTCAAGTTCTCGACAGGCATCTCCCCCCAGGCTCTGGGGATCATTATCCCAGAGACCTGTTCTGCCATCATTCAGGTCCTGCAGAAGGAGTATATGAAGGTAAGATTTTTATCCTTTTATATCACATTTTATGGTATTGAATGTTTGCTAATATATTGTATTTCTTTCCTCATTCCCTAATTACCATGATTGTAATATGCTGTGAATGTCCCCATTGTTCTCATGCATGCTGGATTTTTATATAATTATTATTTTAGGTCCTTCATACATATTTGCCCTTCAATAACCTCCCCAGCATGGTGTCTCCTGGCCCTATATTCACCTCATGTAGTCACTTAACAATGTATTTTTTCAGCTCCATAGTAGTGCTTTACCCCAAACACCCCCTAAAATGTTTGGAAATGTTATTTTTTATTTAAATTCAGGCAGAGGGCCAGAGGCTTTTTTTTGTGGTGTCCCCAAATTTTTTGTAACCCTCCCTCCCCCAACTGCTAAGTCAGCTGATCCCAATTCTCTATCTATCCTCAATCATCTATCTGCTGACTTTGCCAAACCCATACACACTATACCCATCTCTTTAGTGCTCAGATTTATGGATGAATTGCCCAAAGCATGTAGTGCAAGGGCCTGCCTGTATACTTTCCAATGGTACTGTTTAAAGTTCTTGTATCCTATTATGATCTTGATAGGTAATAGCAGAATGTCCAAATGTGCTCAAATGTGTACAGTGTGTATTTATATCTTTGTATTATGACACTTCTTACCTGTCCAGTGGGCTGCCAATAGTGTAACTAAGGAGGGGCTGTTCCAAGTAATACCCATTATTTAGGCATTCATCTCTAAATTAAGTGAAGAGGGTTACCTGTCCAAGACTTCCCCCCCCTATAATGTTAGAAATGGCCCATGAGAGGGGGGGGGGGGATATGATAGGTGTACCTTATACTTTGTTGTTGTTAAATTCCCCTTAATAAATGCTATCTGGAGGTTGCCCCATAATGTTTGTGTCTAATCTGCTTGCCATGTTTCTGTGAAAAAATAGTAATGTTTATTGTTTTTTCCTCAACAGTTTCCTTCCACGCCACAGGAATGGCAGACTGTGGCCTCCCACTTTGCCCAGCGGTGGGACTTTCCTAACTGCGGAGGGGCAATTGATGGGAAACACGTCCACATCGTCCCACCACCCAACTCGAGGTCGTACTATTATAATTACAAGGGGTTTAATAGTATAGTGATGTAGGTGGTGGTGTCGGCTAATTACGAGTTCTTGTATGTGGACGTGGGGAAGAATGGCCGGATGTCCGATGGTGGAGTGATCGCCCAGACGGAGTTCTACAGGCGTCTCCAGAATGGCAGCTTGGACTTGTCACCTCCAGAGGACAATGTTGAAGGTCTCCCATTTGTGTTCGTTGCTGATGAAGCGTTTGCGGCCATTCCCGATGAGGACCCTCACCCCGGAACAGAGGGTTTTTAATTACCGGCTGGCCAGAGCCCGAAGAGTGGTGGAGAACACATTTGGAATCCTGGCCAGCCGGTTCCGATTATTTCTGACACCCATCCATATGGCGGAGTATAAACTGAACCATATAATACTTGCCTTTTGTGTTCTCCATAATTTTCTACGAAAACATTCAGCCAACTATGCTGGCTCAGTTGGGCCTGAGGCCAGAATCCCAAATCCTTCAACACTGACGGCGCTTGAAAGCGGCCATCCTGGCTTGCCCTCCCTGAATGCCCGTGATGTCCGGTTACGATACCTGGAGTTCTTTGCGGGTAGGGGGGCTATCAATATGCCAGACAATCTGTGACACCTTTTTCAAATAAAAAACAACCAAAAGAAATTCTTTGTGGCCATTTACTGCTTGTGTTTGTTTTAGCTGACCCTGACAGAAATGTGTGGAGTGCAGAAAATGGCGTGATTGGGTAACCTTATAAAAAACACTGTTGGCTGGTACTTCCTAAATGCAAAAACACATTTCACTACAAGTGCACTTGCAACTGCACTGGACCTGCACTTGTAGTGCAAAGTGTATTTTCCCTTAGGAAATAACCCCCATTTTTGCATAAAACAGCAATTACATCACCCCAAAAGTGTTGTAGTGTTGAGACAATAATCCACACATTCTTGAGTAAGGCACTTTTTTATACCTGCACAATCACATGTGCATTTACGAAAGGTTTTTAAAACAAACCAACATGTTTGTTGTATAACAATTTTTGCAGTAGCATTATCAAAACTCGAAATAACCATTTCACATAAAACAGGCCTGTGTAAAACCAACAAGAAAGCCAAAAAACTTGAACTTACAAAGTTCACATTAGGTAAAACCTGAAGGCTATATCAGACATCAGTATTTAGGAACTGGGTTTGATATAGCATTCAGATGGGGGGAAATCACCCCTGGAAAAGCCAAATTTGGAAGATGCACACCAATTTACGAATGTCAACATGTGCTATCTGCCATCACGGGGGATCAAGGGACGTGTTTTGGGGGAGAAAGCCCTTCCTCACCACTACTTTATAATTGAGGAAGGGGTTGCACCCCCAAAACGCGTCCATTGATCTCCCGTGATGGCAGATAGCACATGTTGGCACACTGTGTGCATTCTCCAAATTTGCCTTTTCTAAACATTTGAAAAATTTTTGGAAGATTGGACCACAATAAAACAGGTGATTTTGTGGGGTTTAAATTCTACCCAAAACATCAATGATGTTATTATTTTTTTTAATAACATCACTGATTTGTTTCTGGATGTTTTGCAATTGGAGATTACACCCCATGATCTCCCCGATCAGGATCTGGGCACTTTCTGAAGTAAAGCGTTCAGGATCCCTCACATCACGATCACCTAAAAAGAGATAAAGAACAAAAAAAAGGTCTCAAAAATCTGCCACCATCCATCTCGTTTACCTGAGTCTGTGGTCGCAGACACTCACCTGTTGTGGTGCCAATCTCCACCACATCTTCTTCTTCCTCCTGCTCTTCTTCTTCGTTTGGGGGTATTTCACCTTCTTCCATAGGTGGGGGGTCTGTGGTCTCCTCAGATGAGGGCTGTCCTCCGAGTCTTTTCTCCCCTATGTAAAACAAAAATGGTATAATTAGCACACAGATATTTGATGGCAGAACTAGAAATAGGAAACATTGCTTGGAAGTGGGGTACAATTGTCTATTTTAGCCGAGTTCCAAGATGTATATTTTTTTTATTGCCCTTTGTCAAGCTGCAATACTTTACCTGTTTGGTACAAGCTTCACAGATGGAGACCCCCCTATAGTATACACTGGAGCACCTGTGTGCCCCCCCTTAATAAAAATGGTGTTCTGGGGTCCCACACTAGTGCTCCAGTGTCCAGATGTGAAAACAGCTGCTCTGTGTCCTCTCCTTACACAGAATCTAGTTGTCATTTCATTCTAGTAACAAACCCATCTACACAAACAAATATTTGGCATCCAAGTAGGCCCCAAAAAATGTGTGAAAATGCATATGGCCTAAACAATGGGGTTCTAGAGGCCGAAATAAAAATGTTTGATACGAACGAATAATGGGCCAATGAACATTAAAGTTGCCCTTTTATTAAACGTTACAATTAATAAAAGCATATGGAGCAGAACGAACGTAATAAAGACAGAAAGAATAGGAACACAGCACAACTACTTACTTTTTTGCAGCACTCTCCGGATCTTTCAGTACTGCTCTGGCTCTCTCAACTTCAGGTCCGACCACCGCTTCCTGAGCTGATCTTTAGATCTTCGTACCCCGAAATTCCTCTCCAGACTCCGGACCACTTTACCAATGATTTTGGCCTTTCGGATGTTGGGGTGGGGGTAAGGCCCATATTTTCCGTCATAGTCGGACTTCCTCATGATGTCTACCATCTCCAACATCTCCCCAAACGACATATTTGTGGCCTTAAAATGTCTCCTTCTGGATCGGGACGTGCCTGGATCCGGGCTTTCCTCCTCCTCCTCCTCGTTGCTAGAATTAGCATGCACCTGCTGTAACTCTGCCATCATGCTCTTCACCCACTGCGCCGAACAAAAAGGGGCGGGGAATACACTAGAAAGAACGTCAGGGGCGGGCAGAGTTACACGCATGCGCAGTGTGTATAAAGCGTAACACGCGTGCGTATTACGTACGATCTGTGAGCGGAGGAAGGAGCATTGGACGCGCCGATCGTAAGAACGAAGGTAAGAGACAAACTTGTGCCTATACTGCTTCTAAATTGAGGCCTATATTGTAACAAGATTAGGAGAGTTTTGTCTGACATTAGGCTTTGTCTTGTGTTGTGTCTTGAAGTGATCATGGATATCTTAATGAGAGATACTGACTTCATGTCACTATTCCTTGATATGCTAAGTGAGCTGCCTTGTCTGTGGGAGATTACCCACCCCCATTTCAAGAACCAAGCAAAGAGGAAGGCAGCACTGGAGCAATTGTGTGAAATTGTGAAGCAGGTGATCCCCACGGCAGACATCACTTATTTAAAGATATTAATTGGTTGCCTGAGGAGCACATATCTGAGGGAGCGCAAGAAAGTCCTGGATTCACAGAGATCCGGAGCAGCAGAAGACATCTATGTCCCCAGGATGTTGTACTACGACAGGCTGCACTTTCTGGCAGGCCAGACTGAACCCAGGCCATCCCTCTCCAGTCTTCCTTCCACGCTTCCTTCCCCCCTGGCTGAGGCTTCTGACGCCCAACCTGGGCCTTCCAGGCGATATGTGGAGGAGCCCAGATTGAGCCAGGTATAGCATTCCTCTAAATATTTCTGCTTGTCCAATCAATGATGTTAACTAGATGTTAGTTGGGAGTACTAATTTAGGATTGTGATTGATGATGCAAAACATTACAACTATGTCCCTTTTTCATACACAGGGAAGTCTCAGCCAGGAGGTGGCCGGGCCGAGCCGGCTGGCTGATCTGCAGGTCCCTCCACCCCCCCTGAAAAGAGAAAGTGGCAGTAGGACGAGTGCCCTAGAGGAGGCGGCTATCAGATTCTTTTGGAGGGCTACAGAGGTCCTGGGAGCACCCCACACCATGCAGGAGAACATTGCTGCATTCATAGCATATAAAATGCAGAGGATGGAGGAGGGCCAAAAAGCCATGTGTCAGGCCCTCATATCAGAGGCTCTGGAGAAAGGTATGAGGGGCCAAATTACACCTCACACACAGCTTTGGGATGGTCCTCCTCCTCCCTCTCCTCCAGGTCCTCCCAGTCCTCCTCCAGGTCCTCCCAGTCCTCCTCCAGGTCCCCCCAGTCCTCCTCCTCCTCCTCCTCCAGGTCCTACTCCTCCTCCTGCCACATCTCCAACTGCACAGCCACAGCCCGGAAGAAAGTGTGGAAGGAAGACCAGACAGTGATTGCCCTGGGTCCAGTCTGGTCGGCCAAAAAATGCAGCCTCTTGTGGTACCACAGCCTGGGGACACAGATGTCATCTGCTGCTATCCGAGTCTCTGTGAATCCCGGACCAGACTGCCCTCCCTTAGATATGGACTCCTCAGGCCACCAATTTTGATGTTGAAGAATTGATGTCTGCCGTGGGGGTCCCAGGCTTCACTAATTTCTGCTGTTGATCCAGTGTTGCCTTCCTCTTTGTTTGGTTCTGATCCCTTAATAAAGGATTTTTGTTTTGAATTATACTCTCCTATGTGTTTTCCTTCAAAAATGACAGTTTGTTTGTGAGGATTCAGGTACATTTCAAATATACAATGTGAAATGAACAAGGGACACCAACACCAAACAATCTTCTGGAGATTAAATAATAAAAGATAATAATGGTGTTGGGGTAACTTGACACACAAAACACACACAAAAATATTCTGGAGTAAAAATAAAAATAACATTGAACAAAGATCAGCCTTGGAAAAAATCCAAACATTAAAGAAAAAAAAAGGCTTAAAATCCAAAAAAAAAAACCATAAACAATATAAAACTGTCAGATGTGACAACGAATAACAATATATTGAGGGAATCCCACAAAAAAAACACAAATAAAAGTTTGTGAGAAGTGTGTGTGAATATGAGCATCAAAACTACTTAATTCTTGTCACATTATAAAGAAGAAGAGAGTGCGCTGTATTAAACCATTTTGAACATTGCAGCGTGACGAAAGTGCTGTATCCATTGAGAACGCTAAGTTTACCAGAACGAGCTGTCCCGTGTCGGAATTTCTTCTGAGCATGCGTGGCACTTTGTGCGTCGGAACAGGCCACACACGGTCGGAATTGACGCGATCGGATTTTGTTGTCGGAAAATTTTATCTCCTGCTGTCCAACTTTGTGTGTCGGAAAATCCGATGGAAAATGTCCGATGGCGCCCACACACGGTCGGAATTTCCGACAACACGCTCCGATCGGACATTGTCCATCGGAAAATCCGGCCGTGTGTACGGGGCATAAGAGCCAATAGAATGGGCGTCCCGAAAAACTTGTCAGTGAAAGGCTACGATGAGGGGAGATGGCATCTTTGCAAACTAAATATTACTAATACAAACTAAATAATATTTGTAAACTAAAAATTACAAACTAAATACTAAATGAAAGTTAAAGAGGAACTGCAGTCTGCTCACATAATTTGTAATAAAAACATCTTTGCCATTCTGAAACTTTTCTCCAACCGCTTTGCGTATTATTTTATATATACTGTGATTCTGTACTTGCCAAATATGCAGCAGAAATCTCCCTCCACTGAGTCTGGCTGCATCAATTTTAACTGTGGGCAGCTGAAGCTGCTGCTTTTTCATTTCCAGGATTTACACAGACACACAGAGGCACACCTCCAGGTCTGCACCTCTCATTGGCCCTTTTTATGACTCATCCCTCTCCCTTCCTGGTGTTGTGAATTCATGAAGAAATATATTTTATATTTACTGGTGGAAACATGAGAGATGCTTAGGCCTCAAAAAGTAGATGAACTGTGATGTTGCAATAATTGAACTGTTGCCCTTTTGGAGACCTTTAGGACAAAATTGATGTTCTCATGTTTTCCAAGTTTATCTACTACTTCAAATATTGAAGACTTTTACAAGCATGTATTGTGAGGAAAACTCGTTGGAACAATGACTGCTCTCGTCACAAAACAAGGAGATATTTACATGGTATTAGTGAATAAACGAAAAAATAGGAGACAAGGTTATACAGACTATTCTCACATAGAAATAACGTCACCTGGCCTAAACCCATTGTGTTCAAGTGAGGGACTGTTTAAATAGCGAACACCTTGGCTAACAAAACCCATTGTGTGAATTTTAGGAACTGTTTAGACAAACAAGTCATCTCTAAACATCCAGTGGGAAAGATGTGAAGTTGGTGCAAGTCAAAAATATTTTAAAAGTATCTATAAGGTTATTATAAGTCATTTCAAACTATCTATGACATTGTAGGTCACAGAGACATATTATAATTTTGGCATCTGAGGACCCAACAACTTTGGTATGAAGAAAATATATATGAAAGTGTGATTTTATAAGTAGAAGTGTTTTAAGAAACTAATTAGTATTAGGAAAAACATATAATTATGATTATAACTATATAAGACTGTAGCCTATGCTTGGATAAACAAATATTCAGTGGAGATACTAGAAGTTATACAGGTATCCATATAGATAATCATTTTTATGTAGTATTGATGAATATATATAACAACGTGTGTATTTCATAGATAGACCAGTTTTTATAGACATACATTTATAGAGATACATATATATAACCAAGTTATGTAATGGTGACTAATCAAACTTATACTGAGTGTATTTTACATTAGACCGATTACCAGAATATTTAAAGGTATGTACTATCCTTACCATTATACACATTTTGAAAATAGAACATATTAACTTAAAAGGATGGACTCAAAATACATGTGAGACACCTGGTGGTTGAAGGTGGTATTATTTGAACTCACTAAATTTACGAGAAAGGTAAATGATTAAGTTTATAACCAACAGGAAAGAAGGCCACGTCCTTTTGGGCAGAGCCATTATAATTTTTATGGTCTTATTATCTGAAATGGTATTTAGAGGCAAGTAAGAAGCCAGGAAAAAAAAAGGAGGGGAGAAAGGAGGAGCTCAGGGGGAGAGTTCAGGGATCCACCCTGAGGGGGGACACTGGGAGATACACACACTCCCAGACTGACACTCATGTACCATGCATGAATACATATCTTTACATTCATGAAGATTCCTCGACACCCTGCTACTTAGAACTCGGAGGTCACAAGAAGTAAATCCTCTTTAAGAGTATCCATTTTGAAACTACGGCAGCCATCTTAACTCTGGTAACCAGCCAATAGGAACTGTAGCCATGCTGGAATGGGTAATTATGTCATGTTAATTTTATCTTGTATGTTCTCTCAAATATTGATATGTTCTCTCAAACATTGATGTATTGAATATTATACAATTGATAATTATTCTCCCGAATCAATAACCGCCTTGTAGATTTTTCTCTAAACATTCAAATTTTTCATCATATTTTTCTTTTTACATAGTTGCCACATTTATTGACAATACAAACGTCTAGTTTATTTCACATTTTTAACCACTTACTTACCTGCAGTCTAGTAACGGTTGTACGTGTGAAATACAGACGTTCTGTTTAATTGTCAAGTTCACAAGGTTATTGATTCTACCGAGAAGTTATCATGGTGATATTATTTCAAAGGGACGGTACGCCCATTTTTGCAAGTGTTTTTATTGATTTTCAAGACGTTCATGTAACGCAATCGGTATCTTAATTTCATGTGATTATTTGTTTTTGTCAACCAATAAATAACTGTTTCGTATGCTCACACGTCTCCGTGAAAAAGTTTCACATGCATAGACTGTGTCATATAGATTGATTTTGTATCTTAAAAATATCCTTTTTAAAAATTACTCAATGATAATTATTGTGCGGGAAACCTGTCCTTAAAAAGGCACAACTTATTATTACTTATTATTCACGACACTGGCAAACTCTCACAAGAGTGAGAGAGAGAGCTGTGCATGATGTCATAAGCCTAGGCTTTTTACCAGACAAGAAACAGGAAGTGGGCTGTATAAGGTATTTTTTGCCAGAAAAAAAAAATATTTTATTATCCAAAGTTAAAAAAAGCAAGGGTAGAGGATTTAATAGATGGCAATATGAAAAAATGACTGAAGCTCTGCTTTAAATAAATGTAGGAAAATTATCATTATCTGCATTAAAGTGGATGTAAACCTGATTCATGAAATGAGCTGGGCACATATATCTGCAGTGTTTTCCTATCTCTCTTCAAAGCCCTATGTCCTGTAGCTTTCTCCTGCCCCATTCTTCTGTTATCAGCATGAGAACTTCTAACAAGCTCTCCGACACAGGAGATAAAAGCAGCCTGAGTTTTGTGTTGGGGAGGTTGCTATAAATATATTAGCAGAGCCCTGAATGATTTAACGAACAGAACTGAAAGTCTCTACCTATGAGGAGGGGGTTGTGCCTTTCCTCCAATCAGCTGTCTTGGCCCAGGCTTCACTGCAGTGCTAACCAGGAATAGAAAATCTCCTAACATGATGTGAATTTTCTAAGGACTATATAAAGCTAAACACAGCAGATATACATATAAAACTTATGTAGGGGGATTTGCTTCATCTCTGTGTATCATCTGAGGCTGTTCACTTCACTAGGTCTATGTGAGGGTTTACATTCACTTTAACTCTGTAACCCTGTAAACATAAATTACATGTGAACACTTCTATTAAATTGTGGCTCTTTTAAAACTTTACCTTTATAACTGTCAGTTATTATTTATGAGTCCACTAATCTTTACCTGTTCGCCTTGTTCTCTTATTTGGTTTAATAGCTGTGATCTAAACAAGAGTATATCACTCACCTGGATCACCAAATTGAAGAATGCAGGCTACACTATCACTTGCATCAGATGTTAAAAAACATTACTGAAACACAGAAGAGAAAAATAACCAAGTGATCCATTGAGTCTACCCCCTTTTTTTTATCTGTGTATTTTTTTTTTTTTTTGTGCTTTTTTTTGTCTGAGTATAAATCTATGTTTGTCCCAATCACGTTTGAAACCACTTACTGCTGACTACCTTGCTACCTCTGCTGGATTTGAATTATCAATGAAGTTCTGGTCTATTGCCTTGGATGATGGAACTGTATCGATACAATTTTACAAACTTGCAACAAGTTAATTGCATGGTGTGCAATTTCTTTACAACTTTTGAGATATTGTTGATTCACTCTTTGTATAGTGGGGGTTGTGTTGTTGACTCCTGGGATATAGGGCGGGGTTATACAATCAATTTTGTATTAATAAAGTAATTTTGGTCTGTGACCTGTAACAATTTTCTCTTTTTTTTTCTTTTGGATTTTCAGTTGTTTGAACTAAAGTATCTACTGACTTAATTTTTGTCTGCTTTGCCCATGGTTCTCTGAACCATAAATTTTACTGCAAAGCCAAGTACGCTGAATTTTGTTGCCCTATCAGTAAAGTTCCCATTACAGAATAAATAGTAGAGACATCTGCACAGAGAATTTACTGCTTGTAAACACACTTGAAAGTAAGAGTGGAAGTTTCATCTAAGAAATAATCTTTTTGTATTATTTTAGCAGCATCATCCCCAGAGCCAGCACTGATCATTCCTTCCAGGCGCTGAATGAAGCAGGCAGCTACCTGTGGAGAATATGTGATAAACTAGTGTAATAGCTTTAAGAGAATAAAAAAGATATGAAACACAAATGCTGCTTGGATAATGCATTCGGCCGGTTTCAAGGGATCTGGTTTTGAATAATGTTTAAGATAAATGCACGATTCATGAGAAATCGCATAACGAGTGTGTTGGGGCTTTCAGAGATGCTGACGTTCAAAATAGTAATTTACTTTTTTTTTACGGGAATGTCAGTACTGCTTTTATAAGCCAGCTTTGGATAAAAACTGGCACTGGTAAAGAAGAGAAGCATGCTTATTTTCAACTTGTAACTCTGTTTTTTGCAAAAGAGTAGCATTTCAGTATTAATCTTTAAGCTGCTTTCATCAAGTCTACCCACAATAACTAAGCAAATCCCTGAAGGCTTATTTGTCATTTTAGGGGCCCTAGCTATCACAGGTAGGTAACCTCATTTGTTAAAGGGATCAATAATGGATGTTGAAAGATTACAATATCTGGATATGTATTTTATAGAAAAGGGCATCCTATAGGACAGGGGTCAGCAACCAAAGTACAGATGCCCACTGGGCAAACAAAGTTATTTTTAGTGGCAGTCAGGAAATTGATAGTGTGTAGTGTAGTGCCTTTACCAGACAAAGTCTTATTTTTGTAAAAGGTGGTCTTTGTATTAATTTGTGTTTCTGCATTTAGAACCACATGTACAGTATGTGTGAACACTAGGGATGAGCTTCGCGTTCGAGCAGAACCCATGTTCGACTCGAACATCGTCTGTTCGATCGTTCGCCAAATTGCGAACGATATGGGCCGTTCGCGCCAAATTCGTGTGGCGTGTCATGGCCCATAATTCACTGCGGCATTGCAGTGCATTGCTGGCTGATGATTGGCCAGGCATGCACTATGACCCGCATGCTTGGCCAATCACAGCACCGTCAGTAGAGAGAGCTGTAATTGGCCAAAGCCAGGGTGGCTTTGGCCAATTATGGCTCAGGGGGTTTAGAATATGCCCCACACTATATAAGGCTGCCTGCACGGCGGCCCTGTGTAGTGTGTTCCGGCGTGCTTAGAGAGAGAGAGAGACAGTGTCATTTCATTTGAGTTAGCTAGATTAGGCAGGACAGTCAGTGAGTTAGCTGCACTTACAGTGTATTGTGTATATATATATGCATCCCAGGTGTTGTATATATATATATATATATATATATATATATATATATATATATATATATATATATATATACACTGTATTCAGTTTAGCTAGATCCGTTCCTGTTATCTTCCTACTGACAGGCAGGCTTGTCTTGTTACAATATTTACAGCTACCTGAAGAAAATTACTGGTGTTCTTTTGATCCTATTAGTACCACAGTCAGGCAGCTAGACTATTTACAGTTAGTGTAGTGCGACCTTTGCACAGTGTTCAGCTAAAGCTACAAGTTAGTGTAGTGCGTCCTCTGAACAGTGTTCAGCTAAAACTACAAGTTAGTGTAGTGCGACCTCTGCACAGTGTTCAGCTAAAGCTACAAGTTAGTGTAGTGCATCCTCCTCACAGTGTTCAGCTAAAACTACAAGTTAGTGTAGTGCTACCTTTGCACAGTGTTCAGCTAAAACTACAAGTTAGTGTAGTGCGTCCTCCTCACAGTGTTCAGCTAAAGCTACAAGTTAGTGTAGCGTGACCTCTGCACAGTGTTCAGCTAAAGCTACAAGTTAGTGTAGTGCGTCCTCTAAACAGTGTTCAGCTAAAACTACAAGTTAGTGTAGTGCGACCTCTGCACAGTGTTCAGCTAAAGCTACAAGTTAGTGTAGTGCGTCCTCTGAACCGTGTTCAGCTAAAACTACAAGTTAGTGTAGTGCGACCTTTGCACAGTGTTCAGCTAAAGCTACAAGTTAGTGTAGTGCGTCCTCTGAACAGTGTTCAGCTAAAACTACAAGTTAGTGTAGTGCGACCTCTGCACAGTGTTCAGCTAAAGCTACAAGTTAGTGTAGTGCGTCCTCTGAACAGTGTTCAGCTAAAGCTACAAGTTAGTTTAGTGTGACCTCTGCACAGTGTTCAGCTAAAGCTACAAGTTAGGGTAGTGCATCCTCCTCACAGTGTTCAGCTAAAGCTACAAGTTAGTGTAGTGCGTCCTCCTCACAGTGTTCAGCTAAAACTACAAGTTAGTGTAGTGCAACCTCTGCACAGTGTTCAGCTAAAACTACAAGTTAGTGTAGTGCGTCCTCTGAACAGTGTTCAGCTAAAGCTACAAGTTAGTGTAGTGCGTCCTCTGAACAGTGTTCAGCTAAAGCTACAAGTTAGTTTTTTGTGAGCTCTGCACAGTGTTCAGCTAAAGCTACCTGTAGAAGGTTGGTGGTGTTTTCCTGATCCTATCACTACCGCAGCAGCTAAATAAGCTACAAGTTATTTTTTTGCGAGCTCTTCACAGTGTATCCCTAAAGCTACCTGTAGAAGGTTGGTGGTGTTTTCCTGATCCTATCACTACCACAGGCAGCTAAATAAGCTACAAGTTAGTTTTTTGTGAGCTCTGCACAGTGTTTAGTTAAAACTACAAGTTAGTGTAGTGTGAGCTCTGCACAGTGTTCAGCTAAAGCTACCTGTAGAAGGTTGGTGGTGTCCTCATACTACAGGCAGGCAGTTGATTTTGCTAGCTGCAGTATCAGTATATATATATATATATATATATATATATATATATCCCAGCTTAGTGCAGCTACAGGCCATTAGTATGTCTGGAAGGCCAACAAGTAGAGGCAGACAGTCACAAACCAATAAAAGAGGGCAAGCAGGCTCTGTGTCTAGAGGCAACAGTGCTGGTCATGGAGACGGTGCATCCTCATCAGCACGTGGCCGTGGGACACGCTTGGCCTTTTTTTCGGAAGCTGGCCGTGTTGAGCCGCAACATGCGGAAGACTTGGTCGAGTGGATGACCAAGCCATCCTCATCCTCCTCATCCTCTCTCACCCATGCTCAGGGTACTTTGTCTGGCAAAGCAGCTGCCAACGCGGCCTCTTCCCTTGGCTCAATGGCATCAGTGACTCCTTCCTCAGCCCCACCATGTCCTCCTGAGGAGTCCCTCGAACTGTTTGACCACAGTGTTGGGTATATGCTCCAGGAGGACGCCCGGCGTTTAGAAGGCTCTGATGATGATACTGAGCTAGATTAAGGCAGTAACGTGAGCACGGACAGAGGGGGTGCCAAAGAAGGACAGCAATCTGGCAGTCATGCTCCCACTGCTGCAGCATACTGCCAGGTTTGCTCCAGTGATGAGGAAGGAGGGGATGATGAGGTCACTGACTTAACGTGGGTGCCTGATAGGAGAGAGGAGGAGGAGGAGGCACATCACCAACGAGGCAGGATGCCCCCCAGGGGCCAGCCTAAGGGCAGCACACTGACTGCATCACACCCCAAAGCTCTGCATGTGCAGGGCGCTGCTGTCTCTGCACGTTATTCCAAAAGTTCTTTGGTGTGGGCCTTTTTTGAGACGAGTGCATCAGATCGCACCGCTGCTATTTGCAACATATGTCTCAAGCGTATCTCGCGTGGCCAAAACATCTCCTGCTTGGGCACCACAGGCTTGACCAGACATATGTTGACCTGCCATGCAGTTCATTGGCAAGTGTATCTAAAAGACCCACACCAAAGAACAAAGAGGACCTCTCCTTGCTCCTCATCAGC
Organism: Aquarana catesbeiana; assembly: GCF_042186555.1. Classification (NCBI taxonomy): domain Eukaryota; kingdom Metazoa; phylum Chordata; class Amphibia; order Anura; family Ranidae; genus Aquarana; species Aquarana catesbeiana. The sequence continues at coordinate 232,217,984 of NC_133324.1, forward strand.
TGAGACCTCCAACCCCACTATACCTTCATTCCTCTCTGAGACCTGCACTGAGAGGAATGAAGGTGTAGAATTAGGTGTGTCACAGCCAAGTACTTGTGGGCAATCTGCTTTCGGTACACCGACGTCAGATTGTACCAGGCAAATTTCCCTGCCCCAGCTGCTGCACCGCCGAAAGAAGTTCGCTCCCAGCCATCCACATGCCCAGTGGTTGAATGCTAGCTTGGCAAAATTGCTAGCACTTCAACTACTGCTTTTTCAGTTGGTAGACTCTGCCCCCTTCCGTGAGTTTGTGGAATGTGCGGTTCCTCAGTGGCAGGTACCCAAACGCCACTTTTTCTCACGGAAGGTGATTCCGGCTCTCTACCGGCATGTGGAAGGCAATGTCCATGCCTCGCTGGACAGGGCGGACAGCAGTAGGGTGCATATTACCACTGACTCATGGTCCAGCAGGCATGGACAGGGACGTTACCTAAGTTTCACCTTGCATTGGGTGACTGCTGGCAGCTGGGAAGGATGCAGGACAAGGTGCAGTAGTGTTGGAGGTTGTTCCGCCACCACGCCTCCAAAATGCCACTACTAATGATTCTGATACACCTCTCTCCTCCACCCCCTCCTCTTCTTCTTCCTCCATGGCCTCTTCCCATGCTTTGTCCTCGGAACCAGCAGTGCTCTGTAGCCGTTCAAGGGGCTACGCAAGTATGCAGGCCAAAAGATGCCATGCGGTGCTTGAGCTGATGTGCTTGGGGGACAGGAGCCACACTGGGGCAGAGGTTCTGTCAGCTCTGCAGGGGCAGGTTCAGAGGTGGTTGACGCCATGCCAACTTAAGGCAGGAATGGTGATTTGTGACAATGGCACCAACCTCCTCTCTGCCCTCAGACAGGGACAAATGACCCATGTGCCCTGTTTGGCTCACTTCCTTAACTTGGTGGTGCAGCGGTTCTTGGGCAGGTTCCCAGGCTTACAGGATGTCCTGAGGCAAGCCAGGAAAGTCTGTGTGCATTTCCACTGGTCATATAATGCCAGTGCTTGGCTGGCAGACCTCCAAAAGGAGTTTAACCTGCCCAAGAACCGCCTAATCTGTGACATGTCCACCAGGTGAAACTCAATGTTGGCCATGCTGCAGCGCCAGCACACGCAGCAGAGGGCCATCAATGAGTACCTGTGCGCCTATAGCACCAGGACAGTGGGCCATGATCAGGGATGCATGCACTGTCCTGTCACCATTTGAGGAGGCCATGAGGATGGTGAGCAGTGACAGTGCATGCATCAGTGACACTGTCCCCCTTGTCCACCTGTTGGAGCACAGGCTGCATGGAATAATGGACAGGGCACTTGAGGCAGAACAGAGGCAGGAAGAGAAGGACTTCCTTAGCTCTCAAGGCCCCCTTTATCCAGACAGTGTTCTTGCGTGCCTGCCGATCACACAGGAAGAGGATGAGGAGAAGGAGGAGGATTGTGTCAGTATGGAGGTGGAGCCTGGCACTCAGCATCAGCAGCAGTCTTTAAGGGATCAGTCCCAAGAAACACATGGACTTGTGCGTGGCTGGGAGGAGGTGGCTGCGGACCATGTCGTCCTTAGTGACCCAGAGGACTCCGGACCGAATGCCTCAGCAAACCTACGCTGCATGGCCTCCTTGATCCTGCAAAGCCTGCGTAAGGATCCTCGTATTCGTGGTATCAAGGAGAAGGACCAATACTGGCTGGCAACCCTCCTTGATCCACGTTACAAGGGTAAGGTTGCGGACCTTATCTTGCCATCGCAGAGGGAGCAGAGGATGAAACATCTTCGGGAGGCCTTGTAGAAAGGTCTGTGCAACGCGTTCCCAGAGACTGGGAGGTTACAAACTTCTCTTTCTGGACAATGTATTGCTGAGGCTTTGGTCAGTCAAAGAAGGAGCGGTGGAGAAGGTGGCCTTCTGACCGATGCGTTCAGACAATTTTTTAGTCCGCAGCCCCAAAGTATGATCGGTTCCAGCAACCATCGCCAGCGTCTGTTTTACATGGTGCAGGAATACCTAGGGGCAAGATCTGACTTGGACACCTTTCCCACCGAAAATCCTCTGGGTTACTGGGTCTTGAGGACAGATCACTGGCCAGAGCTTGCACAGTATGCAATTGAGCTACTGGCCTGTCCTGCATCCAGCGTTCTTTCCGAACGCACATTCAGTGCTGCTGGAGGCTTTGTAACCGATCACAGGGTGCGTCTGTCCACCGACTCGGTTGATTGACTGACCTTCATAAAAATGAATCAGTCTTGGATCACCACCAGCTACCAAGCACCTGATGCTGATGTAACCGAATAATTTTTTTTGAAATCTCAGATCCCTTCAAAGACTGCCTATGCTGATGCTGAGTGACTATCCTGATTAATTATCCTCTTCCTCCTCAATGATCACGCTGATAGCTTGTAAGAACATTTTTGGTTCTGGCCGCCGCCACCAGTGCCTAAGGCCCAATTTTTCAGCCCCTGTTAAACAGGGGCGTGTAATTACAATTTTTGATGCAATACTTTGCAGCAGGGCTCGTTCCTGCATTCCAACTAGAGTATCTGTGAGGGGTTGCAGTGTTGTGGCACCAGCACTAGTGCCTAATGATCACGCTGATAGCTTGTAAGAACATTTTTGGTTCTGGCCGCCACCACCAGTGCCTAAGGCCCAATTTTTCAGCCCCTGTTCAACAGGGGCATGTAATTACAATTCTTGATCTAATGTTTCACAGCAGGGCCCGTTTCTGCGCCCACCAAGAGCGAGTGAGGACTTACAGTGTTGTGGCCCCAGCACCACCACCACCAAAGGCACAATTTTTCTGCCCCTGTTGGGCATGTAATTACAATTCTTGATCTAATATTTCACAGCAGGGCCCTGTGAGGGCTTACAGTGTTGTGGCCACAACAACACCTAAGGCCCAAATTTCTGCTGAGTATATAGGGCAGGCCCCTACTTTCAAACATCCAACTTACAAACGACTCCTACTTGCAAACAGAAGGAGACAACAGGAAGTGAGATGAAATCTACCCCTAGGAAGGGAAATTTTCTCCTGTAAGAGTTAATATGGGAAAAACATTTCTCCTTTCCACTGATGCTTTATCACCAATCCTTGTTTCACAAAAAAACCCAAATTTTCAAAAAACATTTGTCATTGGGACAAAAAGTGAGGTGAAATCTTCTGAAGAGGAGCACAAGCAGCAAAACAAATGTCACAGGGCTGATAATCCTTCCATATGTTTTCCAAAAAGCTTAAAATAGATTTTTTGGCTGGAGCTAAACACGTTAAAAATGTACCAGTTCAAAATTACAAACAGATTCTACTTAACAACAAACCTGCTGTTCAGAGTACAGAGCCTGTATACTGCTGTTTCCTTTTTTAATTTGGGTGCGGGGTTCCCCTTAATATCCATACAAGACCCAAAGGGCCTGGTAATGGACTGGGGGGTACCCATGCTGTTTGTCTCACTGATTTTCAACCATATTGCCAGGACCCAACATTACATTAAAGCCGCAAGCAGTTTTAAATGACTTTTTTTCCTTTAAAAATGACATTTTGTGCAGGGACTGTTCTAAGCACGGGAAACACATGCCACTTTACAGGCATACTATAGACACCCCCCAGGTACGATATTTAAAGGAATATTTCACTTTTTTTTTTTTTTACTTTAAGCATCATTAAAATCACTGCTCCCGAAAAAACGGCAGTTTTTAAAAGTTTTTTTTGCATTGATACATGTCCCCTGGGGCAGGACCCGGGTCCCCAAACCCTTTTTAGGACAATACCATGCAAATTAGCCTTTAAAATGAGCACTTTTGATTTCGAACATTTGAGTCCCATAGACATCAATGGGGTTCTAACGTTCGTGCAAATTTTCAGTCCGTTCGCAGGTTCTGGTGCGAACCGAACCGGGGGTGTTCGGCTCATCCCTAGTGAACACATATATAACACAAAATTACCATCCTAAAGGACAAATATAGCACAACTAAGTAATAAAAGACAGTGTCAAGGATCACATTAAAATTAAGTCCAGTTTACTGTTCAGTACACTTAAATACCACATATGAACATGTTTAATGTATGAATCTGTTAATAGAATAATAACTTAATTTAACTTGCCATTAGAAGTACAACTTATAGGGCGTACACACGGTCCTACTTTGTTCGGACATTCCGACAACAAAATCCTAGGATTTTTTCCGACGGATGTTGGCTCAAACTTGTTTTGTCTACACACGGTCGCACAAAGTTGTCGGAAAATCCGATCGTTCTAAACGCGGTGACGTAAAACACGTACGTTGGGACTATAAACGGGGCAGTAGCCAATAGCTTTCATCTCTTTATTTATTCTGAGCATGCGTGGCACTTTGTCCATCGGATTTGTGTACACATGATCGGAATTTCCGACAACGGATTTTGTTGTCGGAAAATTTTATCTCCTGCTGTCCAACTTTGTGTGTCGGAAAATCCGATGGAAAATGTCCGATGGAGCCCACACACGGTAGGAATTTCCGACAACACGCTCCGATCGGACATTTTCCATCGGAAAATCCGACCGTGTGTACGGGGCATAAGAGTTAAAAAATATGAAAATAAACTTTATGGCTATGGTACACTCTTTTTCATTGGCACACCGGTTGTAAACCTTGTATATTGACACCTAATCTAGCCTTTTAATACTTACCTGACCACTCTGCCATACTCTTCTGGGTATGTTAGTCTCACACTACACTCTGAGGTTTCATCAGCAGATCCCTATGTCAGTACTGTGTCCTGTAGTGTCTTAAGGGTCTGTGGAAGGAACCACCAGGTATCTGGCACTCTTGCCAATAGTATCTTGTGAATACAGTGGAGAGCAGCACAACAGTCAGCAGGACATGTTAATATTACAAGACTTCTGAAGGGAAGCATATTGTGATATCAGACCTATCTCTTCTTCCTTGCGGATCTCAACCTCAAGGCTTGGCAGGTCTTCATGACCATATGTGCCTGGTGAGTGAGTTATCTTACCATACATGGTGGAGCATATAATATCTAAAGGCATGGTGTATGGGAAATACTTCACGTATTTATGTACACTATTTGAGTAGTTTTCGTGGTATAATAACTTATGTGGGAATTATTCCACATAGCTATGGACACTATTTGAGGTTTTTTTTTTTTGTGGTGCAATAATTCATATGGATAATTGTTATGTTGAGCGGTAATATTTTCACATATATTTGAAGCACTTTATGTTACAGAGTTTTAAAGAGTAGCGCCTACCTTTACGTTTTTTATTATCAAAAAGCAAGACTGTCCTGACAAATTCAGGACAGTTGGTAAATATGTTACTACAATAAAAATAATAACTGTTTACAGCTGACATATAGCTCTAAAAAAAAATTGACAGGACAAAACAGTCCTGGTCTAAAATTCTGAGAAATTAAGCAAACGTTCTTTGCAGTTGAAAGGAAAAGAATCAGGAGAGATGCCATCAGGAGGTTATCATACTGGCAGGAACTTAGTTGCTATGGGGCAGAATTAGAGGAGGAAAGGAAAGAGGATACATTAGTAATGCGGGAAAACAACCAGCTTCTCTGTATTTGTAAGGATTTAGGTGTGGAAGGTTTTCTCAGCCAGTCAAATATCTACTTGGTATGCTGTGGCTGTATCGGTTGGCCACATTGGGAAAAATAAACACATGTGTAGTGATTGTGTGGACTCCTTTGACTCCTTTTCCCACAATCACTTGGGTTCCCACAATCCCATGGGTTCCCAAAAGCCCATGGACTCCTAAACACACTTAAGGAATATACAGTAAGTTTCCCCGTTCCCATCCTCTGCAACTCAGATAGACTACACCTATTGGGGTAGAGGAGACTGGAAATGTGATCTGCTGCCAAGCGTTTGGCCCTCCACTGTTATTGCTGGTGTGTAGATTACCTTTGCAGTACCTTTCAAGGAAGACATAGCCATTGCAGAAAACACTTTTTCCAGAGTAATTATTTCCAGAGTACTGTGCCTCTGGTCATGTGATCTTGTGCCTACAGCCATTCGCTTGTATTTCCAGCCTAGAGACTCAAAAAAATCAACTGTCTCTGCCTTTGAGACACTGCTTTTTTCTTGTTCTCCTCCTACCTATGTCAGCACATCTTTGGTGTCTTCTACAACTCTATATTTTCCACTTTGTGTTTCCATAGGGGTCCCCAAGGCTCAGTCCTTAAGCACCCTCTGCTGTTTATCTATACCTTCTCCCCAGGTCTCTTACATAGTTAATTTGGTTCAAAAAAGACACTAGTCCATCCAGTTCAAATAAAATGTATCCAGTTCAATACATTTTTACCCTGATTCTGCCAACAGGCTTATTCCCTTGATCAACTTCATCTATAAATATCAGTTATATTATGTGCATTTAGGAAATAATCCAGGCCTTTTTTTAAACAATCTACTGAGCTGGTCAGAACCTGAATCTATTCCCCATTTTCACAGCTCTTACTGAGAAGAAGCTTTTCCGTATTTGGTGATTAAATCTCTTTTCCTTCAGACATAATGAGTACCCCCTTGTCCTCTGTGATGACCTTAAGGTGAATAACTCTACACCGAGTTCCCTATATGGACCACTTATGTACTGTATTTATACATGTTGATCATATCCCCCCTTAATCTCCTCTTCTCGAGAGAGAATAATTTCAGTTCAGCTAATCTTTCCTCATATAGCATATAAAAAAGTGCAGCACTAAAAGATAATCAATCAAATATGAAATCTGAACCGACTCCCAAATTCATATATGAGCCAATAAAGTACCGAAACAATGTGAATAATGTTTACCAAAAAAGTAAATATAGGATTTGAAATCAATACCATGTAACTTTATAACGTATCATATTGCATTATACCATAAATATAAAAAGTCCAAAGTGAAAAAATTCTGGTGCAACAAAAGTGATTACAGATAACATCAGTGACAGTCCATGATCACCCTCATCTATGAGTATCCACCACCGAAACTGAATATGAGCTTACCAGGGTGCTTTGATAGCAAAGCATGTAAACTTAAAAAAATAGGTATGTAAGCCATTGAGAAAATCCCACGTCAATGCCTCATGCTGGTACAGGGTAGCCACTCACTCAGATAAATTGAGGTTCCAATGGGTCATAAAAACAAAAAAAAAGCCTCAACATAGTGTAAAAGTGGTATATGAAAAAAATGCAGTGCATGTGCAAAAGAAATAAATATATAAAGTTGTGAATGGTGCTGAAAAGGTATTAACAAGCCAAAGGTGAGTTAAACATAATGTCCATAAGTGGATGTGAATGTCCAACTGAACAGGAAATGAAGGTACTCCAAGGAATGGTGGTAATCTGATGATTGTCAGAAGTCACTTTGTATCATAGACCGACCTTTCAGCAGGATGAGCCAATAAGCAGAAATACAAAAGAGACTCTTACCAGATCCCGTGGATTCCCGTGTCAGCGACAGGGAATCGCATGCGCAGTTTGTCACCAAGGATGTAGAGTGGAAGGTCTGGACGCTACGATCCTCTAAATTGCAGTCTGCGTAGATCTCCAAGAACGACCAGATGGGTCCTCACAGGGGACGGCCGAAGCGTGGATCAGGAGAGTCCCAAAATTACCCTTGTGGAGCAGTTGGAGGATTGGGCCTCATGCAATGGATGTAAAGACAAAAAAGATATGCCTTCACATAGTGCAGGTAAAAGGGTGTTTTTATTGATAAAACAACCATGTACAAATAAAAACATGATCACGATAAATAAAAGCAAATGGACAACGTGGAAAGTGGTATATGGGACCGACGCGTTTCGACCTAGGGGTCTTCAACAGGGGCATAGACCACCCACTCCAGGTTGCCATGTATATATAACTGAAAATATCTAGAGAGGACCAATCGCAATAGGTAAAAAGAACAAGCCATTTCATTGGGTGAATGTAGTCACACACCATAATATTCATTCCTAATATCTGTGAATAAATGAAATACCACTTAGATGGAAAAATGGCAAATATAGAGAGATCCCCTAACAAATAAATGAAAACGACTTAAAAATCTCTCTGGTAATGGTAAATGACTTCTTATTTAGCTAGTGCTTGAAAGCACTCCTCTGCTGACAGTACAGAAATATATGCCGCCCTGTCAGCCAGAGGAGCCAATCACAAGGGGATTAGCAAAAGGTGCTGGGTGAAGCAGCCAATGAGCGGCTATCCATAAGCCGGCTATTGTCACTATGGATCAGCATGTCAGGCACACGGGGGGAATGGCGTCACGTCTGCAGGGCATGTCCGGCGTCACCCTCACACGGATTGCATTGATGCATTGAGATCGGCTTGAAAGTTGGAGGCAATGTGAGAAATAAAAAAGAAAATATACCACTCTGTCTGCAATAAATGTAAAAAAGCAGCTAGCACAGCAATAGATCAATTGCAAAAAATGAAAACACGTGAACAGTAAGTGCAGCGCTCAGAATAAATCTCAGAATAAACTGAAATATATATATATATATATATGGAGACATGTGTCAGATATGTGTATAGACACTAAATATACGTGTATGATAGACCAAAAAATGTATGTGCTATGTAACAATTAGACATGTGCACACTGAAATATTTCGTTTAGGAATTTTGTTTTCGTCCGAAAAATAAATTTATTTAGTTACTCCCGAAATTTGTTTTTATTTTTTTTTTTTCGTTAAAAAATGCATTTGTCCGAAAATCCAAAATAATTAAGGTCGAATCTGTCATTGAAGGCTTATGGTGTCTGTCGAATGTTCTAAGAAGATTCGACGGAGCAGCTAAACTGTACGATGCCACAGTCGTACATTTCCGGTTGAATGTTCCGCCTACAAGCTATAGTAGAATTCTAATGTATGACACTAGTAATAATTATATTTATTAATTATTATTACTAGTCAACCAACATTAGAATTCTTCTATAGCTTATGGGTGGAGCATTTGACCATAAATGTCCGCTCGCGGACTGCTTCGTTGAATCTTCAAGTCGAATCTTTTCTCTTGAATCTCGAATAATCTTGGACTAATAGAGTTAGGTTAGGTACATTCGACCTTTTTTGCTATTGTTTTTTTAATGTCGAATCTTTTCTCTCTATGTCAAATCTTTTCTCTCTATGTAGAACAATCTTGAACTAATAGAGCTAAGGTTAGACACATTCGACCACAGGTTCGATGGACACAGATCGCTATTGTCAGCATCATGTCGAATCCCCTATCTATATCGAACTGTTGTCACAGCGAAAATGAAAATAAAGCTTTTGCTTATGTCGGATCTTTCAGTTTTCGGATTCTGCACGTTCGTTATTGTTTGTTAAAACGATAACCAAAATACCCAAAATTTGGACGAAAATGCATTCGGATGAAAACGAATGCACATGTCTAGTGACAATCAAAATATGAGTGAATGATGTCCAATAATGTGAAGGAAAAAAATTCTTTTAAACATAAATTATAGTCCTTAGTGTTTGGACGGGTGAACCAAAGAGTAAATTGTAGATATCCAAAACGTGGTTCAAAATAACTGATATTTGAACTGGATAACAATGTGACAAAGGAAAACATGCCCAAACTTGATGATAAGTGATCCACCATCAGAGAGTCAAAAATACTGACGCGTTTCATCTTAAAAGACATCACCCCAGATGATGTCTTTTAAGACAAAACGCATTGGTACACTCTGCTGAAGTCACTGTTTTATTCCAAAGCGCTTTTTTATCTACTAAAATGCGAGTGTATTTCCTAATTTTTTATTGAATAAATTACTTCTGATTTAAATAGAATTAAACTATGTGCCTATTTCTTCTTCCTTTTCAAAAATTTGTCCTATTGTAGCAACTATCCATGTGGCTCTCTGTCTATTACCTATCCCATTGAGGTCCATTGTTGGAGTTGGTCTTCTGGTAGGAAGTCGTGTCTTCTGTGACAGTTTCCCCTGGGTGTGTAGCCCTACAAGCCTGATTGACCCATTGGGTGTACACTCATTTGGGTTCAATTGCTCTGGTAAGCCTTTTGACTCTCTCATGGTGGATCACTTATCATCAAGTGCGGGCACGTTTTCCTTTGTCACATCGTTATACAATTCAAGTGTCAGTTATTTTGAACCACGTTTTGGATAACTACAATTTATTGTTTGGTTCACCCGTCCAAACACTAATGCCGCGTACACACGGTTGGATTTTCTGACAACAAATGTTAGATGTGAGCTTTTTGTCGGAAATTCCGACCGTGTGTAGGCTCCATTGGACATTTTCCGTCTGAATTTCCGACAAACAAAATTTGAGATCTGGATCTCAAATTTTGTGACAACAAAATCCGTTGTCGGAAATTCTGATCGCATGTACACAATTCCGACACACAACGTTCCACGCATGCTCGGAATGAAGCAGAAGAGCCGCACTGGCTATTGAACTTCATTTTTCTCGGCTCGTCATACGTGTTGTACGTCACCGCGTTCTTGGTGATCGGAATTTCCGACAAGATTTGTGTGACTGTGTGTATGCAAGACAAGTTTGAGCCAACATCCATTGGAAAGAAAATCTGCATTTTGTTGTCGGAATGTGCGATCGTGTGTACGCGGCATAAGGACTATATTTTATTTTTAAAATCTTTTTTTTGCTTCACATTTCTGGACATCATTCACTCATATTTTGATTGTCACATAGCACATACATTTTTTGGTCTATCATACATGTATATTTAGTGTCTATACACATTGTCTGCATATATATGTTGTTTGAGTTTCTTCCTGGATCATTTATGTGCACTTTATGTATATATATATTTTTCAGTTTATTCTGAGATTTATTCTGAGCACTGCACTTACTGTTCACATGTAAGTTGGTGACATCCTGTAAGGACGTTAATCTACTGCATAGCGTGGTGTCATCTGCAAACAGGTAAATGGTACTTTTAATCCTAGACCCTATATCATTTATAATTATGTTAAAAAGTAAGGGTACCAACACTGAACCTAGAGGTACACCACATATAACCTTAGATCATTCAGAGTATGAATCATTGACCACTACTCTCTGAATATGATCTTTTAGCCAGTTTTCCAAACGGATTTTTCCAAACCTATAACATTTACCTTACACCTCAGCTCTGTGTGGGGAACTGTTTCAAATGCTTTTGCAAAATCTAAGTATACCATGTCCACAGCCACTCCTTTGTCTAAGGTTTTGCTCACCTCCTCATAAAAAGAAATCAGATTTGTCTGACACCATCCATTTTGGCTTTTGCTTAAAATGTTTTTTTCTAGCAAAAACTCATTATGTGGTCTTTAATTAAACTCTCCAGGACCTTCCAAACTATAGAAGTTTAACTAGCAGGTCTATAGTTATTTGCTAAAGATAAATATAGGCACCCTGTGGCCTTATTCCAATCCAGTGATACTATGCCAGTCATTAAACAGTCCCTAAAAATTAGAAACAGTGACTTTGAAACAACAGAGCTTAATTATTTTAGACCATTTGGGTGTATGCCATCAGGTCCACCATCCAGGTGCTTTAGTCACCTTTATTCCGGCTAAATAATTCTGGGCCATATCAATTTTGAACCATTGTGGATAATTTGGGGCTGTGTCAATATCATCCCCCATTATGGACAAGAGCTCCCCCATGCTCCTTTGTATACACAGAGCTGAAGAAGGTATTTAATACATTTGCCTTCTCTTTGACTCCAGTCACCCACTTCATATTATTTTGTAAAGAGCCTACATGCTCAGAGCTAACATTTTTAATATAAGGCCCCTTTAACACTGGGGCGGTGCAGGCGTTAGAGCTAAAGCGCCACTAAAACTAACTGTTACAGCTATTATAGCGGCTCTATTCGGCCAATAGCGGGGTGCTTTTAACCCCCGCTAGTGGCAGAAGAAAGGGTTAATAGCACTTATGTTGCAGCGCTGCCAAAACGCTTTGCAGGCGCTTTGGCAGCGCTGCCCATTCATTTCAATAGGCAGGGCGTTTTGGGAGCGGTGTATACACTAGGACTTTTTTCCCGTCCTGCAAGCGCACTGCCCCAGTGTGAAAGCAGTCAAGCTTTCACACTGGAGTGGCTTGAGAGGCGCTTTTCAGGCGTTATTTCTAGCTCTAAAATGCCTGAAAAGCTCCCCAGTGAGAAAGGGGTCTTAATATATTTGAAGAATTTCTTTGGGTTTGTCTTACTCTCTTTGCAATATGTCGCTCGTTTAGAATTTTTGCTGCCTTGATTTCCTTTTTACATATTCTGTTATATTCATTGCAACATTTAAATGATGATAGTGTTTCTACATTTTTAAATTTTTTAAAAGCTCTTTTCTTATCATTGATAGCTTTTTTATCTTTGGCTGTGAGCCACATAGGTTTGATTCTTAGCCTTTTAAACGTATTGCCCATGGGAATATATTTTGCAGTGTGTTCACATACAGTCATTTTGAAGAATTCCAATTTCTGTTCTGTGTTCATTGATGCCAATATTCCCTCTCAATCTAAGTCTTTGGAGAGCAGCCCTCAGCCCTGGAAATTTTGTTTTTATCTTTCCAGTGTGTGTTTGTTGTTTACAGCTAACATGAAATGAAATCATGTTATGGTCATTGCTGCCCAGATGTTCTTTTATATGAACATTAGTAATAAGCTCTGCATAGTTTGAGATTACCAGATGCTTCAAAGTAGCTGCAGCATCGTGGTTTTATATCGATATACGCTGTGTACAGTTTGTGCACTGAAGCACCCAATAATTGTGAGTTTTATGCACATATTTTAATAAATTGATTATAATTTTAAAACGATATAAGCACTATTTGGAGTTCTCTTTTCATATATACAGAGTAACAATGGAGGAACATTTATTTAGCAGTTTAACAATTGCATATGTGCACAATTTGACCATTATCTATATATATTTTTTATTCTTTATTTAAGGTATGCAACATGACAATGTAGTAAGACATAACATTTCGTTCTCAATGTTAACCATTAACAGTGATACAATAAGCAAATGCAAACAGGGGGTTTAAAGACAGAGCATTAAAGCCGGAGGTCAAGTTCCTTCCAATAACATACTGTACATTGCCTAAAGACTGATGTTCATGGCAACCATGGTGAGTATATCCTGTATTGTAGAGAAAGTCAAATATGAGCACATGACTGGCAAGTACATACCGAGAAGATGGCACAGATTTGTAGGAACAAAACTACTATGAGGTTGGGGGGGGGGGTTAAACAAAAACCTCATAAGACAACCATGTCCAGGCCTCGAAGCAGTTGCACCAAAGGTCAGCGCATACACATACTATTTTTCAGCCTTTCTCTGACCACTTAACTGTAGGTCGTTTTTTTTCTGGGCCCTTGTCTACACTTCAATATACCCTTTTTTACTAACAGTATCTCCTTTTTTAATTACAGAACCAGTAGTTCTGGGTGGTAATATTAGCAACTGAATCAAAGTGTAATATAGTAGAATGGGTTTCTAGGACCGGACAGCCAGCACATATCCCGGGAGCGGATCATGAAGCGGGGGACCGTGGGGAGCTCCAAAAAAGGGGAAAAACAGCCACAACAGCTCCGCTCCACTCGAGCCCAGCAGCAGTCTCCTCAGCCTAAGATGGCGGCGGCAAAACAGAAGGGAGTACATGGAGCAGAATACCGCGCGGAGGGACAGACACCAGAGCCCGGTAAGGTGCAAGAGACGGAGGAGGAGGGATGGGATATCCCCCGATCCCAGCAACATTCCCCACAGCTAGCGCCCCCATTGCACCAGAGGGCCCAGAGGAAGATTGGCGCTTCATCACAACAGCCAAGGCCTTCCATCACACAGATGGCGCCACAGCAATACACCCATCCGCATCCAGAAACATCCATGGATGGTTTGGGACGAGACCCCTTCTCATCCCAGTCTCAGGAAGAACCACAGACACCCAGACAAGCCAGTTTAGATATGTCCCCCCTGTCAGTTTCCCCAGACAGAGCGGTGCAGTTTAATAACTCTCCTGCCTCATCTACAGACAGACACATGGCAGAAATAGCAGAGATAGCACTGAGCCAAAATAGCTCAATACAACCTCAAACATCAGAGCCCACTGCTTACTCCGGAGATGCCGTCCTACTTGCTAGATTTTCTACCCTCCTTCAACAGGAACTTTCCAAAGCTTGCACAATTATAACTACAGGGATAAAAGATGATTTCCAAACCATAGGAGAGAGGCTAGACACCATAGAATCCAAAATGGATGGTACTGTAAAAAGAGTCAACCAAAATTCCAGAATGATATCATCACTACAAGACCAATTGGATCAAGCCAATGCGAAAATCGAGGACCTGGAAAATAGGTCGAGAAGATATAATTTTCGCGTGCGCGGTCTTCCCGAATCAATAACTGACATGGAAGGAGTTGTTCATGCTCTGATGAAGGATCTAATACCTGACATTGCACCACACCAGCTGGAACTAGATAGAGTCCATAGAGCCCTCACGGCTCCCAGACCTGATGGATTGCCCCGCGATGTGATAGTCAAACCTCACTTTTATCGGGTTAAAGAAAAAATAATGTTGGAAGCAAGAAACAAGGATGATATTTCGCTACAAGGAAGTAAAGTACAGATCTTTGCCGACATATCACAGACGACGATCCAGAAGAGAAGACAACTGAAACCCCTGCTGACACACCTGATTAATCATCAGATCAAGTACCGCTGGTCTTTTCCATTTAGACTGTCCTTTACATACAGAGGGAAGTCGCATTCATTTGCAAATTTCCAGTCGGGAGAGGAGTTACTTCTAGAATTGGGAATAATCAATAGAGATTCACATCACCCCGACTCCCCAAATAATGATGGTCGTCCGGTCTCCCCCATGTGGTCTCAACAGAGAAGATCTACTACAAGGAAATTGCACCCTTTCACCTGAACGCCCAACAAAATCTTCATAGAACATCACCCACACCACTTAGGCAAATTCTGCCAGACGTTGATATAAATCTACTGAAGAATTTCTACCTGCTGACTACAGACTGCCTTAATGCCTAATCAGGCGAACACTATGATAGAAAACCGGCCCTCTTTCCTTCCCCTCCCCCCCCCCCTTTTTTTTTTTTTTTCTTCTTCTACGAGCTACGTTTGATTCCTGGTCCCCTCCTCCCTCCTCTACCTAATTTTATATCACTGCTTTTCATTTTGGAGCTTTCCTTCCCCCCTCCAAATTTTTACCCCCACCCCTGTCCCCTTTTTTCTATTTTCAGTCCCTCTCAGTTACAGCACAAGGAAGGTCGGGGCAGTAACACATGCCACTCCTAGTGAACTTGCCTCTACTCCCCGAGTGGAGGCAACTTTACAATATCATGGGGATGAAAATCCCCGAGATCGTACTACCAAATAGTGCGATGGTTATTTTTTACCTAATGGTACTGTTGAATTGTTATGGTTACAGTTTAAAGAATGAAGCGCAATATGTCTCTAACTCTATTTCTTCTCTTTTTTTCCTCCTAATCTCTCTCTCTCTTGGTGCACTCCTGATACAGAAACGGGTTCCTTATACACATCGGAGAAGATCTCCAAAACGTGAGTACGGTTTACCGAACACTTATGACCGATAGATCCTCTACTAAATTCACTATATTAACACATAATGTACAGGGTTTGAACTTCCCGGTTAAACGAACCAAAGCCTTCCAACAATACCATAAAATGAGAATAGATATCTTACTACTTCAAGAGACACATTTCTCAAAAACATCTGCCCCTAAATACTTACATACACGATACCCCATGTTTTTTGTGTCAAACGGACCAGACAAAAAATGGGGAGTAGCAATTTGCATAGCAAAACATATACCATTTTCACCCACTAACATCATTCGGGACAAAGAAGGACGTTATATTATGGCTAAGGGGAAAATACATGATAAGGTAGTTACACTGCTCTCCTACTACGCCCCTAACACGGGACAAAAACAATTCCTACGCACAATGCTAACAACAATAATGCCACATGTGGAGGGACACGTGATCCTAGGCGGAGATAGCAACATTTCTTTAGATCAAATCCTAGATAAATCCAACCCAAGCAAAACGTTCCTAAAACACACCCCGAAACAAAGTGGAGAGATTGCCCGCCTGCTCCATAGTTATGACTTGATTGACATATGGAGAAATGCCCACCCCACGTCCAGAGACTTTACATTTTATTCCCATGTTCACAAAACATACTCCCAAATAGACCATTTATTTACACTCTCCCCACTACTTTCATTTATTTCATCGACCAAAATCATCCCCATGGCTTGGTCCGACCATTCTTCAATACAAATCACTCTTGTCGATCTATGGTCAAAATCAGAACCGTCATCGTGGCGATTAAACGAATCCTTATTGAATGATCCCATTATTGCGAAGGAAACAGAGCTAGCTATTAAGGAGTATTTCCGAAACAATCTTCCCTCATCCCCGTCCCCTATGATAACATGGGCGGCACACAAGGCCACCATCCGTGGTAAGTTGATTCAGCTTGCCTCTAGAGCAAAACGAGAGCACGAACTCACGATAAAAAAACAAATGGAAGAACTTCAACGCCTCACACAAGAACAAAAGACTAATCAAGCCATTGATCTTAGAGATCAGATTGATACAGCTCACACAGCCCTAAATCTGAGCCTTACCACAAAAGCGGAAAAAAATATAAGATGGTCCAGACATAGATACTATACCATGGGGGATAAACCCAACAAACTTCTAGCTCGGAAACTAACCCCTAGACCATACACACCAGCCCTACCTAAATTGCGTCTACATAATGGTCAGATTACGCAGAATCCACAGTTAATACTACAAGAATTTTTTTCTTTTTACTCTAAATTGTATGATACCCCTACACCTCTACAGGCAACCAAAGCAGAGGAATTCCTCAGTGATATTACATTACCCACATTGGAACGGGAACACACAGAGCTAATGGAGGCGGAGTTTACAGCAGGGGAAGTGGCCGCAGCTATTAAACACATAAACCCTTCCAAAGCACCGGGTCCCGGTGGTTTTTCTGGACATTACTACAGAAAATACACTGAAATATTAGTCCCCCATTTATGTTCTTTTTTCAATGAAATAAGAAAAGGAAACCCACTCCCAACACATGAAAATAATGCCTATATTCATATAATACCCAAACCAAATAAAGATCATGGAGACTGTGCAAATTACCGCCCAATATCACTAATTAATTTAGATTTAAAGATAATGACAAAAGTTTTGGCCACTCGAATGAATTCATTTATATCCAAATATATTCACCCAGACCAGGTGGGATTCGTACCCAATCGCCAGGCCTCAGACCAAACTAGAAGAATTATCAATATAATATCTGCCCTGAACTCAGGATGGGATGGGGGGGGGGCAGAGGGGAGCACTTTTGGTATCCCTGGACTTACACAAGGCCTTTGACTCCATATCATGGGACTATCTATTTTTCATATTGAAACGCTATGGGTTTGGCCCGAATTTCCTGAAGACACTAGAAAACATTTATCATACTCCCACAGCGCATCTAGTTGTCAAGGGTTTCCGGTCTCAGCCAATAGACATACACAGAGGAACCAGGCAGGGATGTCCACTATCCCCCTTGTTGTTCATTCTAGCATTAGAACCATTAGCTATTAAGATACGAGCCCACCCAGACATACTGGGAGTGAGGAGTGGCGACAGGGAACATAAGTGCGCGTTGTTTGCAGATGACCTGCTGCTACTCCTCTCCTCTCCGATCACTACACTACCCACCTTACACATATTACTAACACATTTCACGTCAATCTCAGGCCTAAAAGTGAATCATTCGAAATCCCAAGCCCTTAATGTACTGTTACCAACGCACATAATCCGTGCTTTACGAAATTCATATACATTCCAGTGGAAAGATACAGCTCTTCCATATCTAGGTATCTTCCTTACCCCATCACTAGCCACATTATACAAATATAATTACCCCCCCTTGTTTAAAAAACTACTGGAGGATCTCAAAAGATGGTCAAACAACCCCCAATCCTGGTTCGGTCGACTGTACTCAGTAAAAATGACTATCCTTCCGAAGGTGTTATACTTGTTCAGGACTCTTCCCATAGCAATAGATAGAGCAGACCTAGCGAGGTTCCAGAATAAACTCCTGGAATTTATCTGGGGGAACAAGAGACCCAGGGTGAATAGACGAACATTATACACCCCCAAATTACAAGGTGGATTGGGAGTACCAGACCTGATAAAATATTATCATGCAGCACAATTAGCTCAGCTAACACGATTCCATACCCGACAATCAAACCCACTTTGGATGATAATGGAAACAGCGTTATTTCCCAATAAGGAGATCAGCCACCTAATGTGGATGAAACCGAAGGACAGACCGACAATAATGTGCCCGACACTGTCCTTTTCATTTGATCTGTGGGATAGACTAGCAACTACTTATAAGTTTAAATCTCCTCATACTCCATTGGCCCCATTGCTAAATAACCCTATGTTCGCCCCGGGTCTCTGTCCCCACGAATTTAAATGGTGGACCAACAAGGGATTGTTACGGATAGCTGATTTATGCGACCACAGAGGGGTTATGTCTAAACAGGTTCTGCGGGAAAAGTACCAACTACCGAATACAGAAATATACCGCTATTCCCAGATAGCGCACTTCTTAACTACACTGAACCGTAGTTCAGATTTAACTAAATCCACCCAAATGGAAAATTTCTGCAGAACCATAGACAAACACTCGGGCCACATTTCATTGTTATATGGTATTTTATCATCATCCTCTCAGAAATTGTTTTATATGGAAAAATGGGAGCAAGATACAGGTATCAGCCTAACAGTTGAAGAATGGCACAAAATGTCTCTCCAGGCCTCCAAATCATATATTAATACCTCTTTGATAGAGGCAAACTACAAAGTTCTGATGAGATGGTATATGGTTCCAGTGAAAGTGGCAGCTTTTGTTCCGGGGGCCTCCCCGCAGTGCTTTAGAGGATGCAACAGCGAAGGCACCATGATACACACATGGTGGTCCTGCCCAAAAGTGCGTAGATTTTGGATCCGTACATACAACTTTATATATTCATTAACCCAAGTGAACTTAATCAAGTCACCCTTGCAGGCACTGTTGGGACACCCAGTAGATGGAGCATCGAAACACATGCGAAAACTCATAAATTTTGTATTTGTTGCAGCAAGAATAGCGATAGCTAAATCATGGAAGTCTCCAACGATCCCCTTTTATCTCATAAAATCTAAACTGTCATGGATTATGGTTAATGAACGTCTGTCTGCTATCTTAAATGACAAAATGCATTTGTTTGAAAGAATATGGGACCCCTGGATAAAATACATCTCGAATACATAATGCGATGGGATACTTAAAAATCCCTCGCTCTAAGACAGGAGTGCACCTCCCCCTCCCCCTCTCCTCTCTACCCTCTACTTCTCACTTTCCTATCTTTTTCTTTCTTGTTACTTTACTAAATATAATAAGCACTAAAGAGTATAGGGTTGATCGAAGCCCTAGGGCTGTTATAGGAGGATCATTTACAGGTTACACCAAGTTGGGGAGCTTGGGAGTGAGAATTCTCCTCCTGAGACTCCTCAAGCTATACATGAAACACAATAAAGAATTAATAACCATATGGAATTATCTGTCGTGTAACCTCCCTATCTCTTTCATTTTGTTCTTAAAATTTTTTCTATGGTTATTTTGTATAAACGTCTTGTTATTGGTTCTTACACCTTAAACAAAAAATGTAAAACGTTAATCTTATATCTTTTGTAAAATCTTGAATAAAAATATTGGAAAAGAATGGGTTTCTAGAAACAGTATGATAGCATACCACAGTATAGTGCTGTATGGTCTCCCTACTCATATTTGTCAGCTTTCTCTAACTAGCTCCAACACACACTGATAATACGTCTGCTGGAAGCCCAACATTTTGTAGGTAGAGGGCTACCTTGTCCATTGCTTAAGTTTATTGCCTCTCATCAGACTTTAGCAAAGATTCAATTCAGAATTTTGCCTAACTGTGAAACTGAGAGGTCCACCTCAAACCCAAACCTCTTACCTACTGACCAATATGGGACTCTCTAAGCACATTGATCACTGGAGGCCAAAAGTACCATCTTAGAACAGACATGTATGTTAGGATCAAGCATCATTGCTGCAAATGTAAAGAACAAGTGTACTTTTGAGTCCCAGTGGTAGACAGCTCTTCTAATGAAATAAAGAGGGATTCTACTATGGATATGTGGCCTGGCTGGAAGACTTTGTTTGAGGAGGTTGAGCGTCGTCAAAAGTACCCCAATTAAGATCCATGAGTCTTGTGAGTTAGTATAAGATTTTTTTTTTAGGGGTGGTGTTTTTTAAAGCATAACTTTAATAAAAGTATTCCCAAATCCTGTGTCCTGTTTTTTGCTTTATTTACATTACAAAGGGACAGAGGGGGGGTCTTCAAAGTGTAAAAATAAACAGACACTGTACTATTTATACATCATCTAGTATAAGTAATTTTGACAAAAAAATGGCACAATCTATGTTACTCAGTGTTGCCTAGTGCTGTGTTGTCAGATTATGACATTTTCTTCAGAATTTTAGAAATATGTTTATCAAACAAGAGTTAATCTTCAAAGATTTTGGTTATAATACCGGATGAATACAACATGTATACAACTTTTGTATTGTCTCTTAGGTCTCGTTTTAATTGTCATGGAGCATTCCAAAATGTGAAGACCTCCAACAGCATTTTCAATAACATTGGACCCATGACATGAACATCATCAAGTAAATATCACCAATACAAAGTAGGCACACGCAGATCATAAAAAATACAATAAAAATCAAGACATATTGTACATAACTATAATACAAATGCTTCAGTACATTTTTTTTGCATTATAAATTTTAGATTACACGAGCAACCAAGAGACTATCTAGCACTCTCAGCTGACCAAGTGCAGCCAATTTTATTAGTTACACCACTTTTGGGCACTATGACAGGGCTCAAGTATTTAGGTTAATTGCTAACTGTCCTGGATAAACCCAGGCAGCTCCATCTTCACTTCTTTATGTTACAAGCAGATGTTATCGTGCTTCCTTCTAACCTCATCTCATTACCAATTTTCACACCTACATATGAAGAAGGTCAAGTGACCTAACTACTGTAGAAGCTTTGCTTGAATATACAAATCTTGACAGCAATGACACAAATGATAGGGAGTAGCACTTGTAAGAAAAAGCAGCCTAAATACAAGTAGCACAGTACTATCATCACTATTAATTTGTCATGTGAATAAACAGCAAGTTTAGAAATGACATGACATTTTCAATGATTTGCATTTTTTATGTTGCAGAAATTGTCTCTTGGCTCCACTACCTGCATAGCATCATATTCTAAATGTTCACAGATATTAGATGACGGTGTCTTGATTGGGAGATTATACAGTATAACATCTGTCTGATAGACTGTCAAGACAGGCTGTAATGGAGGGAGGTAGAAGGCCAAATTCATCTTTTGTAGCATGTTACACCCATATTTTGAGTGTAACATGTAACATGCTCCAGCACCTCCAGTCGCATGCCCCCTCACCACCCCAACCCCATGACAACCACTGCAG
Source organism: Aquarana catesbeiana (assembly GCF_042186555.1). NCBI lineage: Eukaryota > Metazoa > Chordata > Amphibia > Anura > Ranidae > Aquarana > Aquarana catesbeiana. Next base: position 232,239,591 of record NC_133324.1, read on the forward strand.
CATATGGCTTGTACTGCTCAAAGAACTGCGAGGGCTCTGATGAGCGCAAATAAATGTGCTGCCATGCCCGAGCAAATGCAGCCTGCACACACACATAGGTGTGAAACGAGCCTTAAGGGTCCTCTCACACCTATGCACTTTTGCCATGCTAGAGGTCACCTTTACAGCATGATAAATGTGCATCAAAAGTATTACTCTTGGAATCCTACGTACCTATTTACATCTGTGTGCTGCGTGTGTGCTGCGTTTTGAAAAGTCCTGCATGTAGCATCACTTGTGCTCTGTGTAAAAAGTGCACACAAAAAAACACACCTTCTGCATTACGTTTTTTATGCATTTTTTTCTTACATGTACAGGATACACAATTGCATGCTGGGAGTCAGGAATTTCAGTGATGTAATAATATCCAAAAAAGCATTAAAGTGCTATATGCTCTACACTGAAATTTAGAGGAACATGCTAAAAACACTCTAAAATGTGTTATGTATTTTTATAAACCACATATATCGTTTATAGTGTGAAAGGGGACTCTGCAACAACTGTGCACAAAGTGCAGGAGTAGTGTTAGGTCGATGTTTCTGGTCTATGCATTTTGGTCCCTGATATTTTTTAAAACCATTGAATATCTTCAAATAGCTGACCTGCAGACTTTCATTTAATTTCAGACTAATTCAATTCATAAAATAGCAGGGACTTTAGTATAGAGTGCACAGGCCTGGAGCACCGACTAACAATACTGCTGTTTTCAGAGAGGCATAACTTGGAAAGCACAGCACTACACAGATAGTCAACACTTATACACACGAGCGAACTTTTCAGCAACAAAAGTCCGACGGCCTGTCCGACAGACTTTCAATGGACTTTTGGCGGACTTCCGACGGACTTTATAATGAACGGACTTGCCTACATACGATCACACAAAAGTCCGACAGCCTAGTATGCGGTGACGTACACCAAGTCCGACGAGACTATAAAACGGAAGTTCAATAGCCCGTACGACACCCTTTGGGCTCCTTCTGCTAATCTCGTGTTTATCTCGTGTTACTAGAAGTTTGGTAAGAGACGATTCGCGCTTGTGAGACTCGTATTTTTCAGATCGTTTAACTGTTGTTCAGTTTGTGCTTGTGAGATTTGTATCTGCTTTTCAGTGCGTGTGGTCAGTTCGCATTGATTCATTTGGTGTCTTATTGTCTGCTCGTTGGTGATTTTCAACTCGCTCTTCCCAGGCCTTGCTGTCCTTCAGTGCGTTCTGTTAAGTGCGTTCTGACCAGCCGACCGTTTTGAAGCCATGTTGCGTGTACGTACTCGTCTTAGAGTTCATGCTTTGTATGTGCTTGGTGCTGTAGTTCATTCTTCAGCCCAAGCTCAGTCCATGAACAGGGTGAGGAGGAGTTCATGGACGAAGAATTGGTTGCTCCAGTGTGACCAATTCTCTCACATGCCATTGCCCCATGAGATCCGTGAGAATAATCCTGAGGATTTCAGGAACTTTCTCCGGATGACGGACCCCATTTTTGACCATTTGTTGGCTTTGCTGACCCCTTATATCTGCAGGCAGGATACGTGCATGAGGCAAGCCATCACTGTGGAGCAGAGGCTTGTCACCACGTTGCGTTACTTGGCAATAGGGAGAAGCCTGCAGGACCTTAAGTTCTCGACAGGCATCTCGTCCCAGGCTCTGGGGATCATTATCCCAGAGACCTGTTCTGCCATAATTCAGGTCCTGCAGAAGGACTATATTAAGCTAAGATTTATCCTTTAACATCACATTTTATTGTATTTAATGTTTGCTAATGTAATGTATTTCTTTACTCAAACACTAATTTCCATGATTGAAATATAGTGTGAATGTCCCCTTTGTCCTCATGCATGTTTTAATTTTTTAATGCTCTTTTTTGTCCTGCATGCATATTTGCCTTCACTAACCTCCCCAGTTCTTTACCCTAAAATGTATCAGAATGGTCTATGTGTCCTTAACTTGATTTAGAATGCCCTCCCTCCCCTTAAAATTTATCCAAATGGTCTGTGTGTCCTTAACTTGATTTAGAATCCCCTCCCTCCCTTAAAATGTATCAGAATGGTCTGTGTGTCCTTAACTTGATTTAGAATCCCCTCCCCCTCCCCTTAAAATGTATCCAAATGGTCTGTGTGTCCTTAACTTGATTTGGAATCCCCCCTTAACATTTATCCAAATGGTCTGTGTATCCTTAACTTGATTTAGAATCCCCCCCTTAAAATGTATCCAAATGGTCTGTGTGTCCTTAACTGGATTTAGAATCCCCCCCCCCCTTAAAATGTATCCAAATGGTCTGTGTGTTCTTAACTTGATTTAGAATCCCCTTCCCCCCTTAAAACGTATCCAAATGGTCTGTGTGTCCTCAACTTGATTTAGAATCCCCTCCCCCCCTTAAATGTATCAGAATGGTCTGTGTGTCCTTAACTTGATTTAGAATCCCCCCCTTACAATTTATCCAAATGGTCTGTGTATCCTTAACTTGATTTAGAATACCCTCCCCCCCTAAATTTATTAAAATGTTCTGTGAGGTGGATTTACTAAAAGCAAATAGATGTTGCACTTTGCAAAATGCAGTTGCACTCTGCAAGTGCATTTGCTCCAGGGCTTAGTAAATGAGCAGAAGCTCTGCTGATTTCCATCATCCAATCATGTGCAAGCAAAAATGATGTTTTTGGAATTTCCCTTGCATGTGATTGGGTACTCTTTGCAACATGAAGCCTAACCTCATTTACTAAGCTCTGCAGCAACTGCACTTGCAGAGTGCAACAACTGCACTTTTCAAAGTGCACAGTCTTTTTGCCTTTAGTAAATCAACCCCTGTGTGTCCCTAACTTGATTTAAAATTCCCCCCTCTAAAATTTATCAATGTGCCATCAGAGGGGGTGAGGAATCTGATAAGTGGGCCTTTATATTTTAGTCTTTAAATAATATTACAATTAATGTTTTACTGATGCTGGGCGCTAATGTTTTTTGTGTAATGTGCTTGCAATGTTATGTTCAAAATTACTGATTCTTGTCTTTTCTTGTTTGACTCCCCAGTTTCCTTCAACGCCACAGGAATGGCAGACTGTGGCATCCCATTTTGCCACCCATTGGGACTTTCCCAACTGTGGAGGGGCTATAGATGGGAAGCACGTCCACATCGTGCCACCACCCCATTCGGGGTCATACTATTTTAATTATAAGGGGTCCCATATTATTGTCATAATGGCGGTGGTGTCGGCACAATATGAATTTCTGTATGTGGACGTGGGGAAGAATGGCTGGATGTCGGATGGAGGAGTCTTCGCCCAGACGGAGTTCTACCAGCATCTCCACAGTGGTGGCCTGGGATTGCCACCTGATGCCGATAACGTGGAAGGACTCCCCTTTGTCTTCATAGCAGATGAAGCCTTCGATCTGAGCGAGCACCACATGAGGCCATTCCCCCAAAGGACCCTCACCCCGAAGAGGAGGGTTTTTAACTTCAGGCTGGCCAGAGCAAGAAGAGTTGTGGAGAATGCTTTTGGGATTATGGCCAGCCACTTCCGCCTGTTTCAGACAGCTATCCACATGGCGGAATACAAACTAAATCACATTGTCTTAGCGTGCTGCATCCTGCACAATTATTTACACAAACATTCGACCAATTATATGGTATCACTTGGGCCCGAGGCCGGACTTATAGAGAATCCTCTGACGGGCCTGGATACTGGCCGTACTGGCTTGGCCCCTTCAAAGTGCCCGTCAAGTGCGGGATCAATATGTTGAATTTTTTATGGGTGGGGGGCCATTGCAATGCCACAGAATCTATAATTTTTTTTTATAAAAAATCCTGATCAGATAAAATCTCTAATTATATTTATTGCTTGCCTTTCTTTTTGGCTTTCTCCTAGGTTATCCTAGAGCACTTGTAGTGCCAAATGTATTTTCCTTTAGAAAATAAGCACCATTGTCACTGTAAACAACAAATAACTTCCAAAACTGGTATTGAGCATTGAAAGAAGAAGCCACACATCTTGTTGATTAATAACACAATTTTTATTAATCTATGCACATTCACATGTGCGTTTGGTAAATTTTTATATGTTAAAATATATATATATATTTTATTTTTAAACAATATAATTTTGTATTTTTCTTTTTAATTATTTTAGATTTTTTTTTTTTTTTTGGGATTTTGACAAACGCCATTTTTTTTATTTTTTTATTTTTAGAAAAACAAACAGGCCTCTATATATATATTTTTTTTAATTATTTTTTTAACAAACAGGCCTCTATATATTTTGTTTTTTTTTTTTTATTTTTTTTTTAACAAACAGGCCTCTCTGTATATATATTTGTTTGTTATTTTTACAAACAGGCCTCATTTTTTTCAAAGTTTTAAAAAATATTTTTTAAAAACAGCCATAAACTTTTATTAAAAAAATCAAAGGCCCAGAATGGGGTCAGCAAACAAGGAAATGATCAATGTTTTTTTGGGTGAAAAGGGGATTTAGATTCTCCCCAAAACATCGATCATGTTCTTCATTTCCTGCTGCATATTGTCCAGCTGATTCCACATTAGGTCTAAGGTAGTGCGCATGGCATCAATATCCCCATTCCAGGCCATGATCTGTCCAATTAAGCGTTGTGCACTGTCTGTGCTAAAAGGTTCCCCTTCCACATCATCTAAAATTAAAGGAAAAAATGATGTATTTAGAAATATGCAGGCATACATAGATTACCTTACCATAAGCTGGTGTGTCAGACACTCACCTGGTGGGGTGTCCATGTCGCCTACTTCCTCCAACTCTCCTTCATACACATCTTTGGGGGTGGCGCTGGTGCTTGCTTCTTCCCCTTCCACAAACAGATCACCTAAAATAGATGATAAAAAATGTATCTCAAAATATGCAGCCATACATAGATTACCGTAAGCTGGTGTGACAGACACTCACCTCATATGTATTCCCTGAGATCAGGAGCATCAGTAGATGATGTATATGTACCCAGGCTGTGGTACTACGATAAACTATGTTTTCTTGATGACCAGACTGAAGCCAGGGCATCACTTTCAACCCTTCCCTCCACTCTTCCATGCACCCTTCCCTCCACCCTTCCCTCCACCCCAGCAGAGGCTGATGAGGACCAAGCTGGATATTCCATTCTGGAAGAACTGAATATGACCATCTGGAGTCAGGTAAATTAGTTTTATACATATTTAGTGTCCTAATAATAATGGTGTTAACTAGAGGTTATAATTGATTAACTATTATTAAGGATTTTATCCAAAAAATTATGTCTACATATCAATTGACAGTAGTGGCCAAAAATGTTTGTCACCAGCTTTAAAAAATGCTGGTGTCAGAGTGATACTTTTTTATATGTAACATTGAATTTGCAAGTCATGAGCTGAAAATTGTGTGACATTGATGAAACAAAAACTCAAACCTTTTTTATACACAGGATGAGATCAGCCAGGAGGAAGGTGTGGAAAGTGTCATCCAGGAGGAGGCCGGGCCCAGTGTCATCGTGGAGGAGGCCAAGCCCAGTGTCATCCAGGAGGAGGCAGGGGTTAGTGTCAGCCAGGAGGTGGCCAGGCCCAGTAGGAGCCTCACACAATCTCAGGTTCCTCCTCTTCGCCTTCATACAAATAGGCCCAGAAAGGTGACGGTGACAGAGGAGGCATCACTGCGCCTCATGAGGGAAGCAACTAATTTCCTCAAGAGCCCCCCAAAGCTGAAAAGGCCTATGGCTCCTATATTGCCAGCAGGTTGCTGGAAATGGAGTTAACTGTCAACACACAAATAAATGAGCAAGCCCCTCCTCCTCCTCCTCCTCCTGCCACAAGTCAACCACCAGAGCAGCCTACAAGGAAGGCTGCAGGGAAGGGTGCAGGCCAGCATGGAGGGAAGGCTGTAAAAAAGAGAAGAAAGTGATGACCTGGCTTCAGTCTGGTCTGACAGAAGACGCAGGCTGGTGTAGTACCACAGCATGGGGACATATATGTTATCTGCTGCTGCTCTTGATCTCTGGGATTCCTGGACCAGATTGTGCTCCCTATTATATGGACTCCTCAAGATCACAATTTTCTTTTCCACAGACTTGATGTGTGCCCTGGGGCCAAAAGCCTTCACAAATTTAAAAAGTTTCTCCAGCATTGACTTCGTCTTTATTTTGTTTACCATAAATAAATGGATATTTTATTTAATTAAAATACTTTATGTGTTTTTATTAACATCATTTTTTTATAGACAATGTCAAATTAGCAAGGGACAACAACCTCCTTGAGGTTCCAAAAACAAAAATATAATTTTCTTGTGTTAACTTTACAACAAAAAATAAAAAAACAAAATAAATATAACAAAAAAAGGTTCTTTGTGGTAACTTTCTAACAAAACCAAAATGAAAAATGTACAAAAGAAATGGTTCTTTGTGGTAACTTTACAAAAAAAATAACAAATCAAAAATGCTTCTTTGTGGTAAATTTACAACAAAAAAAATAAAAATAAGAAATAAAAAGAAATGGTTCTTCGTGGTAAATTTACAACAAAAAAAATAAATAAATAAAAAATAAAAAGAAATGGTTCTTTGTGGTAAATTTACAACCAAAAAAAAGAAAGAAAGAAAAAGAAATGGTTCTTTGTGGTAAATTTACAACCAAAAAAAATAAAGAAATAAAAAGAAATGGTTCTTTGTGGTAAATTTACAACAAAAAAAAAGAAAGAAATAAAAAGAAATGGTTCTTTGTGGTAAATTTACAACAAAAAATAAAAATAGAAACAAATACAAATAAATGGTTCTTTGTGGTAACAAACTAAAAAAAAAATATATGGAGAAAAAGAGAAAATAATTTTGAAACAATCCTAAAAAAAAGATCTTGATGAAATAATAAAAATAATAAAAGATGACTCCAAAAAAAATTGTGTAAACATTAGTATGGAGATATGGCTTTTAACAAATAAAATATCATTCATGAGATCAAGAGAAATAATCCAGATAATCCAGAAATCAGTTTGTGAGAACTCTGTGTGAATAGGAACAGCAAAACAACTTCGTTCTTATAGCATTATAAAGAAGACAATTAATGCGCTGCATTCAACGATCATAGAATTTGCAGCGTGAGGAATGTGCTACCTACAATACAAACGCTAGTTTTACCAGACCGAGCACTTCCATTTCGTATTTGCTTCTGAGCATGCGTCGTTTTTTTGTCCGTCTGACTAGCATACAGACGAGGGGATTTCTGGGTCCGTAAAGATTTGAAGCATGTTCCAAATCTAAAGTCCATCAGATTTTCGACTGGAAAAGTCCGCTGAAGGTCCAATGAAGCCCACACACGATCGGATTGTCCGTCGGACTGTGTCTGTCGGACCAGTCCGGTCGAAAAGTCTGCTCGTGTGTACGCTGCATTACCCATACCTCCCAACTTTCTGAGATGGGAAGGAAGAACACCTTTTAGCAAAAGTATGTTGGCATAGGACACACACCCTGCTACGCCCCCTCAATGGAGAATTGCACAAAAAAAAAATTGGTTAAACCTACAAGCACTATTTTACCACTAGTATAACTTATGTTAGCTTTGAAATTTACAAATGCAGCAATTTAGAATGTGCATGAAAAGTTTAGCACTGGGAAGCACTTTGTGATCGATAAGTTGTGCATTTTTATATACAACTATTTAGATAGTTGAGTATGCCGTCCAGTTCTGGGCACCAGTCCTCAGGAAGGATGTGCTGGAGCTGGAGAGAGTCCAGAGAAGGGCAAAAAAGCTAAGAAAGGGACTGGAGGACCTCATGGGGAAAGACTACAAGCATTGAACTTATTATCCCTGGAGAGGAGAGGGGATATGATATCGATGTAAGAATACTGTACTGATGACCCTAACATAGGGATAAAATGATTCAGTGGAAGAGAATTTAAAAAGACACGCGGCCATTCACTAAAATTAGAAAAGAAGCCGTTTAACCTCAAACTGTGTAGAGGGTTCTTTACTGCCAGAGCAGTAAGGATGTGGAATTCTCTTCCACAAGCAGTGGTGTCAGCAGGAAGCGTCGATAGTTTAAAAAAACTATTAGATGGGCACCTCAACAATCACAGCATACAGGGGTATACAATGTACTATTGACATAAACACAAACACACACACACACACACACAGGTTGAACTGGATGGACCTCTGTCTTTTTTCAATATCACCAACTATGTAATATGTAACTATGTAACTAGATCAGACCAAAAAGAGAGACAGATGAGGAGGAAAGATGGATAGAGGGACTTGCAAATCTTGCTCGAAGTTCAAAGTTTTTGTGGCAAAATTAATATATGGAGGCAAATCTTGGTTTTCCATTCTGGCAACTTTTACAGTATAGGGCAATTTATTGTTAAGCAAAAAGCACGAGAATCTGGGCACTGCCATGGGGGATATGCAGAGCTTTTTTTCTCAAACAATAGGTGCTGGAACTTAACCACGGCCCCACAAAACCCCTCCCCCTACACACACCCTCCAAATCACATCAAATAGTGGGTGTGTTCAGTCAAATTTCACGAAAACAGTAGGAGGGTCTTAAAGGGGCATTAAATACCAGGATTGCATTACATACAGAGTGCAGAACTGTCACTTGTAAACACAGAAACCAGACTTCTGTGTTTACAAGTGATTGTGGTGAGCAGGCACCAAAGGGTCTGAGCCAGAGGTGGTGGAACTGAGTTCCACCAAGTTCCCCCTGAAAAAAAGCCCTGGGGATATGTACCAATTTAAAAAGACAATAACTCTCCATATGCAGACTTGTCAGCTTTCAATAACCGTTCCAACACACACTGTCAGTATGGCTGCTGTTATCTTTTTACAAAAAGGGGCTGGGGTATTCACTCTGTCACATTGGGCTCTTGTGACTCAGGGGACCAGGGACAAAGGCTGTGCACTCTTTTTTGGTTTTTCCTTTTTTCTGCCAGTGAACCTGAATACTTCTCAGCCAAGAACTTTGCGAAACCCAGGAAATCTGCTGCAAACCCATGATGCAGAAAACGCCAAACCTAATTTAATACCCACCAAACATCACCAGTGACTTAAAAAAAAACTGCTCTAAATTCATGATATGAAACTCTCAGAAAGCTTGTAGATGCTCACAGTGAGCATGATGGCAGGTCAAATCACAGTTTGTGTGTCTTTCACTTATCTCTGTTTATATATTTATAGATATGAAAGATGAAAGGATTTTCCAGTTACAAAAAAACACACTTTAATAAAGTTTCTATTAGTGCAATAAGGAAAAAGAAAAACAGTCTGGAAGGCCAGGTTACACAGGACCTATGGGTCAAGTAGCAATTTCTAGCTCTGCTACTCGTGTTGCTAGACCACTTCTGAATCACTACAGAACTGTATGAATATTGTGTAACTTTATCTTCCAAGTTACTGTTATAGAATTCAACTGTTCTCGTTTGCATAAATTTGATGGATCCTTTGCTATACACAGGAAGCCTGTAGCTTGAAGATAAAGCTTTATCTGATATTTCTTACTGACTATGATTGATATATAATGAATAAATGATTCTCAGCTATTCTTTAAATGAAAATCAGTGAAAGTAAAATACAAAACATTGCAATACACACAATATAAGCCTTATTTCAAGTAAAAAAGAGACACTTAGAAGTAGGACAGCTGCAAAATGGACTCTTATTTATTCTTCTTAAGTAAACTGTCTGAGTCAAATAGAGATAAGCGAAATTGGCATTCTAAGCTGCAAGATTGTCAGATAATCCATAAAATGATGAGTCCTGGAAGGGACAAATACATGCGATAATGACATGACTTACTTAAATGTAATTCTCTACATTTTCCCTACGTAAAAAAAATTTATAATGTTGTTACAAGTGAATAAAATGTCCAAGTTAAAATACAGGAAATACACAATATCCCAGGACAGCCAGTAGTAGACACGTTTAACACATCAGTGCTTAATCAATACTTATTTTATTTGGAGTGCCGCCATCTTCATGATTTCTTCATACTATCCACAGCTGCAGACCGGGCTGGCACCCATGCAATTCTCAGGTCATGGGGTTATTGCTTTGCGATGTCTTGGAGCAGTGCACACTTGCTGTGTTTCTTCTTTGGATCTCCTAGGAGATGTAGTTCTGGGGGCATGTCCACATCAATACTGAACTGTGCTTCCAGCAGCAAGAATTTTACAAGGTTGGTGATGAAGTCACAAGGAATAGTTGAACATATTTCTATAAAATGTTAACCCCTACTTGACAAAGGGGCAGGAAGCTCAGAAACATGTTGCATGTTGTGTTTCTGCCCACCCCCTCCCCTACTTTGTTTGAGGGAGAGCTGTCCAAATCATCCGGTTTACCTATGAGAGACAGCACTGTGTGTGTGTTAAGCTGATGGCTTCAGACAGCTTCACACAGCTTCCTGTTTTCACCCTCACCAAGTGTTGCCTGGCCAGTATCTGAGTGTGTTCTCGAGCACTTCTGCATGCTGGTCACTGCTCTTTTAAATGTAAGTGGGGGTATGCATGAAGCGTCTGAATGGGAGGATGTCATATGCTCTCCTCTTGGGATTACTGTGCACCCACCTGGCCATACTATTAGGTGGTTAGGGTAGGCTCAGTAGAAAATATACTTTTTGTGGACATAAAAACATATGCAGTGGAAATGTTTAATTTATAGAAAAAATTGATCCTTTGTCCTGAAGTTTATTTGCATCTGTGAGACTGTCAGTTTTTGGGCAGTAATCAGTATTTTGTGGTACTAGGGCAGTGGTATATGTGTTCAGTGTATACAACAGGGGTATATACTGTTCAATCACCCTTATTTTTCTGTTATTTGCCAGGGTACCCCATGTCTTTCATAATCCTAGTCTTGCTCATATTTTGCCATGCTGTTTTGACTTTTTTTAATTGTAAAATCAAGCAGATTATTTTTCATGAATATTGTTAATGTTTAAATATTGTGTGTACTGTTTTTTTTTTTTTTGTTTAATTTGTTTTTATTGAAAAAGAAAAAAAACTAGTATACAGAGCATATACTGAAAGATATACATAACAACTGTTAGGCCATCTAGCATGAATAACATAGCCGACATTGTAATAAAGGTGACTATTATACATGTTAAGTATTGTGTTATATGATCCGTAATACTAAAGTTATCTGCCATCATAAGGCCTAGACATCAAAAACTTCTCTACGGGGGCCCTCCTAAAGGCATCTGTTCTTTGTGTAATCCACAGTATAGAGAGTAAGGAGGAGAGGAGTGAGAGAGAAGAAGAAAAGGAGGGTAAGAGATGGGAGTAGGCATGGGAGAGGAAGGAGGAGGGAATAGGGTGGGGGTGTCTGCCTCGGTCGGAACACCTTGAAGTGGTAGGGTTAGTATAAAACACATTATTCACTTATTTTGAGTAATAATATCTGCATATGAGGGTGTATATTTGAAGGCAAACCAGCAGGAACATGTTTTCTTTACGAAATCTGATTTATTCCTGAGGGAGTATGTGAGATCTTCCATGTAGTATGTGTGGTCTACTTCCGATAGCCATTGGCGTAAGGAAGGTATGGTTGGTTGTTTCCAATAACATGGAATGAGAGCTTTTGCCGCATTGAGCAAATGTGGCGTTATTGATTTTTTGTAAGCTCCTGCTGGTGAGCCTGTACAATGAAGTAATATGACCCATGGGTCATTAGGGATTTCAAAACCTTGGATCTCCTTTGCCCAATATAGGATAGTTAGCCAGTATGGGCGAATGAGTGGTCAATACCTCCAAATGTGGGCGTGCGTGGGAGATCTTTTTCCCAGTCAGCTAGGAAAGTAGGGATTCCTGTGGTGGTTAGGGTCTGTAAAGCCTGATAAAAATAAGAAATAGGTTTCTCGACTGGCTTATCTTCAGAAAAGGCATGTGGTCTGAAGAGGTTTCGGGAGAGAGTGAACAAAAGTTGTCAACTGGCGGTATTTCCAGTGATCCAGGGGTGTAGCTGTTGAGCTGGGCAACAATGTGGACATGGGCACAATGCCTGATTGGGTAGTGACTTGATGAAAAAGAGGCGTGGGACCTAGATTCCAAGCGTGAGTTCTGGGGTCTAAATTTCCAGGTGGAAAGTAATTGTGACCAGTCAACGGCATAACGGGGGAGTTATATTGCCATTTATGTAACTTACACAGTGAGTCCCACACCATAAGGGTCGAGTGCGTGAGCGTTGAAGTAGTTGGAGATAAAGTTCTGTATTTCTTAGGAATCCAAATTTGGGTAAAGAGATCTGATCCACTGAGTGACATTTCAAGGTTGACCCATATTTTTAGATTCTTTATGATACTTCCAGATACGCCAGAAATTCTACTCATTATTATAGCCAAAAAATATTGCTTAATGTTAGGTAGAGCCAGACCTCCTTGTCGTTTAGGCCTGACAAGGAGAGCCCTTGCTAATCTGGGACATTTTCTGTTCCACGTGTATTTGCCTATCATTGATCTGATCAACGCGAAGAATCCTACAGGAATTCTATATGGTAGCATCTGAAACAGAAATAGCAGCCTGGGTAGAATGTTCATCTTCACAACACTGATCCACCCCAACCGAGAGTGTGCTATTTGTGACCATTTTTGTAAATCTGATCTGATTGTGTTAAGGAGGGGTAAAAAGTTAGTGCAAAATAGAGACGTTAGCTTGGGGGTGAGGTATATACCTAAGTACTTCAGTTTGCTTTTTTGCCAGCTAAAGGGGAAGGATTTTTTAAGTTGGGCTACGATCTTTCCAGGTACCGAGATATTTAGTATTTCTGATTTGGTCATGTTGATTTTGAAATTAGAAATGACCCTAAATTTTGAGAGTGCTGACATGAGGTTGGGGAAAGAGATCAGCGGTTGTTGTATATAAAACAATATATCATCTGCGTAAGCTGCATATTTGTGTTCGGAGTTACCTACGGTATTTCCATGGATGCAGGGATTATGTCTGACCGTCGAGAGGAAGGGTTCTAGGGATAGGGCAAATAGAATAGGCGAGAGAGGGCAGCCTTGGCGGGCGCCATTAAAAAGTGTCTAAGGGTTGCTTAAAGTGCCATTTATACGTATTTGGGCCGTAGGGGAATTATATAAGGCAGATATGTGAGACAGGAGAGAGGGACCAATTCCTAGATGAGATAGCGTTGCCATGAGGTACTCCCAGTCCACCCTATCAAACGCTTTTTCTGCATCCATTAAGAGCAAAAGGGTGGGCTGGGAGGACCCTCCCGCGTAAGCCATTAGTGACAGAGTGCCATTATCACGTGCCTCTCTGCTGGGAATGAATCCAGTTTGGTCTGTGGAGACCCAGCGTGGGATTAGGGGTAGGAGTCTATTCGCAATAACCCTGGCATAAAGCTTAGCATCTATGTTCAATAGGGAAATAGGGCGGTAACTCCCACAGCTACTGGGATCCTTGCCAGGTTTGGGTATCACGGTAATATGTGCATGTAGAGTCTCGGATCTGAGGGTCTCTCCCGCAGAGTTCGCATTTGCATAGGAAGCCAGGTGAGGCAGTAGTATATCTGCAAATATAAGCGATAAGTAATCGTGTATTAGGGTCATCCTAGTATCTTGGTCAGCCACCGAATGTTGGACATGGTATAAATGTTGGTAAAATGCTTGGAATTCTTTGGCTATGTCTGACGTTTCATATGCTAGATTGTCCGACGGGGTTTTGATTTTTTCTATGAAAGAGGCGTTTTTTTTCTGTTGTCGAGAGCGCGCTAGTAGTCGACCTGGTTTATTACCCCACTCATGGAAATGCTGTGCTACTATGGGGGAGTGGCGCTTTTGCTCCGTGTGAAACAGGGCCTTCAGTTCCTCTCTCTTTAGTGTTAAATTGTGGAGTACTGCCTGTGACTGACTAGCTTTATGTTGCTGTTCCAGAGCACTGATATCCCGTATCAGCTCAGTTTGTTGGTGTGTGCATTCTCTCTTCTTCCTAGATCCTAATTCAATAAGTTTACCCCGTATGTGGGCTTTGTGCGCCTCCCAGAATACCCCTGGTGATATGTCCGAATGTGTGTTTTCCTTAAAGTAGAGGGTCAACTCTTCACTCATCAGTTTTTTATCAATTTCATCACTAACGAGGTCTTCATTGAGTTTCCAATTTGTAGTCCTATGGGGCATAGAAGGGATTTTTAATTTTAGCATAATCGGGGCGATCTGATATGGGGGACATTTCTATCTCAGCATTCACAGTGAGTGATAGGTGGTGGTCTATAAAGAAGAAGTCAATCCTAGAGTAGGTGTGGTGCACTTGGGAGAAATGGATATAATCTCTCGCCCGCGGATGCACTATCCTCCATACGTCCACCAACTGGGCGTCGGATAGACGTTTGCGTATGTATAGTAGACGTTTATGTGGGATACAAGATTTACCTTGGGATGTGTCAAGATTAGGTTCTAGGGGGGTGTTAAAGTCTCCGGCGAGGAGAACGCATCCGCGGGCGAAGACTCGTAATTTTTTGAGAGTGGTCGCAATAAAGCTTGCTTGATCTCAGTTAGGCGCACGCTGGGTTACTAACGTACAGAACATACCTCCCAGGCTGCCTTTAGAAACAGAAAACATCCGTTAGGATCACTCAACATAGATTCTAGTATAAATGAGGTTCCCCTGCAGAACCCAATGGCCCCCCACTTAGCTTTATGAACCTCCGATAGTCTATAACCAGGTGGGATATTGTGGAGAAAAGAGTTTTACAGAAGTGGTGTGTGTGAGGTGGGTCTCCTGCAGGAAGACAACGTCAACCAGCAGATGACCCAGCTCCCTGTAAAGATTATGCCTCTTACCTGGAGCATGGAGGCCTCTCACATTTAGAGATATCAGGTTCAATGTAGCCATGGGGATCTGCAGAGAAGGCCCATATGTAACATGTTACCGAGGAGTGGGACCTGAGGCAGGGAAGAGGATAAGCAAGAAGGGGGAGGGGTAGAAAGGGAAGGGGAGGAAAAGAAAGAAGAGTAGCAGGTGTAGAGAGAAAATATGCGAGAAAATATGTCTTTTTTCAACCTCACCTACTATGTAACTATGTAACTATATGTAACATCTTGTGGTACATATTTTACAGAGCATGTTGGTACATAGCCAACATGTGCACGCATTTATCTGCGGTGCAAAGAGGGGACAATCGCTTGAGTCATTACCCCCATGCCCGCCGGCCGCAAAGGGACAGAGGCATGAGAGCACAGGGCCACATGGTGCCCCCATGGGGGGAGCGAGAGGTCACGGCCATCGGGCAGCGATCACCAAACTCGGTGAATACGTCGTCCCATGACCCCGATGCCGACCCATAAAACCAAACAAAAGGGAAAAACCCATATGAATATATTTATACTATAGCACTTATTATAGGAATTGCATATTAAAAACTGGAGGAAGAAAACATCAACTTAAGAACTGGGAACAGGATGTCTGAAACCGGGGATTTATAGCCCAGAGTGGGTCCGTTCGTCTCAATGCAAATAATGTTCTACATGTGGACAAGCAGTCTAAAAATTCCACTTAACAACACGAAGGTGGCAAAGTAGGGTATTATGTCAGGGGGAGACATATACTTGCGCACCAAAGGGTTCAGGAACATCAAGGCAGGAGAGTTGTGCAGATGGAAAGGCTTAAGTTGTCAGGGGCCACTGTTAACCCAGCTGGGGTGGGGCGCCATTTGCCGAGGTGCAGTGTTTGCGGTCCACCTTCTGCCACCTAGATTCTGAGCTGTTGGGGAGAGGCGGAATGGTGTCCTGCCAGCCCAGGAGTTCTGGTGGAGAAATGTTAATGTCCATGCAAAATTTTTACAGGTCTTCTGGAAACCTGAGGATTGCCGTCTTCCCATCCCTGTGTGCAATCAATGCCGCTGGAAATCACCATCTGTAGTTGATTGAGGCTGTTCGCACATTTTCAGTTAGAGGTCGCAGAGCCCTGCAGTGTTCCAAAGTCTCTCTGGCCAGATCAGGAAAAAAAGAAATTGGGGCACCATCAAAATCCAGGGATGCGGCTTCTCTGGCCTTCCACATGATGAGCTCCTTCTCCTCAAAATAGTGAACCCTGCAGATCACATCGCGCGGGGTATCTGCCGTGAGGTTGCAAGGGCATAGAGCTCTGTGCACCCGGTCTATTATTAAGGGGTGGTCTGCCGCCTGGCCTAACAGGCCATTGAAGATGCCCCGCACGGATGGGAGGAGGTCCTCTTTGCCAGTCGCCTCAGGGAGACCCCAGACGTGGATATTATTCCACCTGTTGCGGTTTTCCTGATCCTGGATCTTGTAGAGGGCCATTCTGTGCGTGATAGTGAGAGAACGGGTGGATGACTGCTAGTTTCTAATGGCGTCTGCGTGCCTGTCTAGGCGTTGCTCCGTTTCCTCTACCCGGTCCAAGACGTGGGAGAGGTCCACGCGTACTGCGGAGACCTCTTTTTTGATTGAGCGTTCCAGTCCCAGTAGCATAGATGCTAGCTCCGATTTAGTAGGGAGCCCACTCGCTAAGGCTGCAACTTCGAAGTGCCTGGACACGCTCCCCTCACCTTCTGAGCCAGCAGATGAGGCTGGGGAGCGGTGTCTGGGTTCAGGCCTATGACAAGGGGCAGAGGCTGTGCCAGAGCTTGTGGCCAGAGCTTGTGCCTCGTGGAGAGCGGCCCAGGCCATCCATGTCCATCAGTTCCTCCGGATCTGCCAGGAACCGTTTAATGGAGCCCATTTCTTCGGCAGGGATTTGCCACTTCTCTTGCACATCTTCTCCGGCTGTATAGCTTTACTTAATGGGTAAAAAAGTGCCTTAGTAGCAGGGTCAGCGTCAGAGCTCAGGAAAGAGACGTCCTCACCGCTGCATGCCGAAACCATGCCCCCTTGTGTGTACTGTTTAAAAGCTAAGTTTGCCTTTAGGAACATGATATATGTTATATCATTTATGATGTAACATGTTGCCAAGCACCCCAAACCTCATCCCCTGATCAGTGCACTTGTAGTCCTTTGACACTACCTCTAGCTTTTTCAGGTAGAAAGCTGGAGGTAGAGTCAAAGGACTACAAGTGTCTTCATTCGCCTGACACTGCACCTATGATCCACTGATCACAGGTGCAATGCTTTGCTAGCTCCTGTGGGAAAACAATAATAAATGCACTTTTTTTCCTGAAAAAAAAAAATATGTGCATTTATTATTTGTTCCTTATTGGTGAATTTAACCTATAAATATTGTGACAGGGTGAGGCCATGCCACTGTATAAGATGTCAGGCTAGGCCAGGTTTTGTGGACAGCAGGCACACTAATGACACAGGTGTATGTTGGCTTTACAGGAGAAGCAGGACTAGAGTTTTTGGCACCTCCCTCTCAGGAGTCAGAGTGTGTGTCTGCAAGGGAGAATAGAAGTGCATGTTTGCACCAGGACAGAGACAGGTCTAAGCCTGAAGAATGTAGTAGCAGGGACCTTCAGGAAAATTTGACAAGCTGGCAGAGGTACAGTTTTTGTGCATGAGCACAGACATTGTGTTAGATGGTCAGGAGGACCAAGGTACTAAACTTGAGCCACAGGATTTCCAAAGAGAGTGAGCCATAAGGCTAAAGTATTTTTGTTGTGCACATTACAATGATGGTAGAAAACTCTGTGTGGGCAACTGATGTCTTTTGTTGAACTTTTCTTTGCTGTTTTAAATAAAAGTGGGTAGAAAAAGCCCTGAAGAGTTGCTGAAGAGCACTGGACTCATTATTATGCACTACCATTGAGTTAAAGAACCCCAACATGTCACAATATTGATATTCTTGGTTTCTAATTGAAGTTTTTTCATATTTCAGGTTGTCGCATTTTTTTTCTTGTCTGTTGTTGTATGACATCTTTGATGGATATATATATAGAGAGAGTATCTCACAAAAGTGAGTACACCCCTCACATTTTTGTATATATTTTATTATATCTTTTCATGTGACAACACTCAAGAAATGACACTTTGCAAAAATGTAAAGTAGTGAGTGTACAGCTTGTATAACAGTGTAAATTTGCTGTCCCCTCAAAATAACTCAACACACACCCATTAATGTCTAAACCGCTGGCAACAAAAGTGAGTACACCCCTAAGTGAAAATGTCCAAATTGGGCCCAATTAGACAATTTCCCATCCCAGTGTCATGTGACTTGTTAGTGTTACAAGGTCTCAGGTGTGAATGGGGAGCAGGTGTGTTAAATTTGGTGTTATCGCTCTCACTCTCTCATACTGGTCACTGGAAGTTCAACATGGCACCTCATGGCAAAGAACTGTCTGAGGATCTGAAAAAAAAGAATTGTTGCTCTACATAAAGATGGCCTAGGCTATAATTGACAAGACCCTGAAACTGAGGTGCAGCACAGTGGCCAAGACCATACAGCGATTTAACAGGACAGGTTCCACTCAGAACAGGCCTCGCCATGGTTGACCAAAGAAGTTGAGTGCATATCCAGAGGTTGTCTTTGGGAAATAGACATATGAGGGCTGCCAGCATTGCTCCAGGGGTTGAAGGGGTGGGGGTGCTACAATGTAAAGTAGTGAGTGTACAGCTTGTATATCAGTGTAAATTTGCTGTCCCCTCAAAATAACAGCACACAGCCATTAATGTGTAAACAGCTGGCAACAAAAGTGAGTACACCCCTAAGTGAAAATGTCCAAACCATGTCCACCATTATTTTCCAGCACTGACTTAACCCTTTTGGGTATGGTGGATGTTAGAGACCTTGCGCTCCTCCACAGATGCTCAATAGGGTTTAGGTCTGGAGACATGCTTGGCCAGTCCATCACCTTTACCCTCAGCTTCTTTAGCAAGGCAGTGGGCGTCTTGGAGGTGTGTTTGGGGTCGTTATCATGTTGGAGTATTGCCCTGTGACCCAGTCTCTGAAGGGAGTGGATCATGCTCTGCTTCAGTATGTCACAGTACATGTTGGCATTCATGGTTCCCTCAATCAACTGTAGCTCCCCAGTACCGGCAGCACTCATGCAGCCCCAGACCATGACACTCCCACCACCATGCTTGACTGTAGGAAAGACACACTTGTCTTTGTACTCCTCACTTGGTTCCCGTCACACACGCTTCATGCCATCTGAACCAAATAAGTTTATCTTGGTCTCATCAGACCACAGGACATGGTTCCAGTAATCCATGTCCTTAGTCTGCTTGTCTTAAGCAAACTGTTTGCAGGCTTTCTTGTGCATCATCTTTAGAAGAGGTTTCCTTCTGGGATGACAGCCATGCAGACCGATTTTATGCAGTGTGCGGCGTATGGTTTAAGCACTGACAGGCTGACTCCCCACTCCTTCAACCTCTGCAGCAATTCTGGCAGCACTCATACCTCTATTTCCCAAAGACAACCTCAGGATATGACACTGAGCATGTGCACTCAACTTCTTTGGTCGACCATGGCGAGGCCTGTTCTGAGTGGAACCTTTCCTGTTAAACTGCAGATTATCCTAGTGCTGAAGAGATTCTTGAGTTTATTGATGGATAAACATTGTAATATATAAATATTTTGAACAAATTCTAGTAAAACACTGAGTCAGTTTAATAATCAATACTACACTGCTCTTTGCTTTGAGTGAGCCTTGACCTACAGTAGGGTCTGCAGCCCAACAGAAATTTTGTGATAAATTAGCAGATGATTAGACATAGGGTCAAACTACAATGATCAGGTCATTGCCAAATATTCAACCACAGCATAGTCAGAGTAACGGTTAAACAAGCCGGGCGTAGACAGTGTCAGGGAACAGACAAAAAAACAGTCAGGGGTCTACTTAAATGTCATTACGAGGAGGTCTGCAAACTATTATTAAGCAAAAGCACTAAGTATAATAACAGTAAAAGCTTAAAACTAAAGTCAGATCAAGCACGTTTGACATGAAATCAGAGAAGCGAGCGTTAGCAATAACAACAAACAATCTAAGTGTAGCTAGGTGCTTGACTGGGAATGGAGAGTGGGAGAAACACTGGTTGCAACTGTTCTCTGTGGCTATTGCCCTGTGGTGCCTAACTGGTTAACAGCTATATCAGTAAGAGGAAGGAGTTGGTGAGTAGAGATGGGTGAACTGTTCGCCCATCGAATTTTTGCCTGCCAAGCACAGTGAATAGCTGCTGGTTATTAAGGAGCGTGCCAGGAAGCCACTTCTTTCCCACAATCCTGGATGGTGGTTGTGAGGGGCTTATTGGAATTTGGAAGCCCCCTTTAACAAGGGGGTACCCAGATTAAAGCTCCCCCTATGTGAATGAGTATGGGGTACATCGTACCCCTACTCATTCACCAAAAAAAGTGTCAAAAAGAAAAAAAAACACACACACATAGTTTTTGACAATTCCTTTATTAAAAATAAAAAAAGTCCCCCCAATGTAGATCCATTGTCATTCACAACGCCCGCCGCACCGTCGGACCAGGAAAAAAAAAAAGCTCTGCTTGTGACGAAGGCTAACTGCCTGCTCCGCCATCTGACAGTTCTTAAATAGGTAAGAGGTAGGGCCAACCGGCAACGTCATCTGATAACACTGCCCCTTTGTGACCTCACTGACCCACCATGCCCCGGTCGATGATGTAACAAGGAAGTGGGGTCACATGTGACGTCACCATGTGGCTCTGCCCCTTCCCTATTTAAGAACTGCCTGAAAAATTCCCAGGCTTGTGGTACCCTGGCATAGTAGTAGTTATACTGTTTAGTGGCCTGTGACTGTATCTATTTTCTGTGTGCTCATTTATACTCAAACCACTATTACTCTTACCTGTACCAATATATTGAATTCACTTACCACTAAACAGTCTTGTGTCTGT
Organism: Aquarana catesbeiana; assembly: GCF_042186555.1. NCBI lineage: Eukaryota > Metazoa > Chordata > Amphibia > Anura > Ranidae > Aquarana > Aquarana catesbeiana. Next base: position 232,260,337 of record NC_133324.1, read on the forward strand.
TTCCTAGTGCTAATTCACAGTGAAGTTAAATTTATCTATACTCGTGTTTCTATAACTGCTTGCAGTAACTTTCATTCAACCAGATGTGTCAGAGGGGCTGAGGTTGTTCCTATGCCCCGTACACACGAGTGGAAATTCCGCCAGCAAAAGTCCAATGAGAGCTTCGTCCGAAAATGCGACCGTGTGTATGCTCCATCAAACTTTTGCTGGTGGAATTCCAGCCAGCAAAAGATTGAGAGCATGTTCTCAATTTTTCGGTCGGAAAAAGTTCCGATCGGAAATTCCGATCTCTGTACCAATTCCGACGTGCAAAATTCCTACGCATGCTCGGAAACAATTCGACGCATGCTCGGAAGCATTAAACTTAATTTTCGTGGCTCGTTGTAGTGTTGTACGTCACCGCGTTCTTGACAGTCGAAAGTTCAGCAAACTTTGTGTGACCGTGTGTATGCAAGCCAAGCTTGAGCATAATTCCGTCGGAAAAACCATACAATTTCCGACGGAAATTCTGCTCGTGTGTACGCGGCATAAGGATTGAGGTTCAGAACAGAGAACCCAAATTACCAAGCAGCTCCTGCGGTCATAGCGCTACATAAGAAAAATATCATATCCTTAAGCCTTTAATTGAAGAAGTAGTAATAGATAAGGGCATCTTTTTTTTCCTTTTTTAAGTTTACATATTCTTTGTCAGCGCATGTGCATTCAGCAGCGCCTAAGTGTCCCAGAATAAAGACCTTTCCTCTCTCAATCTGAATGTTACAGAACAGGGGATTACTAGACGCTGATATCAAAACTGGTATTTTCTGTATTTAGGAATACACTTCATGATGATAATACATACCTGCATATTACTGCTTTAAATTGTGATTTTGAATATCTGACTGGAGTTCAGCTTCAATGTAACAATGAAAATCAAACTTTCTTACTATATATATTTTTTTATTCAAACTTTTGAAGCTTATGCAAAATTCATGGGCCAGGGGACCTTTCTTTTAAAAGTATAAAGCTCAAAGTAAGAGAGAGCGATGTGCCTGTTATCAAAGAAGCCTCAAGATGGCACTGGGGATTCCACTTCACAGTGTGCAGAAAAGCCAAACACAGAACAAAGAGAAGAAACATTTATTTATTTTTATACTCCAAGGATTCCAAAACTGAAACTTTAAACTGTATAGTATTTATCTGAAAGGTGATAAAGGTAACGTGACAAATACCTCAAATGACAGCAATAAATTTGATACTAAACCTATTTTTAAAACATTGCAACATGGGATGAGTTTTGTACCCTGTCTGTTTGCATTTATGCCAACGGTCAAACAAATTGTCCATATTTGGCCAGTTTGTCAGCCAGAACAACACTGGAAAAGAAGAATGAGAGTTCCCCAGCTGGCTGGGGATTCTTGGATCCTGTAAACAAATCAGTAGGGAACCCTGGATGACATTATTGTCCAAATGGAAGCAAACCACTGGATGGTGCCAAACCAATGTATGTGAAGAGCATATGGCGAAAAATGCATATGAAATGCATATCAATCTATATAAAATGTATATGTCCACATAAGCTGGTGCCACTAGAACATATACCAAGAAGTCCTGGAAATGAAAATGTACAAAAGAGATCCTCAGCAGATCCTCAGCAGACTCAAATGTGTAAAGCATATAGCAACAGATAGCCACACAATGTGATTTTGGCTTGACAAAGAGGTGGAGTCTTGAAACATTGGAAACTGAAATTGTCTGCCTCCTTCACACAGTCCTCAGCTTCCTGGATCCTGGTTGACGAGATGTCACATCCTGTGACATAATTTCTAGTCAGGTTGACCACTGTTCCTGGTTTGGAATACAAATTACTCACTGTTGGCATTTTTCCTCACAGCTGGTCCATCCATACTCCTATCCTTTGCTCACCTGATGGCCACAGGTGATATAGGTGGAACCTCTTTTCACCAGCACCAGGTCACATGTGCGGTTGTGGATTTGTTACACCTTCTGAAAGTAAGCGATACACCATGCATGTTTTTATCTTTACTCTCAATAAAGGGGACATAGTGTTTTAGCACCTGCTTCATGTTCAATATATAGATACCTAGGGCCCTTCACAACAGTTTTGGGACCTCACATACAATTGATGTTTTTTTCTCACATACCACATCTCTTTTGTGCATTATTGTCCAAATGTAGTCATGACCCTATTTGGTCAATGATGTTACCCAGAAATAACAGCCAGTTTATTTACACACAGCAGTTGGCCAGGCGTTTGTCATTTAGTGGTGTGAGCATTATCGGACTGTTGGTTGTCATGCTGGAGGGTCAACATTGCTGGGTGGGGTATCATCATGGAGGAAGGTTGTCACGATTGATAAGCATCTACATCACTGCTTTGTTTTTATGTTTTTTCAAATAGAGGACTTTGTCATGATGTGGATTTTTTTTTACTTTATGCGGTTTTATTTACTTAACTTTTTTTTAAATTCCCTTAGGAAGGGCCAGATATTAGGGTGCCCACTTATAAGGGGGGTTTCCAGATTCTGATAGGCCCTGAAATGCGGCCCATAATTTTCATTGGGCCGCATTTGGAAAGAGGTACCCTTTAAATGTTGAAGGCATGTGACCTGATGTGGTTCAGGTGGAAAAGGCACAAGCTGCCATTCCTTTCCTGACCACCCAGGCTGCATGTCCTTGCAAAGATCCTTGTACCTACATTAAAAGGACAAAGGCATCATCCCCACATCTGGCCCCCAAGAGAATGTGGAATTTTTGGGGGGATTAATGGGAATTTTTTTAGAATAAGGGGCCCCCAGACATCAGTCCCACCAGGTCAATAAGTGGAATTCTGGCTATGTTCCCAACTAGCCTAAAATCTTCCCTCTCCCTCTGTTAATACCCATGATGACTAACGTGTGTATGAAAGATGTATATCTTTCATACACACTACTACATTTTCATCTATATACTTACCTATTTTTAGGGTGCTCTGGTCTGGTCAGGTCACGTGATCTGATTCCAGTGTCAGCCAGTGTGGCTTCCAGGAAGAGGAGGAAGCCCCAACAACAGATAGGCAATTGAGGCCTAAGGGTGACATCACCTATTTTCAGGCTGCTCCGGTCCGGTCAGGTCACGTGATCTGATTCCCATGTGTCAGCCAGTGCGGCTTCCAGGAAGAGGAGGATGCCCCAACTACAGATGGGCAATTGAGACCCTATAGGTGACATCACCACTTCTCTTCTGCAGCCATCCCTGGCAGACACAGTGACGATCAAGTGACCAGACCAGTGGCCTGAAAATAGGTAAGTATATACATCTTTCTTACATGTGTTAGTTAGGATATGTGTTAGGAGGGGGGAGGGGACAGTTTTTAAGCTATGTAGATGTCTAGGTGTATAAACAGAGCTAAAAATATAGAAAAAGCTGGGACTTTAATAGTACTACACCACAGGGTGTATGTATAATCCACACAAAAATCCACTAACTGACCTCAGTTATTAAAAGGAAAGGTGTGGCATCAGCAGTCTTTATAGCACCTGAACAAGAGATAGCCATACATAGACAGAATTGCCGACCCACCAACTACCTCCATCCCAAATGACAGATCCTGAGCTGGTTGGTGTTTGTGAACAAACAGACTGGGGATCCTGGGAGACATCATTAACTAAATATGCTCCTGAACATAGTGCTACAGTCACTAAATGACGAATCCCTGGCTGCTCTTTGTTAACACAAAATGTCACTTTTAAATCATTAAATCATTCTGCTCCATAACTTCATATGCAGCTTTAAGGCATACCACATACACATCAGTCCACATCAGTGCCTGACCTCACAAGTGTGCTTCTGGATGAATGGTCAAACATTCCCATAGACACACTCCTAAACCTTGTGGACAGCCTTCCCAGAAGAGTTGAAGCTGTTATAGCTGGAAAAGGTGGGCCAATTCAATATTGAACCCTACTGACTAAGACTGGGATGCCATTAAAGTTCATGTGTATGTAAAGGCAGGCTACCCAATACTTTTTGTAATATAGTGTATATGCTTTAAAATTGACCCCTAGTGTTTTGGTAGGGATTTTGCAATTATTATATTACTGTTTGATAATTGTTTCATAATTGTTTTTATTTTTCAATTTCTTATTTTCATTTTTTATTTTTGCTGTAATATTCGAGTAACAATAATATGATGTTTTATAGTTCTTGGCGTATTTGGTTGTGGTTGAGACTTTGTGTGCTTTTCTCTTGTGTCCTGATTTTGATTTTTGATTTTCCTTCTGTTGGGGATGCATATAAATTTGTTGGGTTGTATCATGTATGGCTGTTTTGCCTGTATTGGACCATTTATTGCCCAGGGTGCCACTAGATGGATCTGCAGTGCTTATCATCCCTCACCCTGGATAATGTTTCTTTATGGCGGATGATGCTATTTATTCACAGGTGGGTTTATCCACATACTGCTTCAACAATTAGGCTGACCCTATGCTTTCAATTTTAAAGCTTAGCACATTGGCAATATGGTCACTGGGAACTGGAAGTCAACATTTTATAGTGACAGGCCTGGTATATCCAAATGCCCCATTATTGACCCTCCTAAGCCAGCTGCTAGGTTCAAGGGCCAAGAAGTGCAATATTGGTTGCTGATTGCTATGGTGGCAAAACTGAGCATCAGTTTGGTTGAAACACAAATGGGCTGGGTTTGTCTCAAACCCGTCTGAACGTGAATCCCACCCCAAGTGATGAGCAATTTTTTTTTCAGTTTTTTTTTTCAGTTTTTGGTAGATGCCAGAGAGTTAAGTCGGATACCTGCTATAATGATTTTGTGGGCCTCCTTTCCCCTGAAATAAACTTCATTTTATATTTTAGAGAATAAAGCAGGAGGTGTTGGTGCACATAGTTGTGGGCAGAATACCAAAATGTTAGAGAGATCTCCCTTTTTATCTCCCAGTGGGAACATAGAAAAAAAAATTTCTAGTAAAATTTGGAAGGGTTAGGGTCGGTTCACACTAGGACAACTTGGGATCCGACTTGTGAGCCCTCAAGTCGCCCCAAGTCGCCCCAAGTCGCTTTGCATTTAGATTAGCATTGTAGTCAATGGGAGCGTCTTAATTGACACTACTGAAGTCACTCCGACTTCAGAAAAGGTTCCTGTACTACTTCTATCCGACTTGTAGGCGACTTGTACCCCTTCAATTCAATGTAAGTCGCCTGCAAGTCGGATCCCCATCTATATGAAAGCGACTTGACAGGAAATAGAAAAAAAAAAGCTCATGCTGCCCCCTCCCTCCCTCCCTCCCTCCCTTCCTCCATCACATCACTGTCACCATTTTATCTTGCCGACAGTAGTATTGATCAGAATGTCAGTGAGCAGAAGGGAGGTGGTTCACCGCGAGCCAATAGATAACGAATGTCTGATAAGGCTTGTGAGACAGTGCCCATGTCTCTATGACAAAGACGATCCCACATATAGAGATCAAATCAAGAAGGACAATGCGTGGCTGGAGATCTGCCGTGGGTCCTTTGAAGATTGGGACATGATGACCAACAGCCAACATAGTGAAAAACGTAAGTTAACAATTTTCTTATGTCTGTTTATTATGCGGGTGTTGCACAATTCCATACTATGGACGAATATGGACAACTATGTTTCCACTATTGTGTCCCCAAACATGCGTGCATTTCCATCAATTTTTGCTTCGTTACCGCCTCCTGAAGCAATATCTGTGTAAACCTCAAATCGCAGTAGTGCAGGGACATAATTTTAAGTCGCTGTGATATGAGGTCGCACAGATATGCACGGTACTCATTTCAATTCATGGAGAACAACTGTGGTACCTACCACATGACATACGACTTTTCTTGCCCAAATCGCATGAAAAGTCGCACAAGTGGAAACATAGCCAAATCATGGTGTATGGCTTGTCGTCTGACTATATTCATTGGGTACCACATGACATACGACTTTTCAGGCCCAAATCGCATGAAAAGTCGCACAAGTGGAAACATAGCCAAATCATGGTGTATGGCTTGTCGTCTGACTATATTCATTGGGTACCACTTGACATACGACTTTTCAGGCCCAAATCGCATGAAAAGTCGCACAAGTGGAAACATAGCCAAATCATGGTGTATGGCTTGTCGTGTGACTATAATCATCGGGTAACACATGTCATACAAGTCATAATGAATGATCAATATCAATACAGCCCAAAACAAAGTATGATTTATTTTATTATAACAGTTTATTTCTATGAAACCAACTAATAGTATGCGATACATTATCCACAGTATAGTAAAGTATTACAAAATTATTACAAAATTTAACTCATTACCTATACAGGCTTTCAACAAACAGCAAGATCAGAAAAATCTATATTAAAATAACTGAGTAATTAGTTTATTAAATAGCATCCAATTGCCATTCTACTTCACCAGCCGGTGAAACAAAGTATGAAGTAAATGCCTCTCGAACACTGTTACCATCGCTAGATCCCCTAGTAGCACTGAGGTGTGCGCTCTCCAGGTCGTGCATTAGGGAATCCTCAAAACAGTACCCATCATGTACCCTAACAAAATTATGGAGCACACATGCTGCTTTGACAGCAATAATTGCGTTCTCGAGGTTTAAGGCAATAGGCGTGTGTAACACACGCCATTTATTAGCCAGAATTCCAAAGGTGCACTCAACCACCCTTCTTGCCCTTGTGAGACGGTAATTGAAGACTTTCTTTGGTGTACTCAGATTCCGGTTCGAGTAAGGCCTCATTAGGTGTTGCCCCAATGCAAAAGCCTCATCAGCTATAAACACATAGGGTAGTGGGGATTCACTAGTGCCAGGAAGTGGACAGTTGTCAGGAATATGTAGCTGGTTATTTCTTAGCATTTGACCAAGAGATGAATTTATAAAAATACGGGAATCGCAGCTACTGCCATATGATCCGATATCTATATAGCTGAAGCAGTAGTTTGCATCTGCCACGGCAAGTAGTACAAAAGAGCAATACTTTTTATAATTGAAGTACATACTGCCACTGCCAACAGGCTTAACGACACGTATGTGCTTGCCATCTATGGCTCCAATGCAATTTGGGAAATTGCAACGATTCCAAAATACTCTTGCAATATCCTGCCACTTCTCTTGTGTCGGTCTCTTCATAACGATTGGGTTCAGCACGTCCCATATGATTTGGCAGGTTTCTCTGATAATGTAACTGATTGTCGACCTGCCCACCAAGAACTGATAGTGTAGGCTAACTAGAGAATGACCGGTTGCAAGGTACCCGAAAGACAAAATACATAATTGGTTATTTTTCTATTTCTTTTTTGCAGTTTCAGCAATACAAGTGAGATGGAAGGGCCTGAGAGACTGCTACAAGCGTTATTTACGCAAAATCTTGGAGGCCAGAAGTGAATCAGGCAGTAAAAGGGTGGTACCCTATGTCCATGCAGAGGAGCTGGAATTTTTGAGACCAAGCATGGAGCTGAGAGAGTGAGATAACATATTTCACATTATAAAAGTACTACTATACAGTTATATAAAGTAGGTTGTGCCTGACAGTATTATATCTTTATTACAGAACACAATCCAGTTGGCAAGTGGCTCAGGAAGGTCAGGAGGCACCTCCAGAACCTCAAGGGCCACAGGAACATCGCTCATTGGATGAAACAATGACCCAGGAGATGAACCCCGAAATATTGGATACACAGGAGACAGCTGGCCCTAGTCAAGTCCAAAGGCCTGAGCCTGAGCCAATGCAAGCAAGGTCAACACACACTGCTAGACCACGTGGCAGGCGTGTTGACAACATGCAGAGATTTGCAGACCTCATGGATCGGCTAAATGAAAAGTTAGACGATCTGGATTCTGAAGAGCATACTTTCGGGCTCATGGTGGCTGGAATGCTTAAAAAATTACCAGAAGACAGACGCCATAACGCAAAAAAAGCGGTGATGGATATATTACATGAGCAATCTATTGGCTCCTCCCCAAATTTTGGACCGCCGCCACCATCCGGTCCTTATCATTACTCCAACCCTCCACCACCCAGAAGCCAACAGTACTATCCATCTCGATTTAGGCCATACTCGGATGAGTATGGCAATATGCAGAATTTTTCCCATCCACCAATCCCGTATCCATCGCCTTCCCCATTTCCCTCCACCTTTTGTGCACCATCCCAAAGCCCTTCCACCAGCAGTGTCACCTCCTATTATGAATATGTACCTTCATATCAACAATTATGAATAAATATAAAATTTTACAAAATAGATCTAATGTTTGGTAGATCTAATGTTTGGGTTTATGGTTAGATTATATTAAAATGTTTTACGAAATTTATGGATGTTTGTGTGTTACATTTGTTTATTTTTGTTTTTGTGAAGAATGATAATTAGCTAGGTGGATGCAGCATCGCACCAATGTTGCGTCTGTCCACTGCCGCTTCTTCAGGTCTCCAGCTCTACTCCTCCAGACTGCGAGGAGCGCTGAACTGTGGAGTAGCATGGAGCGGCTTGAAAAGAGGAGTTCAGGCAGCTGGTGGATAAATAAGTTTAGCAGTCAACATAATGCGCTGCCTGAACTGATCTTGGTGATGTCAGCGCAGAGCCGACTTCTGACCACTGTATGCTGAAAAGGGGTCACAGGAGTGCAAAAGAATTGCACTCATGTGACCCATTGGAGAAGCACAGTTTTGTGCATCAAATTAAATATAGATTACCTTAGTGTAATAATCAGTCTTTCAGTAGGTGAGATACTCCTCCTCCATGATGTGTTCTGTCGCTCCAGATGGATGGAAAGCAGACCAAGCAATTCGTCAAAACTGTTAAAAAAAAAAAATGGTAATTTAATATGCCCTATTTTCTAGGGTCAATGATAAAAAAACAGATATCTAAAAGGGGGCTCAGAAATACTTAAAACAAATATATAAATCAAAGTGTAGTTAACCACTGCCCATCAGCGCCACATATCAGTGACCACAGTACTACCCATCCGTGCCTACAGTGTCACCTCACAGTGCCGCCTATCATTGAACTTCTGTGACAGCCACCTATCATTGCCCATCAGTGACACCCATTAATGCCAACCATCAGTGTCGTCTTATCAGTGCCCATCAGTGCTACCTTATCTGTTACTATCAGTGTCGCCTTATCTGTGCCCTTATCTGTGTCCATTAATGCCCATCAGTGCCCATCAGTGCAGCCACATCAGCAAATCTTTTTGAATGAGAACATTATATATTATTTAATTATTATATATATTATATTATATATATATATACATTTTATATATATATATTAACCTTTTGCAAAATTATGTAAAGAACTATGAAACCTTTTTTTTTTTGCATATCCACATATCACATTTTACTTACCTTGCGATAGACATCCTGGTATAATTGAAAAACTTGTCATCATAACCACGCAAATTTTCGAACATGGCCCAGAACTGGCCTCTGGTATCTCTGTTTACGATTATTAGATGTATCCAATATCGATGTCTTCTTCTCATCCTGTCCCTCTGCTTCCTTTCTTCCTCCTCCTCTTCCACCAACACTGCTACACCAGCTGTTATGACAACTGTCATTAAAGAACGCAAAGACAACATTCTCCTCAGTTTTTAGGGAACTTGGAAACAGGAAGAGAACAGGAACAAGAATTATGTCACAAAAGCTGATTAGCCATGATTGGCCATAGGCAAAGTCGCCTATACTGGGGGCGACTTGAAGTCGTGTTGTAAATCGTTACAAGTCGCATTGAAGTTGCGTTGAAGTCGCGTTGAAGTCGCGTTGCAAAGTCGCGCTGAAGTCGTGTTGCTCATGTGTGAATCGGCCCTGAGGGTTGGTGTTGTGATAAAGTACCATGCGTGCAAAGGTGCGTTGTGGTGCCATTAATTTGAATGGTACCCCAATGCATGTGCAGAATGCAACTACATTACAGCACACCATAATGACCCAATGTGCAAGCATTAAGATGTGCTTAAAAAAACCAAAAACAACGTAACCTGTTTATTTGGGCTTGAGGTGCTTGTTGATGTTTTTTTGTTTAAAAATAACAAATATGTTATACTTACTTACCTGCTTTGTGCAGTGGCTTTCCACAGAGTAGCCCAGATCCTCCTCTTCTCGGTTCCCTCACCGGTGCTCCTGGCCCCTCCCTCCTGCAGATTGCCAAGCAGCTTGCTATGGGGGCACCCAAGCCAAGCCGCTGCTCTGTGTGTCTATTCAGGCCCTGCCCTCTCTCTCTCCTCATTGGCTCACTGACTTTGATTGTCAGCAGCGGGAGCCAATTGCGCCTGTGTCTCAGACAATTAGGAGAGAGAGTCCCAGACAGCCGAGGCTCTCGTCCAACATCGATGGATCGAGATGGGGCTCAGGTATGTAATAGGGGGGCTAGAGTAGGGCTGCTGCAGACTGAAGGTTTTTTATCCTAAAGTGTTACTTACCCATAACAATAAAATCTGTCTTTATATGCAATAAAGCATGCTTGCTAAAATTACCGTGGAACCTAAGGGGTTAATCCTCTGCATTGTGTAAAAAGGCTGTTTGATCCTGTCTTCCCTTCTTCCACTGTCGCCAATCCATCTGCTGATAGTACAGAGCCTTGGGGACAAGCTGCACATGCTCAGTTTGGTGTGTATTGCTAAGGGTTTTTTTCTCTTGGAAGAGAGCATGTGATCAGCACAGGGCCAATCTCCCCAGTCAGGGAAGAATAAAAACTCCTCCTACAAGCTTTAACCGGACACTAAGGCTATGTTTCCACTATTGCATCCCCGATTTACA